>NC_048288.1:6812011-7412011 GCF_009762535.1 Notolabrus celidotus | reverse complement strand
TCGTCAAACATGGAGGTGTCACTCTCTCAGCTGAAACAAAGCTTACTTCAAAAGAACGTTTTATTTAAGATGTGAGGAGCAGAGAGTGCATGTTTGTCTTTTAACATTAAGTGGGACGTTTGATTACGGCAAAAATCACATCATGATGATTCTGATTCGTATTAAGAACTTGATTTATCAAACACAATTATTTATTGATTTGTCAACATCTGCATCACGTTCATTCACCTCGTTCCCTTTTCAAAAGAGTTATATAGCTGTAATATTAATACAAAGACTCATATGTAAGAGTTCTGACATAGATCATTTACAGCATCAGAGCTTTACTTCCAGAGCTTTGACTGAATGTCAGTGATAATACTCACTTACTGAAGGTATGTGCTGAGTTAGGGTGTAAAGTCCTCACTGAACCATACGTTGAAACTAGTTAGTTTGTAACTTAAGTTGTGTGATTGGTCCCAAAATTTGAAGCCCATGTGGAAGTGTTATAAACTGCAGTTCATTGAGCGTCCACTTGAGGGTGGCTGCAGAAACACCAGCAAACACATACACACCCATTCAAAAAAGACGATCTTTGCAGCAAATATAAACATGTTTACAGTCTGGTTCAAAATACAGTTTGGGTCTGAATACCTTATTTCTTGGCACACACTGTACAGGGGTGAATTTTGTCTCTAACGTAACAATTCAGAAGATATTAAGATTACGAGTTTTGCCCATTTAAGGACATGAGTGACTTGATTGACAGGTGGGAACACTGTAGCTGTTGGCTTGGAGGCTCAAAGCCCGGCTCTTTACCTCACACTAGCTCCACAGAATTTATTTGGAGTTCAACATTTCCAATATCGCATCAGAAACAGACTTTCACCACTGTTTACCGCTGAGTGAGACATGAGTTGACGTAGTGCCAAAACACAAACAATGTGCTGAGGACCGGTTTAGAATCAGTCACGATCATGTGGTCGGGATTCAGCTGTGCTCGTGCATGTGAGCAGGGGCGTCGTTTTGGAGGAGCTCTGAGCGGCTGCGAGGGGAGGGGGGAGGGGTTAGACGCAGTATTGAGGAAATGCCATATTCAAATTCATGCTAGTTATCCGGGACTACCAACCCTAGCTTTAATTATACAGTCTATGGTTGCACCACAGAGACTTCAAGGGATATTTCAGTTTTTCTGAAATGGGATTTTCTGAGTTTTATATCACTAGTGATTGTACTAGCCACAACGGATGCTGCTCAGCTCAGCCCCTTTAATGAGAAACTCTGTTGACATGTGCTGCAGAGTTTCTCAGTCTCACTACTGCTGTAGCACATGTCAACAGTACAGCAGTCCCCACTTCCCATGTTCTGTGGCATTCGCTGCTTCTTTGTACTCCCTAACTTTGTTGGGCATCAACCTGGGCTCCTGATCATCATGTGTTACAGCCTACGTGCGTCAGCCCTGTATGTCAGACTACCAGTCCAGCCTTGGCTGAGGCTCCATCTCCTCCTTACTTTCAGTACAAGTTGAAGTCAGAGCTGTTTTGGGAGAAACACACCAGGCGGTACAGTAATCTTTTCATCTTTATTATCTTGTTTTCATGATCATTGGAAGCCAAAGAGGCAGATAGAGGCTTTGATGGAACAAGTGTAGTGACTAACAAGAAGAGCTACACTTTTTGACTTGAAGCCTTGAAGTAGTTCTCTCTGGACTGTTCAATCCCTCCTCTGTTTACCTGGTGGGGTAGTCACCACCAAAGATATCAGCTACACAGACTGCTTTCTTTCTTTCCTGTTCTCACATACAGACTCAGAATGGCTCCTTTACCCCTCACAAGCCTGAAGCTGTAGATGCATTTACATGAGCATATCAATGATCACAACTGTTATTGCATTGTAATTTTTCTCATTTTTCTTGAATGCTGGAGCACAATGAAGAAGTTAATTCCCTGCCTTGTGTCATTAAAAAGTAAAGTTCTGTGATATTGAGAGAGAAAGCAATGAAGAACATCCATAAGTAAAGTATTTCAGAGTTGAGTCGAAGTGTGTTCCAGCCTTCTGCATCAGAGGATCTCTGAATCTCTCTTACCCTCTCAGTGTTGAGCTGTGGGTTACTAAAGCACTGCAGGTTGACTAACCAACAGGACTTCCTGCAAGGAGGCTCATCAACTAACTTGTTGGAGTCACTAGTGCAGAAACAAAAGCATGATCCCTCACTGGCCTCCCAGCATGAAAACACAATCAGTTGTGTTTCAGTGTCCATGCATCTCTTTTAAATCTTCATTTGAAGGTGAAGTCGAAAGTCTCTCATCTCAGATCCTGCTTCATAATGCAGAATCTGTTGGTACTGGGCTGGATGTTGGTGTCTGCAGTTTGTTTTGTAGTTGAAGTACTGGGTTTCAGTGGGATTCTGCTGCACACAGTAAAAAAGCGTGTGCAGAGGGCAAAAGGGGCAGAACAAAATCCATCGTTAGACAATCCTAACGATTCTCTTTTGGACTTCTTCTCTCAACACCAACTCCATTCTCACTTCCAAAATTGGTAGTTAGGCTAGAAGCAATGGCAACACACGAAAAGGAAGTCTCTATTCTCACAGCTGGCTATACTGGAAGGCCCAAAAAGTCACCCATTGCCTCCATAGACTTGACCATAGACCAATTGAATGTTGTCAGATATAAGTTCCATTAACAGATATCAATGAGGATGGTGATACGTTAGGCTCCGGGTGCTGGGTACCCCGGCTTCCTCCCACAGACTGAAGACATACTCACCAGGTTGATTGATCACTCTCAATTACGTGTGTGTGTGTGTGTGTGTGTGTGTGTGTGTGTGTGTGTGTGTGTGTGTGTGTGTGTGTCCATGTTTGCAAGGAGATACTGGATGGCTTGATGAATGGTGATACTTTAGGAAGTAGTTACAGTTATATGACTTTTAGGATACAATCCCCATCTTCATCAGCTGACTTTTTTACTTCCTTTTTTGCTTGTTCAACTGGCAACTTCAAATCCTGAGCTGCAGATAACCCTGGGTTGAGCCTAGTTGGCGCAATTCAAACCGCTACAACCCAATTAGACAACGTTTTATAGGCAAAAGAAACATTGACTTTAGAGTTTTGAATTGACTAATTAAGTGCTTACATACTGCCATTTCAAGGCGTGATATTTATTCTGTACCTATCCTCCTGTGCCTTGTATGGAAGGGTGATGGTGCGTCAAAGTGGTTCCACCTCTGATCTTCCCTTAGAGGTAGTAACAGAGGCAGAATGGTGGGAAGAAGGTGACAACATGTGCCATCGAGCTAGCGGGAGTGAACGGCTCTGTGTGTGTGTGTGTGTGTGTGTGTGTGTATGTGGTGCTCACACTGTTATTGAGCAGTGCCTCTTGCACTTCCGCGCCGCTGTAATACAATGTGTAATCCCACACTGGGACACCAGTATTATGCTATTACAGGGTGCAATGTGTAGTTACAAAGGCGTAGTTACGGTGCTGTTGTGTCAGAGGCTGTTGTCGCCGTTAAATAGAAACATGTCAATGCTTCTGATTTGGAGACAATACAATTATGTCAGATTCAAACATAATAATAATAATAATAACTTTATTTATATAGAAAATAAGAAAATAAAGGCATCAAAGGACAATAAATGAGATTTTCAGAATAAGAGGATAACATCACATTGGAGATAGAAAAAGTGAAAAGGATAAATTAGGAACATTAAAATAATAAATGAAAAAAAGAAATTGTAAAGCAATAAATAATCAAATCAAATAATCAAATCAAATTAAAATCAATTAACAAAGGATGAAGTCACATAAAAGCAGAGAGATTTAAAATATGTCACTGACTGTATGCTTATAAATATAGATTAAGTTTTCCTAAGCAGTGCATTGGTTTTTGGATGTTTTGATTTAAATGTTTGGGTTAACTTTTGCGTCATACTTATGGAAACATCAATGATCTTTTGAGACACTAGGGCTCAGGATTTTGTGGATCAGCCCTCCCAATCATGCAAACTGTTGTATAGATGTTTTGTGTTTCATCATGGAGGCTAGTGATCTTTGTTTTTGGCAGAGCTACATGCCTTGAAATCTCTTTTGGGTGTCCTCAGTGCGATCCTGATTGGGATGGGTTTTTCATTTCATTAAATGTGAGGGGATTTCATCACCTCCAGGCAGCAGTTTGCCTGGGGATCAGATTGTGAAGCAAGAGAAATGTTGTGTATACTAATACAAACTAACAGATGGGATTATATGACAGGCATTAGAGCCACCGAGTGACAGAAGAGTTGACATGTCTTTCCTTTGTGCCAAAGCTTTTATAACAGAGAAACAATGAGTCAGCAATGCAAACTCACTGCACCTCTCTTTGTTTGTGTGCTTGGAGCGGTCTGGGCTCAACTTGGCCGACATGATTAGCCTGCACACCAAAGAGCAGCGTTTCATTACGCTGGATTGAGATCTCTATTTGATCCTTTAACACATTTCCCCGTTAATACCCCTTCTGATGTCTGATTAAAACTCTCAAAGTAACGTTCCTAACACACCCACCCACACACTCACACACTCACACACACCCTCACTATCAGGCACAAAAAAGCCAATTTGAGAAAATTAAAAATCTTTTAAAGGGATGTGGTTATCACCCTCTTTTTCCGACGGACATTTTTATGTAACTCAATTGATGCATGACAGCTTCCATTAACTTCTGATCCCTGAGTTGGTATAAATACTCTTTTCAATTTAGATAGTGGCGAGTGGTGAATGGGGCGTAGAGTTGGCGTGCATGATGAGTGCCGACCTTCGTTAGACGTCTTGAAGAATCATTCATGTTCACGCACTGCAGCTGTGCCCACACATTCAAAAACCCAGCTGTATTCGGTGACGCTTAGATATACATCTCTCAATCTTTTAGGGCGACTAAAGCTTGAAATTGCAAATGTAAATCTTTTGTAACCTAACCTTCATTTTTCAATCATCTCAATCATTTGCCTCCCTTTTCTATAAGCAGATGCTCCGTTATTTATCGTCTCCTTCATCCACTTCTTCATTCACTTCCCCAGAATTTATGCAGTGTCGTGGCAACCTTGTATTCTTGCCCTCACACACATTCCTCTGAGGCTCATAGCCTGTAAGTGTGCAGGAGAAAAGCAAGTGAGCGAGGGAGGAAGAGTGGGAGATAGCAATGCTCTAATGGGGTTTATCAAAGTCAACGTGAATACTCAAACAGTCTGGGCCTGAACTTCAAAGCCCAGTCTCCACTCCAACGCCGACTACTCCGGACATCCATCAAACACCCAGGCAGGCGAAAACCTAAATTGACTAAATTGGACAGCGGAAATGTTTGTATTGTAAATACTCTGATGAAGGCCTAATCACGGCGTGTCAGAGGGACGCTGATAAAACCTGACGTATTGAGGGAGTTAGCTCAAAGGTGTCGCAAGAAGCTACGCTCTGTTTCTTCCTCCTGCCTCCTCATCGGTAGAGTACGCCGGGATGCTGCGAGGCCTGCTCCAACATACTTTATGACATGCTATCGATTCAAGAGAAGATGAAAGGAAATGCTGTGTGATTTGATTTCTCATTCAGGGGTCTTAATTCCCCCTGACGTGCATTGAGAAACAGCAGTCCTTTTGATTGCAGAGTGTCTGACCAACCGGGTTATTCTCTCTGGGAGATCAGAGTGTTTCTCCCCGTTTTTTATTAGACTTCAAAGGTTACATACAGTAATAAATGCAGTGTGTACAGTACATATATTCATCATTTTGATAGCTGTGGGCAGGCTTTAATCCGTCATAAATCAAGAGTGTTTCTGCATGTGAGACCGTGTCCAGTTTGACTAAGAGTAATGTTTGCATTCCTTCCTGGCAGTGATAAATAAAAGTCTATGTTTCCTCAGTAAACCCATGTGAAAGATACAATTCCATTAACCGAATTGCTTTTTGAATTCTCCACAGGTCACTGAAACATATTTGAAAAATGTCAGCTATGCTTCACTCTGAACAGCAGGGTCACACATCTTCTCTTCTTCTTGGCAGACATGTTTTGCCATATGGAGCTTTCTAGTGAAGACTGGGCACCGAATAGAGATGGATTTTGGTTTTATGATGCTCAGTGTGATTACAGCTGCCTTTGTCTGGTGTGTTTAGGGTCGGATTTTATGAAAGGAGGGAAATAAGATGAGATAAAAGGACCATATTGACCATGTGCTTCAGTTTTTGGCCAGTTTGGACAAGGGACTGCATATTTCTGACAAGAGGTTATTTGATGTCCTAATCATTTAATTTAAAGTGATATCCAATATTAAGATGTTAATCAAAATATTCCAAGTATAGACGTGGAAAAAACAAAGAAACGCAGTAAAGTTTCCATTGAGCACCATGAAACTAAGAGTCTACATCCACCGTTTTAGCTCTGAGGCTATGCTTCTTTCTGTAATCTAAATGCTAATCACGGCAATGCTAATATGCTCACTCAGCAAAGTGTAAGTCTCATGTTAACCTTTTTCATTGTTGTGTTAGATTGCTAACATTTGCAGCACAGTACTGCAGGGAAAGATGGGAAGGTTCAAAGTTAGTGACCTGATGTTGCCCCTGTGAAAACATTTGAACCACCATCAAAGGTATAGTGTATCCTAATGGGACCATGAACATATGGACCAAATTACAAAACAGTCAGTCCTGTGGTTAACTATCATCAGTACAAACAAATTGAGCCAATCCATTTGGTTTGTGTTGAGATATTTAAGAGGATGAGTGAAATATCTGACCCGATGGCGACTCTATAGATTGAATGTTAGACGATCACTAAAGTTATTAAGATTCATCCTTTGGGTGCCATGAACGTCTACACCAAAGGTCACAGCAATGCTTCGAAAAGTTTTACCAAGAGTCAGAAATGTCAACCTGTTGGTGGCACAAAGGTGGAGTTAGGGGACGACCTAAATGAAATGACATATCCACAGGGGAACATGAATCCTATGACATATTCCATGTTTCATTTCCATGTTTCCAGTGGTAGATCTGTTTTGGTTTAGCACTTGATTAAAGATGAGCCAGTTTAGGCATACTGTGGTGCTACATGACATCAGTGTCACATGTTCAGTAATGGCTGAGTTGGGAAATATTGTGATAGAACCAATCCACCTTATTTTGTTGCTTTAAGGAAAGCATTGGCTGTGAGTATTTTCAAGATAAATACGTCTGAGAGGCATTGTTGAGAGCTATTTTGGCATTTCAAGTGTTTTACTGAAGAATCAAGAATCAAGAAAGCTTTATTGCCAAGTGAGCTCGCACACACAAGGAATGTGATGTTGTGACTGGAACACTGGTACTTGACAACAAAACAATAGGGACAATAAATATAGAAACCTAAAATCTAATAAAAAAATTATAAATACAAATAAAAATACCATCTGAACAAAGAAAAGTATAGAAGTACTAAATTGAATTATACTGTTATGTGTTGTATCATTAGCGTAGCAGCATAGTGGACATGTCTCACTCAAGATTGCGTACATTGTGATTATGATAATATAAAGCTATATGTTGAAGCAAATGACCCAAACTTGATTCATGTTGTTTATTACAGAGCTAATGAAGATAAATAATGGCTGCATCCACTTCATAACCTCATTTTGATATTATGTAGTTATGGGTCCCTGTTGACATTTGAAGGATACGTCTCATTAAAGAAGACATTACACCTGCCTGTCACTTGATGAAGAGTTAATCTGTCAGCTCAGCTGTGCTCAGGTTAAACACATATTGAGCTTATATCTATACCATTGTATCTCTTGAATAATTCATGTTCTTTAGGACACAGTGTCATTAAGATATATCCTCTGAGACACTGAATGTCAAACCCTCAAATATCTTAAGTTTGCACCCATTATGTATCTTGTTTAATTTGTTTCTTTTAACATTTAAAGACATCATGTCTGAGCCAAAAGAATAAAGGACTGGCCTGGTGATGTTGATGGAGTGGTGCCTTGGTAGACCAATATTTCCCATCCTCTTAATGGCACGAGCTAACGTGACTTAATACGACGAACTTACAGATGCGTTCTCATGCATATTTTCATATGTCATGGATTTTGCATCAAAATGTAGTTATATAGATGCTGTATAAGCAAACTGCAAAGGCCAATGCACCAGTTACATGCACACAAACACACACTCACAGTCACACACAATCACACACCTTAACTGTATAGTTATTGATTGCTCCTCTCGTTTTTGCTGAGACAGATGCTGCTTCTCCCCGGATGCTGCTGGACCACTTGGCTGGTGGCCCCTCTCTCTCTCTCTCTCCTTCTCTCTCTCTTCCCCCCCACCTCCTTACCTGCTAGAAAGCTATCCTTCACCAGCAACCACATGCGCACTCTCTCTCACACACACACAGACACACACCCCTTATGTCAACCCATCACTACTCTGCACCTGCTTTCTCTTTGGATTTGGACAGCTTGCCTTCTTTCACATTTGTCTCTTTCCCCCTCTCTCTCTCTGCTTCTGCCAGGCTTTATTTTTCACCATCACTCTCACATTTTCCTCTTTTCTTTCTCATCTTTAATGGCAGGTATTCTTTCACTTCTTCTCTTTCTGTACCAGCCCTGCCATTTCTCCTCTATCCGCCTTTTCTCTTATTCTCTTTCTACTCTAAAACCCCTCTGTGTCTCTCCCTCCTTCCCTCACTTTTTCGAAAGTCAGGGCCAATTTTTCTCACCCTTGTCAGTCTTTTAGTGTCAGCCTGTAATTCTTGCTGTTTTGCAGGACAGATTGTACCCTGCTCTCTCTCTCTCTTTGCAGCACATTCAGCACGTCACTGACTTAACAAAAACCCATGTTTGATTCTGTCTGTGTAATGCTCCATCATTTACAAATCTGCTGCTCTGTTTGTCTTATTTCTTATCGCTTCGTCTATTTACCACCTGGAGGGAAAATTTCCTGCAAATTTACTCGTCTGTGCTCATTAGTTTCCAAATGAGTGATACAACCAACAAATTTATTTACATCATTTATTAATGAGCTGGTTACTTCTGATGAAGCCAATAACTGTTTTAGCAGAAGATGCAGAAAAGTCCTGCAGAGATGTCTTCAGTTTGTCCAACCGTCTGAGATCCAAATCGTTCCGTTTGAAATGACATAACTAAAGAGAAGGAGAGTATCCAACAGGTTGTGTTTTCCTGATTTGACCTGCTTTTGACAAACACATCCATGTGTAGCTTTTGCTTCTTTCCAGAGAACTTCAGTGCATTTGTCTTTTTTGTGTTATGTTCATCTCAAGACGCTCCTAAGCCTATTCTTAAAAAGAAGGAAGTGCCTGGACTGCATAACTGCTTGTCAGGAAGAAACAAGCAGGTTGCTTAGAAGCTTTTGGTAGAGAAAATCTTAAGCAGCAGAGGAAAATAGAGCCCAATAATTAAATTGATGAATTTCTAAAAACTGCCTCTTTGAAACTGAACTAAACACAAAAAACCTTGTTCAGAAATGTGAGTAAACTTTAAAAAAAAAAAAATGAGCAAGAGCCTTATCCCACATGGCACACAGGGAAGGTATTTTTGCTGTTTCCTCCTGGAACAGTCTTTTTTCTTTCACACCCAGACCCACACTGTCTAAGCAATTTTTCTTCTTCGTCACTGCCCATGGGTGTGTTGTCTCAATATAAGGTAGAGAGCTGCTGTCTTCGATATGATACAATACAATGCGATACAATAGGATAAGATGCGATGCGAAGCGATACGTTAGATACGATACGATATGATACGATATGATTCTTTATTGTCATTGTACATAACATACAACAAAATTAAGGTGCACTCAGGACCAGGCTCAAATCACAAGTCTAAAAATAGATAATACAGATTGGACACAGAAAGCAACAGCACCTCCTGATCTTGAGTCTTAAATATGTGGGGCAGTTCTTTTATGCTGTTTAGAGAGTGCAGTCTAGAATAAATGTTAGGAAGTACTAATCTTGTGAACCCAAGAACAGAACACAGAGACTGAGGAAGGTTTAAGGCATCTATAATGTATTCCTGATGATCACAATGTAAACGAGAGTCTTGGCTTGCTTCCATTGAGGAGTTCTGAGGTCCGTTTGTGTGTGCGGGTCCAGAGTAGGAGAGGAGTGGTAGAACTGTCTATGATCTGGCAGCTTGGTTGAGTAGGAGCCCACATACAGGGAGAAGGAGGAAGCCTCACAGCTATGCGGTGTAGGGTGTGACAATAAACACAAGGTACTTCTGCTCTAAAGAAGTGATAAGTGCTCAGTGAAGAAAACCCTCCCATTACACCCTCATCCCAATATTTAGTCACATTGCTGACCACATCTCCCCACGACCCAAAAGTGAAGATAGAGGAGGAAAGATGGGAGGCAAGAGTCAGTAGATCACCACCATTAGGCCCACGACATCTCGGGGAGGCTTGACAATAGTATTAGCAATATTAAGATTGGTTTGGAAACATTCCTTCACGATACATTCTCTGCTTGTTACACACACGAAGTATTCAAACACATAAATGAACATCAGTGCATTTTTTGATACAGTGAAATGAAGTGGTTCAGGGAAAGAGGACTCAAAGACATCGTACTGCTTTCAGTAAGGATGCCAGAGGATGAGAATAGTTTTCAGATAGTTTTAGCATCTCCTGAAACAAAAGGGCTAAGAGTAAAAAACAGTGAACAAACAAACACAAAGAGTGAATCATTCTCTAATGTTCAAAGAGCTGGCTTCCTCAGCTCTCTTAACTACATCTGCAAGCAGCATAAGCCATGCTGAATGCCAGCCGGGCACCATAAATCCACTTCTGCTGTTGACAGCACAGTACTCGTTAACTCTGCGCTGCCCTGATTGGTTGAAGCGATGTCCAGGGGGGAACTTCTGCATAAGCCTGTTGCTAATACCCTGTGGACAATGGAAATTAATTTAATGACAGAAAGCATGTTTGAGAAAATGTGTTTGAGGTGTATTTCAATTAACAATGATTCTCAATGCATGTTCCTCTGCTTGTTACACACACGCAGCATTCAAACACATAAGTGAACATCAGTGCGTTTTTTATATACAGTTAAATTAAGTGGTTCAGGAACAGAGGACTCAAAGACATCGTACTGCTTTCAGTAAGGATGCCAGAGGACGAGAAAACCCTCACTGCTCCCTCCTCATACACCTGCTTCAGAACCAGGCCAAAAACTAGAGCCTGAGAGATACACCATGCTCGTCCAAGTTCAACATATTTCATACTGTGACCTGTTTGTGTTCTGGAGGTTTAGGAGAGCAGGAGAAACACAGAAGTTCAATATTTTGACTCATGTTGTGTCTGTTAAATGATAAAGGATGACATTTTTGGTGAAAATAAGAATGTGCCCGCCTGTAGGTGCACCTGGTTCTTAAAGGGAATGAGATCAGACTCTCTGGTTTGTGTCATTTTTCACCTGAAACACACCTCTGAATAATCAAGGGACTTACTCCAACCTCTTTGCACCCTGTGCCTCACTTTGTGCTCTGCTTGTGTGCCACTTTACTTGCCAGATACACCCTAATTCACTTACATGCTTTGGTGCATTCTAGGTCATGAAAATGGACCCATAATTATTGGAAATTTGAACTTCCAATAACCAAAAACACCACACACATCAAACCTACACCAGTTTGCATGGATACAACTCCAAATGTTAAAACATCTCAGTTTAATTTGACTTGTGACGGAGCTGGACGCGATGTTTCAGCCTCCTTCTTGTCCCCAGAAAACTCCCTTGTTTTCTAACAAGTGAACTGTGACCTGTTGAGTAATCTGGTTGTGGGAACCACAGTTGGAGCAGCTTAACCAGTTGTAATCTCTTCATCTGGCACTCTGAGCTGTGTCAAGCACAAGTGGGCTTTATTTCACTCGTTCTTTGGCATCCATCAAAAATTGATGGAACTATATTTAACTTGGCACGTGTGGAATAATGCATGTGGGGGAGGATAATGAATGATTAGAGCAGGTGTCAGAAGTATTCTGGTGTAAAGCCTCGGGGCGGGAGGAAAATTGGACAGATCTTACTGTGTTTATTTATTCATGTTGAATCTGGCAGACTGGTAGCAAAAAAGCTATGTTCCCTGCTGCTTAGACCCCTGCAGCTAGTGCTAAGAGCTAGTGCCTTGGCTAGCTTCCTGTTGCCTTCTTATTGTGCTGGTGGCAGGCGAGAGTCCCACTGCCAAGTAGGCCTTATCCTTCGTTAAAGCTGCAGGAATTATAGGACAGAAAGCACCATCCCCACTGATAAATGAGGTTGGAGAACATTTTAGCAGCTCCAAACTGAAATTAAAAGTGTCTTTGAAAGCCCAAGTTTCATATTAAATATCTATAAATTAGTTTATGGTAATTTTATCTCGACAAGATCACAAGTAAAGCTAAACTTGTGAGTGTACTTAAAGCTTTTATGAACTCTAGTTTTTAGAGTTCCAGAAATCCATACCTCTTATTTCAGATTTCCTATGATCATAAACAGACGCTCATTTGAATGTTCCAATCTTCACCTCTTTCATGAATTAGACATATTCAGCAAATTCAACCAATCCCTGCACCTTTTCACTCACCTTGCAATTTTGGCCAACATCTGCAACACTTTGAAAATATGACCAATCACTTTATTTCCTCCACAGGTATCAACATGTTTGTCACCAAACTCACTTCTTTACTAATCCAGATATTGATCCCCTGAGGTCAGCACTGTTGTAAGAACGTCAGGGAGAAGTGATGCTGTCTCTTTAGTATCTCTGGAGCGCTGCATGCAGGATACGAGTCACTTTTTAATGCTGCTCAGTTTAACAGCCTCCGGTGTGATGGTTTCTCTTTCATTAGCTTCATAATCTGGCTCCAAACTACGTGGTATTTATGGAGACTCTACATTAAATATAAAACATAAATTCAACACTCAAATTATTGTACAATTAAACTATCATATCGCTATCCACTGAGCAACTTCCCAGTACCGTGTGTTGAGTTTGACCGATTACAGGCTGAGTTCCCAACACTTACTGCATATTGATATGGACTGTGTGCCTCTTCCTCTTCTTGTTGTGAGATGTGAAGCCAAAATACCGTCTCGATGGGAGCTGACACATTGCGCTGGTGGAGCCAAGGCATGCACTGAAGCAGGCTGGCTGGTGAAGTAGGACTTATGTCACTCCTCTTCTGCTAACCAGCACACGCATGTTACTTACTGATGAACCATCAAAATCCTTTAGGGGAGTCCAATCCACAGCACAACAGATTTATTTGTTGATCTCAGTCTGATGACTCTTGTGTTAGTTTTTCTTATGTTTCCCCTCGCTGTTTCTCCTCTACTCTGATAATCTGACTAAGAACACCACTGGAACTCCATTTATCAACAGAGCTGTCAATCAATAATTAAAAACGAATTAACGCTTGAACACAAATGAGCATGATATGAACTTACTGCTACAACACAAAGCTAGCCTGGCGTCGCTACACCCATCAGCCAGCTCATATTCATCTGTGCTGTCAGGTGAGTCTGTAGCTTCTACCATTCTAATTGATTTCCTGCAGATCTCAAATATATACTGGACCAATCATTGTCCTTTATTTAGAAACAGGGCAGGGTTTGTGAGATGACGACACAGGATTGCTGCTTTTAAAACAGCCATGATGGCCGCTTCCACCACAGGGAGCTCCATTGAATCCGAGTCTTTTTAAACAAACTGGCGTTCATGGGTGAGAAATATGTGTTTGCTGTACTGCAGACAGGATTTGGTAAAACTTTAATTTACCATCTTGCACTGTTGTGCACATTCACATTTGTTTTTTAGCCACACCTAAATTCAGTTTTTAAGTAAAGCCTCCTGTGCTTCAGTCCCTCGCCCTCAATCATTGACATATCCTGAACTAAAAGTACAGCATTTGACTGTATTATAATACACAGATATTAAGTTTAAAAGCCAAAAAACTCCCAATTTAACAGAGAAAAACATCCACAGGTTTTAAAACTTAAAAACAACATTAAAACTAAAATCTGCAAAAGATGATGTGGGTGAGATAGTTTTAGCATCTCCTGAAACAGAAGGGCTAAGAGTAAAAAACAGTGAACAAACAAACACAAAGAGTGAATCATTCTCTAATGTTCAAAGAGCTTGCTTCATCAGCTCTGCTAAATACCTCTGCAAGCAGCATAAGCCATGCCGAATGCCTGCTGGGCGCCGTAAATCCACTTCTGCTGTTGACAGAACAGTACTCGGTAACTCTGTGTCGCTCTGATTGGTTGAAGCTCTGTCCAGAGGGAACTTATGTATGAGCCTGTTGCTAATGTCCTGTTGACCATGGAAATGTATTGAATGGATACAGGGTCTGACCATGCCAGGCGGATACAAAGCATGTTTGAGAAAATGTATTTGAGGTGAATTCTAATTTGAAGTTTGATCTAAGGTCCATCTGTTACATTGGAGGAGGAAGAGGACTCATAGGTCTGTGCTGCAGCAGCTCTCCATGGGAGCTCTGAAAGTTCTGACTGAATCCAGGACTGCTGCTGTTCTGTGGTTCCTAACTTTCTTCCAACCAGACGCTCTGTTACAAATGTAAGTTAGCACTGATCTCACAGTGTTTGCACAGTTAGAAAGTCTCGCCCTGTCTCCTCTCAGTGTGTTTTTAACAGCACAGCACTCCAGATAACAAGCAGAAGAAGAAGTATACCTCAAAGTTGATGTGTAAGCTATTCTTTATGCATTTGGACAGCATATGCAGAGAGAAATTAATTTTCATGGCAATTTACTTTAGTGTCATCCTTCATCGCCCAAGTGACGCCTAAAGACAAACGGCTCACTACAGCAAATAGATGCCTTTGTATGGGAGCATTTCTCCTGTTTGCTCACAGTGGATGTGCAAATGAAACTCTAAATATCATAACACAATCTGGCAGCAACAAAACCAGCAATAGAAGACCAAACTTACAAATGCAATGCAGTAATTATCCGTATCACATCCAACAACCTGTGTCATACACAAGCATGCATACATAATTATTGTTAAAGACACAAAGGAGGTAGAACCTGTCACAAAAACATTATTAGATATAAAATATTTTATATCTTTTAAATTTCAGATAATTTCTGTAGTGAACAACTTTGGATTTCTTCTTGGAGGCATTGGAGCGATTAATTCACACACAAACATGCTGCAGTAAACCCACACACTGAATTCAGCAGCTTTATCTTTACAGCCACAGCATGTGACTGTATGTTAGCCTTTTTTCTGAAGGATACACACAGTTACTCAAGCACACACACACACACACACACACACGCACACACACACTCACGGCACAATGCTTTCAGACGCAGCCTCATAAAGCTGATGCTACAAACTCATAAACAAACACTAATATAAAGTTGTTCATTTACCCTCTGTACAGTCATCCGTGATGAAAAGTTTATGAAGTGAAAGAGGACTTATTACTGTGTCGATGTCTCTACATCTGGTGGATTTTATTGCTCACATGAGAAGCAATAAAAAAACATCTTTGACTTGTCATCTGTTCGAATTAAAATAAAGTTTCTGTAACTTTCTTGATGTTTAAAGTTACTTTTTACTGAAGACTTGAAAAAACAATGAACTCCCGGTGATGTAGTCTTTGCAGATGATATGAAGCTGCTGTAGGTTTTGATGAGAACATCACAGTGACGATGCACACTCATGTGTGCTCTCTCCGTGTTGTGACGATGGACAGACCTGGAGGTAGAACAGAGAGTTTGAGCGGTTTTGAAGGTCGTTTGAAAACCTTTGTGAGCTGCGTCGTTTTGGAGGAGCTCTGAGGGAGGAGGGGAGGGGTTAGATGGAGTCATGAGGAAATGCTACATTCAAATTCATGCTAGTTTTCCGAGACTACCAACCCCAGCTTTAAGGGGAATTTCACACTTTAAGATATAGTAATTTGAGCAGCAGCTTGTTTAATACAGAAGATCAACATGAGGAACAACGATAGACTGCATACAAAAATGGACGTAGTGTCCGTGACGTCACCTATCTGCGGGTGCCATATTGGAAATGCTGAACACAACCTAACTTCATCCGAGCTAGTTTGAGATGAAGAGGTGGCTACAGGGTGCCCGCCTGTCAATCAAGTCAGCCATGCCCTTATTGGCAAAACTTGTAAAGTTAATATCTTCAAAAATACAGAGTCATAAAAAAAAATGCCCCCCTTACAGCGTGTGCCGAGAGAGAAATTAGATATTCAGACCTAAACTGTTTTTTGAACCAGGCTGTAAACATGTTTATTTCTGCTGCAAAGATTGTCTTTTTTGAATGGGTGTGTATGTGGTTTCCGGTCTTTCTGCAGCCAGCCTCAAGTGGACTCTAGATGAACTGCAGTTTTTAGCACTTCCACATGGGCTTCATATTTTAAGACCGGAGGTTGCTGCTTGGGAACAATGTGAGGGATATTTTAAGAGAATGCAAATAGCAAAGAAAACAATATCCCTCATTTAATTTGATACCTTATTTCACTGTTGTGTTTTCCTGACATTTTAAAATTCATTTTTCTTGTGTGTAGTCTCTCCACAGTAAAGCCAGATTGGGCTTTTACTTTGAAAAGCACCAAAACTGTTAACGTGTTATATTATCATGCCTTTGACACATTCAGCTTTTTGCTGATCTGGCTCTCCACATGTCATTTCACGGCCTATTTTGGCTGATAACCGTCCATGACTTGTGGTAAGAATAGGAGTTTCCTATTCTCAAGATTTTTGGTGTGTGGGCAGCCAAGATCGTAGCTACTCATGCCAGCAGCGTGAGGTCTTCATTAACGTTTTAACATGAGCATGGATGTGAAAACTAAGATATTCAACGTTCATCATGTGCTGCCCACGCAGGCCAGAGCAAGATAAAAAGTATTATAAACATGTTCTCAAATGTTCTCTTTATATGTACACATATGTGCAGGTTTCTTTGAGGCCCATGTGCACACAACATCTGATGTCAGAAAGATAGAATAAATATGAATATACTCAAAAGAGTGAGGCGTTGTTGTATATCAAACTGACACGTTGTTGCTCATCATGTTGCCCGTGTTGACATCTATGTCACATTACTAAACAGGCAAACACTCGACATGCCTGATGCACAGTGATGCTAGTGACACGTGTGACACGTCGAAATGATGCAGACCTCAGGGTTTACGTCTGGTGTCTCTGTTTTAGAGCCTGTCACCACTCTCACGTGGCAGAAGCCAGTGACCCTTGACCCCTGGAGTGACAGCAGAATACAGAGAGAGTAGCTACAGAAGCTCGTGCCGAGACTGTTTATGTCAAACACATGAACTGAAGGATATGAGGCTTGGATGTTAAACAGTAAACATGAAACAGATTGTGTTGGACACTGGATTTGATGGCTATAAACGCTGACACATAATGGTGCAGTGACAACCAGTTTGATGCCTATAACTTCAGAGTGATGGCTAAAAGCAGGAACATGAAGGAGAGGGAAAGAGAGGCTTTCTTATCCCCACTCTGTTCTGCACCATTGGGTAGAGAGCAAAACAGGGCGGAGTTGACGGGACAGGAGAGAGAGAAGTTGGCATTTTGACAGCTTCAACCTTTCTGTTGAATATGCACAAGTAAACATTAAGACAAAAATCAGCAGTACCCTGTCAGAGTTCAGGTGTGCAGCTCTCTTCACCATCATTTGTTCATAGGAGTAGAAGCCTGGTGAAGACAATCACCTTGACACAGGAGCTGTAAAGGATGGATTTTTGGATGCAAAATGTGCCAAGAGATCCCTGGAGAGCAATGTTAAAATATTGTAGCAGGATAATATGAAAAGTGCACTGCAGGAGCTGCTAGAGGGCAAAGCCATCAAAACTTATAATCTGCAGAGCCCTTTGAGAAGATCTGAATAAATGATCTTCTTTTACTGTTTTTCAGATAGGAGTCAACCAGAAAATATGGATGATAAGAATGTAGTTTGTTTGGAGTTTTAAAAAGAAAATCCAAATGATGTGTGTTATCCTCTCATAATCTGCCTCTGCTGTAATTTGGTAAAAGCATTGTGTAAATTCTGCAATCCTGACACAAAAAGATGACCACAAAAGAGGCAGATATTACGCAGGCAGAGTGCAGCAGCTCACAAAAGAAGTGAAAATTGACAGATATTAAAAGGCTCAATGAGAAAGAGACACAGGATATGAATGAAGTCCAAAAGACTGCACAAATATGCAGTCATTAGACCTTTTCCTCCTTTACTCTCCATGCACCAGGGTCCTGTGAGTGCTCAGGCTTAGAGTCTATTTATTTCCTGAACATCCTAAACACCTGGGACATATATAGATTAGCCCTCAAGGGCAGTCACACAATAAAGCCATCGGTACTGTCTAATTGTAGATTCAGCTCCACTGTTCTGCTCCTACCTCTTCTAAGGAGATCAGAGGAAAGGGACACTGCCGACGGATCCTCGGCTACCTATAGTCAAGATTACAGTCAAAAATCAACAAACATTATCACTGCTGTCCTATGGAAAGTTTAATTCTATATTTTTTATTCAGAAACACTTGATTTACATTCACAAGCAGATATTGAGTCTACTTTCAAACAAGCACTTTGCTCTGTGCAGCTCCAGCTTAGGTTTCGGTTTAAAGTACCTGGAAAGGTGGAGACTGTGTTAGCTATTCACTTTCTTCTCTTTGATTTGAAAAAGCAGCCCTCAAGCGTGATATCCTAACCTTCAAACTCCTGTTAATACTTCTTTTTTTGACTGAATGGCTTGATTTTTTTCCTTGAGGCAACATTACAAAGTTAAAAAGCTAACTGATCAGTAAACACTGGTGCCTTGAGCTAAATGCTAATATTAGTATACTTACATCCTCAATGATGATATAGACGTGCTAATTGTTAGAAGGTTATGTTAAGAGATGTTCAGAAGCAACTAATTTCCCAGTTTAAATTCAGATAAATTGAGAAAAGTTTAAAAAACACTGAGCACCATTTAACACGGCTAAACGCAGGATGACAGAGTCTGCAGGTAATCAGTCTCGAACTGGTTTGCAGTGTGTCTAAAGTTAGCAGAGCTGGCACCACCAGCCTTCAGTCCTCACAGGTTAACATTCACATGCCTGTGCTGGTTACTCATTGCTCCAGTTGAGTTATTTATCCATTTACCCAGACTTCATGCAGATTCATCTCCATTTTATAGATTAAAGTACGGACAAGTCAGACCGTGTCATTAGCGCAAGCTACATACCTGGCTGGTGGTTGGTTGCTGCTCTACAGCTTCGACACAACATATGGCTGTCATTTTGGGCCTGAAATTACAAAAATAGGATTACTTTGTTAAAGCTGGGGTTGGTAGTCAGATTTAGATACACTTTTTGTTATACTGGTTAAAATGATCTTTATGTCCCCATGGCAATCAATACATAATGTGTTCTTAAAAAAGAGTGAAAAAAGCTGCTATCTACAACCGGAGTAAACCTGGGAAAACACCAACCAATCCCTGCCATCAGGAGCCAAATGATGAAACCAATCAAATCCCGTCCTGCCGTTCTGCCCGCCTCCTGCACGTACATTTCATGTTTGTGTTTTTAACTTTTACTATGAGAATGTTTTGGTGTTTTCTTACCGCTGAGTGAGACATGAGTTGACGTAGTGCAAAACACAAATGATGTGCTGAGGACCGGTTTTGAATCAGTCACCATCATATGGTCGTGAATCAGCTGCGCTCATGCATGTGAGCGGGGGCGTCATTGTGGAGGAGCTCCGATTGGAGGGTGGATAGCTTTAACCCATTTAGTAACTCTGGTCGCTATAAGGGTGAATGCAGTTGGTAGTTTAGTTGAATTAACGTGCACATCCTTAGTGCTGTGTACAAAGTTAACTCGGCTTGTTAGCATGCTAACATTTACATGTGAGCATTTTGGCTTGTGACGATATCGTTATTTTACCAAAAATTCCTTATTAAATATGTGTTTATTAAATCAAAACATGATGTGACATTGTTATTCCACTATAATAATGATAAGCTGAAATTTAGCATGAGCTGTTTTAGTTTAGCTTAAAGTATAGCTTTGCTAACTTTAAGCTAAACTTATACATGCTAGCAGAGCTAAGGCTGACAATCTTTAGTCTTTGGAGATCATTTGTTTAACTGTTATGCTTATATGCTGATGGTAATCTGTATGGTAAAGTTTGCAGTCTACTTCATTTTGGTGTAGCAAAGCTAAGCCTGATGGTATTGTCGTAAATTTAGAGTGTTTGGGCTTTAAATAATGTCTGAATAAATATGTCTTTACCAAATGCTGGAGCTTTATTTACGTTTGTGAATTTATCTGAAAGCTGTTATGACCTATAATTAAATATTTCTGTCTGATGGCTGCGTTACAGGCAACTAAAGTCAGTCAGAGCAAATTATTTGGCCAGTCAGCCAACAGCAACATAAATCTGGTCCTCAGTGGTGGACAGAAAATCCTCCAGACCCACATTTCATGCCTTAGCTAGAACGGTCAATATGTTGGCATCAAATGGTAACAAAGGACAGCTGTGCTCAAAGGAAAGTCTATAGTTAATGTGAAGAGCAGCTTGTCCTCTTTTATTTGAGTATTGTATAATCCACTTTGCTGTTTTTCTCTTTTACTTATTCCAATTATGTTTTATTCTTCAGTTCTTTATTCTCTTCCTCTGCATGTACAGTAGGTCAGAGTGTGCGGTTAGCAGGTGTCAGAGCAGTGAATATTAAGTAGCTTGATTTAACTCCTTGACCAGTTTTTCTGCAGACAAACCAATTAGAAACCCTGCGTTAGAGCAGAAACCTTTTCATTGTGCAGTTTCAACCTTCTTACAATACGCTGTCTACTCCATAACAACAAAGAAGGCATTGTTGTGTAATCTGATGAAGGTTGATTCTTTGTGCAAGCTTATCAGATTATCAGACTGACAACACTGAATAGAAGTATATGTAATTGTTCATCAGTGGTTTCTGTTCAGACTCTGGCAGCGATCCAACCTTATTAGAAGGAATTTGAGTGGCCTTCGTAGACTGAGATGATGAGCCTGTCATCGTAGATCTGTCCATATGGATGTGCCAGAGCAGTCGTAAAAGCAATGACAGCACGCTGTACGACAAAATGGAACATCTGGATACTCAAAGCTGAGCGTGCATGCAAACCCTGGATGTACATTTGCAGCCATAATTGGACGTGGATGCACATGTGTATTTGTATGAATCACATTTGCACAGGCACACATATGGCTGTATATATAGATAGATACGAGATGCTTCATGAACTCTCTCTTTAACTACAGTATAGTTTGATCGACCACAGTACCATAACAACCTCATATCTCATCCTTCTCTGGGTGAAATCTGCAGAGGACAACGATGTGCTGAAATTTATTGCATGACGCTCCAGCAGCTCTCTCTTATAGCATGATGATGGTGGAATGGAGAAATATGGGTACAGCAGTGTGGGTGTGTTACAGTGGATGGTACATCTGTAGCTCCTTCTGTGTGCTGGTATTTGTTGCACTGCCAACAGGGACTTAATCAAGTGTCACCGCAGTGAAAGGAAGTATATTTATGTGTGCAAACCTATTTCAGTCCATGTCAGAAAGTGGAGGGATTCAGCATCCTTTTTGTTCCAGTGAATAAATTGCTAGTTTTTAGCTGTTAGGGAGTTGATTTAAGGGAACTGTTTGAGATAATGTAAAAAAGCGCTTATCTGCATCCTTATATCATTAATACAAAGCTAGAGCCAGCGGCCAGCTAGTTTAGTTCAACATACACACAGGGGAATATCTTGACTGGCTCTGTCTGATGGTAAAAAAGTTCACCTTCAGCTCCCAGTACAAACAGACATTTGTTACCTTTATATAAACTTGAAACTCATTGAAGGCTGTTCCTTTTTTGTAATGATGTCGAGCAAGAAAAGAAAAGATTATTAAAAAAATACAATAAATGAAATTACACAATATAAAACAAACAGCTAAAACAGGTAAAAACAGAGCTGGTATGAGTCTTTATCAAGGATTAAAAAAAAGGGGGTTATCTTTGTGAAGTGTGAAATGCTAAAGTCAGCTATGCCAAACGAATGGGCTGCTGGATTTAGCATCATAGCTAACAGTTACAAGACAGTGGCATATATCTATTTTTTGCAAGAAAATCCAAAAATTGGGCATCAAAGTTATTCCTTTGAAGAACTTCATCCATGTGTTGATTCATATGTTGACTGATGCTTTGTCTTTAAAATTCCTGTTCACTAGGGGGCGGCAACAGGGATAATGTGTACGTACAATGTGAAATTAACTTCATACGTTCTGTAGATAGCAACTGGGCTTGAGCCCAAATTTGAGTCTGAATTCGGAAAGGCTCGGATAATGAGATGGAGACAGATATATTTTATTTCTGAATACTCAAAAGAGGAAAATATTTTCTTATGTCATGTGCTTTGTTGATGCAGCACCGTCTGAAGCCTGCAGCTGCACTCATCTTCCTACTTGATTCATTAACTGAGGCTGCAGCTTCAGTCCAGCTCAACCTCATCAACATACATCAAAACAAAGCTCAGAAACATTTTAGTGGAATGTGTTAATTTCAATCATTTAAAAAAGCCAAAGTCAAAAGTAATTTAGGTACATTTAGTACAAATGGTTGAAGATATTTGCCAGCTATTGAGGACCTCGTCTCTCTACACTCAGGCTGCTGGCAGCACAATGCAGGTGTAGCAGCCTTCACTGTCTTGCACTGGGGAAGAAGGCATTAATAGTTTGGCTGTACAAGCCTTTTGTCTGGCAGGTAGGTTCCTTTAAAAGCCTGCAAACTATACATTAGTAATATGCTTAGAACCTTTACTTTTTAAGTGTATGCGTTCATTTCCTCCACTTGAAAACCCAGCCATTTTGGTTTAAACGTTGTTGTTATAACTCAGGGAAACTCAGCCTCACATTGAGGAGGAGAGAGAACAAAGAATAGGAGGTGCTACTGTAGGCAGGGTACTGGCAGATGAAAGCCTTCTGTGACAGCTGGGTATGCCCTGTTTCTCAGTTGATGTTCATCCATTTAAGATGTAAAGCCATCTCAAGTTTCGATCAAATTTGACTTGCATTCACACATTTTGACTGTGTTGTCGGAGTTAACTTCCTTTAATCTAATGTTCATTTGTATTTTGTTTACATCTGTACTCATCTTTTGTAACGATTGTTGCAAGAAAAGAACACGTCTGGTATTAGACACAGCCTCTTCTTGTTTTCTATAAAAATACGGATAAAGACGACGAGGATTTCACTTCCCTTAGGCATCTCTGAAGAACACGAAATCTAAAACAATTAATATGTTCAGTATTTACAATCAGATATTGGAACAAACTGCTAACCAATCAAGGGGCAAGACAAAAGAACAAAACTGTTAAACCTGTTACTATTTGTCATCAAGTGACGAGTCTCTAACATCTTCAACATGTGTTAAGATTTTCTTACTGTGTTAGCCAGGCTTAAAAAGTGCTGATAGCTCAATATTGTGTTTTTGACTATTGGCTGGTTTGTGGGATCAATAAGTGAGACTGATGATTTTGAGGTAGAAGAAGTGCTGAACCTTTAAAGCTGGGTCAGTATGAAAAAGGAATTGACAGATACTCTCACATTCTCACAGAACCGGCTCCACTTTTATCAGAAAGTGCTTGGGTCAGCTATTTTTTTTTCTTTAACAGACAGTTGTAAACGCTGTGGAAGACTTTCCTTTTTTATACTCTGAGCAGTACAAGGAGGATTTTCCAAAAAGGACATCTTGGTACTGCAGGAATAGCCAAGAAAACACTTTCTTTTTATGTATTTTCTTGCGTGAACCAGACCTTGGTGGATATTTGGCACATATTGCACGTCTCTGGTGTAGGATGTGTTAAGTGACATGGCATCAATAAATTTGTCTTACCTTTACCTGCCCAAAAACTAATTTCCGTAAAACTACAGCATCATAAAATACTGGAAATACTGAAGCATGTGGGTTTGGAAAGCATCCCCCTCTTCAGTTTAGTGTTGGGTGATTTCAGCTGTATCATTGTTTCCAAATTGCTCCCAGAATGAAGCCCAACACTCCGGTCACCCTCCATTACCTTCCTGTCTGCTCTGCTGAGATTTGTTCCAAACACTGAAATCTGAGGTTGCAAGTGTAAATGCAGTTTACAAATTTAATTCTGCTAATATGTGACTACAGTAACATCCTGTTACCCTCCTCTGGCTTCCCCCTCTCTTTTGTCTGTGTTGATTGCGTTTACTTATTTTGGTGTAATGGTTGTGCCTTAGTTATATACCATTAAGTAAGGGAAGCACTGAGGCTGGGTGTTTGCAATCATCATGTTACTTTGGATTTTACCTTACAATTGCCCCCAGTTTTATACTTACTGTGGCACTCTGAGATAATTGACATAATCTTTGCTGTGTGACTTAATTTCATTTTCTCTATAAAAGCCAACAGAAAGGGAATTACTGTGGGTGCAGAGCCAGATTTGTCAGTTTACTGCCAGTCACTCCATCCAGAAGTCTCTCCAAGAATAATTTGCTGACTGGTGTAAATATTTCCAGCCTTAATGCACAATCAGGATTGGAAGCTAAATATAGCAGGCTTAAGTGTTTCTGGAAATAGACTGCAGAGAGTTAAGGAGGGCAAGAGAAAGACAATGACACAAAGTTTAGTCCTGGAACAGTGAGTACAGAGAGGAAGTTCAATTTGCAAATCTAGCTCAAACGGATCATACCAGGTTTTATTTTCTCAAAGAAATAGTCAGAGTACTGAACATAGCAGAGGGAGTGAACCCAGTTCAGTTTGATCAAATCTAGAAAGAACTGGGGGGTGGTCAAAAGCAGCCTTATTTGTCCGTAGACATCTTCTGTTTCCACACACCACCGCTGCATGGATTATCCTCTCTGCTCAGTGTACACTGAAGTTCAGTCAGGCCGAACAGAGGCAGTCCACCACACTGAATATTTCCCTTCTGATGCAGCCAATTTAACACCTGGTTTTTCCCAACAGACAGAGGTCAAAATAAAAGAGACAGAAGATCGAAGCTTGTGGGTTTGTGCGCGTCAAGGTCCAGCAGCTTCACTTCATCTTTCCCCCCATGACACGCTCACTGTTCCTGGTTACCTGCAGTGTTTGTGTGGTCAGAGAGGCCAGCGTCAGGGCAGAAACAGAAGCTGCATCTCCTTGGTGACAAGAGAAAGCAGTTGCTTGCTGACACCTCTGCAGAAATTGTTGTTAGGGGTTGGCCATTGGAGTTGCTAAGGAAATAATTATGAAGGAGTGAAGCCACAGTTAATCACGAGGGGCATGAGCTATAGTGTAAGGTACAGCATGAAGTTTTTGAACCCAGGAGCCTAAGACTGCTGAAACTTTTAGATCTTTACTTTTCCAACCATGCTGCAGGCACAATACAGCAGCTCCATTCTGATGAACCTTAAAGTACAGATCCAGTAAGATTTGATACTTACTGCTGTGATTATTACATTTCATGTTAACTAATAATCCCATAACTAAGTGTATGTGGGTTGTTTTTAGCGACAAATTTGGGTGAGGATTGCAAGATGTGTTACGATACAATACGATGATACACAGTAAGCCTTGATAGGATAAGATATGATACCATACCATACCATATAAGACGGTGCCATACAATATGAAATGGTACAGTATGGTATGGTACTATACGATAGTATACAGTACGATACGGTATGGTATGACACGGTACAATATGATAGGATACGATACATTACGATACAATATGATATGATATGATACAATACTATACAATACGATACTGTCAGCCTGGGCGATATGGAAAATGATGTTATCACGATAAAATATTTCATATCAGTCGATATCGATAATTATCGCGATAAATATCAAATCATTATTTCATTTAAATTTAAGGCAGATTTTTGCTCCTGGGTTAAAGTTGAAGAAACCAGACAGTTTGTTAGTTTGTATCTTGATTTAGTTTTCTGATGAACTTCTTGAATCCATCATTTCTGACGGTGCTAACAGGAAGCAGGTCTTTCATGTAAGATGAGATTTTTGTGAAGTTTTAGTTTGTAGATTCTCATTTTTCTCAGATAGAGGTTATTTTCATAATTTAAATTACATTTACAACAAATATATGTCAAATTGTATACTGTGTATCAGTTTAGTAGAGTATTGTTTTGAGTTGTGCTCCCCCCTTTTATTTCTAATAGTTACAGGCAGAGGGATATTGTTTCCCACAGTGCAGTGAATGCATCACGCTCGTTCGGTCACGTTGGAAATTAAAACGTGTTAGAAATGCACAGCAGAAGTTGTCACTGTGCTCTTCCTTTACCCACATCCTGAAAGTTTATTTAAAGAAGTGTATTAAGTTAATAGTTAAAGCAGAGTCGACACAGTGTCAGACAGTAACTAATCGCTGTCCCTCGTCTCAGCTGTGTTTACGTTCTGCTCTGAACGGCTAGAAGCCCCGCACCGCTCTCACCCCGCGGCATGATTGGCTGTTCAATGCTTCTTCTTCTTCTGTCTAATGTTGGGCGGCAACTAGCGTTTAAGGCTCATTAGCGTCCCCCCTCCATTTTAAGTAGCCAGGGGGTGTAATTTGTTTATTTATTAAATTTTTATCGAAAATGTTTGTATATTTATAGAAAATTGAGAAAAATTATTTTGCGATAATTATCGTTATCGAATTATTGCCCAGCCCTACGATACTGTACGGCTCAATACTATATGACACGATACAGTACGATACAGTACGATATGATACGATGCTATGCTATTCAGTATGATGCGGTGTTATTGGATACTATATGATACGATACAGTACGATATGATATGATATCAAATTAAATTAAATGATATGATATGATCTGATTATTTCCCCCAGTTATTCTGACTCATCACTTTAGAGCAGTTTATTGCCTTTCAGCTCATGTTTTGCTTTTTTTCTTAAGAAAGAACAAAAAAGGAATTGACTTGTAACTACTTGGCAAGCACTACAGAGGAGGCTAACAAATGTAAGGACTAGCTGCTAGACATAGAGCAGCAATTAACGGCTAAATAGACAGCTGGTGGAGAACAAAAAAGAGCATAAAGGAGAGTGGATACCGGACTGACTGAGTCTGCTGAATCAGGCACCTGTTTGCTAATTGATTCAATGTGTTAGCTTGAAAATTAAACAGTGTCAGTAGTGCTTCTTGTTGCTGCCCCCCTAAGTGGAAATTATATACCTTTTCACAGACCTATCCTTGTTGGACAACCTCCACATCTTTCTAACCATTCCCTTCATGTTTGTGTGCACGCCTCAGGCAAACAGATGAATAAATAAAGATCAAGTTAAGATTAGCCTCATGACATAACCAATGGTCATTAACTCATACTTGATTAAGCTTCTCTTTAGAGTCAAACACAACTTTATCTAACTGTTTTTTTATGCTGAAGAGCGCTCGGTAAGACTAGTAAACTGACTCTGAAAAAGTGATCTCCCTTTCAAATGTTACAATTGATCGTAAAATGATCATTAAAATTAACTCAGATGCTCTGATGTTAATGATACTTTCAAAATACTTGTTAATTTTTACACCACCTGTGCAAAATCCCGTTAATGAGAGATTCAAGGAGCATTTTCTGTTTCCCTGAACGCTCAGTGTTCGAGGTCTCTCTTCAATTACTCCACATAGGAAAGTTGTCATTGTGTAAATGCCCCCGCTTGTGTGCTCATGAACTGCATTGCTTATTGTCAGCCTTTTTTTCCTGCAAACACATAATAAATAAGTCTCTCTGGTGGTAGACCGTGTGTTGTAGAGATTATGTTCTCAAAGGGAACATGAATGCTGGAAATGTTGTTGCACTGCTGACAGTTGTGATTGTTGGCAGAACTGCAGGTTTTATAGCTTGGGGTGCCTCAGCTCTAATGACCAGTTCCCTTTAGAGCTCTTGTTGTGTTACACAGCTGCACTGCTGGTGTAATATTCTTAATGCAGCTGTAAATCCTATTACCCTTCTTTTCAACAATTTGTCAATCACTTTGGTGATGGAAGTGTAAGGCAGTGTGGAGTTTGGAGTCCAGAATCTCCATCTGCATTTTACTCTTTCTTTCCCTGTTTCTTAATCTCTTTTATAATCCTTCCCTCTGCTTCTGTTAGTCTCCATCTCTCTTTACAGCCACAGATTTAAATGCTCTCCCCCCACACACTCTGCTCACTGATTAAGTGTTTATTTAAAGGCTAATATTGTGCTCAATTCCACCTTGAAATCGCATTATTTCTAATCCTTAAACCATGTTATGCTTACTATAACTGTGCTAACGTGGCAAGATATTTGTTCTGCATTCCTCCCTTAAATCCACTTGTGTTTGTATTGGCCACTAGCTAAAGTGAGTGCGACTGCAGTTATCACCCCACTGGGTCAAATTGTAGCCCGTCGTTGGCGTAGAGAAGTCTGTGAGCCATTGATTCCCCCCTGGGCCATCTAGTACAGATGCAGAGTGGTGGTGGAAATTGAAACAGTAGCCTGGTGCCTCTCATAATTCCATGACAGTGAAATGAAACAGTATCTCAAGAAAGCAATCAGAATCTCAAATTACCTTTCTTACCAAGGCATTGTTTGCAGATCAGCAGAACTGTCCTCGCTCTGTCCCTTTATGTCATTGTTTCGCTTCCACTCTTCCTCGCTCTCTCTGGCGCTCTGCGTGCAGTAATGAGTGGCACAGAGGCGATGTTGTGTTGATTTATTGCATGGCTGCTCAAATGGAACATGGATGGAATGTGTCTGTCATTGTGCCATCGCTTGGATAGAAACACCTGTGATGCCCAGGGACAACTAACTGCTCCATCAGGAATTGGTTCCCCTCTAAGCTATCAGTGCAGAGTTACACAGATACACAACTCAATGCACGAAATAGGAGCGCGCTCTGAATTGACAAAGTTGCATCACCATTCACCTAAAATTTCCCTAAAATAGTAGGTAGGCCCCAAAGTACATCACCTGACCTTAATGCCAACCCATATCAGCTGATTACCTTCTACACATCCAATTGGCAAATGTCAATATGGGCATTCTATTTAAACTACTTCAGCCTGCCTACTCTGCCTGTTTCCTCCGCAAAGCGCTTTGCAGCCCACCCCAGCTCCTGTGTCTGATTTTACCAGTGTCATATGTATTGCCACTGATGACTGCTCTGTTCTGTACCCCAGGGGTCTTTGCTGCTGCTCTCCCTGCCTTGGCTTTTCATGAATGCACATGAAAGGGAGGGGAGGTGTGCTCTCCCCATCCCAGGATTTGGCATTTCACGTACACACATTGCCTAAATAAGCCTAGCCTAGGCCATAAGCCTAAATGCTCTAATAATATTGTACTGCTGTCTGCTTGTACCAGTGAGTAAGTGTTTGTCAGTTAAAGAGCAGCTGTAAGACAATTGATACCAGAAATTCGGAGGGACATCTCAAACAGAGCAACATGTCTAATAATCCATTACTTACAGTGAGACAGCAGCTAAACTAGCATCAACCGCTTCTGAGCTGACATTTCATTAATTAATGCATTTCCTATTGTACTGTGTAACATTACCAAACAGTAATGGTAGTTTTCAGCCCCTTCCAAGCTAACGGTCATGTTTACTAAAAAGTAGTTGATTGCTAACATTAGTTTTTTTTCTGGCTGTGGCTCAGTGTTAATCAAATACGTTATTTTAACTTTATGTTATACCAAATTTCACGCTTTTTTATTACCTGGCTGGGTTAAATGCTTGATTCTGATCCATCCACCCGATAACAATGGTGATTATTCCAGTCAAAAACAACAAAAAGCAACAACAAAGCAAACACCCTGACCCAACATGTGAAATTAGTCTCAGCACATTTCACCTCAGCCTGTTGACACTGTTAGAAGATAATTGTACTTTCAATTTATTTGGATAGAAGTCTTCTTGTGCATTCGTTCAAAATGCCAATGTTTTGAGTTTAACCTGAATAAAACTAATACATTTAGTTTTGATTTGACCCGCAGAGAAGAATTTACTGTTGCCATGTAATCTGAGGGATGATGTTTTTAGCTATATAAATAAGCTATTTTTCAAATCATTCAAATCATCTTTGAATAAACATTTAGTGTCAACTTGTTTGTTTCCTTAGTTGGTAGCTGGGTAATAAACTGGATAATGTACAGTGAGCAGGGTTCTTACTCACCCTGTTTGGATTCTAATCCACATAACTGGAGATCAACCAAGAGGCTGAAAAATAATGCTACTACTTTTATGTATCTGTTCTTTACTTATATGACTTACAACATCGAACACAGCAGTATGAAATTATCACAGCATTGCAATGTAGGAGAAAAGGAACCATGTATGTAAGGCAAATCACCCACAGAGCAACTCTGGAATTTTGGAGGTGTTAGCTAGCAGGCTAACATAGCCTTGAGACACTAGTCTCAAGCAGGAGAGTAGGCTAGAGGGGTCTGAAAACCTAATTTCCCTTTACATCCACATAACCCCTGTGCACATATTTATATTCCTTCCCCTTGAATTTAGTAAACTTCAGCCCAAACAAAAGCTGACTCATTTTTTATTTCTTTCAGCCGTCCATGGAGTCACAAATGGCTGCATACAACTTTTTCAACCTCTGCCGCAGTACTCCCCAGGACTCATAAACAGACTTTCATGTGTAAAACTATGCAGAGCTCCCCTTTCACTCTGCACAGGAGACGTTAGCTCCCTGCCTTTTGCCTTTAAGGCAGCGCCTCCTCCCAGGTGATGGTTAGTAACGTCTTGGGTGCAGAGAAGTGTTCTCTCATGAATATACTCAAGATAAACAGTCCCTTTGTTTAGCAGTATAACTCCACCACACGCAAAGCTTATCCTGCATGTGCATATCTTAAAATGTGTAGCCATCACTCTCAGGGGAGTTATCAAACTGTGTCAAAAAGCACTTCTGATGACCAGAACGACAGTCTCAAGTAAGAGGAGGACACACCTCCTGATGTTGTCAGTCTATGCACTGTAGTGATCGGGTTTCAAGCTCTCTGTACATGCAAACTTATCCTTTTGTATTGTTGAAAGGTCATATACAAATATATCACACAACAATCATCACCCTAACCGAACTGTACAACAATCAACCCCACACATACACAAAGGATGGGTCACATTGTTTACAGAGTGATGGAGTAGCACCTGTCTCAGGATCAGCCTCTTGCCCTTGTCATTGTCTCCCAGGGGCATTCTGGGAGGAGGGAAGGAGGAGGGAAGGAGAGCAGTTAACAGCTTGACCAATGGATGAGATGAAAGAACACACACACACACACACACACACACACACACACACACACACACACACACACACACACACACACACACACTAATACACACACAGTCATAAACAGGTTTCTCAAATCCATCACTGTGAACAAAAGTGCAAATTGGAGTGAAATTCTATCCCAGCCGTCCCCTTAAAGCAGAAATCTTGATGGGAACTTTGATTTGGTGTGGCATATCTGAGTGTAAAGGTAACCAGGGTTGCTACCAAACAAATACGGACAGATGTGTGGACAGGTAGAAGGATGGATGACTATGCAGATTAATTAGCAAATAAGTGCTTCTCTCCTTTAATGTCAAAATACTCAGTGGGCTGGAAGAAAATGACTTTAGTCAATGAAAAAACAAATCTAATTTAGAAAGTAACTGTAGCTCAATTAAAAGAAATGCACAACAATGTATTTTTATAATGTTACAGATTTCCACAATTCCATTTAAAGAAATACAATACATGTCTTGTATGAACATAGGCTGGAGTTGTGTATAAAAATAAGGCATTGAAATGTTTTTTTTCCTATTCAAAACTGTGGAAAAACAGCTCTTCATAAGCTATACTAATACATATCATACATGTTGTAGTATGGATAAGTCAGTTTCATCATAAACAGATCAGCTATAACTTCATTCCTTTATTCTTGAAATATGTGACAAATGAAAGTGTTGTCATTCAATATTATGGTTTTTTTTTTTAATTGAAAGTTGATGGAAGAAAACGAGTCGGAGAGAAAAAGGAGTCCATCTTTGTCAACTTCAAAAAGGATGTTTGCTAAACATGATGGATAAATGGTTAAGAGTGTGCACTTTAAGGTTTGGGTATATTGAAATAATACGCTGCTAAAGGTGATGCAAAATGAGTGTTAGCAAATAAAAATGATACTTAAAAAAAAAATGTTTAATATAAAGAAGACAGAAAATTGATTTTGGTATCCAAACAGTAAAACAAAGATAAAAGTTAAGGCTAAAGTGTTGATCATGTTGCAGAAAGTAATGAATGAACTTATGTATTAAAAGCAAGGAATGAATAGTTTACATCTTTAGGTTAAATATGAAGTTGAAATAAAAAACAATGGGATAGTTACAACTGGTAGCTTGAAATGTTGGTGGTTGTGATTAAAGTTTCTAGCTAAGATCGTTGTAGCATTAGCTATGAGTCATTGCTAATGAGTTTGACTCATAAGATGAAGGTAATATACACACTACTCACTAAGGTCAAATCCTGTATTGGTTTTCTCTATCGCAACAAATCCTCCTTCACGCACTCTGCTAAACGGCTTCTGGTTTAGATGACAGTCCTCCCTATTCTTGATTACGGTGACATAGTCTACAGGTCTGCTTCCAACACCCTCCTTCACAAACTGGATGTCATTTACCACGCTGCTATCCGTTTTGTCACTGGAGCCCCATCCACCACTCACCACTGTCACCTGTACTCTCAACTGAACTGGCCCTCACTCCACTCTCGCAGACAAACACACTGGTTTCTATTCATTAACAAATCCCTCACTGGTAAAACCCCGTTATATCTACAGTCACTAATCAAACTTCACAGCACAAACCGTAGCCTGCGCTCAAGTAGCCTTATCAAACTCATCCCACCCAAAACCCGGACCTCCTTTGGTCGCACCTCCTTCCAGTTTTCCGCTGCAAATGACTGGAATCACCTGCAGCAATCCCTAAAGCTGACCTCTCTCATTCCATTCGCCACATTCAAAAGCCTAATACACCCCATAACTCAACATCACTGCACTTGCTTTTAAATTGCTTTTAAGTTGCTCACTGCTGTCATATGTTTGTATTGTATAGTTCTGTCTCTAGGTTTGTCTGTATGTCCTCTCTGGTTTTGTTTTGTTTTATTTATTGTCATGCCACCTGTGTTGCCTTCTCGCCCAGGTCATTATTGCAAATGAGAATTGGTTCTCAATTAACTCACCTGGTTAAATAAAGGTTAAATAAATAAATAAAAGTAATGTTTAAATGGAAAAACTTTTCAACTAAAGGTCATAGTTATAGCTCTGCAGTTGTTAGCCTAGAGTAATGGATAAACACCTTGTTTTCAAACCAAGCTTAAAGTTAAACAGTTGAAATTGTAAGGGCAAACAGTTGAAACTGTTTGCATGAAGTAGTGGTGATTGTGGCTAAACTAGTAAGCTTGAACAGTTATAGCATCAGTGCTAACAAGTGTGATGTGTAGGCTTAAAGTAATGACTAAATGTTTAAACTTCCTAACATAAGGTTATGGTTAAAGTGTTTAAGTTCTTGGCTTACAGTGATGCATAAACTGACATATTTGTATGAAGTAATAATGGTGGAAATAGTTAGCTAAAGGTGTTAGCTGGTTTGAAGTCAGCTGAAAGATAAAGAGTTGACATTACATCCATTTGGTTCAGATGAATCAGGAACATGGTGGACACAGTGGTGTTGATGAACCAGCTGACCGTGAGAGTCCTGTGCTTGGCCTTCTAATTTGTCCTTGACCAAGACACAGTATCCATCTCTGCATGGAGAGCTTCGGTACAGTTGCTCCCCTTATGGAGATCAATAATGCATCACATGAATCATCAGTTCACTCACAAGGGCAGAGATCACACAGTTCTGTAATCTATATGCCTCTGATACGCTGCAACAGTCCATTTCCAGGCTCAGAATAAAATATGCTATAATAAACACCTCCATTTGAACAAACATTAGGGTTAAATCTCTTACTCAAGGACACTTGAACCCTTGATGTTTGGGAGAGATGTTGAGATTTATGGTAGATATTTTTCCACCAAGGTTTCCCAGTCACGCATCATTTTTTGTACTCAATGTACTGTAGAGTTGTTGGCTTCTTTGATGAATGCAGGTCAAGGGCGGGCTGTGTTAGTGCCTGTGTGAATGTAAAGCTTGTTGTGTTCAACTCACACAGAGAAATAACAGAAACATTATCATTCACTTCACTTTGTGAAACATACACACAAGAAACTCCTTTTTTTCCTCCGTCTCTCAACAGACGAGTCCAGTACAGTTCTTAGCAGGATCATTGGTGTGTAGCCAGTATTGGTCATGGCGTGATATTGGGGTACACATCACCGCTAATCGCTGTTCAGGGCACAGACCCAGCTCAGTGGCCATGACACCCAGGGTGGGGAGAATCCTATCAGTCCCCAGCAGATCCCGTGGCCTCTTCTTTTCACAGCTACTGTCCTGTGTAGCCGGCTGTCATCCGCGGGGTCAACAAAGCCCTGACGAGCGGGTATTAGCTTGAAAGCTGATCGTTACACTTACGTTTGACAGGAGTTCTCACATAGACTTTTGTTTGCTGGAGCCCTATTTTTATATAGTCCAGTATGTAAGTTTGTTTTTGACTTGGAGCTGGCTGAGTTGTTATATTGAAAACTGCAGACGCATGCTCTATATGGGACACAGTGAGAGTATGAAAGAGACAATCAGCCCTGCCAAAATTGTTCTTTTGCTATGATTGAAAGAGCTGGAGGTAATCAAACTGTGGAGAATCTTTCCTTTTTTCTTTCACTATCTCTTGACTTCTTCCTCCGCCTGCCTCTCCAAATCCATCCACAGTTGTGCATGGTGTGATTAATGGCAGCCATTCATTAGCTTGATCAACCACTTTAGCAGAGATTATTAATCAGATGCTTATTTAAATGTCACCGCTGAGCAGCTGAGAGGAAATGAGGCCACTGGGAAATTGGGTTTTTTGTGCAAGGGCTGCTCATGTGTGTGTGTTTGTGAATGTGTGAACTCCCTTTGGTTGCTGGAATATTGCCACACACTGATAACCATGAACCTCATTCATACGCTATTTTACATACATTTGGCTCAGCAGCTAATACTGAAGGGATGCGCAGCAATGGAGCCGGATGTTCATTTCTAAATGAGAACGTATTGTGTCACATTAATAAAACACATGTTGTGCTTTTATTGAGAAGAGCAATACGACACATCTGGGTTTGGTATTTAGCAGAAATGTCTGCTTCTTGACGGCTCTGAAATGCTGCATTTCATTTATGCTTGTGTTTCCTTCTCTTTTCTAATAAAGGACATTTCTAAGTAAAGAGCCGAACGGGGCCAATCAGAGCCCACTCATCATTTGTTTCTACACCTGAATCCTAATGGTTATTATCGCTCCACATCACTGTAACTGAGGACCAGCTCCTTAATGATTCTCCAGTTTAAATAATGTAGCTACAAACTAAATAAGCATTCCAACACTGCTCTTATTATAAACATGCTTTTGAAAGAACATGATTATCAAATGTTGTTATTGTCAGAAACTCATGATATTAATTACTGAAAGGAAGCATTCTTATTTTCATTGTACGTGTTGCACCATGGAAACATCGTCTCACATTACCATGTTAACACTTTTTAATACATATCCGTACATATCTCACCACATGACCCACATGCACGCCAAGCTCTCACTGCCTGTCTCTCTGACATGAATGTATGGATGAGAAATAACTGTTCTGAACTGCAGGATGATTAGACAGAGATTCTTTTAATAAGAGACTAAGCAGCCAGAGATAAACTGCGCTCACGCTTGGAGGCCTAAACAAGCAAATTGAAACAAATGTTACAGACTTTGGAGTGAGTTTATAAGGCTGGGGGATAATCAGATTTCAATTTCAATACAACTTTGGCTCCACACACTCCTGTAAACATGATAATTTATTCATCGTTGTTATTTCCTGTTTGACCCTCCCTTTCATGCTGCACAGTGGTGCAGTGTGTAGTGCTGTTGCCTCACATCAAGAAGGTTCCTGGTTCAAATCCCCGGTCCCTTTTCTATGTGGTGTTTGCATGTTATCCCTGTGCATGCGTGGGTTCTGTCCAGGTACTCCGGCTTCCTCCCACAGTCCAAAAACATGCACACCAGGTTAACTGGTCACTCTAAATTGACCATGGATGTGAGTGTGTGCGTGAACGGTTGTCTGTCTGGTTGACCTGCCCAGGGTGTACCACACCTTACGCGGGATAAGGTGATGAAAGCATTTATTTTTTTATTTTTTTATTTAACTTTTATTTAACCAGGTGAGTTAATTGAGAACCAATTCTCATTTGCAATAACGACCTGGGCATGCTCTGTTGTGAACTTATCCTATGGGATAAGTTCACTACAGAGCATGCTTTGCCTGTCTCCCCAAACAGCTCCCACTTTAACTATTAATTAAGAGTGAGCCACGGCAAGAGCTTTAAAGGCAATCTTGCATACTTGGCATTTTCCCAACAATATAATAAAACTTCATTATCAGGGGCTCAGATTGATGTGCAACAAAGTTTGGGAGCTTTACGAAGTTGTTAATGCTGCAAAATGTGTTAAGTGGGGACTGCTGTGTCTTCCACATGTTGTGCTACAGCAGTACAAACCATCATGCAGCCACAGGTTGAAAGAGGAGAGCAGGAAGAGGAGCTAAAGGAGTGTGTGTGTGTGTGTGTGTGTGTGTGTGTGTGTGTGTGTGTGTGTGTGTGTGTGTGTGTGTGTGTGTGTGTGTGTGTGTGTGTGTGTGTGTGTGTGTGTGTGTGTGTGTGTGTGTGTGTTAGTAAGGTAGAGGGACAGAGTAAGCAGGACAAGCAGTGGCAATAAGGGGCGTTAACAAGCTGCTGACTGCCAGGCCGATAAGTGAGTGATATCGGTCCGTATTATAATGAGATACAGTATGAGCCTAAGTTTTGATGTTATGATGATGAGAGCTTGAAAAGGCTGAATCAGGGGTGCTGGTGGCCTAGCGGTCTAAGCGCCCCACGTACAGAGGCTACAGTCCTTGTCGCAGAAGTCGCCAGTTCGACTCCTGGTCGCGACCATTTCCTGCATGTCTTCCCCCACTCTCTACTCCCCACATTTACTGTCTCTCTTCAGCTGTCTTACCAATTAAAGGCATAAAAAGCCTAAAAATATAACTTTGAAAAAAAGTAAAAAAAGAAAAGGCTGAATCAAAGGTTAAAACTGCAACCTGTTATAAAATGTGAGTGGTGGAAGAGCCCAGATCCTCTGCTGTTTCATCACACAGTGGAAAAACACTCCAGTAATTCTGGTGCCAACTAGAATAGAATAGAATGCCTATATTGTCATTGCGTGACTTGCATACAATGAAATTAGGAACAGACAGGGTCTAGATATAGATGTTTGAACGTGCACATCCTGAGTTATTTAAGTTAAATACATACGTGTGATGCAAATCAGTGAGTGATGGTATTTGATAAGCGGGATCCTGATATTAATCAAAATAATTGTGATTTTTGCCCTAATTCTAGATTTTGACTGAGATTTTAACCCTTATTCTAATAATAATACTAACACTGCTGCTACTACTACTAATAATAATATTAGTTATAATAATAATTATAAAAACATTTTATTTATGGGCGCTTTTTCGGGACACTCAACGTCACCTTACTTATGCAAAAACAATAGAACAGACTTATTATAAGAGAAGACAGTATGGGATAAAACATGCAGTTCTAAAAGGGAGGCTTTATAGGCAGGATTTGAAACTGGAAAGAGAGTTAGTCATGGATGGTTTGTGGTAAAGAGTCTTAGAGTTGGGGGTCTGCACAGCTGAATGCTTGAGATCCCATGGAGGTCAAACGAGCATGAGGTACAGTGAGGAGCATGGAGGAAGAGGATCTGAGAGTGCGGCTAAGTGTGTGGGTATGAAGGAGTTTAGAGAGGTACGGAGGTGATAGGTCGAATGTGAGAAGGATCTTGAAGTTAATGCATTATTTGACAGGCAGTCAGTGAAGTTGTTGGAGGACAGGGGTGATGTGTTCGATGGAAGGGGTTCTGGTTATGATCCGGGCAGCTGAATTCTGGACCGAGATCATGAGCACTTCTTTTTCCATCCTAGAAGAATTTCTAAAGATGCTGAAATGTTAATTCATGCTGTCATCATCACCAGTAGATTACTGTAACTCCAGATTTACTAGTTTACCCAAAAAGTCTATTTGGAAACAACAGCTTGTGCAGGAATCTGAACTCATCAAAAGAAAATGGACCACATAAACCCTCGTCTTAAAGCTCTGCACTGGTTACCTGTTTCGTTTAGAAGTGACATTAAAGTTATTTTACTTATTTTTAAAGCTCTGCATGATCCTCCCCCCTCCCTTACATCACGGATCTTCTTTCATGTCATGTTCCTGCAGGATCACTGAGGGCCTTGAGTGCTTCCCTTTTAGACGTTCCTCGTGTGCCCCACACAAACACCTGCCAGAGAGCTTTCTATTTTTATTCAGCCAAACTCTGAAACTCACTGTTGATGTGAAAACAGGAAGTACTCTCGATATGTGTAAAAGGGGACATAAGACCCTCCTGTTTAATCTGGCTTTGAATTTTGGGTTATTTCATTGCTGATTTTAGTTAAATTCATTGATTCTTAATAGGAATACAGAGATAAACGCATTTTGTCTGTATGAAGTACTCTGCATGCTTATATGTATGAAAGGTGCTTCATACTGTAAATAAAGCTGAGTTGGGTTTGTTTGCTTCTTGGGTATATCTGGGTTTAAATCCCATTGACTCTGCCATTCTTCTATTAATCTCTGGTTTTATACACAGGTGTGCAGCTGCAGTGCATTGGTGTAATTGTAGTTTTTTAGAATCAAACATTATAAGTGGATGTTGTTGGTGTTTTTCTCTGGAGCTCAACATATGCCTGAGTGGAGCTGCAGGGCGACTTAAAGTCTGTGTCGCAGGCTTTAAAGTGAGCATTTTCTGTGTTGCAGAGGGTAAATACAGTAAAGCCCCAGGAGATTACACACTTAGTCGAGCTTTATGAGAAGAGGAGAGGGTGTGGCCGTGAGGGGATGTGCTCTGAATTCAGCACACCCAGTCTATGGGGTTAAGAAGAAGCTGCATTGTGACAGCAGACAAGGCACATACTCCACATGTCAGCACACACAGTAAGCTTTAGTGTGCCTCTGCGTATTTACTCTGCTATTTATCATTCAGTGTAGCAACAAACAGATGCTTTTAAAGTTTAACCCCTGTAATCAAATATTGCAGCATGACTGAGACTAGGCATATAAATAACAAGGTTAAACCCCAGGCTGTGGATCGAGTACATGTGCTTTTTATAGTTCATCAATCATTTTATCAATCCATGTAATTGATTGAATTGATTAATCAAGGAGCGCAGTGGAGGAGAGGAGGTGATTGATGGCGGCGGGGATGGGACCCTCCTGATTGAAATTCAGGAGCCAGAGTCTAAAAAGGTCAAGGGCCACATAAGAAGCATTTATAGGCACAGTCGTGTCTAAGCCGGACCTTTGTTACCTTCTTAAAAATAGCCTCACCAGAAGGTGTGCGTGTGTGTGTGTTAGTGTGTGTGTGTTAGCGTATGTGTGTGCACACGTACATCATGCATCTATTCCTCTGAGGTTGCCTGGCCTTGTGATCGTAGTGGGTTAAGTGATGCCAAAGCCCAATAATAAATCTAAGGCACAACCAGCACAGATGACCTGAAGGTCACTGTTTCATTAACTGTCTTCCACTTCAATTCGATCTCATCCCCTGTTCCTGTCTGCCTCCTACCTGCTCACTGTAAACACCTGAGCATCCTGTGGAAGACAACATGTACATCCATGTATGATGAGGAGGGTGACTTGTATAGGTCAGGTAAATGAAGTCAAATGAATATAACACACTTAATTTATTTGTTTATTCTGTGCATAAACATTATCATGAATGGTAAGTGGTGTTTTTCATGAGGAGTTATACATGTTCTGCTTTCATCCAAAGGTGCATGAATGAAACAGTTATAAACCTTCAAATACATGCAGTGCATCTGCAAAAGCCCAGTTTACATCCACTATATTCAAATCAACACCACGTCACTTTTAAATATTATATCATCAGCATATTGTTACATGTTGATAGTTTTATGAAAAAAAGTGTTGTCATATTGTTTGTAGAGTGTTTTTATGTGGGTGGGCCTTTATTTTCCTTTTCCTGTCTCAATGCTAAGCTAAGCAAACTGTCTTCTATCATTAGATTAATATGTACAACACCATAGATAGAAGAGTTCTTTCTATTGAGCTTCCAGCACAAAATAACTAAGTAATTTACAGTTTGGCAGATGGGATTTGGGGGAAATTTGGTATTTGTTTCCAAAACGTAAACTTTTTGGTTATCAATTCAGTCCTGTTGCCTTAACTAAAATTTCGTATCCCCTTAAATTTTGGACTCTTTGTCAAACATAACAACTGCATTAAAAATTTCAACCTCGGCTTTGGGAAAATTGGATCTGCAGTTGCTCTATATGTCTCATTTTATCCATCAATATGTTAATAAATTAATTAAGAAAATAGTTTGTGTTGCTGACGTGCTGTCTCGGTCTATAATACAGCTCTATGTGTTAATGTGACAGTCACACCAGTCAGTGAAAACCAACAATGGTTTAAAACATGCACATAGTCTCAATGACAATGGCAGGCACCATATTAGAAACGCTGAAACGACCTAATTTTAGACCAATCTAGAAATAGAGAAAGAGGTGGAGCTTAGGCTGGTGTCAGCCTGGTGACAAACGGCTACAGCGCACCCCATCAGCTTGGCTGTGCCCCTAACTTTGCAAATGTATATGTAACTCTTAGTCTTTATACTATCTTAATGGCGCCATTACAAAAAAATTAAAAAACAAACAATTTTATGAACCATGCTGTACTATTGCAAAAAGGGACCTAATAGGAATTCCCATGCTTTTGCAGCTAGCCTCAAGTGGCCACTCGAGGAACTGCCTTTTTTGCACTTCCACATTGGCTTACTTTCTCGACACCAGCGACTGCTGCTCGGTGAAAACATTGTTTTCTGTGCTTTTGTCTGAATGAAAACAAGAGGCTGGGAAGCTTTAATCCACCTCTGTTGGAGCTAATCGATGTCTGTGTTCTGCTCTTGATAAAAAAAAAGCACTTACTGGGTTGAAGTAGAAAACTCAACAGCTCTCCACATGGAGAGTGGCCATGTGGGTGGATTTTTTATAATGGTAAAAGCACAGCATCACTTCCCAGAGAGACAAAATTGTTGCTCACTTCCACTTTGCCGTCCAAGGCCAAAGAAAACACTTGATTTTTATCTTTTTAAATGTGTGGTATTCCTCTCAACTCTTAAGAGACCAGATGATTTGAATTGTAGTTGAAAGCAGCTGTTAATTGCAAGGAACTTGTTGCAAAAGCTTGAGGAGAAGCTTTTGAGGAGACTTGAAGTACCTCTTTGAGCACTGTGTTCACATGAATGTTTTACTATGTCTCTGTTGGTAGTTAGAGGAGTTTCAGGTCTTCTGGATTCCTGCTTTTGGCATAAATCTTCCAAGAAACTCTCTTTTGATCACAGACTCAATGCAGCTCACCTTCAAACGCATTCTCATCCTCCACCATGCCATTCATTTTTTGTCCATAGTTGTATCATCATGCATGCAGCTTTTCCGGGTGTACATGGCACTTCCTCTTCGAATCTTGTGCATAAACACTGAAGCTGTGACTCATGTCTAGACAGAAAAATTAGGGCACACATACAGACACAAAAACGGTGACATTTAGGCAAGGTGTTCCTGCTGTGCAATCAGGGCTCATTTTCCACGCTGAGCTCAGCCAGCGGTCACCATGTCTCAATCTGGCGAGGAACAATCAGATTTAATGGGAAGCCTTTTTTGTGTTTCTTATTTTCCGCAGGCTGTCCTTAAGAGAAATGCAGCCCAGGGCTGACAGCCAAAGGTGTATCTTTGAAAGCACAACTCCTGTGGAAAAAAAACGGTTAACAGCAGGAGGCTTCTTTTCCATTTCAGACACAATGCTTCATGTCAGAGTGTGGCGACAGGGTGACATACAGCCGAATATGAGCTGAGAAATTAGTCCAATACCAATTATTCTGACTGCTTTAATCGGTTTTATTGTGAAATCCTTTCGTGGAGTTGATAGTAAGACAGGACAATTAGAAATACGCCTTGAAGACGTGACACAAGGGCTCGTTACTCTGAAATGTTCCTTTGTCGACTTCTTAGTACAAATCACCTTAGTTTCTAACTCATTTATGCTATACTTCATCTGGAGTCCTACTCAAGTGTGGCTGGAGAAGCGTGTTAACATCCCCACACACAGATATGATGATGATGTGAAGAACAGTAGAGATTGTGCAAGAGTCAATTTCTGCCCTGTGTGAAGTCATCTGAGCAGTGATATTGAATCTTTGGGGATGAAAGACAAGACTGTGATGATTCACTAGCAAGAAGAGGTAACACACCTCAGCAAGGCCGAGCCTGTTGATGTAATTTACTGCAACATTAACTGTTTGAAATCTTTTCACGTTGACTTTGAAAACTTTAAGACACTTTCCTTGTTTATCCAACAAATTGTGTAGCCTTAAAATGAATTTTTCAGCACTCTGAAATTCAAAGATAAACCTCGGCACAGTCTGTACTCCTTGAGAAGATGATTTTATGATAGCATGATACTTAACATGGTTCTAGGTTACAGAGTTGTTGGGAGTTAGAGAGCACCAATGAAATTACTGAAGCTGAAATCATCTTTCAGTGCCTTGTTGATGTTGTTACGGAACAGCTTGTCAGAAAATGTTTATGATGAAGGGACCAGGCTTTAATATTGGCTCAGTCACATTTCCCACCCTTGGCCCAACAAGTCACCCTTACCTCTCTGTTTTGATAGCTGCCACTCAGGAGAGATTTCCAGGAAATGGTCATCCTGCATCCATCCAGATAATTTGAAAACATAGCCAATGTGTCATGAAAAATGCAAAAAAACAGAAAGAGACTCCTACATCATCACATATAATCATGCACTATTTCCAGATCTATTGATGTAATATCTTGTTCTATTGCAGACTAGAAAGACTTCGTAATTGGTTAGTTATTTTCCATGATTTCAATGTAACTTCATGTTAATGATGAACAACACAATTATTCCCAAGTTTCATTAGTAAATGTAACATAACAGGTCCCCATGTGCCTTGTGAAAGATATTAGCCCATACTTCGTGTAACTCCATACCTAGATCCACTTTCAAATCAAATGTGCTCCAAAACTACAGGCAAGGCCAAGAGGGGGGATTGGGAATGGATCATTGCCTCAAAAATAGTTAGTTTCTTCAAATGTGAACAGTCTGGTGGGATTTTTGCTGTAAAACTCAGAATATAGGTCAGAGTGTAGTACAAGATGAAGTCTGTTTTGGGGGGTCTCCCAAAAACATGTGTAAAAAGGTGAATTCTAGCTTTTTCTCAATAAAAACAAGTCATTTCAACTCTATTTCAACTCACATTCAAAAACACAAAGAGATACCCTGGGTTCCTGAATTGCTCAGATGCAGTAACAAACCGTTTTCTTCTCGGTATTAAATCATCTACCTGTGTGATGATTCCCATTGATTCTGTATTGGTTTCTGTGCAGCTCTTTCTGGTACCAATCTGTTTTTGTAACTCTGCTGCGGGTATGATAGTTGAGTTAACGGTGGTAGTTGTGAGGATGGAGACTGGCACCCTCCCTAGTTGGCCCCAGAATCACGATTTGGTTTACAAATGATCAATCACTGACACTTTCATCATTGTAGGCCTGATATGTTGGCCACGTCTTGTGTCTAAGCTTTAGTGCAGCCGGCCTGCACTAGCCAGGGCTGCAGCTCTGGTTAACGGCTACTGCCATAATGCTATACTGCTCTTTTACCCAAATGTAAACAAGCACAGATGACAGGTAGAATCTTGCAGCACGGTGTGGTTTGTTAGTATGTTGATCTAAGAAATGGAGACAGAGTGGTATATCAGCTTTGTCATGCTTTACACGGGCATGTCAATGTTAACATGCAAGGATGACCTACTTCTGGTGGTGCTAGCTTTGCTAACATTAGCCACACTCTTCAAACCAATTTGACATAATTTACCTGCAGACTCTGTGGTCCCTGGTTTAGCTATGTTACATAAATTGTGCTCAATTGTCATTGTTCCCTGATGTTTTCTTTCCCTTCAACTGATCAGTTAGTGAACATTAGAATTCTTGATCACACAGGAAGTTAGTCAACATCTCTACACAAAACATCTTTGACCTTAAGTTTTTAACTTGTTTGCAACTGTTTATATGCCAACAACATACAGGTTAACTGCAAAGAAGACAGGGTAGTGTTCGGAAGGGTCTTATGGACAGGGAAGACAAAAATATCTAGAGGAGGAAGACTTTTTGTTGATTTTGCACTCAGACAAAAGTCTAATTCTCAGGAAAACAGTCCAATTACAGTTTTGAAAAAAAGGTTGATGGTTGCTGAGTAGAGATGTCACACGTCCGCTATTCCTGGGTTACAGCTCTTGATCACTTACTCGTACATACTTGCGCTCCCTACCTTTTTGTGTCGATTTACTTGTAAATAAAAAGCCAACACATGATCAAAACAGATGGTCAACATGGAGAAATATAAAACATGTAATCTGCTCATCAGCTCAGTCTGTCCACTGATCTTAAAATGAAACACGTCTTTGTAAACTGAGCAGCTGGCTAAAATACTGCAGCCTCTCTGTTTGCTAACAGTACCTGCATCAGCAGAGGGAGAAGAACTGAGCACAGACTGTGATCTGTGATCATTTACACCTTGTGTGTTTCTTACTGCAGCTATTTGTAACATTGTGTTTGAATATCTCGATCATTATTACGACGTCATATTTTACTCATATCAGTGTATGACATCAGTAATGAGCATATGTTTACAGATGAACCCAGAGCTTCATGCTAACTTCAGGGAACTTGATCAAAGTTTTGTTTTCAGATATTTAAGAATATCACTTCAGCTCTCTCTTCTTGTCTTTCCTATCACATGAAGCTCAAATGAAATACTAACAAAAGTCTTTTAAGACTCTGATCTGTTAAATAACATTTGTGAAGCACTACACAGCACTACAACATATTGAATATATTTTATGCAGTAGCAGCTTTGACCAAGAACAATTTAATGCAAGAGAGTGACATTTCAACCTTGCAACCTTGTTTGTTTGTTTTTCTCCAAAATTGTGCTAAAACTTTTTTATAAAAAATCGTATTCCACATTTTCAGGAAATTTAATTTTAACAATTTCCTCTAACATTTCGACTTTATTCACATCGTTTTAACCTCTATTTCAAAGTGCAAAATGAAAAATGATCCCCCTCCTCTCATTATTTCGTCCCTCATACTCCTCCGTAGCGGAGAGGTATTCGAGGGTAACAAAATGATTCAGGAGTGAGAGCAGCAGTTTGTAGTTTTTCTGCTGGAAGTACCTCTGTGCTTTGTTACGCCTTGTTGTTTTTGTCTCTGTGAGGATCCTGATTTTGTAATCATGTATTAAAAATGAATGCCCCCTCCTCTCCTCTGCTCTCTCCTCAGATCCGGACTTTGCAGACTTGGGAGTCCCCCCGCCTCTGCCCTGTAGGTATACTCCCTCTCTCTCTTTCTGCCTCTGTTTCCTTCCTGTCTCTCTTTATGTTTTTGCCTCACTTGTTTCCATTTTCTCTCTCTTAGTTCTGTTTTTATATCAATACATTTTTTGTATACTCCAGTTTGACATGTATTATATACTTAAGTCGTCTTAATGTGTGATATTTGTGAGTCCATGTGTATTTGCACATATTTGTGTGCATGTGTTTGCATGTGTTTGCATGTGTTTATGCCTATCCGTGTGTTTCAGCCTGTCAGTATGACATGGTTGGGCCAGAAGGTATCGTTGAGTCCCATCAGATCACCAGAGATGGGAAGGCAGGCGCCACCGAGGCCGTGGACTGTAAATGGTACATCCGGGCTCCGCCGCGCTCCAAGGTTAGTGACACAGGCTACGCATCCAACATCCAGCTGTCAATTAGATTTACTGCCAAATTTTAAAATGTCACTTGAAATGAAATGAAATTGTGTTCCCGTCAGCTGGGTCGATGACAGCTTAACTCAGTTGCGTCAGACGACAAATCAAAAAGAGATAGATGCTGCAAGAAAACAGTGCTCGTCTCTGGAAGTTTTCATTGAGATATCGAGTGTGTTTTATATTAATTTGCTGTTCCCATTCAGCATTCCTTTACTCATGCAGTGAGATCAGCGCTTGCATCAGGAAGCTTTGATGTTTCATGTGGGTTTGTCTGCAGCTGTCAGCACTTTCCCGATGTGAGTGTTCGTGTCTGCAGGGGGACTGCGAGGGGTCAGACAGATACGCAGACAGGTTTATTTGGGGTCAGCCCTTTTTTTAATCAGGGAGCTGTTGCCAAGAGGAATGGAGGGATGGAAGGAGAAGGAGAGAGAGAGAGAGGGAGAGAGAGAGAGAGAGAGAGAGAGAAGGAGACTGGCTAGACAGAGAGAGAGGGAGAGAGAGAAGGAGCGCTGATGAAATAGTGTTGCCATGCAGTTTGACCCTGAGGTCTGCTCCAGCCTGCGTTTGTTTTCCCTGCGAGTGTTCACCATGCATAGACAAACACTGACATACATCCACATACACACCCACACCCTGAGCAAACACGCATTAGACCTGCATCCTTATCTACCAGACGTACCTGTGCTGCATTAATGCTAGAGGATTAAAAGTTTCCCGAGGGGAGCGCAGCAGTGCAGGAAGAGGCCAAATTTTACAAACGCTATAAATTCTCATTTGGCTGCATATAGCTCTGTCATATACACACATACACAGCCCAGTCCATGACTGCAGTAAATCCACTGATAAAATAGGTTTGGCTCCTGATGCACGCTTTGATTTAATAGAAAGGAGGCGGCACCTTTATGGTGAGAACAATTCATTCAAGGACAGAAATTGCACTGTAAGGATTTTTAGGGTGTAGTCACATTTGTTCTGCTGTAGCTTTGTAAATGGTAAAATGAAACAGACCTGCAATTTCAGTTATTATGGTTTAAGGACAGAGGCATGTGCAAGAGGGGCCTGGGGTAGTATGCCCCCCTGAAATGTGTTTGGACACCCTTTAACTATGGCCCTCTTCACACGCTGCAGCACCGTAACGACACTCTGCCTTCACCCTGCGTTTAGACTTCACATTAAACCTCACAGTGGTGTAATATTGGTTTCCCAGTGTGTGATTTCACATTAAGTAGCAGCATTGCAGAAGCTTTGAGAGGCATGACATATAAACTAACAGCAGGAGCCTCATACCTGTACACACTCAAGCGTTCACACACAGGGTTACTTACTGTTGGAGCATCTACAGTGACGCATATTACTACCTCTGATGCAAGCAAAGAGACTGAACTTTGCCTCCCTATTGTGTTTTACTGTATGGATGAGGAGGTGATGGAGGCGTAACAGTCCTGTCTTGAACATGCAGAGTGAAGGGTCAACAATTTGGTATCTGTCAGGTCAGAGGCAGAACGTTAAAAGAAGTCTCTTGGCTTTGTTGTAACAGAGTAGAATTATCATTTCTGGCAGTGGATGTATCTTTTGTTCAGTACTGTCATTCTTTTTTGTTTTCTTTCTGTCTCTTCTGTTTAGTACTTCGTATTTAGGGATGCATCATTTTTATAGAGTCCTTAAATGATTAGTCATTGTAGATTAATCTGCTCATGAATCAATAAACAAATAAATCATCATTGATATAGCGCCAATCCCAACAAATGTTCTCTCAAGACACTTTACAGAAAGAGCAGGTCGAGATCTTACTCTTTTTTTTATATTATTTAAAGAGACAAAGCACTAACCTAACATGAGCAGAGCACTCTGCAACACATTTCAGGGAACAGTGAGACTCAAAAACTTCCATTTAACAAGCAGAAACATTGAGCTGAACCAGACTCATAGTGAACAGCCATCTGCTGTGACAGTGTTGGGTTTGCAGAGAAAGAAACAAACAGAGAAACAACAACAGCAGATATAAAAGATTCAAGGCTATATGCTAATAATAATGCTAACACGATGTGTGGTATTAGCAGAAACAGCTAAGTATAATCATCAATGAATAAGTATAATATTGATAAACAGTCAATGAGTGTAGTGGATCTGTTCTGTTATCGCTTTAACAGTTAATGAAGGTTAAAGGAAGACTGATATTTGTAGTTGTAACAGTTGGAGTCAGGCAGGTTCAAGGCAGCAGGTAATCAGTAGTAACAATCCAGAGAAACCTATGTGACAAGGAAGCTCAAGCTCCAACAATAAGTACATAGTAACTTAAAGGTACATGAAGATTTAGTGTTAGTGACATGAAGAAATATTGGAGTAATATTATAAGGATGCATACAGAGAGCGAAAGAAAGATGGGTTGAGGTGGGAGCGTGTGGGAGCTCTTGTGACAGGTCCTCTGACAGTCTAAGCCTATTGCAGCAAAACTCCAGGCTGATCCAGCCAGTTATAACTATCAGCTTTACAAAAAAGAGAAGTTTTGAACTTACTTTTAAAAGTAGATAGGGTCTCTGCCTCGCTGATCCTGACTGGTGGATGATTCCAAAGGAGAAGAGCCTGATATCGAGAGATTGAAGGCTCTACCTCCCATGCTGTTTTTGGGAATTTAGGAATCAAGAGCAGTCCTTCATTTTGGGAGCTTGATGTTCTACAGGGGTGATTCGTCACTGTCAGCTCTTCAAGATATGGTGCATAAACATGTTCTGTTGTGCTATAATTTGGATTTCAAACCTATACATATGATTGCATCAACTTTATGACACCTTAATGTTGAAGTAATAATAATGAAAATAATAATTATAACTATGTATGAAGTACCTTTAAAAGCAAATGTTTACAAAGTGCTTTGCTTTGCAGACAAAGCATGGCAGAAACTCAGGAGAGTGACAAAATAAACATTGAACCAGACAGAGAGAAGTCTAGAAATCTTAATGCATGAACGAAATGCAGCACAAAAGGTCAACAAGCATAAATGCAATTTTCAACCGCAGTAGAGCAATATATCAATCAAGTAGCAATAATAAGCAGGGAGAGCAGTGGTACAACAGCACATTTCTTTACAACACAAACACCGGACACACCCCTTCTTATGAACGCATTTGTATCACTTTAATATAAATTTCAGTTTAGAAAAATCTCCTTTACTAATACCCAAAGGTTTCTGGACAAATTGAAGTCAGTGCATTAAATGATGACTGGCTCTACAGGTTTTTATTACTGCAGTTCCTGTGTGCATTCTCCCGTTTACTCCCAGGAGTGAGATAAGGCAGCTGCAGTGTCAGCTTTACAGTGTCACAATTTGTTTCACTAATTCAGTGCTTGTTAATGTTATAAGATGTTATCCTTTATTGTTGAATCCACCATTTCTTCTGAGTCACGTAGAAGTCCACATCAGGGAAGCTATTAAGCTTTGCTCCCTCTTTGATGAAATCGGGTTCTAGTAGTTTTTCACACTGTGCTGCAGGCTCTTGCACTGTACTCTACACACACACACTGGCTTTTGATATGAACTGCTGATAATATTGGTGCGGCCATGATTCATGGCAGCAGCAGTTACTTAGCTCTTATCTTCTTCTGGCTTCATATTTCCTGCTAATGCCCTTGTTCCCTTCAGAAACGTCCTTCAGATTTAGCTTCTTTTAGCCCCAAGGCCACAGGAACTGTAAGACTGCATCATCCGCCTGGAGCTGTTTTCTCCTCATCATCAGCACTCATGTGGAGCCATACAATAAGTGTTGCATTGAAACGGGTAATAGCAAAGACCCTGGCCGTTTCGGGTCGTTAAAAAAAGCAGCATGATTCCTCGGTGCTTCTAAGTGGAGCGCATGAGTCAGCCTGCACACCAAAGAGGACCATAAGTCAATTTTCTGCAGGTAGCATGCATGCCACTGTGTGTGAGTTTGGAGCTGTTGGTGTGTGTGCATGAAAGAGCGACAGAGTGACACAGCCTGGCAGTATGATGTATTTTTCTTGGTCTAAATCAGTGTCATATTTCGCCCTGCAGGAGTGTCTCACAAGACAACTCATGGGGCCAAAGGCTGACAATGATCGACAAGGTGGCAAATAAAAATTTTAGCACAGATCTATCTTCAGGTCCTGAAGCTTTCACACTCTGTTACACATCAAATATAACTTATCCTATCCTCCTGTTCCTCACTTCCTTTCTCTTTCTACTGCACATGCATATTTTCTCAGTGACACAGATGCAAAGGATGCAAACATCCCTCTATCCATACATGCATGCAGGGTAGGATTTTATTTCCCTATGCTGATACAGTACTGCACTGTACCCAGTGTGCAAGAAAAAGCAGAGAGATAATGACATCCAATACCGGAGGCTCTAATTAGACTGCACCCGAGTACTCCAGAGAGAAGGAGAGAGGAGAGGGAGACAGAGGAGGGAAATGGGAAAGGAGGGGATAAGGGAAAAATGCACTTAATAATGTATTTTATCTGAGATCTAGATGTATAGAGAGGAAGTTTTACAGGAGGGATGGCAGGATAGGTGAGGAAGTGTGAAGGATGTTCCTGCAAGTAAGCAATAATGACCATGTGTCGCTGCCAGAGGTAACAGCACTGCAGCAATTTGGAAACCATAATGTGATTGCTTTACATCACCATATGTAACTTCAATTTTTAGCCTTTTTTAAAACCCTAATTTCTTAAACACTTTCCAAAAACTGAATTTACTTTGCTGTGAAAGGAAGACAAAGTGACTCTCATAAAACAGGCAGTTAGTGGCTGAAAAATCTGTGTTTACAGATTCTGCAATTTTCAGCACGCCAAGTATTCTGGTTTGTTTTTGTAGTACTGTTGTAGCAGGATCAGCAGGTGCATGCAGCAACAACAGTATGTCTGGAGAGCAAAAACATGGAGGCAGAATGCAGTCCAGGTTAATGACACACCCCACTGGCAGGAAAGTGACAATACTTTATCTGCACAAACTGAAAGCAGCGTGCAAGTTCAGCTGACAATCGCTTTTAAATAAAAGAAACGAAACTTCTGCTCGACACTTTGTTGCTGAAATCAGTCAGTGTTTCGATTATCCAGCTCCCTGGAATGAATCAGGAATTATCAATATTACCTCCATTAAAAGTATTTCAAATTGGGTGTTCCTCTCTTCTTAAGTACACACCTGACAAAGCTTGCAACTATTGTTTTAGCAAACTTAGGATGGATTAACAAGTAAATCACAAGAAACTTGTTAACTCTTTGGGTTCTTACCACTTCAGGAAGCCAGAGTGAAGCCTCTACTGTGATGATGTTAATGTACATCGCTTTGGATAGAAGCGTCTTCTAAATGAAATTGTAACATTGTAACATTGTAAATTATAGGTACGTTTTGTATAAGTTAAGAGCATGCCAAACACGAGATTACGATTACGAGTTTTGCCCATTTAAGGACATGACTGACTTGATTGACAGGCGGGAACACTTAAGCTGTTGTCTAGTAGGCTTAAAGACCGCCTCTTTACCACACACTGGTTTGCAGGCAGCTTGGTTGAGCTCAGCATTTCCAATATGGCTCCTGCTGACGATTGGCTTCAAAACAGCGCTCAGGAACAGATGGGCGACGACACAGATACTACATCCATTAATTATAGTCTATGGTAACAATTGGGCAGGATATGGATGAGTTTCACTGAAAAGCATTGGATGCAAAGTTAAACAAAATAACTCCTTTTTTTTTCAGTTTGTTTTTACAACTTTTTCTGATTCATGTGACAGCTGTAGTTGTGGAGGAATACTTCCAGTTGCCTTATTTTCTCCACAGACATCATTTGTGTCCTGTTTGTCTCACACTGTCTGGATTCTTCACCACACCTGCCTGCACTGTCTGACACCTTCTGTGTCTTTTCATGGAGATAATGGCCAAAATATGGACATTCATTCCAGATGTAATGAACAGCATGAACGCTGTTTCAGGCACCTCTTTAGCGACAGTGAGAATATATTCTTCCTCCCAGTCGGTGATGGATTCTGCGTCATTATTGGGTGCTGCAGAATCAATGGTAGGCAGCCCTATTTTCCTGCTGGAGCCAATCTCTGGTATAACAAATTGGTGATTGTATCTATCTGATCCATTGCCTTCATTTGGCTTTGCGAGGCCGTCTGCACTCAGATTTTTCTTCATCAATGGGCAGTTAGAAGATTTAGCCAATAAGAGCTGTAGAAAAAGCTTTCTCTCATGTCACTTGTTTTTATTTTGCATGTCTTGATTGCTTTTCTTCTAGAAATGTGTTGACAGGCATCTATCAGACACTGCTTCAGTGAAGGCAAAGAAATATCACAGACATGAAAAATTGCTGTTATTATTTCTCAATGTGCAAACTCAGCTGGATGCACATGAGCAAAATTGAAATGACTGCAATCTGTGATAGCATTTGCAGCATTTCATGTAATAAAAATGCTCAAAAAATCACAAGCCTGTCATCTTTTACTGCATAAAAGCGTGTGTGGCAGCATTTTGTGGTGTTTTTTTTCTTTTATCTCTCTGTTGCTCCTCTCTGCCAAATAACAATAATTGAAAACACTTTTATTTCTTAGAACTTTGGAGTTCAGCCTGTAACTATCAGCACTTACAATGGCAGCCACGTCCAGAAGCCACATTTCAGTCTGGGCTGAAATAGTGTTTCAGGTTTTACAGTTCACTCTGGCTCTGCTCCAGCAGTAGTTGGATTTACAGTAGTACATCTGCAGTGCTTATCTTCTTGGTAAAGGGAACACTGAATCAATTCAGTGTCCTGTGCCTTTTTTCTTTTAGATAAAGTACAAGTGCTGGATTGGTTTACTTTGCAGTCTTACATCAAAAATGGTAATCTCATTTTTAATGCACTGTGACTCTTTTTCTACTTAAACAATACCAAGGACAAACCCATGAGCTGCAACTGTAACAGGAGGATCACAGCCAGAGTGTTTGTTACAAAGGAATGAGCAGAGTGTTAGCTTCTAGTAGCTCATTATGTGTGTTATTAATATGACTTAGACCATATATTTAGACCACGGATAGCCTGAAATCACATTAAAGTGTTAAAGTGATCCATCAGTGCAACTCTGAAATATGCCAGATATGACAAGACTAACAGACAGCAGCAGTTTTGAGCTATTGCTAATCTTAGCATTCATTTGGTATTTAAGCATGCTAACATTTAGCAAAATGAGCGCTGAACATATTGTAAGGAGCATATGGAATTATCGGGAATGCCTCAGTTTTATAGTATCACGTCTTCTTCTAAATCAGACTTCTTTCCCTGCCCATCAAGTAGAAGCAGGGGGCAGTTTCGCCACTTCCGCCAAAGTCCTTGTTCATAGATAGTTTGCGTTACGTCTTTGTTGGGGGCGGGGCTCCGAAAGGGGGAAAACAATCCTTTCCTCCTAAGCCTTTAACACTGCAAACACACAGATTTTTAATGCTGATGTTAATGTGAACAAGCTGTCATGTCTTAAACTGAGTCATTACTGTCAATAAACAAAGAATGAGACATAGATAAAGCAAACAGAACAGGGACAAATTATTGTCCATATGTTATGAAAGACTGGACAAATGATACTACTCACAGAACCCACAGACAACATCTGCTCATCAGCTGATAAGATATAATTTCACATTTTCTAGAGATATAATAAATTAAACTGAAAATACTTTCATTCATACTCACTAGAACAGCATGTTTTAGTTAAGTCCCTGCACCTGACGATTATTATAAATGACACTGTGTATCATGCAGAGATTTACACACAGCAGCCTCAAAAAGTGTGGTATGTAGTTCATCATTCTTGCCTTGTAACTACTAATCCAACATTTATGGGAAAAACTTTCATTTCACCCCTGAAAAAAATCCCAGATTGTTTGGATAAGTTTAAAATAGCGTAAGTTACATAAGTGCTGACTACAGACATACAGTGTTCTCCATTTGTCTCTGGGCTTTGGTTTGGTAAATAAAACTTTATATTCACTTTTTTTTTAGTTCATTTATCATGCAGAATTGTACGTATCACGTCTTAAATCAAAGTCCGTTCCCTTTTGCATTGTGGCTACCGTTTTTTTTTTTTCCCCTGACTTTTGCTGGGATGCCGACTGTTTCTATAGTCAGGGGTGTGTCCACAATTTTTGACCAGGGTCGCATGAAGAATATGTTCACATAAACCAAATGATTATTGTTTGTTGACCTTTCTATATCCATTAAGCATACCTACTTTAACAACAAATGTTACATTATTTCATATAATTCTGTAACTTTTCAAGCCAACTAACAAAACTGCAATATTTTCAAACTTCTGAACACAATTCTTGAAGGACTCAACAAGGAGATGTAGGCCTATGTCTAACATCATAATTCAAAGCACTTATCAAATGATATTTTTGTTGAATTATGACGATTTAGCAGCCTGTTTCAACAAAGCTCAAATCATTGATTTTAACATAAGTCCTGCCTCCAACAGGGTAATTAGCTAAACATGTTTTTGAAATTTTGGGATAGCCAATCAAATTCAAATTGGGGGCCAAACCACCCCTGGCCTCTCATTTGGACAATACCCTGCTCATAGAGGCTAATGCTCTCGAATGATAGGACTGTCCATGAAGAGCACAGTGAAAATCCTCAGTGATCTAGAAATCAGATGCAAAATGAACCACATAGATAAAATAAAACGACATCTGGTTGTAAGAGCTCTTCTTGTCAGAAAAAAAACTAAGACACACATTGCAGCACAAATTAAATATAGTAAAAATGATTCACCACTAAGAGTGACAAAAACAGTAATTCACAAACAATTACACCACACGTGGTTTGTTGTTGATGCATGCAGGTTGGCCTCAGCTGGTGTTGGGCTCCTGCCCTGAATGACTTCAGTCCAGCTCTGCCAAAAGTCAGATTTATCGTCTCAGAACCGTGAATGTCTGAACAGAAACTTGTGCCAATCCACAAAGCAGTGGATGTAATATTACAAGACAAATAAAGAAAGGGTAGATGAAAAAATCAAGAAAGCATCTGAGTTGGTTGAATTGTAATCTCAGGACCACCATGTGTACGAACATTTTAACTGCATCCATCTCTGGGTGTAGAGCTTTAATTCAGCCTCAACCAGCAGCAGCTTTGACTCCATCCAGAATCAATAACAGCGGACAAACTGTCAGACCAATGACCTTAAATGATTGTTGGTTTATTTCTTTAATTAGCCGCTACAACCAGATGGAGTACGTTCAAAAATTGAGTGCCCAGCATATCAGCATTGTTTTGTATTTTTAATTAGTTCCTGCTGATTGAATTACCTTTAATTAGTTATGGACGGCTGCATTAACTTCATTCTACACTAAATAAACTGCACATCCAGTGTGGCTGCTACGAGCTGATGGAAGAAATACTGGGCTAATTTTTCACATTTTCAGCCTCCTGAACTTTAACCAAATGGAGAAAGTCTGCTGACCTGTGCTGTCTGTGATCAGTGACCTGATCATTGTGTCTCTAAATGAGTGTCCCTGAATCAGAAAATGTGTATCCTCATCTCAAGTTTGTATCACATTCATACAAAGATGGATTACTTGCTCCCACTTACTCTCATTGTACAAAAGTGAAGCCAAAACATCTCTCACTACAGTTGCTTATATCTCAGCGGCTGTGGCTCAGTATGTAGAGTCGGTCGTCTATCAATATGAAGGTTGGTGGTTCGATCCTAGCTCCTTTAGTCACATGCCAAAGTGTCCTAGGGCTAGACACTGAACCCCAAATTGCTCCCTATGTTGTTCAGTGGTGTGTGAAGATGTATGAATGAGATTAGCTAATACTGATGGTCCTTTACATTAGCAGCCTCTATTATCAGTGAGTGAATGTGGTGCGAAAGGGGGAATGTGATGTGTAGTGTAAAAGAGCTTTGAGTGGTCAGATAGACTAGAAAAGAGATATATGAGTCATTTTGGAGCCAGAATATGCACAACAGGGATGCTCCCGAGGCGACTACATCTTATCCCTCCTCCTAACCAAAACACACTTTTAACTTCAATGTTAAACATCAACAGGGCTGTCAATCATGCCTGTCAATCATAGCTTTATACTCCCTTTTATAACATCATACAATTTATTCAAAATATTTTTGGACCTTCAAATAAAGAAAAGTAGGGCATAAATCTGCATGAGGAGCGCTGTTTTTTATGACAAAAACATACATTGTGATTTTTTTTGTGTATTTGTGTGTTTCCCATCTGTTAACATGAAAAAGGAAAGTTGTATGTCCTGAACTGCAGCCAGTCAGTAGGGGGAGCTTTAAATGTTTGGCTTCACTTTTAGAGAGCTGTCATGTCGTCTGTCTTTGTATACAGTCAAATGGAAGGAGAAATAAACACTGTATACGGTCAGATATGTGTGAAGTGGATTTTTTTCTTCCATCATGAAGCTAGTAATGACATTGAACTGCATTGCCTTATAATAGCTCAGCACTGAAAGCAAAAATTCCTAGAATTTCGTGAAATATCTGATATAGTCAAACGAGTGTCCGAAGATGACAACTTCTTTTTAAATTGAAGATTATTGACACCAATTTAAGACCTCAGGGTAATTGGATGGCTTGTTTTCCCCCTCCGATCTGTTTCACCTGTCATGTTGTTGAAGCCGAGTTGACATTGCGAGGTCCATTATCTGGCTCCATCTGCAGCCTTCGTCTCTGGGCATTAAAAGCGTCACATTCCCCTGTCACAGATCGGGAGCGGGCCACTCATTAACCATAATGATGGTAAGGGCTGTGCTCGGCCGACCATAACCAGAGCTGTGATTGGGCGACCTGGGCCTGATGAATGAGTGACAGAAGATGATGGGGAGGCAGTCAGGAAGTGTTAATTTCACAGAGGATAGCTTTTGTCAAGGTGGAAAGCAAGGTGGATATTTCACTCAAAGGGATTGTTTGGGCTCATTTTCAGTAAACATCTGTCGTAGTTTTAAAGTCTCTGTTAAAGACTTTATGTCTGTTTAGTCTGCTGATCTAAAAGTTTAGTCAAATTCAAAGGTCACTGCTTAAAGAGAGCTGTAAGTGGGTGACATTTTCTCTCCTGAAAATCCAAAGATTGTGCAAAATATCCAAGGTCTCCTTAAAGTTTAACAAGGTTGTGTGACGCTTTATCTCAACAGATATGAGTAATGAGTCTAAAGCTAATAAACTCTGTCCGTCTCTGAGTCCTCATTTGACATGCGTATGTAATGACTTTGTACAAGCGGCAGTCTGTCAGTCTTATTTCATTACAGAGCTGCTATATCAGACAGTCAGATAATGAGGAAACTGCACAGGGCATAATAGGAAGGAGCTAGGATCCTTTCTGTCACTCCTCCTTTTCTTTGTATGGTTCATCTTTCTCTTGTCATGTTTGTTCTCCTCATTTGATCTCTGCTTTTTCTCTTTGTGTACTCCTTCCTGTCTGCCTTGGCACACTGGACAGATCTACCTGCGTTTCCTCGACTACGAGATGGCCAACTCCAATGAATGCAAGCGCAACTTTGTGGCAGTGTATGATGGCGGCAGGTATGACGACACATTATTTACCCCTTCTTCTTCATTTATGTCTTTATGGATTAATCAACTCCTTTCTTTCTACACAGTGAATGTTAATGTCCGTAACTGGTACTGTGAGACATTTACAACATGCAAACTGGAAGTGCCTTTGTTTAAATTTTCTGTGGAAAACATTCAAACTGAGTGACTTGTCTGATGGTAAAAAGGTTGAGATGTTTGGATAAACAAACTATTTATGTACGAAGTTAACAGATTCAGCAGATTCAGATTTGTTTGTTATGAATTCTGTTTTGACCTGCTGGGGACTACAGATAAAAAAAAATGCATTATGGCTAACTCTTGCATATTTACATGAATGCTATGCTGAAGTGTTAATTAGTATGCACTGTTCCTTTAAATAAAAAAATAAAGGAAAAGCAAAGAGAACACTTTTTCCACAGTGGACGCCAAATCAACACAGACCAAAAGTTCGTCGCGGGAGCTTTATTACGTTAAAGAACCAGAAGGCTATATCCCTAAACCTAACCTCTGGGTTTGCAGTTTATCCATTGCCCCAACCCTTACCCTAACCTTTAACCTAAGCCTAACCCTTACCATAGCCCTAACATTTTACCTAAGCCTAACCCTTACCATAACCCTAACCTTTACCCTAAGCTTAACCACTTGGACTTTATGCCTAACCCTAACCCTTGGCATTTATAGATTAAATGTGTAGCCACAGCCAGCAGTCGGAAATAATGTTTCTTTGAAGTCGTTGTGTTTTAGATTGAACAAACAAGATATAAAGTGTTTTAGGTCAGTTTAAAAGATCTGGGAGGTAGTTTGTATTACCTTTGGACAGAGCCAGGCTGTCCCCTTGTTCACATTGTAAAAGCTAAACTAAGTTAACTCTCTGCTTTTATATTGAACAGACAGCCATTAGAAAGGTAGCTTAGTTACAACAGCCAGACATGATACACTTGTTTATATCACAAAATAAAGATATATTTAAATCATGATTAATGGGAACAATATTTGATTTTTAGAGATAAGACTATATTATAGAATCATCACAGCTGCCTGAACACAAATATACACACTAAAAGCTAAATACACCTAAATACACCTAAAAGCTGATTCATTATCTCATGATATGGAGATTTTTATCAGACAAAAGGAGCAATGATGCTCGGCTGCTCTGGGGTTTCTTAAATAAAGTGGATTATTAAATTCAGATCACATAATGGTTATACTTGATAACAAACTCTAGGTCTTATCTCATCCTGTCTCGTCTCAGCTCTGTGGAAGACCTGAAGAGCAAGTACTGCTCCACGGTGGCCAACGACCTCATGCTGGTTTCCACTCTGGGCGTCATCCGCATGTGGGCGGACGAGGCCAGTCGTAAGAGCCGCTTCCGGATCCTTTTCACAACCTACCAAGAACGTAAGACCCAACACACATTTGTACTCATACACACGCTGTTCATCATGAAGATGTTGATGGCAGAATGACCCATCTGTGCAAGGAAACTGATTGGCTTATGAATCAGACGCTGTGACAGCAACATTGACACAAAAATAAAACAGGTCAAGTCTTTAGTGGTGGTCGTTAAGGGGAGATGGAAGCACAGTGACCACATTTATGGTGAGTTATAACACAGGCCATTCATAGAGAAGGGCCTGTCTCAGGTTCCCATTTAGTTTTACGACCATTTAAGTAGCAGCGAGCAGAAAACCAAGGAATATGATTTCCATTATATTGGAATATTGCCTGTGGGTTATGTGACAGCACTGGTTGATTTTAGCTGAGCACTGCAGCATTACCAGCTAATAGATAAACAGAGAGAGAAATAGCCTGAGACAAAGGAACAACAGGATGAGCTCTGCGTGTCGACATCTCCTGTTTTCTTTCAGCCAAACAACTGGGAGGGATCTAAATTCACACACACACACATGGTGTACACAAACACAGCCATCCCCTATCAGCGGCTCCTCATTGATGGAGCTCGTAGTTAGACAGGGGTCACAGGGGTTAGTCTTCATACTACAAAGCTGAATGAAGAGGGTCTGTGGCTCCTGAGTGAACGTTATGTCAGTGTCTTTCAATGCATTATAATGCCATAGATACACATTTGGAACTTTGAGAGGAATTTTAGGGACCAGAAAAAGTGTTGACTGGATGTAAAGCCCCAACCATAAATTGTCATGTAGAGCCTGCATCTCTGCAGTAAGGATCAGCTTGGGGAGCTGCCTTACTAACATCACATTTTCCCTTTTGCTACCAAAATACACATTTAATTTATTGACGCACAAACACCGCAGGAGCCACATTACTCAACAGAGCCTTTAATAATAGTGTTACACCTGATTTAAGCAATAATAATCCATCAATAATATAACACTCTGACATAAATCAGCATTATAAGAGGAAGTATGACAGAAACCATCCCTCCATTTTCTACAATTCTTCTCCCATTCCGGCCAGTAGGTGGGAGCTGGAGTCTATCCCAGCTGCCATTGGGTGAGAGGTGGGGTACACATTGGAGAGGTCAACCATTCGTGCACACGCTCACACCTAGGGAAAATTTGGAGTCATTGAATAACCTGACAAGCTTGTTTTTACTGTACATGTAGAGAAGCCACACATGCCCATTGAGAACACACACACTCCATACAGACAGGCACCTGCCCAGCTTGGGGTTCAAACCAGAGACCTTCTTGCTGTGCAGCAACTGGGGCAACTTCTGCACGAATGTGCATCCCAACCGAAATCGTGTTTGTTTTAAAAAATCTGGATTATTTTTAGGCTGCACGTGGTGCAGTGGGTAGCACTGTTACCTCATAGCTAGAAGGTTCCTGGTTCAAATCCCCAGCTGGGCAGGTGCCTTTCTGTGTGGAGTTTGCATGTTCTCCCTGTCCATGCGTGGGTTCTCTACGGGTACTCCGGCTTCCTCCCACAGTCCAAAAACATGCTCACCAGGTTGATTGATCACTCTAAAAAAATTGCCCGTAGGTGTGAGTGTGTGCGTGGATGGTTGTCTGTCTCTCTGTGTTAGCCCTGTGATAGGTTTGCGACCTGTCCAAGGTGTACCCTGCCTTCCGCCCGAAGCCAGCTGGGTTAGGCTCCAGCCCCCCATGACCCCCAACGGGATAAGCGGTCAAGATAATGGATGGATGGATGGATGGATTATTTTTATTTTCAAGTATCACCCATGTCCCATCTGTCAACATGCAGGAGGCAGCTTCATGTACGATACTGTAGACGGTCAGTAGGCAGACTGGTTTTGCTTCAGTTTTGAGGAGCTGTCATGTCATCCTTTTTTTTTTTTGCACAGCCTGTGACCTAAAGATGATTGAAGTAACAGATTTTATATTTTATGTTTGATTTTGAAAATGTAATTTCTGGAACAATGTCTGAATCTAGCAAATAACTCAAAGAGGTGCTTTGCCTTTGTATAATTGGTGCCATAATGAAACAAAGTGCCAGATTTCTCTTTGTGGAGTTATGTACCGATGACACTTAACAGGATTTTTGGAGATAATGTATATATATATTTTTTTTGTGATCACATTTTGATTGTCATTTGTGCAGTTACAAAAAAATATAGATTACCAAAGGTCATAGAAAACAAAAAAAAATAAAAAAACAGCAAGATAAAAAGAAACTTCAACTTCAACTGTTCAAGAAAGTTCAAGGTTGTTGAATATGTTGTGGTAATGTGGTGAAGTGATGTGGATGAAGGTGTGTGTATGTGGGTCTGTAAGAGGGAGTGGGTGGGGGGGTTGCTCATTCAGCAAGTTCTTAAGATCGTCCAATTTTACAGATCATAGCTGAGTTGTTTCCTCTTTTGCTCCATGGATGCGAGCTGTGGAACGTTCCAGACACAACATCAATAAACGTTAGTAACCATTGTTTACGAGTGATCAGTAAGGGGTGTTTCCATCTACTGGAAACCATCTTCTTAGCAGCCGTCAAGCCAGCTAAAAACACACGTTTCTGAACTCTATAAAGCTGCAGCTGATGTAAGTCATTTAAAATCGAGAGGGAAGGAGACAATGGGATAGACACGTGTAACAACAGGGACAAATTTACCTTAACCATTTTTTTTTTAAATGGCCACACCAGGGCATCCCCATATCATGTGGTAAAAAGTACTAGTTACACCTCATGGACAGAATGATAATGCATGTTGGTTGTATCATAAGAATGATAAAATATGAGTAAAACTTACTTCTCCCTCATGCAGCATGGTTAGTTTTGATTGCTCATAAACCTAAAGACACATCAGTATCCTACATGTCAACAACATGCCTGTATTGTAGTCCTTGCTATTTGTGTGTCCACATGGTAGTGATAAAAAGACAGCCCTAAGTGGTTAGTTTGTGCACAATAGGCGACAGCAGTGACAGCAGAGTTGTTTGTGTTGTGAAGTCCGTGTCCCTTTTGTAAGGCCTTTTCACCAAGCAGTGCCAGGATGTGCTGTTGCCAGGGCAACACTGCTGCCCAAGTCACTCAGGCGATCCCCAGCCAGACCTCAGAGCCTTTAGAGCAGCATCCAGCACAGCTCAGCAGCACTGCAGCAACACTGTCAGCGTGAGTGCGTGTACAGGTGTAACAGAGAACTGGAGAGCTCAAGAAAAGTGTCCGGACTAAACTTTCTTTGAGTGCATCCAAACTTGTAAAGTGATCGCATCTCCTCCTTTTTGAACCATTTCAAATATATTTCTATTGCAGAGCTCTAAGAGTGTAATGGCTTGTGGAGAATATGTGATGACGTGTGAATCTCGTGGATATTCATTCTGTATTTATGTTTTCAATTGATTCTTATCTGCATGCACCTGGTCAACTATATGTAGAAACACTAAGATATTTTCATAATGTTAATACGCACATGTTAAAGGTGCAGTGAGTACTATTGCTCGGCATTTAGCAGAACAGATTTGTTAGAAGTGGAATATAATTTAGATTTTTTATGTTTCACTTAGAATGAGCATTTTATATTTACATGGGTCAAGTCTCCTTCCATGGAGGCTCCAAGCGGCAATCTTCACTCTCAAACTATTGGAAAGTGTTATAAACTGCAATTCATCGAGAATCCTCTTGAGGCTGGCTGCAGAAACACCGGAAACCACATACACCCCAATTCAAAGAAGACAATATTTGCAGCATTAATACACATGTTTACAGCCTGGTTCAAAAAACGACTTGGCTCTATGTAGCAAATTTTTCTATCGGCACACACTGTACGGGGGTGAATTTTTTTCTAACGTGACGGTACAGAAAATATTAAGATTATAAGTTTTTGCCCAAATAAGGACATGACTCACTTGACTCCCGGACAACACATAGCTGTTGTCTAGGCGGCTCAAGCTCCGCCTCTTTACCTCAACCTCTTCCTGGTTGAGTTCAGCATTACCAATATGGCTGCCGCTGACGATTGGCTTCAAAACAGCGCTCAGGAACAGATGGGTGACGTCACGGATACTACATCCATTATTTATACAGTCTATGGGAGGCTCCCGTTTTGCACAGACAAGTAACATACATATTTTTATATTTAGTTATTTCCTTTCCAAAGTTTTCCAGTGAGAAGAAGAAGCCCAATTTATACACCCAGCTTTGTTGGCACTTGCAGTTTTGGTGAAGTACTCTTAGTTAATGTGTTCAAAAACAAATTTGGAACACTTGAAAGAGAGACTGTTTGTTGATTATCCAAAGGGTTTGTATTATGCAGACATTACACGTTTTTAAGGCAATGTTTAATGTGGTGATCAGAGCAGTTAGATAATAGCCCCTAATCTGAGAGAGCTGCGGCTGTAAAGGATTCCACATTTTAATAAAACATAAAAACATGTAAAATGCAAAAGTAAATCATTTCAATTTCCGAGATTAAATGCTATGTGCAGCTTGTACTTAAGTCATTTCTTCTTCTCCTCGGGTGAAACAATGACTGTGTAATTATTACACCTGAGTGTGTGCTCTGTTCCAGGTGCACTCGCTGGATTTGCAGCATTTGGTCATTGTTTTTTTCTACAATAAGCACTCGCTTGCTTTGTTAGATCCCGAGCGTCTATGTGTTTGTTTACAGCTGCTGGTGCCCAGTGGGACCAGCAGCTCTTAGAGAACCATTCACAGCTGCTGACTCCCAACGAGATGCTCCGATGGGAAGAGCAATGTTCCCAAACGCAAACATCCAGCTTTATCGTCCGTGCTGTGTTCACACCTGCTTACTGATCCTGGCTCACAGACACACAAATACAGACACACACATACAAACACTCAGAACTACAGCGTGAGGTTACCATTACCACATCTAGAAAAGGGAAGCCTATCTGTACTCAAGAAGCAATTACGCTAGGTAATAAATTGTTGTGATACCATAGCTGTCAGCATTGTTGCACCTCATTGACAGACCTTCCTCTCAGGGGTCGCAGATAGAAATTTGCTTCAGCACACATAGGCACATTCAGACACACACACACACACACACACACACACACACACACACACACACACACACACACACACACACACACACACATCACTTCTTGTTTCTAGCAATTCTTCTATGCTGTGCGCATGAAAGCCTTTCACAACAAGAGAGTATGCTAATGCCTTTAACATACGGATCTCTGTATCAGGTATCAGATCAGATTAGGTCTCTTTGCTCGCTCGTTATCTTTGGTTACTTCGAGATTATAGAGAATTATGAGGAGATATCAGGGAACAGCATTTTAATCCAATGATTGATGGTGAGAAGAAACACTGGATGGTTGGATGGAAGGAAGGACAATTGAATAAATGGATGGATGGAAAAAAGGGTTGGATGAATGGAAAGTTGATGTATGCATGAGTAGAATGATGTATCAATGGACAGATGAATTAATACATTTGTGAACGAGTAAATGGATGGATGGATAGATAAAAAAAAATTACGTTGTTGGATGAATAGAAGGATGCGTTAGTGGTTAGGTGGTGTTAAAATAAATGAATTGATGTATGAATGGATTGATGGATGGATGGATGGATGGATGGATGGATGGATGGATGGATGGATGGATGGATGGATGGATGGATGGATGGATGAATGAATGAATAAATGAAGAACAGGTGGGTGGGTTTATACAACAATGGATAGCTGCATGGATAAGTGAATGAATTGACAAACCATTGAACGGCTGAATGACTAGATAGGTGGATGGATGGAAGAATGGATGGATGAATGAATAGGTGGGTTGATACATGGATAGGTAGACGGACAGATTGAAGGAATGTTGCATTATTAAATGATTGCAATTATAGATGCATGGATGAATGTATAAATGGATGGATGAATGGATGGACAAATGAATTATTGGATGGGTTTATACATCAATGGATCAATGGATAGACAGATGTCCTGATAAATGATTGAAGGGCTGGGTGAATAGTTGTCAGTGGGTGAACGGAGGACTGGTGGTGTTTTTCAGGGTTTGTGGAAATTCAATGTACTTGAATTGTTGACATTAGATTAAATTAGCTTTTCTAATCGACTCAATCCGATGACAAAGCTCTTCATGAAGTACAATTTAAACCATAAGTCACTTTTTCAGGGGAAGGGATCAGGCAAGAAATTAAGAACAAGCATTTAAAGAATCCACTGTCAGAGTCAAAACATCGACTAGCATCACAAACCTGACACTGATTTTACAAATCAGAGGAAAACGGGTGATATCAGAGCTGATTTAAGAGCTGAAACTACTTCTTTAACACATTAAGACTCATTATCACCATCTTCTTAAAAAAGCCTAACTGCACTCATACAGAACAAAGAACACAAAACACAGATCTAGTTATTTGATTTAAAAAATTCATTACAACAATGTGTTGCTCCCAGCGCTTCACTGCAGAATCCCCCTCTGCAGAGGCAGCCAGACTTTTTTCATCAGCCACTCATTTAGAAGTTAATTTATGCTTCCAGCAGAGGCTGTGAAAATCTCTGTGTGGGCAAAGGGGGACTTTTATTACAGAATGTCTTGAAATTAATTTCGCAGGAGATTAGTGCAGCTCGCACTTTTTATAACGTCTGGTCTCGCCCTGTGGTGTTTGGAGGAGCCAGGAGGACTCAGCAGCTGAAGGAGAAGGGGTGAGCTCCCTCTGCTGGAGAAGAACCGTCACAGCTTTGGCAAACATTGCATCAAAGAGAAAATAATACAGAGAGAAATAGAGGTGGGGGGTGAAAATGAGAAGAAGAGCATCAGAACACACACAGAGAGTAGCTATGAGTCATGAAATGTTGGCAAAGACCCAAACAGGATGGCATACAGAGACAGAAAGAGATAAGTCACTCTAATTTGGTGTGTTATTATTCACTTGGGATAAGTGCTGGGATGAAAACAGCCATACATCACAGTGGTAACACTGTCACATAGTCCCCAGCTCTGCCATACCACTGGCAAGCTGCTTTAGTACCCGGTGCCAGTGAAAGATAAAGAGAGAATGAGAGTCCTACAGACTGAGAGTGAGGGAGAGAACAGCTAAATAAAGCCATCCATTATATGCACATGTCACTGACAAATAACTTTTGGACCTTTCATCTGGAACTTTGGATTCAGGAATGAAAGTAGTCTCTTAGAACTTATGCCCTTCACATGCCTTCATAAGACTGTGCACAGAAGGACATGGCTCTGTCTGATGATGACATCCTTATTCTTTACTACACGTCAAAGGTTTAACTGTGCTTTGACTTTAATCTAATTTTCTTGCATAAGTAGTTTTTTCTGAAGATTACAGTTTATATGAAACATTTTATGTGTGATACCATTTATGAAATTCCTAACCCAGCAGTACATAATATATTTCAAATGACTGTGTCCTCAACAACACTTAGAGGATTAGTAGTTCAACTACATATTTCATGAAGTTCTGTGGTACTTAAGTTGAGTGACGATTTGTATTCCTTGTTATAAATAGTCTAAATAGTCTGACAAGGATCATAATAGGACTTAGAAATAAGGTTATAGTTTAACCAACGTTATAAATGCATCCATTAAAAAACTCAGGTTAGCTACCTGAGTTGTTGATTAATCAACACAAATTAATCCACCAATCTTTAAACCAACATCCCTACATCCCTATTCATTATAAACTATTGAAGTCCAAAGAGTCCATTTACACTCACATATGTTGTCTCTTGGTCTGTCAGGAGTGGTTTGGAGAGGAAAAGAGGGAGACCGAAGCCCTCACAGTGGAGTTATATACTGTAGACTTGGTGGGAGCGCTCCAGGCAGGAGGCAGGCAGACGTGTTGTGATGCAGGAAATGGCAGACTTGAGATCTAACAATCTGAATTCTTCTACTGTTATTCTTTTGATTTTGTATATCAATATTAGTTTAGTTCAGTTTATTAGTTTATTTGACAGAGATCAGGCACAACACAACTGCTGAGCCAGAGATGCTAAAGGAGCTAATTCACATCCGTGGTCCCTGAGCAGGAAGATCTAAGAACACACAAAACAAACAGTCTGAAAGACAATATTCAAACACCTACAAACAATACAAAACGTATACACAACAGTATGTCACATTAACACATATGTCTATTAAACTGATGTATCCAAAGGTTAAATCAGTGATCACATGTCTGGTTTGTCTTGAGCCATGAATGCAGTTTTGTTTTAAAAACCCTGAAGCTTGTGCAGTTGAGTTGAGCATCACTTTTCTGCAGCTCAGACTGAAAAAGCAGATCGCCCGAAAGCAGTTTTCTTAAATTCAGCCGAACAGTCAACTCTTGCAGATGCCCTGGTCTCCCTAGCATTGGTCCTGCAGAGTGACACACATTGTTTAAGCAGTGGTGGTGCGGTGCCTGATCATGAACTAATTTATACATTAGACAGGTATCTGCAAAACAAAGAAAGCTGTCTCCTAGACTAATGTCAAGTGAGCACCATATGGCTGTAATCTTCTCACATTTTCAGGTATTGACCCAAATACCTACATTTTTATCAATGTCTGATATTTGGGTCTAGACTTATAGATGCCAGTGATCTGTAAAGTGTTTGTACTTAATTACTGAAGCCAGACAAACGATCGTCAGGATCAAAGTTAAACAAAAATTATGGTGGTGAGCCCAAAATCCAAATGAAACCATGGTCCTCGAGAGATAGACAGGAGAGAGTGTGAGTACGTTACTGAAAAACAGGTCGAACAAACGCCCTTTATCAGAGCTTTTAAAGAGACCACTGCAGAGGTTACACATAGCTGTGTTTTTACTGAGATGCATGGCCAGCTCACGCTGCATTGGTTGAAACCTTATTGCTGCAGCAGACATCGTATGTATTTGGCATCTAGCTCCTGACCTCATCACTACTCATGGATTCAGAAACTGATGATTGATGAGATAATATCTTGGACTCTAGCTGAAGTCTAGCTGCAGGTGGGTGCTGGGGCTGAAAGTTAAAGCACAGCACAGGGTCAGGGGGGGCAGTGGTGGCAATGGAGTACGCCATGAAAATGGGATGGTACATTTGTGAGGTGATTGTGAGAATGATGCGTGTCGAATGGGAAATCAGTGCAGCTTGAGTTGCCTGCCTAAAGTAGCAAGATGTAGCTCCATTTATTGGAAAATGCTTTCACCACAAGTGTTTCATTCAGACATGTGATTGCATTTTAATTCAACTTTAAGATATGTAAATAAAACAGTATTTAAAGGATGCATTTGCAGTCCTCTTATTCATGCAAAAACGTCAAAATCCAATGCCAAAATGTTAAATCTGCTCTGAGCTGCTGTAATATATGAACATGGATATAATAAAAATGATAACTACTTTATGAATCATATCATATATTTTAAAAGAGCACAGTTAAATTACATCTTACTCTGTAGATTAAACAGGTTAAAGTATTTTCTCTGTGGTCGTGATGACATGGCTCTGCTCCCCGCTATACTGACGTTGGGAGGCAATAAATTGACCAATCAGCAGGCTCGTGCATTAGTTTGATTGGTTTTTGAGAGAAAGGGCACCTTGGCTTTAAATTAAATAGTTCCATCATCATATAAATATATATGTTACGATGGTGCTTGTAACATTATAAGACAGGTTTTATGGCCATGTCTTGCTGGCAGGGGACTCTACTTTTTATGCCAGCGCTGTAGAAAGGTAGAGAAACCAGCGTGGTGTCTGAGAGAACCCACGGAGGGGGGCAGGTGTCTTTATGAGTTTGAGGATGTACGCATGTTTATTGTCCTGTTTAGATTTGTGTTGACCAGGAAGGTGAGGACAAATAACTCTCTGTGTCAATAGGAAGAATTTGATTTGTCACACACACACACACACACACACACACACACACACACACACACACACACACACACACACACACACACACACACTCACACACACACACAAGAAATTCATTCATACCCACAAGTTGTCTCTGCAAATGTTTGAAGGGGAGGATCTGGATGAAAATTCATGAAGAACAGATGGGTTCAGGGGTAAACAGGTCCGGATGTGAGTAATGCCCGTCCAAATTTATTTCCTGAAGAATCTGGCACACTGGAACTTCTCCTCAGCTCTACTTCAAATACTGATTTGTGCTGCAGCATAACCAAATGTCCAGCATATTAGCTGGTGTCAGTGAAAGGAAATGTAATAAAAGTTTCACCACCTGTAAGGATGAGATGGAAGCACAGCAGGTTTCAGTAAACTTTGATTGTGAACAGCTCTCAGTGCCGTAGCATTAATGTTGATTTGTTTTGTCCTCTCTCCAGCTCCATGTGATGCAGATGCCTTCTTCTGTCACAGTAACATGTGCATCAACAACACGCTGGTGTGCAACGGCATGCAGAACTGTGTCTACCCCTGGGATGAGAACCAATGTAAAGGTGAGTGTTTGGAGCTGAGCTGAAAGGTTTCAGCACCATGGAGAGAGACGCACTGTGAGGGGCTAGGTTTCATTTTTCAGCACCATGGACAGCGACAGGGAGTCAGATCCATCTGTAAGCTTGAACAGATTTGCTGTGCTTTTAGTTCTGAGCCTGATACACTTTTACAACTATCACCACTGCTTCGGCTGTCTGTAGAGCTGTGGACATTTTTATCAATGCCCTCATCACACTGCTTCAACTGTTCAACTGTACACATTTTTTTAACAGATTAATTTAATATAAAATGCATATTTCTCCCAAGAGACCACCAATATTTAGAAAACATAATCAATCTGACTTGAGACCTGGCAAGTTAATCAAACTTTTACTGTAAGTTGTATTATTCTTTTTTTTTAAAGAGCTTTGCTCAATTCAAAGCCTTTTTTTTCGTCTTCAAGGCACTATCATTGTTTTTCAGTCAGCCTTCTTCCTGAAATAAGGGTACCCTACATGAACAAAGTATATTCTGCTGGTCTACTGTATCTCCAGAGTGATGATTGCTGTAGGTTTACGTCAGGTCGTTTCTTGAAATGTGTTCAGTTTTATTTTAAAAACAAAGACATGGATTAAAAAGAGACATCAGTTCAAACTGATCCAGTGATAACCATAGACTGAATATCATTAGAAAAAAAAAAGGAGGAATTATAGCACAATATGATGGAATGATTACGACCTTCTAACATTGAGAAAGTGAAACTTCTTCACTGACTGGTTTTGGTTCTTTTTTTCTGTGTTTCTACTCCCTCTCAGCAGCACCTGGTGTACTTCCTGACTTTGTGATGCTGTAACTTATTTCTTCTGCAACTCAATCTCTCACTCCCCCCAGCAGCCTCTGGATCTATACATTGATCCCTAGGTTTTAGCTTTGGCAACTCAAGTATACTTTATCAAAACCTCTTTCCCCTCAACTCTGTCTCCGTTTATAACAGCAGTAATAATTATCTGAAATGCATGAACTCTGGTGTAAAGTCTGTCTTCTCTGCATTATATCACTAAATAATTAGTCTTCTTTCCCTTGACCTTTTATGACCCACGACTGCTTCAAGTACATAAAGTACAATGAGATCTATACTTTAGTTTCTCGTAGCACTGTAGCTTTGAAACTCCCACGGCAGTAAATAAACATGCTTGTGATGCTAATTAAACTGTTGTGCTTGGCTAAGAGTGAAGATGTGTTCTGCTGCATTTTTCTTCCAAACAAATGCATCCACATACCCTTTAACCTGCTGCAGTTTCTCTTTTTGAACTCTTTTGATGCAGTAAATTCTCAGCCCTGTAGTTACTCTTCTTTTAGACAGGACTAAAAAGCTCCACACAAAGACGTCTGTGTAGTATGCAGGACTGTAACTCCGAGGCTTTAACCAGAACAAGTGACAAATTGAATTAATTAAGTATAATTGAATCCTGCAAGACTGAGTCCTCACTCAGACTGAGTTACCTTTCCACTCTACTGTCTGAGATTGAAACTCTGCAGAACCCAGCAAAAGGAGGCCATGTTTCTCTGCCTGTTACTCCGTCCTCTGCCTTGTCTCCGCTCTGGTACTGCACAGGACCACCACAGCGCCCACATTTGTCCTCATTAGTGGCGAAATGTCAGGCTTTCTCCATTTCTCCTTTACACTTCTGAATGTAACCATTCAGTGTCATTGAGGCGCAGTGTGCTGTGCTACATGTTCATCCAGCATTTAAATGTCACAGATCTCACGGCTCTCCGAACACTGTTAGTCTGCAGCACTGTGGTGGTTTCCCTTGTGATACAGTGACTGTAGTGATGACCCAACAGGACCTTTTTGTCCACGTTTCTGATTGCTCATGAAAGATGTGGCCTTTACTTTGTACACGATGAGGTCCATTGGTTAGATTTCTCTCTTTGATGGTGCCATGGATTATAACTGACCATTTTCTAAGCCCCGCCTCCTTCAGCCTGTGTTGCTTTCCCTGCCAAACTGCAGAAACTCATATCTTGCCTATTTGCGTAACTTCAAGACTCTCATTACACTAATTTTAAGACACATTTATCGGCAAGACCAGATTTAACATTTAGGTAGATTTAACATTTAGTTAGCTCTGGGTTTTATGTTTTTGCCTGGTCATAGATGTAAAGATATGACTTGACAATCACTTTTCACCTGGTTAATTGATAAAAAGTTAACTTCTAGTAATAGTAAACTACAGTAGGTAATCACAGGTGTGTTTTCTTCACTGTGTGAGGTTTCATGAGCGTTTTTCTTGGTTTTAAGGTAATTTTTCCTGTAAAATTTTCTTCTTTACAGAAAAGAGGAAAGCCAACATCCTGGACAACCTGAACAACACAAACGGAACGATTATCGGTGTCACTTGTTGCATCGTCCTCATCCTCCTCATCGTCTCCGTCATCGTCCAGATCAAGCAGCCACGTAAAAAGTACATCCTGCGGCGTGAGGACTTTGATCCCACCATGTTCCAGGAGGTTTTCGAGCCACCTCATTACGAGCTGTGTACGTTACGGAGCGCCACCGCAGCCGCAGCCACCTCAGCGGACTTAGTCGACCTAGCTGAAGACTTTGAGAACTACCACGCCCTCCGCCGTGCCTCCTCCCGCTGCGTCCACGATCACCACTGCGGCTCCTCCTCCAACCCCGGCTCCGCCCACATATCCCAGCTGTCACTCAGTGGACGAGGCAGCCGGGGGAACTTGAGCGCTCGAGACGCTGCGGCGGCTACCATCCTCACAGACCTTCCACAGCCGCCCATGTCGGTGCGGCCCTTGCTGCCGACCACAGGAAACCGCAGGAGCATCTTGGTCATGAAGCACAGCTACTCGCAAGACGCCGCGGACACTGGATGTGACCTGGACGACGACCTGGACGAAGTTCCCACTACCAGCCACCGGCTTTCACGCCACGAAAAGGCAGTACAGCGGTCAGTATCCATAGATTTCTGATGAGGAAAAGTCAACACCTGTGGGGATGTTTGAAATGTGTGTGGGATACTTGCATTTCTTTTTGTTTTCCTCTTTTGTTTGCTTGGTTCTTACTCTAATTCTCTTTTATTTTGAGATTACAGCAAGCTTCTTTTGCATTGATTCTCTTTCCTCCTCCCTTTTTATCATTAGAAAGCTTTGATTTTCACAAAGGGCTAAATTATGATCCTGCATGCCCATCTTTGAACATGTCAAGTGTGCCCCTCCAAGTTTTACTGAAAAATTTATGAACTCTACTTTACTGTAAGGTCTAAATGAAGTCTTTAAGCAAATTCAAACCTTATTTTATAAGATATTAATTTTGTTATTAGTCCGGTTCAAGCTGTTAACACAAGGGCTCTAAGTCGTGCCTCATAAGGATGATTAACTTCATTGATATTTTTGCAAATCAGTATAAATTATGCATTTTTATGTCTAGCTTTGATACTGATAATATCACCTAAATCCATGAAGCTAAATATTTTGGCATGAAAAAGATTTTATATCTAAAAAGGAGGTATTTTACTGTGTACTTGCACTTTGACTGCTTGGAAAGTAATCGTTTATGTTTACAAAAACACAATGTGAAGGTATATTTTGGCTAAAAATAGGTGCATGCACTTTCTGTGTGCTCTGAGTGTTCTTCTTGACTGTTGATTAACTTTCCACAAGTTTGCATGCAAAGCTCCCAGAGACTAGAAACGTTTCTTGCTGTGATGTAGTAGCACATTATGCATTCTGACCTCTCTATGCAAAAGGAGTTTGATATTAAATGAAAGAGCCATGACATTTCAGGTTCTGCCTCATTGGCTCTTTGAGCAAACATGAATCAGAGTACAACACAACTAGGGTCTAAGAGACAATCTCAAGGTAAGCACCCTTATCCAACAATCAACATCTTTATATGTCGTGTAGTCATCATTTGCCCAGTCAGTATATACTTTTATGTATTTTCTTTCTTTTCTTTTTCTGTGACTTCTGCGCGGGTTTTTCTTTCACTTTTTTATGTTTTGATTATTGTTCATTTTCACCAAGATGGTTTTCCTGCTTGCGGCCATCTTGCCCTCCTACTGAGTTTGTTTGAAGTCTTTGTGATGCTTGAGTTTACTGTATGTCCTCCAGAGGTCATATACTGTCACCCAGTGGTTACTCATTAGCATGGACTTTTTGTTTTTAATCATCTTGAGTTAAAGCTGTTATTGAATAAATATGTCTAACCTGTGCACTTTCTCCCTGTAGGCCTACAATAATGAATTTACATGAGTTTGTTAAAGTTATATTAAAGCACACGTGGAAGCAGACACATATCCAAATGTTTTCATAAAACTTGATAAGCGGAGTTTTTGCACACACTAACAAAAGCACTTGAACTGTATTAATACAGCGGCTAGTTTGCTCTGAAATCATGCTAAGGGGGGTTAGCTCAAATGGCCATACTGATAGTTTCAACTTTTATAACTTTTATCTATCAGCATAAAAACTCATAACTAATGACTTCAAATGCATCAACAGCTAAGGCGGAGCAGCAACGACTGGCTAGTGCAGGTAGAAAGAGCTATCACTGTGGGGTTAGCTTAGCAGGTTAGCTCAATAGCCCATAGAGTCTACTGAAAAGGTAATGCAGATTCTCACACTTACTTCATTCTGCAGCATACCATTCACTGTAAGATGCTAGGTCTCAAAACAGCTAGATTATATTCAGGTAAACAGTTTAACCTGCACCAACTTTCTAGCATGTTAGCACTGCATCACATAAAGGGAAACATAGTAATATCATGTTCACTTTAATGTGATTTTTTCAACTTAGCAACCATTAAGTTCACTTTTGTGTCTTTTAACCCTAGAACACTATCGCTAACGCTGGGTGTTTTTCCCCCGATATAATATACCCAAAAAAAAGTACTTGTCATCAAAATATATCAAAATATGACAATACATGACAAATTAGAGTAGTGCTATTTTATTTTAAACTGTGCTATGTCTAACAAAATGAAAAATATGTATCAACGGGGGACCCTAAATAAATGGTCCAAAATTACTGACAAATTTGGAATTCTGGACCAAAAATTCCTTATAACAAAAAATGATGAAACTGGAAACTTGGTGTTTGGTCCACCTATTCCTGGGACATTTGAGACTTCCCTGGTGAAGACACAGTCTCCTTGACACACAAACAGCTGCAGGAGAAAATCACCCGAACACGTGCCTGTAGGAAAAAGCGGGTTTTGGAATAGGACGAGTGACGATGCTGAAGCTACCCAGGGACCCATGACACTCAGACAAATGCAACATAATGAAAATCATGTAAATGTGTTTGCTCGTGTGAAAATCACCAGGCGATAGTGTTCTAGGGTTAAAACTATAACTCTATGATTTAAGCTAGTCCCTTGTTAAATGCCAACTTTACCTAATTTCTAACGTTAGCTAATAAGTTAGTTCAATATTCTGTTTTAAATCAAAACATGGCCCTCAAGATTTTCCCTGACCGTCGTCCTTTCAGCGTCTAATCATTCAAAAAGACATTGACACATTACAGTTTATGAGCTAGCTTACATTTATAGGATTAGTAACCTATGACCACGCTAGTAGGGCAACATGATAGCATTTTAGCTAACAACCCTGAGTTTGACTTTGGAGCAAACCGGCAGCCGTGCAAATACGATGAATTGAGATAACTGAAGCATCTCCTTGATGTCGTTACAAGATGTCACAGATCAACATGCTGATATGAAGACTGCTCTGTAGTGTTGCATGACTTATGTCACTTGTAGCATTTGATTGTGTTTGGTTTACTGTGAGCCATATTTATGCCTGTGTGTAACACTCAATGCGATTGCTCCACGACTTTGCAGTAAGCACTATATCATTCATATAAAGAAGTTGAGTTAAAAACCTTGAGATCAGTAACAGATAAATAAAGTAGTGGAAGTTAATGTTTGCAGCTTCATGCTTGAATGTAATGGAGCAGTCACATAAAGTGCTACTCAGTGTTTTGTCTCTAGCGTGAAAAATGTGCCGTCCTGTTGTGTGTGTGTCTGCTTATGTTCTACATTATGTTGCATTGTCTCCATCATGTAGACTTCTTGAGAATAGTGCAATCCTGGATCAGTACGAACGGGCGTCACTGAAATATGAGAAAACGGAGCGGAGATTTACACCAGCATGATGCTGATGATGATGATGATGATGATGAAGGGACACTTTGCTGACAGTACACTGAATTTGTGGGACTAGATGAAAATCCTTCAGCTGCAGTGCTGTGAGATTATTGAAACAAGTCAGCTCTGTCTGTACTGGAGTCATTTTTGTCTCACTAAACACAAAGGACCTTCCCAACGAGCTCGACTATTCATAACTGAGACTTTAAATTTGGTATGTTAGCTGGAAACATCTGTCACTGTCATAGATCTCTCACTTATACCAAAATGAATGTGATCAAACATCTTTCAGCTCATTTTTAATTAAGCATGTATTCTTTTAAATAACGGCGAACATATGATTTTAATGGCTCATCATAGATGCTTGCAGTTTGTCATTTCTTAGAAGAGTTTTAGAGAAAAGTTGACTTTATTAAGAACTAACCTGAATAGATCTAACACTGTCAGAGTAACCTGAAGGAGTTTAATTTGGCTAACAATAAAATGCCGAGTGGCTTGTGCATGCTTATTTTATACCCATAAAAGCATTAACACACTAACATTAAGGAATAAAAAGCCCCCATTTACTAACACATAACTCATGTAGACATGAAAAGGGTGAAAAAGCATCATCAAAGTTTAAGGCATTGCATGTCGTCACCTAGCTTGGTCGAAGAGAGCTGCGCAAGAACATTTCAACATTTTCTGTTCAGAACAAACTCCCTTTAAAATCCTTTGACTAACTCTTTGGCAGGCTGTTTGTTCAGTTTCTCTTTCTGATTGGCGATGTATTTACGTCATGTCTGTTTGTCTTCTCTCTTCTACTGTAGGAGCTTAATATCTTTGTATTAAAATAAACTTTTCTACTAGGGCTAATTGAAAGGATGACAGTTTTTACAGTTACTCCAGTGACCTTTCAGGGCTGATTTTACTGATGCTTTGTAAAATTAAAAACAATAAAGCTTCACATTTTCTTTGTTTTGTTGAATTTGATCCGTAGTTTCTCTGCCTGTTTTTAATGTTTCCTCAAATTGTCACATATCCATGTCTCACGTCATGTGTTTTTGGATGCTGGGATGTTTGTTTGCTCTAGAAAGAAACAAACCAGGACAACAGAATGAATCCTAGAGAGGCGGAGATAGTAATTGACTTGTGTGTGTTTGTCCTAAAGAGATCAATAGATTATATAGTGCAGAAGAGACAGATTAAAGCTAGGGTTGGTAGTTTGGAAAAATAGCATGAATTTGAATGTAGCATTTCCTCAGGACTCCCCCCCCCTTCCCCTTGGAGCTCCTCCAAAACAACGCCCCCGTTCACATGCACGAGCGCCACTGTTTGGCGTGGGCCGCTGACTCATGTCTCACTCAGCGGTAAGAAAACACCAAAACATTCTCATAGTGAAAGTTAAAAACACAAACAAACATGAAATGTATGCTTTGCAGGAGGCGGGCAGAACGGCAAGACGGGATTTGATTGGTTTCATAATTTGGCTCCTAATGGCAGGGATTGGTTGGTGTTTTCCCAGGTTTACTCCGGCTATAGATAGTGGCTTTTTTTTCGCTCTTTTTTAAGAACACATTATGTATTGATTGCCATCAGGACATGAAGATCATTTTAACCAGTATAACAAAAACTTTATCTAAATCTGACTACCAACCCCAGCTTTAAGTCATGCTTTAATAACTGGATTTGGAGGCCTGCATTATGTGTAAAGGAATATGAGTCAAAGATGTGTGAGCACAATGACATTAACATACAACTCACACACTTGCTTGTGACTTATTTTGTCTCGCGCTCTGTCATTGTCTGAATATTACTTTTTATTGTATCGGCCATCTGTGTGTACATTCTTTCTGTATTGAATGTCATGTATGTATTATTTACATCCATGCTCTTCACTCTGTTTTCCTCCATGTCATAATCATCAACAGGCGCATATTTCTGCAGACTCTGAATAAAATGTTTCTTTTGTATACATACATCACACGGCTGTCTCTGTTTGTCTTTCTGTTTCACAATTATTCCAACATTTTATTTAGATACTCAAAGTGTTCAAAACTGCTCGCAGACACATCCACCTCTCTCTTTTCTGAACTCTCTCTCGCTCCTACACACACACATACGCAGTCATCTACCAGTATATAAATAGAAGTAGGCACCTCAGTAAATAGGTAAGTCTGAACCAATTTGATCACAAACACAGGCAGGCAGCATATGAGAAGAGTAGAGGACCGAGAACAGACTAAAAGTAATAGTGTTTTCATTTCTCTGCAGATACATCAGACAGATGCATCATTCCTCTGCATCTTGCCAAGTTTGACAGCATTTGGAGATCAGGTTTCTCTCCCTTGCATCGTGAGCGAACTGTTGTCCTGAGTAACTTTACAAATGTAGAGTGTCGTGATGAGAAACAATGTTGAAAAAAAAAAAGGTTTGTGATGTGTGCATCAAGGTTTTCTTCTTTGCTTTGGACTCCAGAGGTGCATTTTCCCTTCCTGTGCTCCACAAGTGACTCGGGTTGATGAGCCATGGGACTCTGATCACTTCGGGACTGAAACTTTGGTTATGGAAAAATAAGCGTACCTTTAATGTAAAGTTGTTCATGGAGAAAATAAAAACAGAATCAGGTTTTTTAAAATAATTTTCATGTAACCATCAAGATATGAAATGGCATATTTCAGCTGCTGATTTTAAAGTCTATTTCTTATGTTGGTGTCTTTACGGTAGAGAAGCAGGTTGTTTCAGTACGATGACAGGAAGCCTTGATGACAAGATGAAAAGATTGAATGTTTGAAATAAAGTCATGTTTAACTTCATAACTAGGTGCATACATAATTCTACCACCTAACCTTTATTTACTCTCCTCTCACTTATCTGGTTTATGGACTTAATTTGTCTTTCTGTCCTTCTCTTTGTCAAACTCCATTGTGTTTTTTTAACTTGTTTGCATATTTCTTTAATAATATTAAGAAAATGCTGGAGATAACTTTTTCAATAAACTAATGTTTACTGATTTCACTCTGTTTATTGTGTCTGTTTTTCCTGCTCAGGGTCATGTTGCACAGAGAAAAATGAGGCCATGACTGCAATCAATTCAAGGGAGGCTTGCTTCAAACAATAATAATAATAATGCTTGAACAATAAGTGTATTTATATGAAACAATTTCAGCAATTCAAAAACTATACTTAGGTATTTATGTTTCAGTTTTTAAACTATATTAACTTTGAGCATATAAAAGTAGCTTTTATGTAATTTTTGTAATTTATTTATTATAGGATAGCCCTTTGAGATGCAGCATCTCAAGGGGGTAATCACAAAAAAAACAATCATGATACAAAAACCCTGCAGCCATTTATGCATACATATAATGTTCTGCAGTTTACTGATGGATCATCAGATGATAACATGTCCCCCAGAGTTTCAAAAGCACAAAACAAACATAGAAATAGTCTTAACTTAACACGCTAATGCAGCCATTGGCAGCATGGCATATTTGTTCTGACCCATAACAGTGAACAGCCTATTGTTAATGTCTTAAAATCTATGATCAAATATCCTTACCACAAAAGATAGATGGGGTGCACAGTGTTGTAGTGGTTAGCCTCACAGCAACAAGGTTCAAATCCTATCTGGGGCTCTCTGTGAGGAGTTTGCATGTTCTCTACTTACGTGCAAGGGTTCCCTGCTGATAATTTGGCTTCCTCTCAAAGCCCAAAGAAATGCTTGTTAGCTTAGGTTAGGTAAATCGGTCAATGTTTATTTCTGCTGTAAAGATCGGCTTTTATGAGTTGGTGTGTATGTGGTTTCCGTTACTTCAGGAGCCAGACTCAAGCGGATCCTCACTGAACTGCAGTTTTTAGCACTTCCGCATTGGACTCAAATTTTTAGACCGGAGGTCGCTGCTTGGTTTGTATGTGGTTTCCGGTGTTTCTGAAGACAGCCTCAAGTGGATTCTCAATGAACTGCAGTTTATGAAACTTCTGCATGGGCTTTATATTTTGAGACCAGAGGTTAGTGCTTTGTATGGACACATTTCCACACAGGGCTTCCGTATAATACCCAAGTGGCAACTCCCGTCTAAGAATATGAGACCAATGCGGAAGTGATAAAAACTGCAGTTCATCGAGGATCTGCTTAGGGTTTGGCTCCGGAAGTACCAGAAACCACATACACACCAATTCATAAAAGACGATCTTTACAGCAGAAATAAACATGTTTACAGCCTGGTACAAAAGACGAGTGAAGTCTGGATAGCTCATTTCTCGATCGCCACACACTGTAGGGGTGTTAATTTTTATCTAACGTGGCAATTTCAAAGATATTTAAATTACAAGTCTTCCAATGAGAAGCACAGCTGACTTGATTGACAGGCGGGAACACTGTAGATGTTGGCGAGGAGGCTTAAAGCCCGCCTCTTTACGTCACACTCGCTTGACAGCAGCAATATGGCTGCCGCCGCCGATTGGCCTCAAAGGGCTTCCGTATAATACCAATAAAACTGTAACTGCTTTAAAAATCTCATAAAATCAGAATCAGAATCAGCTTTATTTATTGGCCAGGTATGCTTGAACACACAAGGAATTTGACTTAGGTAAACTGTGCTCTCTTTGTACAAGACATAAGAATAAGACATACAAATAAAAATAAACATGTAATAACAATAACATCAGCTATAAATACAAAACAACAACAAATAGGCATATGCACAGCATAACTTTATACACTATTAGTTTTTTTAGAATATTATACTGTATATCTTAATCACATTTACCTAACTAACAGCTGTTAGTAATGCTATGAGTGTTATCTGGATGTGGAGGGTTTCATTCAAAGGTGAACGCTGGATGATGTGTTATAAAAACTCAGTTTCCCATGAACCCTCTGAACATTACGTGACGTCAACAGAATGCGCCATGAGAGTAGTATTTACATGAATGACACCCCCGTAGCCCACTATGTGAGCTATGTGTGTGAGTTAGTATAGTAAGCAGTTCATTCATGTTGTACAAAGCTTCATTTTTCTAATATTTTAACAGCCTACTGCAGGATACTGAGGTGCAGCCTGCTAGCTGTCGTGCTACTACTCGCCTAGCTTTCTTTGCAGGTTAACAAGAGTTCAATGTGCAGCTAACTCATAGAGGACAGTATCATGGCTTACACGCAGATATTGAGAGCTCTGCACCGGAATCTGCAGCAGACTGCTTCACAGTCCTCCGTGCAGAAATGCTTTCTGATCCACACACACAGGGCGGTGTCGACAGGGTCCAGACTGACCTTCCACAGGAGCGGGGAGGCTCCCTCGTCTGTCCCCGCTCTGAGCTGCTTCATCCAGGCGCAGACTCGGCGAGGTTTCACCCTCAACTACTCAGACAGAAACAAAACCAGCCCCGAGGACAGAGACAGATCCGTGTCCAGGTATCAGGGTGGAAGTCCAAAACACTCAGCCTCTCAGAAAGGTGAGCAAGGAGCTGGCGGACAGATGCGATGTGTCCACTTTTCTGTTTGCTCTAATTCACAATAAGATAAATCCACACATGGCAGCAACAGGTCTTATATTGAGTTCATAACAGAAGGAATGTTTCCTTATACAGTAGCATTACATATTTAAGATATAAAGATCATTTCCCTGCTGCAGTAGTTTCCAGTGCTTATTATACACGTGTTCGTTCAGTAGCCTATTATTTATTTTAGGGGTGGGTGGTATGGTGGCCCCAAAATGCAAAACACAAGAACAAATAAGAAAACAACAACAACGAAGAAAACACAGCGACCTTAACTTGTTACAGAAAAGCTTCCTGTCTGCTGTGACAGGATTGTCTCAACAGATCTTGAAGTAATGTCATTGTGTTGACTAATTTGTAGTCTTGTTTTTTGTTGTTATGTTTTCTGATTTGTTGATGTGTTTTCTTATTTGTTGTTGTGATTTGCACTTTAGGGCCATCATAGTGGACAGGGCAGGACAACCTGCAATACGTTGCTATACGATACCCTGCGATATGGTACATTACAAGATGATATGGTACCCGATACATTGCCCACAATAACGGTAATGATAATAATAATGATACTTTTATTCGTATACCACTTTTCAATACAAGTAACAAAGTGTTTCAGAAAAACAATGAAAACAGACACTAAAAGCAGAGAGGCAATAAAACCAAACAAACTGTAAAAGCAGAGGTAAAACGTTAAAAATCAGAATATCCATCCATCCATTTTCTTCAGCTTATCCAAGACTAGTTCATGGGGGCAGCAGTCTGAGCAACTTGACCCAGACATGCCTCTTCTAAGCAACATCCTCCAGCTTATCCTGGGGAATCCCGAGGCGTTCCCATGCCAAATGGGATATGTAGTCCCTCCACTGAGTTCTGGGTCTACCTCGAGGTCTCCATCCAGGCGGACATGCCCGGATTGCCTTCAGAGGGAGGCGTCGAGGAGGCATCCTCATCAGATCCCTGAAACCACCTCAGCAAACTCATTTCGATCCAAATAATTCACAAAATAAAACCTTTACTATAAAGGTGTGTCTTGATTAAAGAAATACAATTAGAGACTGACTGTGCGATTAATGTAATGTAATGTCAGGATACAGGGAGATAATCTACAAGATAATTATTTAATGACTCATCTCAGTATCTCATGAACTAAAGAATGCAAAATGCCCCTAAAACATGACATGCAGGATTATTGTCATTAGAGCCGCTGCAATGACATATAATTTGAAACTATAACCTACAGATGTTGTTCATTTTACACAAAGTTTGTGTTACAGTTAACATCCAACAGTTAATTCATCATCTTTCATATTTTTTAGTAAAAGACGCGGGCAGGGACTTCACCTACCTGATCATCATTCTCATCGGGCTTGGAGTGACAGGTAACCACTGCTTCAAGACTTCACACACTTCCATCACAGAGAAGCACATTTATAATCGAATCACAAATCAGATAACAGATCCAACTACTAATGTTTGTTGGTCTGTGTGTTTGTGCTTTAGGGGGGCTGTTGTATGTGGTTTTCCAGGAACTGTTTTCATCCTCAAGTCCAAATAAAATCTATGGGAAAGCCTTCAACAAAGTCCGGTTGGACCCCGAGGTAAGCCAAAAACTGTCCCTCCACAACACTCAAGAATGTTTCCCTTTCAACAGCTCATAACTTTACAAATGTTCTTTATGCAGCGTAACATTACGGCATGAATCTAGGGGTTATGTTGTGTTTGTCTGTTGCTAAGTCATTTCTTTCTCTGGTTAACCAGGCTCAGGGTAATTCATTCTTGTACAATAAAACATTTGTGTTTTTTGTGGGAAAACGTAGGTGATTGGTGCATTTGGGGAGCCAATCAAGTGTTACGGGGAAACTACACGCCGAGGAAGGAGACAGCAAGTCAGGTGAGATGTTATTGTGCTGTTGATTATATATCCAGGAAATATTGAATCACAGTCAAATTCTGTCAAATTCAGGCACAGTATTATTACCATACGTTTTTTTTTTTTTATGTCGTACTGATAAGCCAGTGAAATAATGTTATCATGTCTTCAATCAAATCAAGAGTACTAACATAGCACAAGAAGGAAGGAAATGTGTGTTTGGTAGATTATTTCTTTATTGTAATAATGCTTCTTGGCAATAGATCTTATAGCGTTGGAAGGCCTGCTTATGTCTCTTTTAAATGGAGCCATGTGTGTAAGCAACATGGATTTGTGGGATGAGCAGCAGAGCTGAGTTTGTTGGTTGCGCCCATGAAACATTTGCTAAATCTCTGCCTAACAGCTCATTCTGCTGTCTCTATTGACTCTTGTTTTGTGCGTCTGGTGTCCCCAGGTGTTAACAATCAGGTGCCTGATTGGCAGCACCTGTAAGCATGGGCCCTGATACACTGGTCAGCAGGGCTGTTTTCAAAAGGTCCTGCTACAGGGTGCATCTCAAAGCTCTAAACTGCAGTCTCCTGCTCCCCGCTCCTCTGCCGAACTGGAAGTACTTACTGACACGCCATTTTAACTTGCATCCCAAAGCTCTAAATGCTGCTGGAGGAGAGAGGAGAGAGGAGAGAGGAGAGAGGAGAGAGGAGAGAGGAGAGAGGAGACTGATTGTAGGAGGGATAATCAAGGAAACACAAGAGCAGACTTTGCGGAAGTCTTTTCTGTGACAGACACACCCCCTTATCAAATACCTAAATACTATTAACACAAAATACTGAACGCAAAATCATAAATTCAATATAACAGAGGATGGATTATGTTATATCTGATTAATTTTGTCAGATTCACTGTCTAATGAAATAGAGTAATAGAGTCTAATATCAGATAGAATATATATTAATGATCAGTTATTTCTTCTGTTAGTTTCCCCGTTTGTTCTCGTTTTCTACATGAAGAGAATAAAAGTCTGACAGCAAAGTTTGTCTGTTAGTAAAAACACTTGTTATATTTACAGTAAAGTTTCATATGAGGCTGATCATTAATGAGCACGAGGTTTGAAAAAAGTTGCATGGTTTCTATTTTCCCTTAAAGCAATAAATAATTTAATAATGAGGCATTTTAAAAGTGAATCGATCCGTGATGCTTCAGGACAGAATAAACAGAGAGCAGATTCTCTTCATGTGTAGGTGTGTGTTAAACAGGTAAACACAGAGACAGAGCTCTGTTACTGTTTATATTGATCAGAGTTATTACAGTGAACATGTGTACAGACACAAACAGCTGTTAAAGCCGTCATCACAAATCGACATCGCTTCACGTGACGCTCCGGAGGAAAGGACATTTTATTTCTCTCAATACAAATCTCCTCTCTCCTCTCCTCTCGTTTCATTTCCTCGCATCTCTGGTGGGCAGGACTAAGACGTGAGGAAACGACGTAAGGATGGATGTTTAGAGCTTTGAGATGCACAGTCTACCTACGAATGCAGTATGCAGTACGTACCGCATACTGCGTTTGAAGGTAGGATGTAGTACGACTGTTCTTTTTGATCTCTTTTGTAGTATGCTGAGGCGTTGCTGGATTACCAGTTTCAGAAAGCGGATTGGACACTGGTCAAGCTGATGGGGAAACTGCTTAGGAAGTGGTTTATATGAGATTTAATCATTGTTTAAAAACAAAGTGCCCCATCAGATACGGAAAAAAAGAAGAAGCATAACATTAGCACTGTGCATTGTGGGAAACATTACCCAAGAGAGACTTGTCCGCTGCATACTGAGAAATTTTCACGAGTCATCCGGGTAGTTTTGGCATACTGCAGATTTTGCTCTTGTTTACATACTACATACTGAATTTTGGCCAAATCAGGATATACTAGTTGTGTATTTGGCGGTTTGCATGCCACGTTTGACTGATCTGGATAGGTCCCGTGTGATAGGGCAACTTCAAGCTGGTGTTCCACAAAACCAAGTTGCAGCATTATTTGTAGTGAGCCCTGGTACCATTTCCAAAGCGACGACCAAGTTCCATATAACGGAGGATGCCAGAGACAGGCTGCGAAGTGGGCGTCCCAAGATGACGTGACCCGAAGAAGACTATTTCCTCACCCTGTCAGCACTCAGGAACCGTCGGCTGTCTCCTGTGGATTTGCAGTCAAGGTTTGCAGGACGATATGGCCAACGGCTCTCTGCCCAGACAATTCTGAACAGACTGCACGCAGCCAATCTGCGGTCTTCCATGACTGCCCTTCACCATCAGGCCCGTTTGAGCTGGTGTCAGCAACACGCGCACTGTAACCTGAACATGTGGAGGAACGTTATGTTCAGTAATGAGTCCAGATTCTGCCCACGGCAGTCAGATCGTAGGGTCAAAGTCTGGAGAAGACGTGCAGAACAATATGCTGATTGCTGCACAGATAGAATAACATCTTTTGGTGAAGGCAGTGTGATAGTGTTGGGGGTCAGCTCCCTCACTGGAAAAACAAGACTTGTCATCATTGGAGAAAATCTCAAAGACCCAAATGTCCTTACTTTTTGTGCTATGTTTAGATTCAATGCCATTGAATTCATATCTCTAGTTGTTGGATTTAAATACTGCACAGTGCTTTATGTATGTAAACATCTGTGTGATGTTAGTGCTGACATCAAATAGTAATTATATCTTGTGTGTTTCTGCTGTAGTCACATGGAGTACCTGAAAGGCGGTGTGAAGCACCTACAGCTGAAGTTTTACATCGAAGGCTCAGAGCCAGGCCGCAAGGGAACTGTGCATTCAGAGTCAAAGGAGGTTTGTATTTTATCTTTTAATACAGTTTATTAAATGGGCTTGACTGACCGAAGTGTTGGTGTTAATGTTAAGCTATCCCACATTCTTATTCATATTACCCAAGACTAAATTTGCAAAGTTGATACTTTGACAGTTATTTTGAAATTAACAACACTTTCCTACCTTGTGTTTTCCAGGATCCTGAAACCGGGAAATATGAGTTTCAGTATATTGTTGTGGAGGTAGACACCTATCCGAGACGAACCATCATTGTGGAAGATAACCGATAAGACACATTCAGGACACATGAGTGTTACGTCAGTGAAAAAACATTTATGTTTCTAAAAGTAACGGACAAGCAGCCAAAGATTGACACTGGATTAATTTCACTTTGATATAACAGTGCTGTTATGTTAGACGTTATTCGTTTTGAGTGATCTGGCTTTTGAACACCAACAAACTGGTCAGCGTATAGTGAGGAGCTTTGCAAAGCACAGCCTCTTTCACTGTAAATGATAATTGATTCTTATATATCATGGCTAATATTCATAATCGTGCAACAAAAGTTGAATTGCGCCAGAAAAAACTAATAAATGTTTTGAAAAAAAAATCTGTCTGTTGTATGTAGAGAAACTAAAATTACAATATCACTGTTGTTTTATTCCTGAGAGGGTTGGATCAAAACTGAAAGCGTAATGATCTGGGCTTCTGGTTTATTTTGGGGTTTCTGTTTTTGCAGCAGACGTTTATGCTTGAGGAGTTGTTTCAAACACTGTCCAATCTGTAAAAAGTTCAGGTTCCATATGTTCTACTTAAAAGTCCCATAAACACTTTTGTCTGTTTTTTCAATCTTCATTCTCACATGTTTTACCCCAAGGCTGTATTCGGTAGTCTTTGGAAATGGTAGATTGCATTTTTAGACAATGACCACCAGATGGAGGTAAGGAATCAAGATACAAGAAGAACCTGATATGACCTCTTAGATAGTCTGTGCAGTTTTATTTATTTGTATTTGTCTATCTTTGTAAATGAGCATGGCTTTTTTTCATTATCACAGGGAAGCATACATTAAGTCATTCAAACAACGGAGCAAACTCATTATCAATCAATCAGACTTTAATTATAAAGCACTTTTCATACAATGACATTGTAACACAGAGTTCTGTACATAAAAACAACTTAAAATAGAATAAATTAAGAAAAAGATCCCACCCCCAGCCCTGAACCCAAACCCACCCCACAATCCTATGGTTAAGAACACAGGATATGCAACAATAGTATAAAATAAATTAATAAAATAAAAAAGAAGTTGCTGAACGAACTGAGGAAATGCTCTCATGATATCTTAATGAGGAAACCCTGGAGGTAAAATAAGATGTTAAAACTCAACACGGGAAATTAAAATCACCAAAATAAAATACATTTCTAATATAATAAAACACTAAAATATTAAACCATTGAAAGAAAATAAGATGATATACTTCAAAAATAAATAAGTAAGTAAATAAATCAATAAAATAGAATAAAAGTGACTAAATTTTGAACTAGATAGTAAATAAATAAACAAACAAATAAATAAATAAATAAAGCATTACTATATGTGTTCTCCTCTTAATGAATATAGTTCCCATAAATGTTAATAAAATGACAATGTATTTGCAATTCCAAGTAAATCATCTGTTTTTGGTTTCCTTTTCTCTATAAAATTACTCAATGCTACCTTTCATGACCCTCGGAAATAATTATATTAAGGTAAAGTGAAATTAAGATTATCAACTAATCCTTCACAGATGGGCTTCCTCATTTTCATTTTGTATAATTTAGCGAAATGAAGCTTCACTTTAATATAGATTCCACCAAAGCGACATTTCGGGGTGCAGTCTGTAAAAGCAACAACGATCTTGAACTACACAAGTCAACAATGATTACTTTGTCCCAGCGAGCATGAAGGCAACACTGCTGTGAGTGCCGCCCACTGAGAGTAAAGGCAGCATTGAACAGCATTGATGAGCGAGGTTATCAACGCTGCTTGAACTCTACCTTAATAGTTAAGTTATTTCTTTAATGTTAAGTGAACGAGTATATCATGTCAACCAAGTAGCCAGATGTCTTGTGTATAATATAAAAAAGGTATGCGGACGGATCTCGTAGTTTTGAGTTGTTTTGTTCGCGGCGCATATTGTCAGCGTCTGTTGTTGTTGTGGCCTGCTAGCTTAATTTAGCTGTTAGCCGCAGCTGGTTCCTGGAGCTCGACTCTCTTCACATCCACAAAGAGGCTGGAGATGGCACACCTCTTCAGCTAACTCAGGAGACCTTTAAAGTGAGTATTATACTCGTTCCTCGTGTGTTTGCGTCCAAACAGCTAACTTTAGCTAACTTAAAGGAGTCAGTGTTGTGCTAACTTAACATCTGTTTTAGGTTAAGTGTTTTAACATGTAACTCAGCCTGTCTCAAGTAATGAGAGGCTTTGGTTTCAGGGTAATAAGTGTTTTTTGCTTGTGCTTATTTTAACTTTTGTATATGTTAGACATAAGTCCACATTGCCTCTTAGAGAAAACTAAAATGTTACATTTTTTCAGGGCAGGTGTGGTTTAGACCAGGGATCACAGGTGAAGGTTCCCCAGCTATGAGAGCCTCCACTTAGTGACTGAGATCTCAGAGAAACATGGAGCTATACTGGTACATGTGAGTATAACTTTTACAGTCATAAATACAATTACCTCCAGAATGCCTGTATAATGTACCAGACTGTCCTCAAACTGAACCAGAAATTGTGTGAGCTCATTCCAATCTTCCTACCTATGCACACACATGCCACCAGGAATAAAAACCTAATTACTGGGAAAAAAAAGGAAAGTTAAAATGTACCCGCTTTAGAATTGTATGTAAAGGGCCCTAGATATGGAATGAGCTCGATGATGGGGTAAAAATGTCACATTCCATCTCCATCTTCAAGAAAAAGTTATATTGCAATGTATGATTAATTTACTGATCACATCAATGCACCCACTAATGTATGTATGTAACCACAGCATTGGGATTGTCTGTTGTGTGTGTTGTCTGTTAGTATGTTGTTGTTGTATCTTGTCTGTTACCACTTTATTTGTGGGAAATTGGGCCCCCTATTCAAATCTTTAAATAGCTTCCTTGGGGTCACCCCTTTCCACACATCCAATCATTGTGAAAATGTTTACTGAATATATATAGATGTACATTTTTGATGATGCGTGTGAATAAACTCAACTAAACTAAATGCACCTTTTTTTTTACACAAACAGATGTCTAAACCTATCTCGTTCCCTCCCTCTCCTGTGTCCTTAACAGAGTTGTCATCATATTCATCATCATCAAGATATTCTTCTACGTGTGCTGGTACCGGTCAAGACAAAGGCAGCTGGCAGCGTACTTGAGTAACCCACGCAATGCTCAGATAGTCATTGTTGGAGGAAGGGCCTATCTTCATCAGATGTGTGAGAGACAAAGCGTGAGTACAGACCCCCCACCCCACTCTCACACACAACCACACACAGAGTCACTAACCGAAACTTGTCTTATACTGGAGACTCATAATGCAGCAGTAAACCACTGAAGTACATTGGTGCCTTCAGGGTATGTTTTTATTATGGCCAAGTAGACAACAGCACACAGTTGGGTTAATTAGAGAGTGATGCTGAGGGTCAGGAGACATCTGGGACACAGACTGACTAACTTTCAGCGTGGCATTGACATTGCTGCAGAGCTAGTTGTTAGATCTGACATTCCCAGGAGCTACAAACAGACTCTTTCTCTCTGCTCACTGAGTCTGATGGACCTTTGACATTGACATTGAGTGTTACTGTCTGATTGCTGTTCTATTACATTCTTTCATGCAGTATCAATTAGATTCAAAAAACGCATTAAAGAAACACACTGCATACTGTTTAACCCCTGAACACAACACTCAAAATACTTTTAATAACTGAAGGCCTAAATGTTGTAAACACTAGCTCTTCTGGTGAGACGTCCACTATGAAATATTGTCAAATTGGTGTTATTTTGCAAAGTCTGAGTAATGTCACATCTCTGCAGCAACACACTGTTGTTGTTTGATACCGTCACATGATGAATAGCCTGAAGTCACTCCTTCCTGGTGCTATAAAGCAGAAGTTGCCGGTGGCAGCTGTAATAAATCCGTTGTGGCAGCCCAAAATTGAATTTGGGTGAAAGAAGTTGTTGTTTTCAAGGCCGATAAATTATGTTATGAATGGGTGTGTAGCTTGGCATACTTGCTGAAACACTGTAGCACATTTTAGGTGGTGTGGATGGTCCCATTTTGACATTTGTGTCTGAACAAGTCTAATTGTAGCGATGCTAGCAGCTCTATACGTAATGTATTTGTGATACACTGACACCAAACTGAGGCAGTGCTCTTGAAAGCATTTAATGTTGCTGTTTATAGATCCTGAGTGTTTTTTAAACTCAGAAGGAAAGGGGTGGTCAGTATTTGGTGAGTCTTCCACACAGTCTTAGTGTGTAAAAACTGCATAATAAACGGTAAAAGTCTATGTGATTTCCAGCATGATGGGAAAAAAGGGGGTTTCATGTGTGGTGTCTCTTAAACTGCTTTTATACCACAGCAACAAAGTGAAAGTGGTGTGTCACAAAATGAACCTCGCCTCCTTTCTCAGAAGCGTTACCCGCCTGGAGCAAGGGAAAGTTAAATAGGGTCACAGTTGTGTTACATTTTTGTAGGGGAGTTGCTCATTCCCTCAAGAGAGCTCGTGGTTTCCAGTCAGTCTTTTTTTTTCACTGCGCACAGATTGACAAAAGAGAAGCTTCATGTTTCTTTCAGGGACCCAGGGAGGTGTGCGACTGTGCTTTTAAAGCCAAACTCTTCTCCCTGGCATGTACTCGAATGCTCACATTTCCCAGCTTGGTTTGTTTGACCTTCTTGACATCAGAGGTCCAGCAGGGCGGGTCACCGCTTTGACAGCTATTCGGTGAGAAAGTTGTGGTGAGTGTGCGGCGAGGACTGATTTTTTTTAACCACGTTTGTCAAATTTTAACCTCGGCTGTGAGATACTTTTGTGCAAATATCAGCAGCAGAGACGCAGAGAGCGAGAAATGAGCTGAGTTACTGACAGAAATGTTGACTCCTTTACACGGAGAAGTCAGAAATCCCTTCCCCACTGCTGCATGGACATGGGTCACAGTCCATGCGGCAAGTGTTTACACTCTGTGTTTAAACTTGCTGTTCTCATAAGTACACAAAAACTAAGATAAGTCCAGTAGTGCCATGTTAATCTATATACAATGTAAACTAAACGTGGGTTACCTCTATGGAGATTCTGCATGAATTGGATTATATAAGATTAGATATACTTTATTGATCACCCATTGGAGGAAATTATTTTGTTCCAGCAGCTTACAAGACGGGACAGGGGAATACAGCCATTGTACTTAAATAGTAAAAAAATACAATAATAATGATAAAAATAAAAATAAACAAATAAAATAAAATAAAATAAAATAGAATAAAATAAAATAGAATAGAATAAAATAAGATACAGCAAATATTACATATATATATATACACACACTATGTACGCTTCTATCTAATGAATAGATAGCAAGGTAAGTTATTGCACAGATAAAATTGCACCAGGTTATTAAAAACATACAGAGTATATAAAAGAGACAGTGCGATTCAGATGTGAGATGGTTACAATAGTTTGTGTGTGTGAAGCATAAACCATGACCGGGGAAGACAGAGACATAGTGTCAAGTCACAAAGTAACGACCATGTAGTGAAGAGAAAGATGATGACGGCAATTTTGAAGATATTAAGATTACAAGTCTTCCAATGAGAGGCACAGCTGACTTGACTGACAGGCGGGAACACTGTAGCTGTTGCGAGGAGGCTCAGAGCCCGCCTCTTTACGTCACACTCGCTCGACAGTCGTTAGGTTGAGTTCAGCATTCCCAATATGGCTCTGCCTGAACACTGGCCTGAACACTGGCTTCAAAACAGCGCTTCAGAAACAGATGGGTGACGTCACGGATACTACGTCCATTATTTATACGGGCTATGATATTACTGAGGAAAAGTAACTATTTATAGAAACACATTATAAACATTAATTACAAGTATTTCTTTCTTTTCGTATGTCCAACAGATGTTTGTGGGTGTTTCATCACATGCCTGTTTTTGCGGACTCACATGTTAAATTTAGAATCCTGCTGTTGCCATCTCCTGTTTCATGGAAAGCATAACTTGTGCGTGCAAATAAAAACCAGAAGTCTCCTCTCATGTTTAGTTTGCTTGAAATTGTGATTAGTTTATCTTCTGGTTTATCTGAGCCTCCCTTTAAGACTCATCTGATCCGTGTGATGACTGTCATAGCTGTCTTTCTGTCGCAAACTCCTCACACAAGCTTGTCTTATTGCAGATTTTGAAGAGCAGGATCCTCTTTATTATTCACGTCATGCGCTGATTGACTGTAGTTTATTTGAGTTGGTGTTCTCAGAGATGTGATAGCGATGCCTCCCCTCTGCATCAGTCTATATGGAGTCTTTCCTGCAGGCTATGCCACAGGTTCAGACAGTCATCAGGATTGTGTTTCCCCCAGAGCCTCTCTGCTTTACTGCCTCTCTAAAACACCTGGAAGCAATCTCAATGATTCAGAGCCTTCCTAAAATATGCTCCGTGAATCACATGAAGCGGCTCTCTCAGATGCTTTTCTTCAACTTATTTCTAACTTATGCACACTTCTGCTGTAGTTACTGTGAGAAACGCTGCATGAATCATATTAACACATTCTTCTAAGAAATCAAACACTTTAATGGAAGTCAGCATAAAAAGTCCAGCTGATCAGTTCCTGTAAATGTTGACATCAGCCCTCATTGGAGTCATTCCTTGGAATTTGAATCTACATCAGCAATGACGATATTTGTTGGCATTGTTTCAGATATTTGTGCAACAGGAAATGCCCCTGTGTGAAAAAACATAAGCAATGTGGTTTGAACTTGAAGTTTCTCTGCCTTTTCTACTGGGTTTCCCCGGACTCGTTGTAACATCCTGTGTGAAGTATTTGTCTATTTTAAGGGGAAGTTTCAACCAGTTTGAATATGCAAATCTTCTCATCAGACACCAGAACAACCACATGTCCAGCAGACTCTCCAACCTCCTTTAATCACTCTTGTTGCGTCTCCTCGTACGCATACCTTGTCCCACAACTCCTTTGTTTTATCTTCCTTCCTCTTCCACATCCTTCCTTTTTCTCCTCTTCCGTTTTTCCTCTCCTCCCGTTTCACCCAGCCGTCTTTAGTGTAAAATGTTCCCTGCTTAGATTTTAATGAAACCTGCAGCAGGGAGGCCCCACGGTCATCCATAACCCTGTGCCCTGAAAGGTTTCTGGAGGAACGCCTGGAAGACCCGAGTCCCTGGCTTCAATGAATCAAACACAGAGGAGGGAGGAAGTCTGGATGTGGTATCACTTGCTAAACCTCTTGGACTGTCTCACTCACGACTACCTGGAAACTGAACCCAGAGGATCTTGAGAGGAAAGACCTCTGATACTCGTTGGCCCATGGGAGTGAGGGAGAAGTTGAATAGTTCAAAATCACAAAGCTTTGTTTGATTCGGTTTTGTCAAAAAAACTTTAGGCCTACTGAAGGAGTTGTTTGTAACCCAGAAGCAGCAAAGATGTAACTTCGTAAATATCAAATATTTCATTTAGATTTAAAGGCAGATTTTTTGCTCCTGAGTGAAAGTTGAAGAAGCCAGAGAGTTTGTTATCTTGTATCTGGATTTAGTTTTCTGATGAACTTCTTCTTGAATCCAACATGACAGTGCTAACAGGAAGCAGGTCTTTAATGTAAGATAAGATTTTTGTAAAGTTTTAGCTTGTAGATTCTTATTTCTCACGGATGGAGGTTGATTTAGATTTACAACAAAGATATATAAAACTCTATTCTGTGTATCAGTTTATAGAGTATTATTTTGAGTTGTGCACTCCCCTTTTAAGACGGAGTCTGAGGAAATGCTACATTCAAATTCATGGTATTTTTTCGTGACTACCAACCCTAGCTTTAAGTGTATTTATGAAGTTGATAGTTAGCACAGAGTCGACAGTGTCAGACTAAGGACTCTGTTTTGAGCTGGTAGGTTTTGAGTTTTCGTTCGTGTCTCTGTCACTCGTTTCAGCTGTGTTTACATTTCGCTCCAAACGTCTTTAAGCCCCGCCCACCTCTCACCCTGCGACATGATTGGCTGTTCAATGTCGTCTTCTTTTTCTGTCAAGTGTTGGGTGACAACCAAGCGGCAACCTCCGGTATCAAACGATGAAGCCCGTGCGGAAGTGTTATTACCTGCAATACATCAAGAATTTGCTTGAGGTTGGCTGCAGAAACACCGGAAACCACATAGACATGAATTGGAAAAAGACGATATTTGCAGTATTAATAAACATGTTTACAACCTGGTTCAAAAACTGGCTTGGCCCTACAACGCTAATCTCTCTATCGGCACACACTGTGCGGGGGGTGAATTTTTTTCTAACGTAACGGTTCAGAAGATATTAAGATTTCAAGTTTTTGCCCAAATAAGGACATGACTGATGTGACTCCCGGTCGAGAACACATAGCTGTTGGCTAGGAGGCTCACACTACGTCACACTCTGCCTGGTTGAATTCCACATTTCCAATATGGCTGCCACCGTCGATTGGCTTCAAAACAGCGCTCAGGAACAGATGGGTGACGTCACTGATACTACGTCCATATTTTACACAGTCTATGGTGACGACTAGCGTTTAAGGCTCATTAGTGCCACCTCCCTTTCCAGTGGTTGAGGTGTGTAATCATGGGTTTATTTATATCAAATTTTATCGAACATTTGTTATATTTATATCGAGAATAATTATATCACGATACTTATCGTGATATACCAGCCATGCAGATTCAGTTTGACTAAGTAAAAACATGCCATGTTATAAACGTAACATAACAGACTGTAATATATTTTCTTGTGGTAATAACCTTGAACTCTGGTCAGTCTGTCTGTGCTCCATCTCTCCTTATCACTCTCTATCCCGGCCACAACAACAGGATGGCAATTTGGACTAATTAGGACATCCGACTGCATCCGTCCATCACATCTCCTGTGCTTTCTTCCTGCTACTGTTTCACAGAATCAGCCGACATGAGTGAAAAACATTCTCGGCTTCCTTAGAGACTGGAAAATGCAAAGTTTTAACCAAACATTAGAGGTGTTTCTAGTCAGTACAGCATAGTGTAAAATATAAAACGACTCTCTAAGTCAGGGATTGAATGGCAGAGGTCTGGCTCTTGCGTTGTGTGTAAACACCTCTCTGAAGGGTTAACATGGCTCACCAGGTTTTGGGTGAAAACATTCCATGCAGGTCAGCCTTCTGTAGAGAAGCACATGTTCAAACACAGGAGACCAGCAGCCTGTTTCACCTACAGTATCACGTTTCTCTCCCAGAATATGGTCTTGTTTATTCAGCGAAATTTGTTCCGCAGTGTGTAAACATCCTCGTATATATGTGCCTGGAGCAAAGAGTTTAAAGGAGGGCCCGCTGGAGGAGCACATTTATAAATCATGATTACCATACCCAGCGGCAAGGAGCTCTCACACAAGAGCAGTCAAACCGGATCAGCTGGTGTATTTGTAGTGTTTGCAGCTTTGTCAGTGATGTAACGTTGACTAGATTGAAGAGTGAAAAGCTCGAGTGTATGTGTTCACAAATGCAGGTTTTATTAGGGCTGCTCAATATATGGCAGTTTCATTATTATTGAAATTAGATGATTTGTAATAAACGCATCCTGAAAGTCGTATACATTTCACTTTTTGCATTCAGGTGTGGATTTAACATCAATGCTTTCACACCACTTTGATTTAGTCAGATGAAGCTCAGGCTAACTAGGTACTAGGGACGGACATGATCTACGTAAGTTTGAATATTCGTTCACTTAGTACAAATCGAAGAGTAAATGTGAATACTTTATCATATTAGTACAATTTTTAATCATTTTTACCTGTGACTGGTTGTAATTACGTATTCCAGCCAGATGGTGGCTATCGAGTGCCTTGCGGCCAAATTCCACTCGATCCAGGTCCGGTCTCTGATCCGTCATGGCACCGGATCTGATAGGTTTCTATTCCAGTCAATGTGTTAACTTCCACTGTATCTTCTCTGTTGCGTTCCGGCTGCGTCTCTGATCCGGCAGGTCGGAGCCCTCCGGATCAGAGCCGCAAGACTTCTATTTTTGCCGGATGCCGGAGCACGACGCATCAATCTCAACAGAGCAGATGGAGCGGGACAGGAAGTCAGGCACCAAAACAAAATGAAAACATCCGGTTAATTTTCAGAATAAAACACTCTGTGTTATCACCAGATTGTATTTCACTTAACTACAACAACAAACCGTCATGATGAGCGGAGCCAGGCCTGGAGTCAACAGGTCAGAGGTTTTCAGAGGACCAGAAAGACAACATGGATGAGGAGAGGAAGAGGAGAATCCTTGATTCAGTAATTACCGCGGGAAAACCTTAGTCACTTGACTCCAGCAGTCCGGCGGTCCTGCTCCATGCAGCGTTCTGAAAACACAACCGATGGATGTTGACAGATGAGTGAGCACGGAGCTGGATCGCAGCAGATCTGAGACAGACCTGACACAGATGTGGTGGAAGTCCCATGTTAAAGCTGCTTGCTAGCACTGCACCATTAAGTAACAGAAGAAGAATGCTAACTGCATTTAATAGCAAAAGAAGAAGAAAACACTAGCAACAGTTTCTGAATGTCACACTACTACACACGCATTTCCAGAAACTGAGCATGGCTGTAAAATGTAAACCCGCCACGCTGCTGCGGCACAGAGACACCAGCGTAAAGACCGAGACAGACACTGTCAGTTCCCGCTAATAGCTGCACCTCGTCCCGCTGCTGGTTAATGCGACTGCCACACAAACGGACCGTTAACGGGACAGGCGTGTGTGTGTGCGCCGAGGGATTATTCGAATAATCGCAAAATAGATGCCAAAATGATCAAATAGTGTTTTGGCTTGAAATGCCCATCCCGACAAGGTACCCTCTGATATATTGGTCCTGATGTGATGATGAAAAATGAATGTGTTTGGATTTGTTTTGGTTTCAGGGTAGACATGTTGCAAACACATGCTATTGTGTGAGATACAGAGACCAGCACATGGACAAAGAAACCATGAGTTATAGCTGATGAGCGCTCAATGTTTGTTTATTCATTACAGTCTTAATATTCAATGGTGTAATCACACTATGCATCTTTTTTTCAACACGTATAATCCTCATGTGAATGCATTATATCTGCATTGGTCTGTCTTCTTTTTGTTCTTCTGCTTTTTGTTGTTGCGTCAATAACTCTGTTTCTCCTTCCCTACGCAGCAAACGTCCGTGTGGCCGAGTTGGTACGGCGTTCAGGATGATCTGTCAATAGAGGAGCCCTCCACAGCCCTGCCACCAGCTGCATCCTTCTCCAACTTGGACATGCCACCACCATATGAGGCAGTGTCTGGAGGTAACACACTCTTTGACTCAGCACTACTTCAAACACATCAGCTGCTCCAAACACATCCACTGCTTCCTCATTCTTCTCCAGAGAGTCAAGGTTGAGAGACGTCTTTCTCCACTTAACTTCTTCATTCATAATTTCCTGCTCTTAGAACTTTACAACACATGTTTCTCAAAATGTTGAAGAAACTTCCCTTCGTGTTCCCAGAACCCTGTTAAGAAAAGCCAGGTTCACATGTGATGATTGACAGTTCCAAGTATTCGCAGGACAGGTTTGTGGTTGATTATACAGTTTCAGGTTTCATCATTTGTTCGCACGCCGCAACACAAAACAGGTACACGTGGTTTGATTACTTTCTCTCTGCAGCTGCAATTGAACCTTTCATTCACCTTGTGTTACAAGTGAAAGTAGGAGAAGTCCGCCTTATGATGTGTTAGAGCCATAGAGTAATTTCAGTGTATGTGCCTTTAATTATCATGCTGCAGTTAATTGGTGCTGCAAAATGGGAGCAACTGCAATGTGTGCTTTAATCTGAGGAGGACACCGAGCTTGTCTTACCGTAGCTTTGTTTTTTTTTATAGTTATGTTGCTTTTGTGGAAATAGAAGTTATTAGCGACTAAAAAAGTGATTTTTGTTTGTCAATATATTTTACTAAATTCTCAGTTTCTTTAATTTTACACAGCATCCATTTCATTTTTGAGTAAACCTGTTTTAGAAATCACATGTCAGAAATATCATGTCCAAAAAGAAGTGGCCAAGAAGGTTTTTGCTAAAAGTTGCCACTGCATGATTTTTCTCAGTATTTGAGTCAGGTGCACATGGTTTGATTCACTGGGATCCATGTACAGCTGAACTACACACATTCTGCACATCGTGTCCTCTGCTCCAGAGTTCACTGTGTGCAGCATGTTTGCAGTAGTGATTGCATCTCTCTTCGTGTATATCAGCAAAGGGAAGGCTGCAGAACCATTTTCACTGCACGCTTTAAACAAACTTTACTCTGGGTTTTCTAACAGCAGTAGAGATTGCTCAAACACCCCAAACCAAAACTATGAGGTCTTGTAATCTCCACCTCTCTGTAGCCTCCACATGCAAGCACATGTTTTGTACTTTACAGCAGCATGAACCTCCATGGACTTAAGGCTGATTTATACTTCTGCGTCAAATCGATGGCGTAGCCTACATCAGGGGTCCGCGTAGCTCCTGTATCTACACAGAGGCCTATGGACGTAGCTGTCGTGCACCCCTCCAAATTGTACGCATAGAATCGATGCGGACCGAAGGCCCTGTGATTGGTCCGCTCTGCGGCATTGTGTTTCCCACATTTACAGCAATTCGGGATCTCCTCCTCTCTATTCTTAATGTATGATAAACAGCAACATCAGCTGTAGATTAACATAACACGCTCTGAATCGCTGAGGAAAAGTAAACAGAGATCGTAACGGGGCCTGAAGCAGGAGACCGGCTATCAGAGAGATCACACTGCCCTCAAGCGTTTCAGCGGAGAATGCTGCATATCACGGGCACATCGTCACACAAGTACAGTGGGGCAAAAAAGTATTTAGTGGGCCACTGATTTTGCAAGTTCTCCCACTTAGAAAGATGAGAGAATGTAATTGTCATCAGGAGGTACACTTCAACTATGAGAGACAAAATGAGAAAAAAAATCCAGGAAATCACATTGTAGGATTTTTAAATAATTTATCTGTAAATTATGGTGGAAAATAAGTATTTGGTCAATAACAAAAGTTCAACTCAATACTTTGTAACATAACCTTTGTTGGCAATGACAGAGGTCAAACATTTCCTGTAAGTCTTCACCAGGTTTGCACACACTGTAGCTGGTATTTTGGCCCATTCCTCCATGCAGATCTCCTCTAGATCAGTGATGTTTTGGGGCTGTCACTGGGCAACATGGACTTTCAACTCCCCCCAAAAATTTTTTATGGGGTTGAGGTCTGGAAACTGGCTAGGCCACTCCAGGACCTTGAAATGCTTTTTACGGAGCCACTCCTTCGTTGACCGAGCGGTGTGTTTGGGATCATTGTCATGCTGGAAGACCCAGCCACGTTCCGTCTTCAATGCTCTCACTGATGGAAGGAGGTTTTGGCTTAAAATCTCACGATACATGGCCCCGTTCATTCTTCCCTTAACACGGATCAGTCGTCCTGTCCCCTTTGCAGAAAAACAGCCCCAAAGCATGAGGTTTCCACCCCCATGCATCACAGTAGGTATGGTGTTCTTGGGATGCAACTCAGCATTCTTCTTCCTCCAAACATGACAAGTTGAGTTTTTACCAAAAAGTTCTATTTTGGTTTCATCTGACCACATGATATTCTCCCAATCCTCTTCTGGATCATCCATATGCTCTCTGGCAAACTTTAGACGGGCCTGGACATGTACTGGCTTAAGCAGGGGGACACTCCTGGCGCTGCAGGATTTGAGTCCCTCTCGGCGAAGTGTGTTACTGATGGTAGCCTTTGTTACTTTGGTCCCAGCTCTCTGCAGGTCATTCATCTGGTCCCTCCGTGTAGTTCTAGGATTTTTGCTCACTGTTCTCATGATCATTTTGACCCCACGGGATGAGATCTTACGTGGGGCCCCAGATGGAGGGAGATTATCAATGGTCTTTTATGTCTTCCATTTTCTTACAATTGCTCCCACAGTTGATTTATTCACACCAACCTGCTTGCCTATTATAGATACACTCTTCCCAGCCTGGTGCAGGTCCACAATTTTCTTCCTGGTGTCCTTCGACAGCTCTTTGGTCTTGGCCATGGTTGAGTTTGGAGTCTGACTGTTTGAGGCTGTGGACAGGTGTCTTTTATACAGATAACAAGTTCAAACAGGTGCCATTAATACAGGTAACGAGTGGAGGACAGAAGAGCTTCTTAAAGAAGAAGTTACAGGTCTGTGAGAGCCAGAAATCTTGCTTGTTTGTGGATGACCAAATACTTATTTTCCAACATAATTTACAAATAAATTCTTTAAAAATCCTACAATGTGATTTCCTGGATTTTTTTTCTCATTTTGTCTCTCATAGTTGAAGTGTACCTCTGATGAAAATTACAGACCTCTCTCATCTTTCTAAGTGGGAGAACTTGCAAAATCAGTGGCTGACTAAATACTTTTTTGCCCCACTGTATGTGGTGCTCATGTCCAGAAGTATAAATCAGCCTGAAGTGTAACCTCCTAACGTAGAGGCATACAGCAAGCTCCAGTCTGTAATAACAGATCAGAGTATGATGCATTAATCCCACAGTCTGATCTTGTTGTGTAATGCTTGGAGCTGCTCACCTTTCTAAACTCCAGCAGCTTTATTACTCAATCAGAATCCGTACAACGATCGCCTGGCTGGAAAAACTCAACATGTGCTCCGCTCCTTGTCGGGGGTCACAGTAACAACAACATTCTTTGCAGAATGAGGCGTTTTTCCTGCAGTAAATAACTTTTATTGGTAAATAATCTTTTCTGAGCTCACAGTTGTGTATACACACACAGAGTACTTTGTCCACTTTAAGAAGACAAAGTAGACTTTGTGTCAGTAACCTAGTTATGAAGAAATCAACAGCCTGAAGACATAGTGCACCAAACATTCCCCTGATGTGTGCCGTGTCAGTTTAGTCTTAGTGAACATGTTTCTGTTGTCTGTGTTTGGCTGTGCTGGATCACCTGAGAGGAGCCTCGTGTTATTCATGATGCTTTGGCAGCTGTCAAATGTTTACTTCTTGTTGAGTTCCTTATTTATGTTCCCTCTTCAGGAATCCTTGTTCATTTTTTAACTTCAGTTTATTTGTTCTCCTTTCTTCATCAAAAAGGGAAGATAACCTCAAAGCTCATCCTATTCAAACCTCTGAGTCATTCAAAGGAAAGCTTAAGTTTTGTGAACATGAAAGACGGCACCAACTCGTCAAGCAGGTTGTCGACTTTTTAAATCAAGCACAGGGTCGCACAGGTTCGTATCTGCAAACACTTCCCATTAGAAGTGAAACACTCGCTCAGAGTGAAAGCAGGATGTGGTTTACGTGGGGGGAAGAGGTGACCTTTCACTGCTAATAGTACAAGATGTTGCAGCCTCATTTCCTCCCCACACATGATCTGTTTTCTGGTCGGATACCACAGAGTGTCTCAGGGAAGTGTGCTGTGATAGAAATAGTTTCATTGTGCTGTGTGTGTGTGTGTGTGTATAATTGACGCCAACACAACAAAGTTTCCTACATGCACCAGTTTTCATTTCCGATCATCAAAATGAACAGTGACGTGGTGTCTTAGCGGTCGCCTGCAGGTGCTCCTCTGGAGACGCCGAGCTACTTTCCCTGCAGGAGTCAAGTGTCAGAGGAACAACAGAAACAAGCTCAAGAGATCTGAACAATCCTCCTCTTTCACTGAAGCCGCTGAGGTGGGAACATTTAGTTTCACAGGGAGACTCCAGAGTTGAACAATAATGCAGGGAGGTGTCTCCTGACCTGAAGAGGTGACCCCTGTGAATCATGAATATCTAAAACATTTACAGAAAGGGAAGTGAGGAGAGCTTTAGGACATCTGCAGGCTAACGTGTGATGGCAGTGTGTGTGTAGAGCTTTACCTGTAGTTTTAAATTGACATCATGAGTCATGTTAGCTGTTTGTGTTTATTTAAAGGCTCTGGTGCTCTACAAATAGGAGACCACGTCAGCCTCAAGCTGATGGCACAGCTAATGTAGCCTGAACAGGCTTTGATCAGCTGTTTCAGTGTGTCTTCAGAACAAAGACGTGACCATGTTTGTTGTCACCTGGGTCCAGGACTCAGAAGCTTTATCCACACATAGAGATGGGCGCTGTTTACCTGTTTAATCAGGACTTAAAGCTGGGGTTGGTAGTCAGATCTAGATACAATTTTTGTTATACTGGTTAAAATGATCTTTATTAGGGGTGTCCCGAGCTGATATTGATATCGGATATTGGTCCGTCTGTTTTAAAGTTGGTTTGAAGTTGCGTTGAAGTTTGCTACTCACGCTTATCTCCTCTCACGTGTTGGTTCAGTGAATCCATCTGTGATGAAATATAGCACCATCTAAAACAGCGCAGGCTGAGTCTCTTCCATGCTAACAGGCTAACTGTTGTGTTGCTCATAATGATACCTGCCTGTCCGCCTGCTAACTATGGTTGATGAATGGCATTAGTCTTTGTTTTACTGCCCTCTACTGGTCTGGTGGTGTACTGCCTTTACTTTTTTTTCTCCATACCTCACTGGTCTGATTTGCACAATCTACCCGGGACTTCAGCCCACAGTTGAAACGCAGACAACAATGAGGGCACAGGAACCTTTTAGTTCAGGGGAAAGTAGTTCTGGGGGCTAAAAGACCCCAGAACTCTTGGTCAAAATGCACCTATACTACATAGTGAATTTCAGCCAAATCAGTACCTGCTACTAGTATAGTAGGTTTCCAAAACAGCCCCTGTTTCTACTCTTGTGGCTCCTCTGTCTTCTGCATCATTGTGTTTCAACATTTTCCTATTTCCTGTAGACTAGATTTGCAGCCAACTGTCTCAATTACATTAACTTTTATAATATCCCAAAGAACCAGACCAAGTTATATCAGCACATTTCTAATTTAGAAAATTGGTTAAGCTCATTAGGATAGTGGAAACATTGTGTGTGGTTAAATGTTCACTGGCAAAGACATCAGCACTTAAAACATGTTAGAGCCTCAATAAATCCTGAGCTACAAACAAAGTCAAGATTGTAACTCCCTTATTCTTATAAATCCTGTTTCACAAATATTGTTTTACCCCCCACTGTCTTCCAATTGATAACTGTGCTTAACCTCAAATCATTAAGGTAATGCAGTGAAAGTGGTTTCATCAGGCCAAGACATTACGCACACTAATAGCTTCAGAGAGTGTGAGAACCTAGTTTTAGTCCAGTGAGAGGGAAGCTAATTTAACAAAGATAATACTAGAAACCAGAAAAGATATGTACGTATGCGAGTTGCTGCAAAACAGAAGTTTTCATCACGAGCGGTCAGGAGGATCCAGCAGAGTCCACGTCTCAGGGACACTTTCCAGGTTTGTAACACTTTAACACCCTTCTCTCCTCCTGGGTTTCTCACACATCTGAGATATGCACATTGGTGTCCTGCACTCTCATCTGCTGCTCAGTTTGTCACATGGAGGAGCACACAGTTGTTGATCCAGCTTAGGGAGGATTTGGAAAGACTGTTTTGAAACAGTAGTTTGCTGCATTAGAGTAAACAAGGCTGACTTTGTGTAATGACTAGATTGTAAACATCAATGTTTTTGTTGTTTTCTGGATTCTTTTGAAAGCCTTAATGTAAGTGTAAATGTATCAGACGGCTGAACGACTCTCTTCTTCTTTTTCAGAGGACGACCTGAAGCCTCCTCCCTACAGTGAGTGTGCAAACAGCGATGAGCTTGACGCTGCTCGTCCCTCCCGTCTCACTCCTCTGATTTCTGAGGGAGGAGGAGACACCATCAGTGTGAACGAAGCTCCGCCCCCCTACACGCTGTCTCCCTCTACACAAATCAGTCTGCAGGACGGCCCAGTGAGCCACAGCGAGATCCAGCCAGAGAGCAGGTCCGCTTAATCAATCCCTGATGCCAGTTTGCCTTCTCCATGCACTGCCTTCCTACATTCAACCTCAGTGATCGTTGCCAGCCTAACTCTCTGCACGAGAGGAGATGTTTATTTGAATGCGAGTGTGTGTGTGTGCGAATGTTTCTGCATGTGTATTCTGTGGTTTTTAAAGTTGTTTTTCTACCTTGTATTGTTTAAACTAAGTGGTCACCTGATGAGTTTGGTAATAACAGACGACATCAGCAAGCCTGTGTGCCTCAGTCAGGACCACAGAGCCTGCCTCCCAGCTAGGATGAGGAGAAAACCCCTGACGTCTGAGGCCAGTGGGGATCAGTGAGACACATTAGCAGAGAGAGAAAAATCAAAGGTGCTTTTTTATTTGTTTCCTTGTCTGAAGTCACGACCTTTCACAGATCTAACAAGAACCTATTCACACGGCAGCCATTTTCCCCTGATGTGTTTCTCACTCTGGGAGGCTCAAACGCTGTTACACTGATCTGTTGAATGATTAACAGAGGGAATCTGACAAAAGGTTACATATGCAAGTAGTCTCATTGACGTCACCCTTTAGTTTCTGAAGAGGAGTAATGAAGCCCAAAGATGGAGTTCACCATATTGGAAATGCTGACTCACGCTAACTTCGACTAAACCGGTAAAGAGGCTGAGAAGAGATTGTAGCCTTGCTGCGCTGCACCCACCTGTTGGTCAACTCAGCCACGCCCTTAAATATGCCCAATGATGTATCACTCTTAAGCTTGGTACAACCAAAACAAATGAATCCAAAAACAATTTACCACACACACATTTTTTATTAGGTTTAAAGCATAGACTGTATAAAATATGGACGTAGTATCCGTGACGTCACCCATCTGTTCCTGAGAGCTGTTTTGAAGCAAATCGACGGCAGCAGCCATATTGGTAATGCGGAACTTAACCTAGGCAGAGTGTGACGTAGTGTGAGTCTCTTAGCCAATGGCTGTGTGTTCCCGACCGGGAGTCACGTCAGTCATGTCCTTATTTGGGCAAAACTCATAATCTTAATATCTTCTTAACCGTCATGTTAGAAAAAAATTCACCCCCCGTACAGTGTGTGCCATTAGAGAGATTAGTGTTGTAGGGCCAAGCCGTTTTTTGAACCAGGCTGTAAACATGGTTATTAATGCTGCAAAGATCGTCTTTTTCCCATTCATATCTATGTGGTTTCCGGTGTTTCTGCAGCCAGCCTCAAGCGGATTCTCGATGTATTGCAGTTTATATCACTCCCGCATTGGCTTCATCGTTTGAGACCGGAGTTTGACGCTTGGTTTAAAGACAGAAAATGTGTTTTTGCACCAGGCTGTAAACATGTTTGATGGGCGTGTACCATTGGGCTTCACACTGCCTCAAGTGGACAGTCGAGGAACTGCAGCATGTTTGCGCATCCACACATTGGCTTCTTTGTTCCAACACTAGAAGTTGCTGTTTGTACCTCTCCTTTCTCCTCATACGGTCACAACTGATAGAATCCCATGTTTCTCCAGACTTATTTCCTTAATCCCTCCCTCCCTTGTTTCATTTCCTTGCGTCTCTCCATGCATCTCTGGCGGGAGGGACTAAGATGTAGAGCGAGGGACACATGGATACAACTTAAGGGAACCAAGATGCACCTATGGAAAGTCAATTCCAGAGAGACATCAAGCTGTACACAACCAGGAGGTCCCTTCAGACTGTATTTAACAGCTACAAACACTTCCTGGTTATCTGTCCCATTCAGTGCAGTACATCGAGGTGTAAATTCAACAAACATACCAAGAAATGGTCAGTAAGATTAGCAGCAGTGGCCTCAGCTGTAGTACCCGACTATCTGTCCTTTGTGTTACCTTAAAATGTAATCAAGGCTTTTCATGCATTCATAGGGGGAAGGAACTGGGGATAGAGTCAAAAATAGGGAATAGATTGGGCATGATGTGCAGTGGATGGTTAAGGGTGGGAGTTCAGTCCATGGGCACTCTCGCCTCTGTACATGGAGCACATCATTTCACCTCTGAGCTCAACTTCTAGTTGATCAATCACATTTTTAGATATTTGTCAGATTCCCAACACTTGCACGATTACCTGAGACCCGAGAAGAACGTGACTGCCGTATGAATCAGGCGAGTTGTCTAATTCATAAAGCTTGATTGAGGGAATTGAGAAGAAGCTTGAAGGTGTTGCGTTCCTTCTCCTGTGATCCACGGCGTGTGGAATTCTTCTGAACACAGACCCATTCTGTGATAGAAAAACCTCTGTGTACAAAGTCTAATTAGATAACGGGCAAACTGCTGCATACATTTGCACATTAAATAAATAGTGTTGCCTTTTTTTAAACTGTTATCGCTCTCCACGCTTCATTAATACAGCACACGTATTGTTCAAGACAAAGTTTGTCGCCACAGAAATATTTGATAATGAATGCACTAAATGTAAAAGTAATGACCTCATTAGCATCACCGGGTCTGTTTAATATATCACACTGATTAGACTGGCACATTAGGCAATTCAAGTGCCTGTTAGATCTGTGAATGGAAGTTAGCCAGGACAAGATGGGGAAATAAATTAACACCTTATGGCAGTAAGAAAGACATCGCTTCATGTTGATGATCTGCTGCGTGGATTCATCCCTTGAGGCTCGTATATGCCTGAAGACTTGAACAGGTCTGGATAAGTTTTGGCTTTGGGCAAAAGGTCCTTTGAAGTGCATCAAAAAATGTAATCCTTGCACGTCCTGAGTGTTCTGTGGCTGTAAATCCGGCTGTAAGAAATTGATGTTATGAGTTTAATTGTCGGCCTAAAGGCTTAAATTGAGATGAATATTTTAAAATGTTAAACAATCCAGAAAATGTTAAAGAATCAGAAAAAATGAGCCTGTGATGAGACAGAAATCTACAGGGTGGTGTTTTATGTGTTTCCTGATAAGTCATCATCATAACCCAGTTGTTCCTTCCTCTTTGTCACAAAATGAAGTCTAACCAAAAACTGTTTGAGCTCCTCTTCCTCGTCATCTTCATGTCCTCCTACCACGGGCTGGTAGAGGTCAGAAGTTTGTGTTTTATTCTGTTTGTTTTCTGGAATAGTATCGCTTTGAGAAAGATCATATCTGTGCTTTTTTTGCTTTTCGTATCTACGGTGTTTCACATAATCAGGACATTACACTGTAAGAAGATGCTCTCACATGACCTTCCTTCCTGTTTGTTTCAGCTGTACAATAATCTGTGTACAAGAAAAAAATCACAGTCAAACATAGTGAAGACTGTATAAAGTACATAAAAGAGGGTCAGAATTCAAACTGTTAAAAGATAATCCTTCATATTGTGATGACAAATCGTGGAGCTTCGTCCTCTCTGCTGTGGTTCAACAATCTGAAGGATGCACCAGAGAAGCTGCACGGTACAAACGTGGACTCGCTAACACAGCAGCAGCATGACGATGAGTGATATCTACACCGTAGTGTTACAGGCTTCTTCTGAATGTGCGTCCTGTTTAACTTCATGTGCATTCCCATGCTGGTTGACATATCGGATCTCTCCAGTCTGTAGCTTTGTGGGTTGAGTGGAGGGTTTATTTTTGTCTGTTTCAGGTGAAATACATCTTCTGTATTAAACTGTTGTTTATAATACTGCCAGTGTCACTTCTCCTGCTTTACCTTGAAGTCACTTTTACTCACTATAGAGCAGGGGTTCCCAAAGTGTGGGTGGGGATCCCCTGGGGGGTCGTGAGACATAAATGGTGGGTCGTGAGATGTCTTCCATAAGGTTTTTTTTTTTTTACATTTATTAGTACATTGAATTAGTACATTTTACCCATTGTAGATTAAATGTAATGAATTTTCTGCCTTTCTTTGTTACCAGATGACTCCTAAGTTTAAATTTAGTGAACAGTTAATTATCAAAAGCATCAGTAGCAGTAGGTTAATTCCAAACAGCACAGGAAACACAGACACATGCTCATGTAGGTAAGCTTATTTTCTCCAGACCAGCTAAATGAAGCCACATTAAATCACTTTGAGTAATAATGGGGATCGCAAGTCTTTGGCATCTATATTTTGGGGGTCACAGGCTGAAAAGTTTGGGAACCTCTGCTACAGAGGACAAACAGCTGTGTTGTTTCAAAATGAGTGGAGCTAATGATTTGTTTCTGCTTTAAAACACTGTATCCACTTCTATTTTTAGCAGATCACCCTCGAAAGGAATTCCAGAAATGAAATCTCGCACCAGAGGCCAAGGTCTGCTCTCTAATGTGGGTCAAGCTCCTCAAACGTTTAATCCTACATTTCTCAATGCAGCTCATTAATGTCTTTAATTAGACTCCTCCAGCGTGATAAAGTCCAGTTATTCTCCTCTGCGTATCCCAGGGTCTCTCATGTACTTCTGTCAAACTAAGACCTCCTCGATGACATCATCAGGGTTCATCCAGAGTCACAGAAGTCTTAATGTTTACACGGGCTGTATAGAAGTCCTCACTGTGACCAGTAAAATCAAACAGAGTATCCTTCAACTACGTGTGTCCTGAGGCTTTTTAAACCAGCTTGTATCTTTGATTATGGGCGTCGCTGGACTGTTTGTCACAGTTTTCATCAACATAACAAAAGTACTCTGAGCTCTCTCTGAAGTTTCAATCAGCCAACATGTAGAAAGTAGTTTCTTAGCAAGCATTTTTCTCTGTCACTTTACGTGTTTAAGTACACGTTTTTAAAATGTGTTTATTTATTTACATTGAGTCCTTGTTACTGCAGTGTCACTTCCATTGAGGCAGTTTGTAAAGAATTCATAACAATTCTTTGCAAACTGAGGCAAAATTCACAAAATTAAACAATTGACAAGTAAACAAAACAATATGAGAGTAGATGATTAACGTTCACTTAGGAAATACCAAGTGTAGCCCAAATGTTGCAAACATTCACATATTCTTATCTTTGTCAAATCTCTTCAGTGTTCCCTTCAACATGCAGCTTAGATAAAAGTTCATCTCACATTCAAACTCTGGTCATGTAACCAAAACACTTCAAACACCATCAGGAGTTTTGACTTCCTGTTACAGTTTTTAAACCGAACGCTCCTGTGAGGAGTTTTTTTCTGAATCAGACTAGAGTTCAAACTGATGTCCCTACATGACCTACGAAACAAAAAAGACCAACAGCAAAAAGACTGATCATTTTATAGAGTTTATAGAGATTTTTAGTGTTTGAAACCACTATGGATGTGATAAAGATAACACTGTAAAAAAAAAAAAAAATTTAATTAAATATTCACTAATCAGCCATGACAGTAGAATTGAATAATCCTGATAATCTCTTCACTTTGGTATCTCTCAGTGAGATATGTTAAAGAGTAGGTGAATGTCCTTAAAGCTGGAAAAATGGGCGAGTGTAAAGATGTGAGCGACTTTGACATGGACCAAACTGTGATGGCTAGACGACTGGGTCAGACTGTCTCAGAAACTTTAGCTCTTGTGGGGTGTTCCTGGTCTGCAGAGCTCAGTACCTACCAAAAGAGGTCCAAGGAAGGAAAACATATGAACTAGCAACAGGGTTACAAGCGTCTGAGGCTCACTTGTCTGTAAAAATGGGTTTGAGTGATGTCAAAAAGTGGCCTTAAGGAAGACGACAACAAGTTCAAGGTCAGGACTTTAATCCAATCTAGCATCTGTGGGATGAACTGGACAACAAAGTCCAATCCAGGGAGGCTTCACCTCACAACTTCCAGGACTTACTTCTGAAGTCTTGGTGCCAGATACCACTACAAAACTTCAGAGGTCTAGAGGAGTCCAGGTTTCATCAGGAGACTGTTGGGTGATGGGATAAATTGTGAGTAAGCCCAAAGGTAAAGTTTAGGGATAAGTACACTGGCGGTTAGGTCTAGGGATAAAGTCCACTGACGGTTAGGTTTAGGGATAAAGTCCACTGACGGTTAGGTTTAGGGATAAAGTCCAGTGACGGTTAGGTCTAGGGATAAAGTCCAGTGACGGTTAGGTCTAGGGATAAAGTCCAGTGACGGTTAGGTTTAGGGATAAAGTCCACTGACGGTTAGGTTTAGGGATAAAGTCCACTGACAAATACTAAGGGTTATGGTTAGGCATAAAGTCCATCAGGAAGGTGGTCAGAATGTCATGGCTGATCGGTGTACGTTTGCCTGGTAGAAAAAAGGGTGAGATATTTTTTGTTGTGAAAAATATACTTCTTAAAATGAACAGGACATGTTCAGCAAAGACTGATTCATCGATAGGGGGCGCCAAAGTCGACACCAAATAAATGTTCTTCAGGAGCCTTAACTCAAATGGAACAAAAGGAACAAATTTGACTTAAACAGCTTGGCGGACAAGAGAGTTAATAAAATAAGTGATGTCTTTCTGTTTGAAAATGTTGAATTCACTGCTGTTGAACTGACGTTATGAACATTTTAAGTGGCTATCCTATTGCCGAAATACCGAGCACGGAACCAGCCAGTGCTACTGTAATGTTGCCTTATGAGGTCTTTTGGTAAAGTCACTCAGATTTAACAAATGCAGGATAAAACTTAAGTTACTGTATGTAATTTCAACATAATTACAGTAGTTTAAATAATCCTTATTAAGAAGGGAACAGAGATAAAACATTGAACATTACAGATTAGTCCTCAATTTTAATATAAGACAATAGCAAACAGAGAAAAAACAGAGGGTAACAACAGAAAGACGTACACAACTCTCCAGGACTTCACTCCATGTCACTCTAAGAGGAGAGAGCAGCAGCTAAATTAATAATTGCTCTGTATATATGTAGTCCCCATCTCTAATATCAGTTGAAATCCAGTGAGGACACAACAGATGATGACAGCCTCCAAGTGTAGTTGAAACACAAATATGAGCATGTGAGTTTGGTTTTGAGGCACCTTTGATAGACACACTAGATCTCTAATGTGCCACTAGAGAGCAGTGTTGCACCAATGATTACTTCATTCCCCATGTGTATGAGCAGCCGGCACCTGTTGCTGCACCAACATGAACTGAGCTGTAGGTTATTACTCCAGTACATATTGATGTCTTTTAAAAAGCCCTTTTTGGGACAGAAAATGTATTGACATTAGTTCCAAAGTTTCACACTTTTGATGGAAAAAATAATTGGGCTCGATCAGGATCAATCATACAGCCCTGCTGCAGAATGTACAGCAGAGTAGATACTCAAGGACATTCATTTTTCATATCTGAGCGTCTCTGCTGGTGCAACGCTTAGCTGCATACAAATGAGGCGAGCTGGAACAATCACAATGCATATACGTACACTTGATTATAGACCTGAGCAAAATGCTGCATGTGAAATAGATCTGATAAATGGTGACTTGGGAGGCAATTAAAAAAACAAGATACCCATGAAAAATTGACACTGAGCTACAGGCGGCGTGGATACAAGATGCAGTGGTTCTAATGTTATTAATGGTGAAAAGCAGGTGTTTAAGGAAGGAATTAGCATGCCGTAGCACACTCATGCTTCATCACCAAGCCTATGTCATTTATTGTTCTGAGGCAGTTATACATACACCACTTTAAATGTTTAAAAGAGGGGATTCATCAACACTGCAGCTTTTATATATTGATTCATGTAATTAAATATGACTTTATGTTGTGTCAGTGTTGAATACAGTCACACAGCAGCCTGTTCGTCACTCCTCTATGCAGTGTGCTGGTTTTTGCATCAAGTTATTGATGTTTTCCGGGGAAGTATTTGCATTTTTGGAAAGCTGCAACTATCCATCATGCTAGCAGCTTCACTAATCATTACATCTCTCTATAAACAGCTGTATAATAGATACAACACAGAGCGCCCTCCTCAAGGATGTTCACTGAACCCCTCCCAAGATTATTGAGGTCCTCGAGGTCGTCTGAGACAGAACTGACGGCTCAATTACCCTCTGTTGTCTCGTCAAAGATGTATTACACTCTCAAGCCTCTCATATTGCTGCACTACCTATCAGCTGACACGCATTCAGAGGGTGGTATGCACGCGGTGGCCGTGGAGAAACGCCCCACCTTTTGAATTCAGCAGGAAAGCACATTCCTGTCATGGGTGAGGATGGATAAGGTGTCGAAACCATGTCTGTTACCACTTTCCCACCTCAGAATCATTTAACATAACCATCAAGCCTGACCAAAAGAAATTTTTCATGCTGTTTAAATTTTCATCTTGTAAAAAATACAGATTACATTCCTGTGCGAGGACGCTAGAGCTGGCATAACACAACAGAGGGAACGGTAATGAGCTTTGCAGGTCGTTTAACTGCTGACAGATTTCTTCATTTCTCTGTCGGAGCACCTTCAACTCTTTTTGTTAAGTGTGGTGCGGTTCAGTGTGAGGCAGCAAAATACAGTTAATTACAGCATAAAATATGCATTTACAGTAAGGGACATGTTCAGAGGGATGGCATGCCCCGCTGGAAATTTCATCGGTCACCCCAAAACCCTTAACTATGGTTTGTTATTTGCCTCGTCAGAGATGAAACTTGTTTTAAAATCCGCTATTGGGTTGTGTTGCATGTAGCTTTCTTTGCATTGAAATGTAGCACACTTTCTTTTGTTGGTACTTACATTTGTAGAAAACTACTTCACACATCTATCTTAAAAGGACAGAGCCCTTCTGTTGACATTTAACAACATATAATTGGGCACAAATTAGTCATTTGTGGCCACCAAACGGTTACTGTCAGTCATCTCTTCAGCTTTCAAAACATGTAAACCTAGAATTACAGCTGGTTACAGGATATACAGGTACAGAACACTAATACATAATAGTTATTTGTCCGCTTGCTGTAACTTGTAATTTAACATCCTGCCGTGATACTACTCCAGCTTTTTCACCATTGCACACGCACTCAGACAAACCCGAGCACTCATACGCAGCTAAAAGCTACATTTATCATAATCCTTAGATATTACCACCATCAATCACATACAGAAGGGCAAAAAAGTATTTAGTGGGCCACTGATTTTGCAAGTTCTCCCACTTAGAAAGATGAGAGAGGTCTGTAATTTTCATCAGGAGGTACACTTCAACTATGAGAGACAAAATGAGAAAAAAAATCCAGGAAATCACATTATAGGATTTTTAAATAATTTATTTGTAAATTATGGTGGAAAATAAGTATTTGGTCAATAACAAAAGTTCAACTCAATACTTTGTAACATAACCTTTGTTGGCAATGACAGAGGTCTAACGTTTCCTGTAAGTCTTCACCAGGTTTGCACACACTGTAGCTGGTATTTTGGCCCATTCCTCCATGCAGATCTCCTCTAGAACGGTGATGTTTTGGGGCTGTCGCTGGGCAACATGGACTTTCAACTCCCTCCACAAATTTTCTATGGGGTTGAGGTCTGGAGACTGGCTAGGCCACTCCAGGACCTTGAAATGCTTTTTACGGAGCCACTCCTTCGTTGCCCGAGCGGTGTGTTTGGGATCATTGTCATGCTGGAAGACCCAGCCACGTTCCATCTTCAATGCTCTCACTGATGGAAGGAGGTTTTGGCTTAAAATCTCACGCTACATGGCCCCGTTCATTCTTCCCTTAACACGGATCAGTTGTCCTGTCCCCTTTGCAGAAAAACAGCCCCAAAGCATGAGGTTTCCACCCTCATGCATCACAGTCCAAACACGACGAGTTGAGTTTTTACCAAAAAGTTCTATTTTGGTTTCATCTGACCACATGATATTCTCCCAATCCTCTTCTGGATCATCCATATGCTCTCTGGCAAACTTCAGACAGGCATGTACTGGCTTAAGCAGGGGGACACGCCTGGCGCTGCAGGATTTCAGTCCCTCTCGGCGTAGTGTGTTACTGATGGTAGCCTTTGTTACTTTGGTCCCAGCTCTCTGCAGGTCATTCATCAGGTCCCTCCGTGTAGTTCTGGGATTTTTGCTCACTGTTCTCATGATCACTTTGACCCCACGGGATGAGATCTTGCGTGGGGCCCCAGATCGAGGGAGATTATCAATGATCTTGTATGTCTTCCATTTTCTTACAATTGATCCCACAGTTGATTTATTCACACCAACCTGCTTGCCTATTGTAGATTCACTCTTCCCAGCCTGGTGCAGGTCCACAATTTTCTTCCTGGTGTCCTTGGACAGCTCTTTGGTCTTGGCCATGGTTGAGTTTGGAGTCTGACTGTTTGAGGCTGTGGACAGGTGTCTTTTATACAGATAACAAGTTCAAACAGGTGCCATTAATACAGGTAACGAGTGGAGGACAGAAGAGCTTCTTAAAGAAGAAGTTACAGGTCTGTGAGAGCCAGAAATCTTGCTTGTTTGTGGGTGACCAAATACTTGTTTTCCACCATAATTTACAAATAAATTCTTTAAAAATCCTACAATGTGATTTCCTGGATTTTTTTTCTCATTTTGTCTCTCATAGTTGAAGTTTACCTCTGATGACAATTACAGACCTCTCTCATCTTTCTAAGTGGGAGAACATGCAAAATCAGTGGCTGACTAAATACTGTTTTACCCCACTGTATATATCTTTAGGTAGTTCCGTTACAATGCTTTAGTTGCACTGAAACAGTAAATAAATGCTACTCATTCATGTGGGTGCACACTTCATACCACTGCTGCCTGAGTCAGTGCCCCAGTTGGGCCCCAATCAATAAAGTGTAGACTTGCCTCTTGTCTGTTCTTTGTTTGCAGAGATGGTCATTTCCTCCAGGAGAGCCATGTTTACAAAGGTTAACATCATCATCAGTTGTTACAGACCTGCCAACGGATACAACTACTACTATCCATCTCACCACTATCATCTCTCTTTCTTCATCTCCCTCTATCCCTCTCTCCAACTCAGTCTCAGCAGATGTGTGTCTAACATGAGTCTGGTCCTGCTGGAGGTTTCTGCCTGTTAAAGGAAGTTTGTCCTTGCCACTGTAACTTGCTAAATGCTGCAAAGTGCTCTGCTCATGATGGATTAAGATGAGATCAGACTGAGTCCTGTCTGTAAGATGGGACTGGATCTTATCCTGTCTTGATGTTGGGTCTTTGTTAATAATAGAACATAGAGTACAGTCTATACCTGCTCTGTTTGGAAAGAGACAATGTATGGTGGGATTTAGCTCTGAATAAATAAAGTTTGATTGGTAAATGTTGTCAAAATATAACATTGACTTCTGTTTTCTCTGCATATGATATTTGCAAGTATTGAATGATCACATTGAAAGCAGGTACTTTTAAGTACATTTACTCACACACTGTACATTTTGTTGACACTAGTGTATGTTAATAATTGGAAATATTACAAATGTATTTTAGTTGATCTTTAACAATTGAAGAAGAGGTTTCTGGCATTTTAAAATAAATGTTAGTGCTACTCATCACATTGCAATCATTTCTCAGTTGCTGATGCTCCACGAAAGGAAAGCTTCTCAGGTATTGCTTAAACTACAGTTAGTGGAATAAAGAGATACAAATCTAAAATATGTCAGAAAAAAGGGAGAACACTTCTTTTTCGTATTTTTCATTTCATGTTGCACAAATGTTTTCAATGTGTGACGAGTCAGGTATGCAGGCAAACTAGTTAAGGCCTTGAACTCTTCTACTACAGAGCCATGCTGTTGTAATACGTGCAGACTGTGGTTTGGCTTTGTCTTGCTGAAATATGTAAGGTTTTCCCTGAACAACCATTGTCTGGATGGCAGCATATGTTGATCCTAAACCTGTAGATATTGTTCAGCATTAATGGAGCCTTCACAGATGTGTGAGCTACCCATGCCATGGACTCTTATGATCCCCATACCATCAGGGATGCTGGCTTTGAGCTGTGTGCTGATAACAAGCCGGTTGGTCCCTCTCCTCCTTAAGGCTGAGGATGCTGTGTCCATGATTCCCAAATAGAATGACAGATTTTGATTCATCAGACCACAGGACAGTTTTACACTTTACTTCATTCCATCTTAAACTGGCTCAAGTCCAGAGATGTATCTGACATCTCTGGATTATGTTTATATATGGTTTCCTCTTTGCAGTGTGCAGTAACCTGAATTTGTAGATGCAGCAACAAACTGTGCTCACAGACAATTGTTTTTAGAAGTGAATTTGAGCCCATGCAGTGAATTCCACTCCAGAGTCACATCCGTTTTTAACAAAGTGCTGCCTGAGGACCCGAAGATCAAGGCCGCCCAATATTGGTTTTCAGCCTTGTTCTTTACAGAGATTTCTCAGTACAAAAATCTTCACTTCTGAGAGACTCAGCCTCCTTTTATACCCAGTCATGTTGCTAACCTGTTGCAGATTAACCTTGGTCGTTGAAAGATGTGTCTCCAGTTGTTTTTTGGTTAGACTACTTTTTCATCAGTGTTTTGTTTTTTATGTCCCAACCTTTTTTTACACATGTTGCTGGAATCAAATTCAAAATGAGGATTTATTTCGACAAAACAATCACAATTTTCAGCCTCAACATTTGATGTGTTGTCTTTGCACTACTTTCAGTTAAATATATGCTTTAAATGATTTACAAATAACAAAATTCATTTTTTAATCAATCAATTTGGGGGATTTGGGGTTGTAAATTCATAACCTGTCACCCGTAATGTAGTATTTTCACATTTTCAATCTCAATTTGATTTGACTTCCACTACTAATGAAAGAAAACATTCAGCTCTGTTGGTTATTAGATGAGAAATCCAAATTTCTCTAGAGCTGATCATCATCAGGTAATGAGCATGCAGTTACTACGAGTTAATTATCAGAAGCATTGATATATCAGAAAAGATGGCATGTAATCAATCAGAGAGTCAATGTTTCATGAAGGAAGGAGTGTTTTTAGAGGCTTGTTTTTACAGCTGAAACAGTGTGAGTGGTGTTTTTCAACTTCTGTCCATACTTGCCTTCAACACCATCAAGTGCCAGCTACTTGATAAGCAGGTGCATCATCTCTCCTTGGCCTGACACAACAGATATAATCTAGAGGGCATGAAAAGGCCTGCTCCTGTGTCCGTGTGATGACAGGATAAGTGGGGATGTCTGAATGTCAGAGGAAAAGGATGAACACCTGCTGCAGACAGGCATGTGTGTCAGTGCAGTGATGCTGAAGTCACCATATAAACTTTTTAATCAGAAGAATTTGTCATTAAATGATGGATTTGTTCATACTTAATGTTCCTCTGACATAGAGTTCTTCAAGTGTTCTTTCTAGGGTTAATAATTATAACAGGCAGATGCCTCAAGCAGAACCGGATTCATTGGTAGACATCCATCTGTCATGGCTGGATAAGTTGAGAAGAGGGGTAGATGGAGAGACATAGAGACATGGAGACATACTCACAGCAATAACCACAACACGAGTCAATAACAACAGTAGAATCCTGACTTATAATATCACTAATTACTGTAGTAATGCTATTATTAATATGGCTAATAATGATCATTGTAGCCGAGGAGCTGGCAACAGGTGGTCTGTTACAATGATCCACATCAGCTCATAAGATAAGGGAGCATACAAACTCCATACAGGTATAAATTAAGTAACACGCATTAACGGGACATGAATGAAAACATATAATAGAGAGAAAAGGGATCAGTAGCTTAGTGTATCAAGTCATCCGGTACTCTAAGCCTATAACAGCATAACTAAAGGCCAGTCTAAGTCAAGCCTGAGCCAGCTCTAACTAAGTCTTCATAAAAGCCTACTCTGAAAAAGTAGTAAAGGTGTCTGCCTCCCGTGCCTGATGATTGCACAGGAGGTGACGTGATACTTGAAAGTTCTACCTCCCATACTATGTCTGAAAACTTTGGGTGGCAGGCCAGAATTCTGCTCATAAGATAACGGATGATGCAAACTCCATACAAGTATAAAGTAAGTAACCTGACTTAATGGGACATGGATGAAAACATATATCGGAGAGAAAAGGGAACAGGAGCTTAATTTATTGAGTCACCCGGTAGTCTAAGCCTATAGCAGCATGACCAGGGGCCAGTCCAAGTCAAGACTAAGCCAGCCCTAACTTTAAGTCTTCATAAAAGCCTTCTCTCAAAAAATAGTAAAGGTGTCTGCCTCCCATGCCTGATGATTGCACAGGATGTGACGTGAAATTGGATGCCTCTAACTCCCATACAACTTTTGAAAACTTTGGGTGACAAGTCTTGATCCTGCGAGCATAGTGTTCTATATGTGTGTGTATAGCACTTCTAATTCCTTAAAGTTTCCCCAAATGGAAAGTTGTCCACCAGGTACGTGGGTTCATAACATATGTCAACATGCTCAGTCTGGATGATGAAAATGTAAATAAGAAATTCTCTCCCCCTGGGCCACCTGCAACCTCCCTCACCAGAGAACTGATGCAGAAAATATTTTTAAATATTTACCTCACTTGCCAAAATGAAGTAATTCTTATCTGGATTCAGTGTTCCAAAGTATTGCGTTTGCCCCATAGGGTATTGGGTTTGACGTGACTTTCCCTGAAACTGCCATGAGTTGTAGAAGTGTGTCAGCTCCCTGCAAACAACGCCTCTCTGCTTGTACAGTTTGAAGAAAAACTTCAAAAGTGCAGGTGCAGACCAGATTGAGTTTGTGTTGGTGCTGTCAATATGCCAGACAAAGATGTGCAATGCACAGAAGATACGTGACGAGCACGGAGAGAGAAGAAGTGAGGAGGACTGCAGATACTAGACCAGGCTTTAAATCCCTCTGAATGGCCTGAATCCTGCCGATCTCCGACCTTATGTTAATTCCTCCCTTTGCCTGCCGGGCCTCATTGCTCACCTGCTGTCCAACACAACAACTTCTAAGACTTTTTTGCTAAAAGACGCCTCCTGCCTGGCGCCCCAGGAACTGAGAGCTCTGTTGTTCCCCGTTTATCAGCTTAGTGAGAATTTACATTTTAATTGAATCCTGACGTTTGAGCCAAACTATTCTTGCTGAGCAACTGGAGCCCCTTCAGAGAAAACAACTAACAGGCTTGAAGTGTGAGTCCACTGAAAATGACAGGCAGTCTGAGACGTTCATTGACTATGCAGCATTTAGCTTCATGTGCCAAGGCTGCTCACACTACCATTACCGGAAATATCCGTTGATTGTGTGCGTGAAGGGATGTCACAGAAGTACAGCTGGGATTTGTGTGTGCGTGCATATTTACACATCAGCCTCTATGTATTTTAATGAGTTTTAACGTGCCAAGATTTTCATGCTTCCATTGCCAGGAAGAAACTTGGAGCTTGTGTGTAAAGACAGCAGGGAATTAGAGATGGGCTCAAGGTGTGTGTGTGTGTGTGTGTGTGTGTGTGTGTGTGTGTGTGTGTGTGTGTGTGTGTGTGTGTGTGTGTGTGTGTGTGTGTGTGTGTGTGTGTGTGTGTGTGCATGTGTGTCCTGTGTGTCCTGTGTTCTTAGATCACACACAGATCAGTGCTCTATCATACTAATTAGGATGGACGCGTCCACTCCTACGTTGTCTTTGATGTGGCGTGTTGGCCGACTCTGCTGATGTGAGAGATTCAGTCTAATAAGATATGAGATAAAACGACGTGATTCGTCAGCACCTGTCTTTGTTTGGTCGACCTTTTTCATCTATTTAGAATATTATATTAGACAATATGGGCGTGAATGCGGAGGCGCCCCAGTTAATTTTGCAATGCTTGCTGAATTAGCAGTGATTATGTTAGTATTGTTGTCCTGAATTAACAGAGATCTAGTGAGTTAAAACTTAGTTAAAAAGTTCAGACAATGCAACTCCATCTAATCTCTATCTAGACGTTTTCCCTTTAGCACAATTAAAAAATAATGGTAGCATCCAGTGGCCAATTTCCAACGCAGTCAAAGGCAGCAGCAAATTATTAATTTCAAGTTTGGTCACCAGAGAAATCGAATGGCACATGGTGAAATCTTTAAATGTCGTGTGTTATCTCTTTTAAGTCACAAATCCCCCTGATCTTTAATTTACAAAAGGGTGATGGGCAAATGTCCAACATTCTGTTAGAGCCAGAGCGAGGTCTGTACAGTCTTTCTTTCTGACGTTACTGAATAGAAGTTTTGAAACCAAATGACAGGAGACGCCATATTGGACATCCTGATTAAACCTGAGTTTAGATTCATTCATTTGATGCACACAAGTAGGTGGAGCTGAGGTGGCCTTAGCTACAATGAGCCCAACTGTCTGTTGACTCAGCTCCACGTGTGGACATTCTCTCCCTCAGCATTGATAAACTCAAAAGGGATGCACTTAAAAAAACATCATCCCCCTAAAAGTGTGTACAGTAACATCAATGGGCGACATATTGAAAACTTTTTTCTTTTTTTGCTGGGCTGTAAACATGTTTAATCTTGCAGTAAAAATATGCTCTGTAACATTTGACCTGATGGGAATTGCGGCCTCTAGTGGACATTCTAAGTACTGCAGTTATTTGCACTTCTGCATTGATTTCATTTTGCAGCTTGGTTGACATTCATGCTCACATTCTAATTTTAGTCAGGTGTAACGTTTAACATGTCAGCATGCTAACATTAGCGTCTAAGCTCTATACAAATAGTGCAGTTGAGTGTGGTGTGAGGTCAGATTTGGTCTGTTTAAAAGTATTGGCTGGGTGAGAAAAAAAAAAAGAAATGTCAAAAGATCACCAACAAACAACTCAAAGCAGATTTATGTCAGTACATTTACATGATGTTAAAAACTCTATTTATCGCATTAATTGGACTAAAACTGGACTTTTAGAATACATGATGTATACATGTATGTTAAGACTGAGCACTTAGTCTGATTTCTCAGATTAACATACATGAATAAGGTGTTTGAGGTTTTGATTTGTTCTTCCATGTATAAACCTTAATCTGCCCCAAAATGGCCAAGGCCAAGGATAGTAAAAAAACTCAACAGAAGAAGAAGTAAAAAGATGTATTGACACAAACCGTAAACAAACGGTACAGAGCTATAAAGTTATCCATGTTTTCGCTGTTTGACATACAAATGGTTAGCCTCTTGCTAACTTGTTTGTCTTTTGTTTTGGTGTGTGATGCAATCAGTCAGCCAGAAGAGAGTCAAAAGGTAAGCAGCTGAAAGGGAATATCATCACCTACTGTAGCGGAGATACACTGACTTTTATCCATAGCTTAATGCACGCCTGGTGTTTGCAGTACTTGGACAAAGTCAGTAGCTCTACTTCACTGTGCATCTAAAGACACAGACTGGCAATTCATCCATTTTTTTTTTAACTTATGTGACATTTTAGTTAAAAAGTAAACATTGTGACATCAGTGGAGGAAAAGTCTGATAATCAGTAGGTTCTTGAAACCTGCTATTTCAGGGCAGAATGTTCACGCCTCTGCTACCTCTCGTCTTTTATGTGTAACACATGGAGGCATGATGGTGGGATGAAGTTGTTCTGCCTCTGCTATTTCCTCAGAGATAGTAAAAGAGGTGAAGTGGAGGAGAGACGGTGGTAATGTGTGTTGGAGCAAGGTGGAACAGAGCTGTCTGAGTGTGTGGGTGTGTAGGGAGCTCCTGCTGTATGCTAACAAGCTGTGCCACTCATGCTTCTGCACATCTATAATATGATATACTGTATACAATATATTTAATGTTGTAGGGTTATATGTTCAAGTGCAAAGGCGTACTAATGGTGGAACTCCTTTCTGGTACTGTTGCACCAATTGTAATGCGTAAGAGGATAGTAAAGTTATTATGAGTCACTCTCTCTGTACCATCCATGTCTGTATAACCAACAGATCCTCATCTGAGCCCAAAGAGATGAAAAGGATCTGAAATAAAACCATTTAGTTCAATTCAGTTCCTGTTGATGAGATTAATAAAGTCAGTGTGTGTTATCACAGCTCAAATGAATAGAATATAGAGGTTTTGACTTGTCCTTTCTTTGCTTTCACTTCCATCTTCTTAAGTCCCCTGGTCTTCTGAGGCCGAACAGTTACTGATTTCACAGTCATGAAACAAGTTAATAGCTGGTTTAAAGCTGCTGGAAACTCTGAGTCCTGTGAAGGAAGTCAGCATCCTCTGTGAGAAAAATGTCCCCTCTTCCCTGTTTCTCATCTTGTTCTGTGCTGTAGCCACACAAAGCACCAGGTAGAAGACTCTACCTCCTCTATGTCTCATTACGTAGGTATGGACAGAAGCCTGACCCATTACAATGCAATTAAAACGTATTCAAAACGCTAATTCCAACTGTAATTATTACATCATTTCAACACGGCGGTATCTGCAGCCACAATCCCTGCGCTGTACACTATAACGAGATAGTGATTAACTTCTGCAGTATCACCCTGATAAAGAGCAACCCAAAAGTCAAGAGCATAAATCGAGCGACAGACTGGCGGCGACAATTTCCGAAAGAAGTCATTAGGATTCTGACTAATTACATCCGGCCTGACCTTCCACTCTCATTGATTCAATCCGAACAAATAGATGTTCTTCTCTCTGCTCTTACCTCGCCCATATGGAACCAAAATAAAGTTGGGGTAAGAGATGGTCTCGGAGACATAGAGACTTAAGCAGATTATGCTTCAGTGTGTCACAGGAAAGTGTTATTGTAACAGTAGAGCAGATAAGAGTTAATTAACTGATAATGGCACTCTATTCAGTAAATGAAAGCCAGTGACTGGAAATAAAGGGGAGAAGTGAAAGAGAAAAATGGACACACTGTAGATCTGAAAGAAAAGCAGATAATTTCATTCCTCCTGATTAAGTTTCACATTGGGATGGCGTGAATGCCAAAACGAGGAGTAATCTACATCACAGCTGCCACAACAATGACTTAAACTGAGGAGTACGAGTTTCATCACGTCTATTTCTATACAAGTTACACAAAAAGCTTCATGGAGGAAACACCACACCTGTCACATCCAGGCCTTTGATCTCCTGCTGATGACCTTTTTTATTCACTTCTGCTCTACCTCCAAAACGCAGAGCGAGACAGCCGAGCAAATCAATACCAACAGCACAGAGAAACCCAAAGTTGTTCTGTTTTTTGGAGGAAGTCAAAGTTAACAAGAGGGCAAGAAAAACACAACTCCTCCTTCCTGTATGCGCAGCTTCTGATCAACTTTCCAGCCGGCCGAGTCAGAGGCTTTATCGGCTCTATCCTCCTCTCTCACTGATGAGAAACAATGTGCTTTATTCCATTACGCTGTAAATCCAATCTCATGCTTCACGCTCTGTAGAAGAGAACCAGAAAGAGGGATTGAATGAGATGGCATGGGGAAATGTTGACACAAGTCCCACGATCCCTTGGGCGACATGGGTCAGTCAGCAGGGTTCCGTTGATGGATTCTGCACAATTAATCGATCAATCAGGGGGTTGATTGGGCCTTGTGTAACCATTACTGTAACACGTGTTGCAGAAGTGAGATGTGAACTAGGCTCAACAAAGCAGTTTATTCAGTCTTCACCAAGATGTCACACTTGAGAAATCAGTGCCCTTCCTTGGGGACAGCTTTCAAGTATACAATTAAGAAATAATTAGCATTTTCCTGCTTAAAGTGGAATCCAAACTCTTTTGTTATCACCATACAGGGCATTGGAAGTGAATTAAAATGTCTGAACATGTTCTGCCTGAAAATGAATGTCTCTGCCAGTCCTTCGTTACTGCTGTTGACTCTCTCAGACATCTGACGGATGTCTAAATTAATAATGGATCGGGAGGAAATAATTATATAATCCTTCAAATCTGTAGCAAACAGCTTGTAATACTCAACGATCTCTCTCCTGCATGATTCACACAGCAATATAATACCTTTAAAAAGCCCAGAAGCTATATTCCCTTTACAGCTCCTGAAGACCAGAATGCCGTTCACCTGCTGGTATCAGTTAACGAAATGTCTCACATATGGAGCAATCTCCATTAGGTGTTGAGTGCTGAAGAAGCGGATGTATGACTAATGGCTGTAGAAGCTGTTATTGCTAGAGGGAAAAAAAAATCTCAAGATCTAATATTGAAGATTGCAACAAACAGGTCTATTTATTTCAAGCTGCAAATACAATTTCACTGATTTAGCTTCAGGGTTTAAACCAACTTTAAAACGTGAAGGCTGGGGGATGATATTTCCCACTCTGATTAAACATATCTGTAAATAACATTAATTTAAAGTTGATTTCACACTTATCCTCTCAGGTAGTCTTGTCAAGGTCAAAATTAAAATTCAATCCTTGCCTGCAGAGTGAATCAGTCGTTCAGTTTGTCTGTTCCACCTCTAATCTAATCCACACTCAAACATCTGAACAGCTGTTTAGATGTTCGAAATCTAGAGGGGAGGGTTGTCACAGAATCATGTTGGGGCAATCATTGATCCCAGATGATGAATCCTTTCCTTAAAGTACTATTGACTTTAGCATTTTTGGTGAGGTGTTTCAACTGTTATTGGATGGAGAAGCACAAAAATAGTTAGCATTTAGCTCATAGCGTCACTAGCTACATACTGCTGTCTCTGTTTCACTTCCAGGCATGCTCACCCCCTCAGATTATAATTTGCATAACAATATACACCACTATATATTATCCTGCTTATTATCTGGCTACCAACTGAAGACATAAACAAGTTAACACAAACTGTTATCTTAAAAATGATTTCTTTACACACTTAATAAAATAGTCCCCCTGATTTCAAAGTTGTTAAACGAAAACATTGAAATTTACTATGATTCTTACCAACAGTTGGCACTTAAAGTAAAATGATTCACTAAGGGTGATGTTTATTAAACAGGTGCTTATGAAAAGTACAATCCTGACAGGGTGACATGGTGAGGACAGAAAGTGGTGGTCAGGTGTTTCACTCTGTCACTGACTAAAGACATTAACAAGTTGACACAACATATTCATTTCAAGATTATTTTATTGATTCAAAATGACTTAGTTGCTAACTTTTCTGTGACAACAGATTCTAACTACCCTTCTTGAGGTAGAATTCACATTAAAGTGAACATTTCAATTGATGGTAACGTTAATGCTAACATTTCTTAAAGTTAAATATTTTGGGATTTTTTTACACCTTTATTCAGACACGAGAGGACAGTGGATAGATAAGGAAACTGGGAGAGTGGGGGAATGACATGTGGGAAAGGGGCCACAGGCTGGAATGGAGCCCGGGCCGCCCGCTATATGGGCTCGCAGTTTGACCATTAGGCTAAATCCATGCCACACGTTAACATCTCTGCTCTCCTTCTTCACTGTGACATTGACACACCTTTAAACATAAATAAGTCAAATGTCTCAGCTTTGAATAGTGTGGCTGTTCTCTCTACCTCTTCTGGTTTCAGTGACTTTGTAGAGATCAGCAGCTTAGAGATGCTCTCACCAGCTCTACTGTTGTCTGGATTGCAGGACAGGATGTTGCTCCACTTTTCCCTCTCAGAGATGGTTGTGGTCCAGTAGCTCCTCAGGCTGCTCTCACATCTGTACCCACTAACTGTCATTATTTCCCCACTATTAAGACCAGTCTGAGACCACACTAATGTTTTTACCACAGTGTCAACAGGCAGAGGAGGAATGTGACAGACTACTTTCTGTGGCTTAAATTAATATGTCTCATTTCAATTCAAATCTATTCTATACTAAACAGTTTTACCACAGTGCCAACAGGCAGAGGAGAAATGTGAATTTTTTTTTGATGCAGATTGACTTGATAGGTCGTGTCTGAGAATTGATGATTGTTGTTCTGGGGTTTTGACCAATCAGAATCAAGTATTTAACACAGCTGTGTTATTACAGACTTTAAAACCCTTAACAATGAATAATACAAAGATTACTTTTATATGAAATTATGTATTCACAGAAGCTAACACTTCACTTTGATGTGTGTGTGGTTGGTAACATCGTGCATGGTTTGATTTTCTTTTATCTGGCCCAACAGATGTAACACCACACTGGCTCCATGAACACTGATAGAAGAACAGCATGTTGTGCCAGCTTTGCAGCTGTCAGACAAATCTTTATTTATTTATCATTTTCGTAAAAATTCCAGTTTAACATAATGTTTAACTTTTGCAAATGAAGTCAGTACTTTATGATTTTGGAAGCAGCTCTCATCAGGGGAAGAGTTTGACCACCTTTGGGTATTTCCAGTAAACAGAACTGATTAATAAAGTCACATAATTAAAGCAGCGCCTTTTGTCTGGTTAACTCAGGAAAACCTCTCTGTTCATCAAGTATGCTGTTTTTAAAAACCTTCTCCACCATTATGATAATGCTTTCTCAATCTAGTGCAGAAGCAGTCTGGCCAATACCATTAAACCACTATAAACTGTTGGTAGTCTCTTGTTCTCCTTTGAATTCTTGCTTTTAGAGGCACTTTACTTCACATGAGCTGTCTCAGTACGTAGCGTACCCTGACTGAAGTGTTCAGACAGTTGCTTTCATCTTGTCCAGAGGAAAGCCTCAGAAATGGGAAAAGGTGAAAGTGACATCGGGAGGTGGGTAGAAAAAAGAGAAATGTTCAAAGCCAAAGCAAAAGAGTTTCTTCCTTTCTTCCAAGTGGCCTGAATTCCTTGAAAACAAGCAGCTACTTCCATCTTGTAATGCCGTTTTGACGGTTTCCGATCGGCTGTGTCAAGACAGCTGGACTCTCTCCAACAGCAGGCAGAGTCTCTTCAGACAACTTCAGAGGGAAGTCTGTCTTAGCATACTCGCAGGTAATTCGTCACCCCAACATGACTTGAAGTTATGTCTTCTTTGATGCACAAACATGAATATCAAACTCAACTTCCTCTAAAGCCTGGTGAGGCATTGACTTCTGACCTCGAAATGTAAAAAAGGCTTATTAAAATTAATCACTCGTCCAAAGTGGGGCAAAAACAATCGTCCAGGGATCCTCTAGCTCATCAACAAAGCTTGTTTCTCAAGCAAAGAATGGGTAAGGTGCTACTTTAGTTTCGCAGTTGGCCCTTAAAGGATCCAGACAGACATGATGGATGTCTGTATTTCCAATGGAGCCTTCTTTCTAATGAGTTTCTGTGCCAGATTGCACGCTCATTATAAACAGCTCCTATATTGCTGGGAATAATAAGAAACAATCATATCTCTGAGTGGGGCTATAATTATTTGTATTTTTGGTTCCGGTTGTCCACCTTGCTGATTACTTTTCCTATTTAAAGTTATTTTAAAAAATCTGAATTCAGCCAATGTGGAGCTTACATGCAGAGAATATATAATCAAATTAAACTTTAACAATTCCTCCAAAGATGTTCGGTGTCTTCAGACTGTGAATATCTGTTAATCTAGTAAACTGTGAAAGCACCACAGCTTTTTGACATTTCTCTTTCCCTCTGCAGACCTGAGGTGCACGCATAAATCAAGGTTCCCAAAACTCCGGAGATGGAAATGCAACGTTGCGAAAAGACCAATCTTGATTTCCTGTGCACACCTGCTCAGAGTGCATCACGGATCACACAAATAGACACTCCCTGGGTGTCAAAGGCTCCCAGGGTTCAACTCTGCTTTGGGGTTTTTCATTCAAGAGTGAGAAGAGACAGAGATACAAGGTACTTCATGCATGTCTGGAAATAAGTGTGTGGTGGTGATGTGCTTATTCATAAATCAAATGTTTCAATAGCATCAGTCAGTGAGGACATCCTTGTGTGTGTGTGTATTGACAGAGAGCTTTAGCGTGTGGCGAGAGGCCAGTGAAGTCTACCTGACACTCCGGATGGGGCTGAAAGAAACAAATTGCTTTTGCTGAGGTAGAAATGGGAGAATTTATTCCTGTTTCCTGTCGCAAGGTTTGGTCAGAGTTTGTGAGAAATCACGTCAGTCCCTTGTGAGAAATGTACAGTTTATTTGTTTGCTTAATACAGGATGTACGTTTTAACTGAGAATGAAGAGGGATGTGTAAACAGCTGCAGCTGCAGAGGGATGTTTTTTTTGCAGAGAGAGTTATATTTTTAGCTTAAGGCTTTGCCATGGTGAGGCAGGGTTATTACAAACCCAACCAAAATCTTAGAGAGCCACACAGTCTCATGTGCTGTGACCGGACATTTACAAGCTTTATAAATTAAATAAATGTGTTAATTGGGTGGTACCCCCCCAACTACAGGTCTGCCTTCAGAAGATTACAATGCTCAGGAGACAATGGTAGTTTTTCCCACCGTGGCTCCTCAGGATAATTTGCGCCTTGAGTACCTACATAAGTGGCTTTATTTTCTATCCATTTAGCCATGGGTAGCTTTCGCCTGCTTTATCTGCACTTAAATTGCTTCTGGCCTCTCAAAATGACTGACTGGGAATAAAATATCTTTTTAACACCGTGTAAAAATCAGTAGACTGCTCTTTTTACTCTGAATGGCAAACACCATGCCCAGCAGTCACATACATAATTGTCCTCTACAGCCTCACCCTCTACGTTTTGACATTAATTAATCTGAAGCAATCTTCAAACTGCCCATGGGGCCAAGACCTCACGCCTCCGAACCTTCAATTCCCATGATTGAATTTCACAGAGTTCATCTCTACAGCCCTTTACTTCGCCACTTCACTAATGGTGATCGGGAAAAAAGAAAGAAGACACTAAAAAAGAAGAAAAACTCTCAGCATCAGCCATATTCTTTTTACTATCCATCATGGCCCATAGAGGGGAGGACAAAGACAAATACAGCCAGCCAGGATCTGGGCAGAAAGCAAGAAAGATGACCCCATTGGACTCTGGTGCTGCATTTCATTATCTCACTCCGTCCATTCGTTCACTACCTATGGACAGACTGGGCCCCAAGTACACTCTATCACAGCTGCACACTGCACTGGAGCTGATATGGACCTGAAGGTCCAGCAGGACTATGATTAAGATAAAGTAAACTTACATAATGATGTTACGTACATTTTAAATCAGTGGAGTCATATAGTAAACAAGAACTTTGTTTCACAGGTTAAAACAAGAGCCAGAGAAGCTAACAGCTCTGAGGAGCTGTAATCAGACACACTGGTGATTTGAAACAAATGCTAACGTGACTTTGAGAACACTCACATGAGACACTTCCTCATCTTAGCTTTTAAACATGCTAACATTTGAAACTTGGCTTCAAACACAAAATCACATTGAGGATAAAAGTTTTGTCTCGAGTTGATGCTAAATAAAAAGTGATGTTGCAGTTCATTGAGGAAGAAATGTGAATGGCTGCACCAAATTTCACGACTAATTGTAGTATATCTCTCTGAATCTTTAGTTGAAAAAACAAATGCTTTTAGAAAAGTCTGGGATCACATTGGTCATGGGGGTTCATCATCTGGGAACCATGAATGGAAATTGCAACACCAGATTTTGCAGAAATACATCCAAGAGTTATTCAAAAATGCAAGTCAAAGATTCTGGGAATCACCAAACTCATGCAGTTCCACATCTGGGGATCATGCACATGAATGGCTACACCAAATATTACAGAAATTGATCTGATAGCTATTAAAGTGTCATAAATAATTCATAAAAAAAATTGGGCCTTTATCTGTGGACTACCAAACTGATGCTGTTCATCATCTGGAAAGTAGGAATATCTGTACAAAACTTGCAGTTCAATCTTGTAAATGTTAAGTCATTAAGTTATTAAAACCTTTGAGAAACTGGAGGTGCTTCTGGAAAAGTTAGGTATCATAGGAGTTATTAGGATTTTATTGCATTTGATAAGTTATTGGGATTGATCCCCGAAGAGGTTCATATCGGTACAAAATTTTACTGAAACTTATAAATGTTGGTTCATTTCTATCTGAACCAAAGTGTTGAACCAAAACTGCTATAAACTAAACAGGGTCAAAGTATCAGGAAGTATTGTCTCAGGTCGTTAGCGCCTACAGAAACTTCTCCCTCTTAATAATTCTGCTGAGCCTGTCATCTCCACAACTGCTGTTCTCTGCTGTCGCAGACATACTTCCTCTGCCATGGTGACAGTTATGGCATCATCGTCCAATCCTTCCTCCCATGAAGCGTGGCAGTTACAGTAGACTTTGTGGAGTCCCAGCTCTACAAGGCCCTGGGTGCTGTTGCTGCTGCAGGGGCGCAGTAAGGCTGAGTAAGCCTGAGAAATTGCACGGCTTTGGCCCTGCTGCAGCGTAGGACGGCTCATTGAGTCTGCAGGTACAGAGCTGAGAGTGAGGAATGACTGCAGTCTTTCACAGATGGCCGACTTTTCTCTCTCTCTCTTTCTAACCCCTACTATCTTTTATACACTTCCTCTCTTCACCGTCATCCTCTTTCTTCTCGGGGGAAATGACCCCTCCTCTTTCTCATTCACCTGTACTCTCTCACCTCTCTGACTCAGTCATTCTTGCACGATCCTGCATGTACGAGCACCAGAGCGTGCACATACCTCAACCTCTGCATGTGTGTGAAAATGTTGCATGTGTGTGTCAGAGCGCCTGTGTGTGTTTTGCACACATCAGTGGCTGGCTGTGTTTGTGAGGTGTAAGCTGACCTGGAGCTTAAAGTGGCAGAAAAACTGCATGACAGATGGCCTGTTTGAGAGAATGATTCGGGGGCTCGGCTACGGTCAACTGCGGTTTGGCACTGAGGAAAAGGGCTGACCTGCTGTTAGCATCTCGGCTGCTTTCATTGCTGTATTCTAAACAGGCACACAGGACGTTACAGATGCACACAATCACAAGAAGGAAACACAATGATGAAGACATGCCAGGGAACCATTTCAATTTTATCCCTTATTGCATTTTCAGGATGAAAGTTGCCCTTCAGCTTCTTTCATATTGACATTACTTTGAAAACATGGTGCCACTGTATTAGAAAGTAGAAAAAAAAGGCTCTTTTTTTTTTTTAAAGGCAGAGCTATGAAACAAACACGCACACACAAAATGCACCCTACTGAGATCTTATACGACCAGGTGAAATATAGGAGGCTCCGTTTGTAACTGAATTTTTTGGTAGTTGCCTGGCAACTTGAGTCCGTTTGCCTGACATCAAAACAGGAATGCTGAGCAACAAAGGTGGCGACAAGCACAATCACACCGGAGGAGACTTGAATGCCAGTGTGGGTTTGATTGATTCTGTCTCAGGCCTCCCATCATGAACTAATGTACTCAAAATCATCCATCACTGAGGCTGCCGGCTCATTCCGAGACACCGCATTGTTTTTTTTTTTACTAATGAAACTTGTTCGCTCGATGCAACTCAGACAGCCGAAGCCCGGCTCTGAAGTTTAGCTAGAGCTCTGTGGGCTTTGCTTTTGCCTGTGAGCAAGTAAAACATCTATTGTGAGGGAGAGAGTAACTCATGCAGAGTAAAAAGAGAGTCTGAAGTTCCTGAAGCGCAGAGAAATTGCTCCGGAGGTCATGGCACTTCCAGCGAGTGAAACTGTGTTTGATGGCAGATTTTGGAAGTAACTTTTAACGTTTATTGTTGTTTCTAGTTTATCATTATATTTGTCACCGCCTTTGGCACACCACATCTTCAATCTCCAATCTGTTCTGGTGTTTTTTTAAGACGGCAGATCAGCTCCCTTTGTCGTCTCCCTGCACGGAAACAGAAAGGAAGAGGTTACCCACGCGTTTCCCAGAGTTCCACGGAGGCCACTTGAAATGTTAATCTCGGCTTTGCTTCCTCTCCGTCGTGGGAAGCTACATTTTTATGAAAATTACCTGATTTGAATTTAGATGTGGGTCTACAGGATCTGGGGCTTTCACTGGGGCACGTTCCTGTCGAATGAGGAGGCGTATTAACAGGCTGTTGTTGACTTGGCTGCGTGTCTGTCAAGAAGACAGACACGCGCTCGCTGTCAGAGCCCTAAAGCTGTGTATGACACTGTTTGGGCTGCTGAAGCTTGATAGAGGCTGCGTTCATTCACAGGGGGATAAATAGGTAATTGAACTGGGTATGTCAGTATTAAAATACACAAAGGAACAGAAACACAGCCCTGCCACTCTTCCCTCATACACTCATGAAACATGACTTATACTGAATTTCCTAAAGGATCACTTTGCCTAAAATAGAGCTGAGAAAAAAAAATGAATCGTCATTTGTTACTCATTTTCTCTGCTTAAAACTCATCTTTGCCCTTATTTAACACTTCATCCACTTCTTTGCACATTTGGATACCAGAAGTTAAAGATATGCATGACAGGGTCCAAGCCCCACTTTCAGTACGCGTCCTTTCTGCTGAAGTGTCCTTGAAACTAAATCCCAACCACTCCTATTAAAGGCAGCACCGTTTTAAAGATTTACTGGTGAAAAAATCTTGAGTGCCAGTGCAACCAATCACTTGTATCTCTAGCTCTTACCTTCTTATAATTACATAATCTTATAATTACAAAAAAAATCTACCAGATAACATTTAAATGATACTGGGAGGGCCTCTGCAGTCCAGAATGTAAGTAGTATGTTTCAGGGTCCATCCTTTATGTCATCTTACTTCCTGTTTGTCCTTTTGCACGTCTGTTTGTTTGATTTATGTGGCAGAGGTGTCATTTATTTAGGCCTATTTTTTTTTTTTATCTTAACCCATCCCTTAGAAATATTCAATCCAATCCAATTTATTTATATAGCACATTTAAAAAAAAACAATCAAGTTTACCAAAGTGCTGCACAGTGCAGTAAAATAAGTTAAAACGAACTGAACATAAAACGCTGTCAGATTATATAATATAATACAAATAAAGGAATCATAATAAAACGCATAAAACACATTAAAAAATAATTTTAAAAGTATGAATAAAATAAAACAATATTTCCCACATAGGCTATTCATATCATTTCTACCCCAATTAGTTAATATATAACAACATTTAAGTATACTTTAAAACCCACGTTTGTATATTTAATTTGTGTGGGAGGAACTGGAGGAAGCTGTGGAATTAACATGAAGGTTCAGCTTTATATGTATAAATCAGGTATGTTTAACTTTATTCAAATTTTGTTCCAATACTCAGCAACTGTAATGTTGCTTCCCTTAATCTGTTCATGTAAACAAAGCCAACTCATGTTTTATGTACATTTTTCTGTCAAAGAGCTGGAGCCACTTCTAATTTGCATGGAGGCTCTGTTCGTCAGCTTTCCTTACTGTAGGCTATTTTAAATTTAATTGAATTGTTAATGTATCCACTACTGTATTTTGAATATTAATGCTGCTAGCTTAACAGTTATGCTAGATTAACAGCTAGGCTAGCTAACCCCCACATTTCTGTAAATGAGCTGAAACAGAAAATAAAACTACTGCTACACCCTAACCAGGTGTGTTTAACACAATTTAAAATGTGTATGAGTATTTTTTATGTAATTTAATTGTTAATTTAGCCTCTGCATATATTTTGAATATTACCACTGCTAGCTTCACAGTTACGCTAACTCCAAACTTTATATAAAGGAGCAGATACTACAGTCATGGCCAAAAGTTTTGAGAATGACACAAAAATTACATTTTCACAAAGTCTGCTGCTTCAGGGTTTTTAGATGTTTTTGTCAGATGTTCCTATGGTATAATGAAATACAATTACAAGCATTTCATAAGTATCAAAAGCTTTTATTGAGAATTACACAGAATTCATGCAATAAGTCAATATTTGCAGTGTTGACCCTTCTTTTTCAAGACCTCTGCAATTCTCCCCGGCATGCTGTCAATCAACTTCTGGACCAAATCCTGACTGATGGCAGTCCATTCTTGCATAATCAATGCTTGGAGTTTGTCAGAATTTGTGGGTTTTTGATTGTCCACCCGCCTCTTGAGGATTGACCACAAGTTCTCAATGGGATTAAGATCTGGGGAGTTTCCTGGCCAAGGGCCCAAAATCTTAATGTTTTGTTCCCCGAGCCATTTTGTTATGACTTTTGCTTTATGGCAAGGTGCTCCATCATGCTGGAAAAGGCATTCTTCATCACCAAACTGCCCTCGGATGGTTGGGAGCAGTTGCTCTCGGAGGACGTTCTGGTACCATTCTTTATTCATGGCTGTGTTTTTAGGCAAGATTGTGAGAGAGCCCACTCCCTTGACCGAAAAGCAACCCCACACATGAATGGTCTCAGGATGCTTCACTGTTGGCAAGAGACAGGACTGATGGTAGCGCTCACCTCGTCTTCTCCGAACAAGCCTTCCTCCAGATGCCCCAAACAATCGGAAAGGGGATTCATCAGAGAAAATGACTTTACCCCAGTCCTCAGCAGTCCAGTCCCTGTACCTTCTGCAGAATATCAGTCTGTCTCTGATGTTTTTACTGGAGAGAAGTGGCTTCTTTGCTGCCCTCCTTGACACCAGGCCTTCCTCCAAAAGTCTTCGCCTCACTGTGCATGTAGATGCACTCACACCTGCCTGCTGCCATTCCTGAGCAAGCTCTGCACTGGTGGTGGCCCGATCCCGCAGCCGTAACACCTTCAGGAGACGGTCCTGGCGCTTGCTGGACTTTCTTGGGCGCCCTGGAGCCTGTTTGGCAACAATTGAACCTCTCTCCTTGAAGTTCTTGATAATTCGATAGACGGTTGACTGAGGTGCAATCTTACTCGCTGCTATAAACTTCCCTGTTAGGCCCTTTTTGTGCAATGCAATGATGGCTGCACGTGTTTCCTTGCAGGTAACCATGGCTAACAGATGAGGAACAATGGTGTCATGCACCATCTTCCTTTTAAAGTGTCCAGTCACTCAATCATGACAGATTGATTGCCAGCCTTGTCCTCATCAACACCCACACCTGTGTTAATGTGTGTGACACCTGTGTGTCATTGAAATTATGTTAGCTGGTCCTTTTGTGGCAGGGCTGAAATGCAGTGGAAATGTGTTTTTGGTGATAAAGTTCATTTTCAAGGCAAAGAGGGACTTTGCAATTAATTGCAGTTGAGCTGATCACTCCTCATAACATTCTGGAGTATATGCAAATTGCCATTATAAAAACTGAAACAGCAGACTTTGTGAAAATTAATAGTTGCGTCATTCTCAAAACTTTTGGCCATGACTGTATGTCTACTGTTTAACCTTAACCAGGTATTTTTAACACTTCTTGAAATGTATTTGAGTATTTTTTATGTAATTTAATTGTTGATTTAGCCACTTCCTTATTTTGAATATTACTGCTGCTAGCTTAACATTTACGCTAGGTAACCCACATTTATAACTAAACACACAATATAAGTACTTTTTTTTATCTTAACCTGGTGTGTTTAACACATTTTAAAATGTAATTGAGTATTTTTTATGTCATTTCATTGTTTTGTCACTATAGCGTTACGTGTAATTTGCTGCTGTAAGCTATTGATTCGGTAAAATAAGCTAATTTAGTTGGTGTTTCTAATGGAGGGGCTTGTGTGGGCAGTATGATTCAAATAGAGGTTCTGTTTAAATCTGTTTCAAATTAAAAAATGTCCCATTGAATTGAATCTGGTATCCATCCTACACAAAGTCTGTCCATCTACATCAAGAGTGATGTGTCCAAATGTAACTTGGCGTCATATCAATACGCTGTGGAAAAAGGTGCGTACTTTTCTGATGCTGATATTGACCTCTAACTTTCCAAACACTAGAGCACAGTATCAAAACAATCCAGATGTCCCTCTTCCCACTTGTAGCTCCAGTGGTTAAAGGGCTGTATTGTCTTCTTCCTCCTCCTCCACCTGCAGGACAGCTGTGCGCCGCTGCCACGTCTCTCCTGCTGCTGCTGCTGCTGCTGCTGCTGGAGTGGACGCGCAAAGTGGGGGCGCACTGCTCAGGCATCAAAACCCAGCTCTTGCGATACGCAGCTGTGACTGAGGGCAGCATTGGACACGCCGCTCACATCCACTGCGCTTGGCTCCTGAATGTTATAGTTAAAGGACCTTTTTGTTTGGGTTTTTCCGCGTCGCCGTTGCTTTTTGGCACTCGCGTCTCCCCCCGAAAGCGGAGGCACATTGTCTGTGGCGCAGCGCGACAGTGCGGTGTCCGATTACAACCCGTGCGCCGAGGAGCCACCGGCACAGAGCGCTCCTCTTTGGGGGCAGAAATAGCTCACAGTGATCCGGAGGGACGAGGCAGAGCGCAGAGGAATCAGTGCAAAGAGGGACAGAAGGAGTTTTACCAACAGAGGTCGATTTCTGACACAGCAGAACTGAGGATTTATCATCTTCAGCTCATCTCTGTTCTTGTTTTAACGCAACACTCTTCTCAACGGGACGAGACACGCAGCTTCGCTCCCTGCTAGATGAACGGGAGTTGGATACCTCACTTGGTAAGTCAATCTCATTGTTTTATGGATGATGCACCCGGGTTTGGTATAATTTGTAAAAAGCATAAATAAAAATAGCTGTTTGTGCAGACGAGCCGTTTTTGACGTGATTTAGTAGCTGTCTCCTGGAAATAAACCCATGACTTCTACTTCTTATTTTGCACACAATATTTGTGTCATATCACAATTTATAATAGGCTTTAATATGATGCAGAATTTAGGACTGGTAGCATGTGAAGAGAGGCATTCACTAAAGCACCAATCCTGGACCCCTCAACGTAAATAATCAGTTTTAGAAGTTTTGGATTTGCTTTGCACTGTCTGACCACTTGGTGGTGCTGGCAGAGTGCAACCTTAAGCAGGTCCCTCAGAGCTTTAGATTCATCTTCATATTCTAAAAATGTCTGGACTATTTCAGTGAATTATGACAACTGATTAGAGTTAAAAGCAGAAGTTTCAGATCAAAACTCAGATGCATTTTGGATTATTTCTGTGGAGAAGAATGATAAATGTTATTATGTGAGGATAAAATAAAGAGTCCCTGCAGCAGTCCATAAAACCAAAGCCCAGGATGGTTGTGTGGAGTAGAAGTTTTGTTATTAGTGTTAGATAAGTGGTCTCTGCTTTTATATGTGACTTATAAAGAGTATTTGGTGCTAGTTTGAAAATGTTCAGTTTCTTTTGATGAAATAACATCAGTGTGACCTTTATGAGTCGTGCTGATCTCACTCGGTATAATACTTTTATTTGACGTTTCATTAGAGTTTGTAGAGGTGCAAAATTCCATTCATTCTGCACATCCCTTTGTTGAGGTTCTCTAACCTTCCAGCCATTCACTTTAAACTTCAGTTTCTCCACACAATGCTGCTTCTGAAAGTGCTGAGACCTTGAAGTTCTTAGAGTATGGCTTTGTGTTTTTAAAGAGAAAAGTTATTTCCCAAGCAGCATAAGGGCATTTTAACTTCTCTCTTACTCAACAAATTCCACATTAAACCCAGCTTTTATCTTCCACAAAAGCAGTTCATAAAAAGTACCCAGTGTTCGTCAGTGAGCACATTCAAAACAGAGCTGAAGTTAAAGGCTACGCTTGTGCTGCCTGCAGGTGTGAAAGCGTGATTGATGTCGTGAAGGAGATAAAATATGTGGTTCAGAGTAACGCTCTTCAGTTAGCCCACGGCTCCGTCCTTGGTTCTTTTTGGGCCCTGCAGCAGGTTCAGATGAATGCTAATCTCCTACACTGATCGTGCTGATTGGCCCACAATTAACCGAACATAATAGTTAACTAAGTCACTTATTCGCCATTGTTTTTTCAAGCCTGAGGACAGCACCTTGTAAGAAACCATGCTAATTTCTCTCTTAGACATTGTATCCGGGGCTTAACGCACCGAGCAGATCCTTTTTTCTACATTTCATTGGTATTCATGTGGTCCTGTGGTTGTTTTGGTCGTGCAAGCTTTTGGGACTTGAAAGCAGCAGTTCAGATAAACACATTCAGCTTTCTCTGATCTTATGGCCTGAGACCCATGAGGATGCTGCGGCTCATCCGTCCTGTCACACTGTGCTTACCAATAGGAAAAAAAAAAGAGAGAAGGACCCCAATCCACATGGTATAATAACTTCAGACTCACAACATCCAGGCATTTATTAGACATCAAATGCCTGGAATCCCCAAAGGAAGGGGCAAGGAATAAGATATGAAAAAAGATACAGAAAAACCTGAGAGATGGAGAGAGAGAGTGATGATGAAAGTGCTGAATCAAGGAGTCATGTCACATGATGCCTTTTGGCTAAAGTTGCCAGTTTGTATTGCAGCTGAGGAGCTTGAAAACACTGCATAGAGAAAACAACATTAGAATTCAACCACCGGGCGACTCAGCTGTTTCCACAGAAGATTAAAATGCAGATATTTATGATCAATATTTAATACACCTAAAACTTTAAACAATGTCCAGCTCCGGCTTTAAAGCTTTTGTGCTGGTTCTCTTGATACTGGGAAACTGAATGTCTCAGTTGAACATGAACTTGATGTCGACTCCTCCTTCTGCAAACCGTGACATGTATTTCCTGTCACTATAAGAGCCCAAAATTTAGACCCTGATCAAGGAAGTGATTGGGAGATCAGTAGATCTCAGGAAGCATGATGTGACACTATCAGTCCAGCCTTGTGAAGTCTTAATAGAAATGATTAGCAGTAAATACAGACACAGTATGAAAGCCAGCCTCACATTCCAGCAGCCAGAGGAGCAGCATGTGATTAGCATGATTGATATTTACGCCGTGCCCGAGCACTGACACAGAACGCCAGCGCAAACACAGCAATTAGTCCCAGCTATGAGAGTTTCATGATGAAGGCGACCTGTTGTTGCCTCGGTGGGCTGTGTGGTCCCCATGGAAACTCTTTGAATGACATCCCATTGTTGTTGACCTTTGTGATTCTGTGATTCCCTCGGGGGGTCCGGTGGCCTGTTGGGAGTGAAAGTGAACGGCATTATCACGCACATGTTAACTAAACAGCCGTCACCCTCCGGCCTCTTCGGTTACTTATTTATCAAACACACAGCTGCACAAAGATCCAGGTTTTTAGTGTCTGTGCGTCACACGGAGGCCCTGCTTCGACAGACTCGTCAGCGGGGTTCTTCTTTGCTCTTATGGGAGTAAACTTTGAGACGCTAACAATAGCTGAAGTGGTTTACTGTTCCTCCCCGCTGTGCTTTGTCCTCTCACTACCACAGGCTATTTATACATCACAACCACTTTGCCATTATCTCATCCCGCCCTTGTTCTTCTTCTATTGCTGATTACACAAGAGCAAGTCATCCCACATGAGAAGAAACACTGACTCAAAGTGTTTACGCTCATTTTTGGAGCTTATTTATTTGTCCTCGCAGCACTCAGATTCATTTCTGACCTGTTTCTGCATAACAAACTAAGTTGCCATGGTGTCAGTAAACATTTCCCTTCCCATCATTCTCAGTGGAAAGTGACACAGCACTTTGTTACCATAGCTACTCAAAGGTTTGCTGCAGGCGGATCTGAGCGCCCTGTCCGTCACATTGGCAAAATAAAAGTTCATCATCTCCGACGACTCTGAAGAGGCCAAAGTGTCACCAGGTTGCCATAGAGACAGTGAGAAAGCCATTGAGTGGGATGCACGCTGCGACCTCACAGCATCTGTTGTTTATCCTCACATGAGTATGCGTACGGTTATGTTGCTGTCATACCGCTCTTCCTGCCAAGGTCATCCCTGAGATTTGATTATGAAAATGGCAGCGTGGCATTATTCAGACTCACATTGTGACTTCATTTTCATCCTGGAATATTTCACTGTGATGCCTGAAAGCTGGAGTCAGAGTGACGCTCGGATTCAGGGTTGTCAAATAACTGGAATTCCAAGCTTAGTTACGAGACTCTTGATCAGAGCGATATTGATACCTGATTTTATGCAAGGATGAAAAAACCTGCGAGAGAAGCAGAGCGGACTCTCAGAGTGAGCTGGATGTTGCAGCTGGTTGGAAACAAACCGCGGTGAGATGTGAATCTGTTCCTTTGTTATGTAGAAACTAATTTGTGCGAAACAGTTTGAAAATCATAAGATAAGATATTACTTTATTGATCCCCTGGGGGAAATTCGGTTGTGGCATCAACCGAGACTTAAGTACAATCCAGAATAAGTTTGAATAAGTAAAATAAGATAAGTAAAATAAAAATAGATGAATAAAGATAGAATACAAATTTAAGATATATACAAATGTTAAAAATGGTTTAAATAGTAGTAATTATAGGCAGTATTAAAAATGATTCAGTAGTGACAGCTTGACATGGTGTGATTATGGTTTGGTTATGATAGATTGAGCAATATAATAAATAAATATGGGTATATAATATGACTGTATGAAGATAAAGACAATAGTAAAAAGCACTATATAATAGTACCATGATCAGTTATAGTAAACAATAATAATGTCAAATAACATGATATAAATATCACGTCTGTTTCACTGTTTACTTTTCATTTGTCCGTCTTGACCTCCTCACTTATTCTCAGTGTCTCTCGACCACAGCAGCTCTCTCTCTCTCTTGCTTGATACAGCATTGGGTTGGAAAAATGTGTCCTCTTTAAAACCTGGGATCATTCGATCACTATCAATGTGTGTTGTTTTCTTTTTGAAGTTATTATTTGGGATTTTTTTTCCTTTATTAGATAGGACCGCTGAAGAGAGACAGGACATGTGAGGAGTAGAGAAAGGGGGGAGATTTGGAGCAAATAGGCGTGGCTAGGAGCTGAACCAGCGACCGCTGCAAGCCTCTGTGTATAGGGCATGCTTAAACTGCTTGGCTAATGGCGCCCTAAGATTTTTTGTATTGATTTCTTAGGGCTTTATTCCTGCTTTTATTGAGAGGATAGTGGAGAGAGTGGGGAATGACACATGGCAAAGAACCACGAGTCTGAAACAAACCTGAGCCGCCCGACTCGTGAACTACAGTCTAAGTTTGCATGGTGCCTGATTTAACCACATACCTGCATCTATATTTCTTTACAACCAGAGGACATACATGAAAATGTTGCCCTGCTGCAATAAAACACGAATACAGTCTTTGTGATTACAGTAATCACATTTTTTACCCAGTATTCGTCCCCGTTCTCCGTTTGAAGCTGCAAAGTAAAAGTCCTTTTCACTAAGTGGAGTTAATGAAGTTGGTAAGGAGTTAAACCATGGGGAATTCCTCCAGAGACGGCGCTCTCTAATTTGTTTTATACAAGGCAACAAATTCAGGTATGTCACCTTTATGGAGACCTTTGGGAGATTTAGATGATTTAATAATCACAACTGTGTGAGTAAACGGAGTAAGCGTGTGGGCTTATAAATGAATAGTTGTTGCTGTTTTTAAATGCTCTAAACCTTCGTGTCAGTGCATAACCGCCCTCCCTCACAATTTCAAAGGTTAAAGGATTCAGATTTAAAATTTATTGAACCAATCTTTTTCATAGAGGTAAGAACAAAGAGTAAAGTCTGCTGATCCTCTCTACACTTTAGAGGGTACTCATAAAAGAAGCTCAGCTCTTTGGGATGGAAATGAAGTGATTTGGATCGGATGTACGCTGTGTGCAGAAACACAAACACAGCGGTTTTCTAATGGGACATATTCGTGTACAACAGGAAGTGAGCGCTGTTATAATTTCACACTGCATACTAAACAGCAGCGGGGCAGGTGTAGGGAATCATTTGAGTTTACGGTGCAGCAGGAAAGCAAAATGAATCCAGAATGTGCCATTATTTCCAAGAGCAAATGTCTGTGGTCAGAGTAAAAACTTCCAGTCTCATGTCCACATGTCAAAGGGAATTAGCGGCGCTAATGCAGCCTTCACTCTCCAGCGCTTTTACACTGCATTAGCAGTGTCCCTCTGAACCTCAAACCCTGCTCAAATAGCAAGAGGAATCTGTCTTTTTAACCACAGAGCCAGTACAGGGGGAAGAGGGAGACTCTATTTGGGTCACGATTAAATAATCCCCAAAGCCTCTTTCTCGCTGGGGATCAAGCTGAGGGGATGTTTGAAAGGTTAAACAGAGACGGATCCAAAGTTCGGTGACAACAGGAGAGGCAATTATTGCAAAGTTGTTTAAGTTTGTTGTATTGCTAGAGAGGGAAATGAGGAGAGGAGGAAGGAGACTGGGAGTGAGGTGTAATGAGTCGGGGAAGAGAGAAATCGAGGAAGAGGCCTTTTCTGGTCTTTGTTTTTGAAATGATTAAGCGCCAAAAGGCCATCCGAGGTTGAAATGAGTCATGAGTTGCCACCAAACAACTCAGAGACACATTTCTCCTCTCTCTGGGCCGTCACCAGCAGTATTTCTCTGGATGATGAATGACTGTGAAGCATGAATGAGAGGATCATTTGATAGTGCCGCTCGGCTCGTATATTTCTCTTCTTACAGGAGTTTCTTTTTGCCTGGTTCAGGCTTCGGCTTCTACCTCTAAGGTGAGGTGAGAGTAAAACTGGACTGCCTCCTGTGAGACTCTGACTCGAGCCGCTATGTATAGTCCCGGCTAAATTAGCACCGATTCTTAAAGCAGGAGCTCGTGAAGTGTGTGTGCTGCTCACGTATGCATTTGTGTATCTTCCCGTGTTGTGGTTGCCATATGTTTTTCCAAGCAGCATGAGGTAACACAGCTGAAGTCTTTCGTGGGTTTGATTTTTCTTAACCCCCATGGGAAGTGCATCCGTCTTATCTTTATAGAGCATATCATTAGACGATAAGGAGCTGTTTTGATGTGATGTGTTTAGAGCTATCTGATCTTCATCTATCGCAGCACCGCAAACAGCCAGAGAAGCTCTAATTTGATCAGTGAGAGGATATAAATACAGAAGATCCTTTAATCTTCGGCAAATGAAAACATTTATCTGTACTTTGAAATCATTATGAGGGGCTAATCAGAGCACTATCCTCGAAAAAAGAAAAATATTCAAGTTGCGAAGGAGGGATGCTTCCCTCAGCAGATGAAAACGAATTTACAGAAAGCGCTGTATTCTTTTAATCCAACCTTATATGAAAGTTTACGATAACATCTGAAAAGATAAAGGGTCCCCCAGCTTGTAGTTCGGCCACGCAGGAAAAAATGTGAGCAGAAGAGAGAGATAAGAAGAGAGATACAAAGAAAGCAAGGGAGATTGGACAGCGCCGATAGAGGTGGGGAGATAAGAAGTTAAAGATAACACGAGGAGGTGCAAGCTTTGTGAGTGAAAAAAGAAAGGGCAAGAGAAAAAGGAATTATGAAGAGATAGTCGAAGTGATACAAGCATTGACGACCAGACAGACAGGCGTACAGGCAGGGTGGGATGGAGGGGAATTATTGAAAATACAGACTCAGTGCAAGGAGGAGTTTCTCTCTCGAGGCAGCGGTCTAGTCGGTCCCCCTGAAGCTTCTGTCTGCTGGTTTCATCTGTCAGTGAGAGATGTCCTCGGAGACTGACAGACAGAGAGACAAGAGAGAGAGAGAGAGGGAGAAGTAGACGCTGCAGGCAGAAAGAGGAGGGAAGGGAAGATGAAGGGAGACAGGAGAGCAGAGAAGCCGACAGAAAACAAGAAAAAAACAAGATAAAGGAGGAGGAAATGAGGCAAAGGCATTCTCTCTGCTGAGAATGAAGAGGACACACGTCTCCCTGACTCCTCGAAATCCTCAAAATCCCCTCATTTTAATTTTCAGTTTCTATGTTTACTCACTAAAGCCTGTTTTCAAACAGCATCCTCACACTCTCAGAAAGCTCATATTCAAATCTGTTTGCCAGCAAAGTTGGTCGAATAACTCTCAGTTATCACCATGAACCTGCAGCAGGTAGTGGGCACTTCATGCCCTGAGTTTTACCTCTCAGGCTACACACCACAAAGTTACTACACTCCTGTTTCCAATACTACTTTTACTTACCCTAACTTTTTATTGAACCACATTTACTTTACCTGCAGTTACTTTTTACCTTTCAGATCAACATTTATATTGAATAAAAAGACGTGCCTGGTTGTGTCTTTTTAAGAGTTGGTGATGTGAGCATGTGCAATAATCACATCCCAGGACGTGCAGTATCAATCATATGACCTGAATCACATAATGGGGCCACTTTTCTGTTGCTTGTTGCAAAATCCAAACTGACATCTCTCATTTTTTATGAATACATGTAAAATAAAAGCATCTGATATCAGAGCAGCTCCTAACTTGAAAATGTGGAGAACTGACTGTACATGCACGCAACGCTCCTGCCTTCACGGATACTCCAGCATGATGCTCGTGGCAGATGCTCAGTAAGGAGAGTGTCATCTATCTGCTATCAGCATTACCTCCACCCGGTGCTCATTGATGCTGCTTTACTGTGAGTGTCCACACTTGAAATGCACATACAGGGTGCTGTCATGAGAATCCTATGCAGTACAGAACAGTGAGCTTTGGTTTATCAGAAGTTTCTATCACAAGCCTGGTAACACAGATTAGACATAACTTGATCATCGTAATGAATGGTTGATGATATAAAAGTATGAAAACTGGGTTTATTTTCAAAATGTATAAAGAAACGTGACGCTCCACCTGCACTCTCCCCACCTGTTGTTCCCATGCCAGTGTCAGAGGGCTGAACCAGTGTGGCTCAGCAAGACGAGGGTTTTGATTATAAAGCAGACCCTAACAATGAAAACTACGATTATATAACTGATTGATGTAATTTGATTTTTTCATTGTAAAGCCAATATGTAAATTACAATTTGTTTTGCAGAAAATGTATTTCAATACTCTTTTTTTAATTTATGCAATATCAAGCAGCTCTGGGTCTGCCTCACAGAGGCAACCCCACTCACAGCCTTGGAGATGCTTTAAACTAAATAATAAATTAGGCACAGTGATGTAGAATTATCCAATATTTTAAAACATATCAAGACGTGAAAATAAGTTGTGCAGCACTGGCACTTTTTTATTCCTCTTCTGATCCATTAATAACACTTAGATTTATTTTATGATTCTTTTAGGTTTGTTTTTTCTTAGTTAATAACGAATGCATTCTTATTTTTTTCATTGTTAATAATCTCCTTAAAAGATGCTAAAATCAGTCAAAACAAGAAATGGGTATCCAGTTTCATTTAGTTTTCTTCTGGAAGGTCCAAGTTTCTTGGTTAAAAATATATTTAAATAAAGGTTTTTTTTATAGAGTATAATTTAATTTATAAAAGAGCAGTATTAAATGTGCAATGTTTTTGTTTGTTGTTGTTTGTTTTGTGTTGTTTTTGCTTATTTCTGTCGCTATTGGAGGGTTCCAGTTTCATTGTAAAAAAAAAAATAGCCTGTGTTTTTTATTCATTGTTAATAATCTCCTTCAAAGATGCTGGAATTAAACATCAGTCAAACAAGTAATCCTACAAGTACAATAGCATTTCCAGTTTCATCTAGTTTTCTTCTGGAAGGTCCCAGTTCCTTTGTTGAAAACTATTGTAGCAGTTTTTATTCATTCTTTTTTTAATTTATAATTTTGTTTATACAGGAGCAATGTTAAATGTGCTACAATTTGTACGTTTTTTGTTTTGTTTTGTTTTTGCTTATTTCTGTCTTATTTCTGTACCAGCTTCACCGTAAAAAAAACAGTTTTTTATTCATTGTTTATAATCTTTTTTAAATACTCTGCAATTGTGAAAACAAGTAATGCTAATAGTTCTTTGTAAAAAAAAAAAAAAAACCTGAATCGTTTTTTATTTCCTACTGTAATTATTCTCCTGAAAAGATGATTGAACTGAATATAAATCAAAAATGAGCAATGCTACTCATACAACATTTTATCATGAGATATAAAGTCTGTATTAAGGAAACTAGATGTGTTGTTAGTCGGGTTCCTGCCTTAATAATGCTGCCATCTAAATACTGTTTCCCTGAAGGACTTCTTATTGCCCTGTGTGCTGAAACTAAAGTAGCGCCCTTGAAATGAGGCAAAGTGAAAAGCGAGTGGAAACAAAGTAGCGTGATCTTGACTGTAGAGCACTTCTTCACACCCCACTAACTACTGTATTGTTTTCCAAATTCGTGCCTGCAAACACAGCACACTCCACACACACTCCAGACATGAGACTCTCATGAGTCATGCCCTTTACCAATCTGAATGTGCAGTCTGACCCAGCGCAGACACAATACTGCCTCAGTTGTGAAGGTGAAACCACGGTGCAGAGGATGTGCGGTCTGATCTAAACCACCAGCAGAGAATAACAAACCATTTATTATTGCTTCTGAATAACATCTCATTCTTCCTTGAATAAACCATCAGTAAGAAAGAGCCCTCAGTTTGGAGCCAGTGGTGAAAGCTCTATTTTGTTGATTGCACACTTAAGCTCACTTGACTTTGTTTTTTTAAGCTCTTTGCTCAAGAGGGAGTTGTCATTTGAGTTTAACACTGCTGTAACCTTAGAGGGAATTTTCTCACGCGGGGTATTTTGTCATGGAACATTAGGTCTGTTTAAGGTCTAGCCAGGTACTGGGCGTCAGCGATAAGGACATCGGTTACTGTAAAAGACAAAGGAGTAATTCTAGAGGTATAGCCTGGAGTGCTCTGTCTTTCATACACAGTGTTGGTTAGCTAATACAGTGGTCTGATTATGCTGTTCATGAAACAAGAGAGTGTTTCTTCTCCTGCTCCGGCTCTATTGTGTTACTGGATTCCCCCGAGAGTTGAGTTACGTTCAAGAGTTGTGCTGACTCTCTGCCTGCGCTCTCCTGCCCTGTTGGGACTGAAGTGTATTGTTTAACGATTCTTCAGGATAAGATGTGATTTTTCCCTCCTCTCTCTCTTGCATACAAAGAAGATGGCTCATATAAAAGTAAACAACACATTTTCTCAGCTAAACAAAGATCATCAAATGTGGCAGCTTGATGGCTATAAGCCTGAAAATATTACAAAAACGGTGTAGAGGTCTGTGAATAAAATAAGAAGGCTCCTGGTTCTTGCTGAATGATGACTCCAGCCTCTGTGATCCTGAAAGAGAAGCAGTACAACTGTTAGAGTTACATATTCATACTGGGGCCCTGGTTTTGCACAGTATTTAAAAATGTGCTCCCAATGCACAGAGGATATAGTTTTTGTTGCAGCGGTCGACAGTCTGACCCTCGGCCCCGGCCCTTTGCTTCATTCTCTCCATCCCCCACATTTCCTGTCTCTTGTCCAATAAAAGCAAACCCCCCAAAATAACTAGAATAAAGAAATAAATATCTTTTAAAAAAAGCTTGCAGACAAACATAGCATGTGATCATTGAAATGCTGCAAGTTTCACACCGGGTTAATATAAAAAAATATGAATTGACCCAAAGACATCAAAGTACTTGATGGTGTTTGGGAGAAAGATCATGGTCTGGGTTGAATAGAACAAAGGTACTTGTGTACACCAAAAAATAATTCACATGTGTTATGAAACTAATGTACTTAAAGCAGGGTAATTAAACATAACTACTATGAGTTATGATAATAATAGCTTTGTTTATACAGCACCTTTAAAAACAAATGTTTGGTAGGGTTTGGATTACAAAATAAATCTTTAACAGACTGAGGGGGTGTAGAAATTCTAATGATGCAAAAACAAAACAATACAATGCAAAAATATTTAAAAGAATAAACACAAATTAAACAGAATAAAGTGATGAAACAGTAGAACAATAAATCATTGTTATAGAGGTTTTTTATTAATAAAACAATAAAGGCATTAAAGGGCAGTACAAATGTTTTAAGAAGAAGACAACATCACATCAGAGAAAATAGAAAATGATAGAAGAACATTAAAATAATACATGAAAAAAAGAAATATATAAAAATAAATAGTCAAATATAAAAAGTAAATAGGAAAGTTATGGTATTTTAAAGCCCCTGTGAGGACCATTTTGGTTTGTGTCAGTTTTGGAGCCCCCTCTGGATGAAGAATGTTCTGCATGGACTAATTTTAAAGTTTTTAAAATTACTTCTCTCACTTTTGACCAACAGACTTCTCAAAGGTAAGAAAAAACCCAGAAATCAGTAGATACTGAGAACTATTTATTTAATACAGCTAAATACGAGATCACAGAGTCTGCATGCAAACAATGACAAATTGGATTGCTAAATTTGCGTTAGCAGAGCTAGCACCACCAGCCACCAGTCCTCCCTGCAGGTTTACGCCCACATGCCTGTGATGCATGTGAGCGTTATCTCCATCCTCTAGATCTAAGAGATGAGATCTGTCACCTGTGCTTGTTTACATCCAGGTGGTAGAGCATTAAGGAGGTAGCCATTAACCGGAGCTACAGCCCCAGCTAGTGGCGGGTGGCTGTGCTACAGCTAAGACTCAACATATGACCAGAGTTTCGGGTCAATAATAGAAATATTATTTTGTTTAACTGACTAGTCATTCTGGTGCTGACTAGCAAATGTGACAAAGTTTAGTCATTAAGTAAGCTGCTGTATTTGACAAAAAGAATCCCCTCCCTAGTGTCACACACTTTCAGGTGGCATTCTGTTTTAAGCTTTAAGGCATGCACTTTCATTTAATGAGAACAAGCTTCAACAGTAACAGAGACAAGTTGACAGAAAGAGACATCATCAACCAAGACACCCCCTAGAATGAGTGAGCCTGAGTGAGTACGAGCAGTGTGTCCAAGCAAATGGTCGCGTGCACAAATGTGAAGAATATTAATAGAGCTGTCGTTGGTTTCCCATGCAGCTCAGCTCTCAGGTGCATGTGTCGGGCCTTGCAGAGGTCAGCCTGGCGACTGAGAGTGACTACAAGGAAAGGATCTGGTTTCACTTTCTCTGAGACCCAAATGCTTGAACTAAGCTTGACCAGAGCTGACCAGAGCTGACCTGAGCACTGACCTCAAACTCACTGCTGCCTTTCATAGAGAAATGTGTGCCACACAGGTGCACGGCTACGCGGAAACACCAGATTTCTCGCTGCTTAATTGCCTGTTGTTGTGTAATGAGGACAAGCCAAGATAAGCTCCATCTAATCATTACAAGTGAAGGATAAAATGGATTTTGCAGATGGAAATCTTCACTGTTGTGTTTGACTCAAGCTGTTGCAGAACTCATAAGACTCCTACGAAACTCCCACGCAGAGGAAACATTTCCTCAGGACTTTGTTGCAGCGCTCTTGTTGTCATTAAAAATAGACCCCTGCCCTTCTGAAGCGATGGCCCCTGTAGCATCCTGATCTATTTGTGCTCCACGCTGTTCCCTGGAGGCTCTCTGGTTAGAAAAGTGCTCCCTTCTCTGCAACGGCTGAGGGCAAAGGGGGAATCTTTCCTGCAGGGCCGACGTCTTTTTATTGACTTTAGAAAAGCTCACAAAAAGAGTTATATCACACAGTGAGGAGAGGAATCTGTTGTTTGAGTCCATCAGGCAGTTAAAACTCATAAGGTAATTGTGCAAGCAAAGATAGTGTTTTTTTTTCTCTTTTGAATGCCTCTGCTGCCGCTACGAATACATGAAAATCAGAGCTGAATTTCTTCTTCTTTTGAGGGGAGTTTTTTTCTCCCATGTCCGAACCCTGTAATTGAATAAAATCCTTCAGGGTCAGAGTGCAGGGTTGACTCGATCTGGGAGGTATGCAGTAACTTACTGAAGGACACTAACAACCCTCATGTCCTGCTTTATGGCTGGTGTTGTGTTTTAATAGGCGCGAAACAACCGTATTTCTGCTTCCTGGAACCAATTCAGCCCAAACAGCCAGAGGCAGGTCTCTGTGCACACAAAGAGAGCCACTGTAACATGTCATTGTCATCATTGCAGCTCCACACCCACACCCGCCGCCCCCTCCTCTCGGCTCCGTACTTCATAATTAACACTTTAATTTTAAATTGATGCTTCGTGTTAGTTTCTTATCTGAAAGATGAGAGTTTTTAGATAAGTGAACATGAACGTGTGATTTCTCACACTCTTTGAAAGCAATTAAAGAAATTGGTTTCTGCCATTTTGTTGCATCTTTTTCTCTCAAAGTGTTTTCTCTTCTTCCTGCCTCTCTGTGTTAATCATTGACATTCTGAGTCAAACTCCGCTTTCACAGGCTGTAAACAACAGTCAGGTGCATGCAGAGTTGTTAGAGATATGCAAGGCTGCAAACAGTTCCAGCACAAATCTCTAAAGCATCCATATTTAGCCGCAGAGCGTGATTACTGTGCAGTGAAAGGATGTTAATTGCAGTGTACAGTCACATGATTTACTAAGCACCTAAAGAAATAATTACGCAAATCACACTATTGTGTCCGCCTCATGACTGGACTATAATTTAACTGCATGTCTGACTCTGCATCTGGACCCACGCATTGTGTCAATCAACATTGCCTGCCTCTGTTTGGCTGTTTTTGAAACCGCCTGCTACATACTACCTATTAATGTAGTAGGCAGTAGGTACTGCCTTTGAATTTAGTATGTAGTATGACTGTTGTGTTGGATCTGGTCTGCAGTATGCTGGACCAGACGTCACTGGCTTTCCGGTTTGGGAAAGTGGAAGTAAACAATGGCCGAGCATCACTTATGATTTAAAAAGTTAAGAAGTGGTTTATATCTAGTTTAATAATTTTCACAGCACCTAAAAACTGATCGCCACCGTCAAAAAAGAAGAAAAAAGAAAAAGTGGAACGAGCTGTGCATTATGGGTAACAGTCCGCGAGGCAGACTGGTCCGATGCATACTGAGAAATTTTCCCAAATCAGTAGACATCCGGGGAGTTTTGGCATACTGCAGATTTTGCTCTTGTTCACATACTACATACTGAATTTTGGTCAAATCAGAACGTACTGCAAGTGTAGTAGGCGGTTTCAAAACAGCCTTTGACTTTCTTCTGTTTCTGAGTCAAAACACAAACTCACCAGCGTCACGCTCGCTCCTGTAAACAGAGGAATGCATCTCGACGTGCTGATGACAGCAGATCATCCAGCTGTATCATTCTCTGGAGATGTGATTTTTTTTGGCAGCTGTTTGATGCATTTTTCTTCGATTGCAGGATGAAATGAACGGTAGATGAGAAGAATATAAGAGCAGTTGTTTTCTTTTGCGAGTTGGAGGTTTAAAGTACCAGAGACAGAGTTGAGCACACCTGGAGGCCACATGTGTATCACCCTGCCAGCCCCCACTAGGAAAACTCCACCGTCATCATTCTAGCAAAAGGGGTGGAGGGGATCATTAAGTCATTATTTATGTGCTTTCTGCTGTTTTATCACCTCCAGACACAGTCTCCCAACGCAGACACCCACACCGGCAGCCCCACAAGAATAACATAATTGTATGAGGCAGCCAGGGGGTCCAGTCTAATAGAAAAGTGCAGACATTAACAGGCTGGGCCAGCTGTGGAGACAACTATTCCCCTTTTTGTGTTCCTTGTTAGGCTCGTTTACACCTTGTGTTGTTTATGTTTATTTACACGCTGCTTGCACAGTGATCTCCACTTCCAGGTTTTCTTCACAATGAGGGATGAGGTAGCAGAGGGAAGTTTTTACAGGCAATTTCCTCTTTACAGAAACAGTAGTTTGCTAAAGATGCATGGCGAACAGAGCTCTTTAAGCTGTGTCTCACACAAATTAGGCTCATTACAGGTTTAGCCCTCTAAAGCAGTATGGTGGTGGAGGTATTTGTGGAGAACACTGGTTTATATCTCTTGTTCCTGGTTTTTGGTTCTCTTTTTCCATCAAAGCCCAGATTAAGAAGAAGAAGAAGAAGAAGAACAAGAAGAAGAACAAGAAGAACAAGAACAAGAATAAGAAGAACAAGAACAAGAAGAACAAGAAGAGTTGTTTACAAAACATATCAAAGTATTATATCCAGGTGTGTAAAATACTTGATTCTGATTGGTCAAACTCCAGAACAACGATATAAAATCAGGTCGACACATCATATCAATCTGTGGAAAGGAGTCCGGCTCATCTCTGCCTGTTGACACTTTGGCAAGGAAAGGCAATTTTATTTGAAAGATACAATGTTATGCACAAACATGCAGTGGTCATGCACATAGGGAGAGATGTCAGAGTGAGGATGCTGCCATCAATCAGCACACCCCGAGCAGTTGGGGGTTCAGTGCCTTGCTCAAGGGCACCTAGGCAGTGCCCAGGCAAGTGAACCAGCACTTCTCTAGCCACCAGTCCACTTGCCAAACTTCGTCCATGCTGGGACTCGAACCGGTGACCCTCCGATTCCCAAGCCAAGTCCCTATGGACTGAGCTACTGCCGCCCCAAATTTATTTTAATTATAAAGCACCATTCATACAGAGCAATTCAAAGTGCTTTACAGAGTTAAAAACAAAAACCAGAGCAGTAACAATCAACAAAAACATACAGCATACACTTCAAACATTTAAAATTTATAAGCAGCCAGTTAGGTTTGATCTACTCCCCCTCTCTCTGTACTTATGTAACTTAAATGTACATAGTAAATAGTGTTGGGTCTTATTATTTATTTAAATTAGGAGGAATTATTATAAATAATCAGCCCCCCTTCACTGCTCTGAACTCCATAACTTGAAGAGTCTTACTGTCCTGCCGGACACAGAATCACAACTGATCTTGTCTTAACCGAAATGAACCTTTAATTATCAATTCATCTCAGAACTTCTTCCCAAGGGTTAAGACTCACACATTGAATCTTTTCTGCTTCAGGTCGCAGCCCGAAGCTGGCTCAGACCTCTTGACTCCCCCTCAGGATGCCCGACAGCCCAACAAAATCTGATTTTAAAATCTGACATTAAATTGAAAAATATCTAATTTTTAGAATGACATTAAATGGTAAAATATCCAATTGTAAAATATAACATTGAACAAACATAAGCATTTAAACATAGAATATTAAAATATAAGATCAAGAAAGAAATAACTTAAAATCGGCTAAAATGTTTAAAAATTGGTTTGCGTCCATAAGTGGGTTTAGTGGAAGCAGCATGAAAGAGGAAAGAGCATTTTTGTCTGGACTTGTGGTTAAAGTGTTAGGTACAACCTCAGCCTGAGGAACTACTGGACTCCAACCATCTCTGATCGAGAAAAGTGGAGCAACATCCTGTCCTGAAATCCAGGCTACGACTACAGAGCTGGAGAGAGCATCTCTAAGCTGCTGATCTCCAGAAGAGGTAGAGATGACAGTAAAAATGTTCAAAGCTGAGACATTTGCCTGGTCACCTTGTCTAACGTGGCCTTCAGTGAGGTGTTCAGTTTAGTGTAAATAAAAACAGTCCCTTCATGTGTGAAAAGACCCTCTGATTCACATCATGGTCCTGCTCACCCTGTTGAGTTTCTAATTTGTATAACCACCCGTTCACCATACATCCTCCCTCACTTATAAGTTGTGCTTTCAGTATACACTGAAGGAGCAGAGTGAGTTTCAGTGTTGAGGGGATAAAATGGATGTTTTTTTCCAGCCTCTCCCTGTCAGAGGGTGTGACAGACTCTATTTTCACCTGCTTTGTCACCATTTTGTAGCGTGATGGATGGTATGATTGCAGTTTGCATAGATTAACAGCATGAAAAAAAAGCCTGGTGTGATCTTGAAAACGGAGGCATATGGGGTAAAGAAACAGAAGACATGGTGCATTGGAGTGGAATTGGAAGTTAAACGGAGCTGCACAGCGCTGCACCTGGAGCCGTGTCTCCTGTGAAAGGCCACGTAGAGTCAGCTCTCCAGACGCCACAGTCCCACACACTCCGTCTCCCCTGTGTTGCTTTCGCCTTTCACTTGAAAAGGCGGTGGCTGTTGCTTTTCCAGCTGCGCCTGACCACCTCACCCCGCGTCTGTTCCCCTGTTGTTTTCACCTCCTGATTCAATTACCTCTGTGGGACCGCGCTCCTGACACATGACATGCACACCCAGCTCTGCAGAGAAGTGAGGGATTGCAGTTTAACAGCATGTGGTGTTACTTATGAAGATCCCAGGAGCTCTGCGCACTTCCCAACCCTTCCTTTTCTTATCGGAAGCGCCTCTAAACTCCAAGTCCTTTTTTCCCCCTCCATCTAAACCCATCTTCTATTAATCCTCTCCTCTCCTCCTCACTCAGCGCACCTTTTGTTCCTGCCTAACCCTTCCTCCTCTTCTCTCAGCCACCACCTTCCTCTCCTATTTTCATCTTATCCAACCTCTACTCCTCATCCCTTCCTGCATCTCCTTCATCCTTTGTTCCTGTATTCCTCTCATTATTCTCCTCTCCTCTACTATAATCTACCACAAGTGACCCCAAACGACTTTCTCTCCTCTTCACCCCTCTCCAGTCTTTCGTGTCCTCTTCTCGTCACGTTTTGAAGAGCAGGTCAGCGGGAGACTGAAAACCATTTTCAGTCCTCTGAGGCAGCAGAGCAGATCAGTTCCTCCAGGAATTCACCGGCAGACACAGAAACACAATCACTTGTTTGAATGTTCATATTCATGGGGATGTGTGTATAGAATAATATGTGCTGCAAGAATAACGCAGGCATCCTGGCAAACTCTCTGGAGTGTTCAGCTGCGGCATGAACCGCAGCACAGATATAAGACACGGTCACGCACATACACACTTAAATTTGTTCTGACTTTGAACCTGAGCTGCACAAGCGAGAGCTACTGTGAGAAAATGCACTTTTGGATTTCTGGCACCTTTGCACCTAACACAGGACTGATCATAAGAACTCAAGGCTTCCATCAGTTTGTCCACTGATGAAAAAAATCATCATTTTGACTCTTTATGTTGTTTTGAATATGTTAGAGAGTGTATTCATTATTAGAGTAATTACAGAAATAAGCAGATCTGTGATTGAAAGCTCTAAATTCCTCCTAATCTGCAGCATAAAGGAGGGATTCAGCTGCAATAAAACCAATGATTATGAACCATGTTGCAGAACACACAAAACAAAATGATTATGTCTTTAGAAATATAATCAAATGAGCTTGATTTAATCTGTCATTTTGTCTAAGATTAACATAAAGCAAATGAATAATGTAGTGGAATCAAAATGTCCATGTCACACACGCTTATTCAACATCAAGTTAGGAATTATTCTCTCTGGGTTAAGGGGCTCAAGTTTGATTTTGATGTCCAAGTCTTCTTTTAACACACTCATTCTTCTCCCTCTTCCTCTATCGCCCTGTAACGTCATTTATCAATATTAGTAAGTTATCTTTCATGTTGCACAGGTGAAGCTGTTTTTGTGTTGTCAGCAGGTTAGAAGTGATTTGCATTTCCTTGTTTCTTCGCCGTTTTGAGTAAATATTGGTTTGTGTCCATGTTTCACACATAGCGAAGGTCACACACCAAGGCATAAAAACCTCAAGGAAGCAAAATAAAGAAAACTTCTCCATTTATTCATCTATCAATGACACAAGACATAAGAAAGCCAGTCCCTCCAGGATTTCGCAGGATTTTTTTGTGATTGTTGCGGCCCAAAAAGCCTGATTTTGCGACAGCTTTTTAAAAAACTTGCAGTGAAAGTTGCGATTGTTTTTTTTTTTTGCTTTTTTCCCCGAATAACATCTCAGGGGCAAGTAAATATGCTAAATTACAGTTGTTTTTAGAAAACATTCATGATGTGGCCACTGACTGTATTTTGATTCTCTTGATTCACAGAAAAATGCCATGAAAGGACTGTATTGCACATTTACGACGGTCCCTGAATGCACCTCGCAGCGACTGATGCACAGTCAGTTCACGGCACTCTGAAATTAATCTGCATCTTTGATGACAAGGAGTTGATCAAAACTTACTGAATGTGTCTGATGTTTCACCAAACTGGATTAAATCAAGCTGTAGATGCAGAGCTTTTTACGGTAACCACGGTAACAACGTCAAACATCAAATATTAAACAGACGTCCCCCGGTTGTGTCTTTGTCACTAACGCACACCGGGGGTAAAAATCATCAATGAAGATGACACAGATGCATGGAGGTGAGGAGAGCTGGTTCATAAAGCACACCTGCTGCAGGTAGGTTACCAAGCTAATACTGAGCCCCTCAATCTATAAATAACAACGTTGTCATCGTCACTTGTCCTGCCTGCTGTCCCCTCTTTTCACCCGTTCTCTGTGCGTGTTTTGTTGCTGAAAAGTGCCAATCAAGGGAGGACTTACGTTTATGTTCCAAGGAAGTCAAATTGATTACAAAACCGATGACGTACAGGGGCTGAGATTGAGGTAATTGGTCAAATTTGCGGGAAAGTTGCGGTGATTGTAAAAAATTGCAAGGCCGCGAAAAATCGCGCTGATGGTTGAATTTGCATTGATAGTTGGATCGCGAAATCGCAACTTCCTGGAGGGACTGGAAAGCAGCAGTTTGTTAGTGTTGTCACCTTGTTGCTGATCTTGTTTCCTATTTTCTTCGCCATTATGTATGTAATTCTTGACATAATGTGTCCATGCTTCCAAATGAACACGAAGACTACATCCAAAACCATAAAAGCAATTTGTGAAATGTTCAATCCATCAATTACTCGAGAGACTAGAAAAACATAGTTTTTGTGTTGTCAACAGGTTATAACTGATTTTTTATTTTTTGTTTTCTTCAGCATTTTGTGAAAATATTGGTTTGCTTCAGTTCAAACTTGCAATTTTTTTCTTTATGTAAACTTTATTTTAGCAGGAATATTCCCTTTGAGATACAAACTGTCTTTAGCGTGGGAGTCCTGGCCAAGACTGTAGTATAAAAAGTTTCACAAAGAGAACAAGACAAAACAGCAAGTAAACTAATACGTCACTTAATACATTAGTAGTGTTGAGCAGTAAAACGTGCTCAAGCTGATCAGATTATCCTTTTCCTACTTTTAAAATCCTTAAATCTAATCAAACAATCCACTTTTAGGTGACCTTGTAGCTCAGACCAGGATGAGGAAGCGAAAACATTAAAAGCACTTATACCAAAAACAGAGCGAGACCAAGGAATGACCAAAATAATTTGTCTGACGACTTTAGGAGTCTATCAATCAATCAATCAATCTTTAATTGTATAGTGCCAAATCACATCAAATGTAATCCTCAGATTCTTTCCAAACAGAGCAGGTCTAGACCGAACTCTATGTTCTATTATTAACAAAGACCCAACATCAAGACAGGATAAGATCCAGTCCCATCTTACAGACAGGACTCAGTCTGATCTCATCTTAATCCACCATGAGCAGAGCACTTTGCAGCATTTAGCAAGTTACAGTGGCAAGGACAAACTTCCTTTAACAGGCAGAAACCTCCAGCAGGACCAGACTCATGTTAGACACACATCTGCTGAGACTGAGTTGGGATTGGAAAGAGGTAGATGAAGAGAGAGAGATGATAGTGGTGGGACGGATAGTAATCGTTGTAGCAGCTGGAGTCTGACAGGTCCACAGCAGCAGGACGTCTACTCAGAAGAACCTACGAGACAAGGGAGCTCAGGGACTCCAGAAAGGTCTATGTTTAGTGACTTTAATGGGACAGGGAGAGTATAGTAAGTGATGAGGGGTTGGGGGGCCGAGATACGATCCAGGTGTGTCGGTGTGCCAGTTCCCCCAGCAGTCTAAGCCTAGCAGCATAACTAAGAGCAAACATAAGACGGCAGATCATGTAGTACAGCCTTATAGAGAAATATATACCAATGCTCCATTCATCTGTTGTGTATTGAGGCATACACACCTCGAGGGATCCCAGAGAATAACAGCCACAACATCCATCAATAACACAAAGCATACAAAAAGAGTATTTTTGTGTGTTGTTGAAGGTTATAACACGTTTCCTGTTTCTTTCGCCTTTGTCCATGTAATGCTTGGCTTAATGCGTCCATGCTTACAAAAGACGAAGGCCACACACCATAGAAGCATGAAAGAAGTCCAGAGAAGCAACATGTTTTTCTATAGATTCATCCATCATTAACACAAGACAGCAACAGTATGTGTTTGCGTTTGTTTTATGTCATCCAGTCATAACTGTTTTCTGCTTTCAGTTTACTTTGACATTTCAGGAACGTAGGTTGATTAAATGTGTCCATGGCTCCAAATGATCACAACAGCTACACGCCAAAGCATGCTGACATAAAAGAAGTGTCCAGTGCAGCAAATTCTTGATTCATCCATCAAAAACACAAGACATAAAAACACTTTTTATATTCCTTACACCATCTGGTTATTTGTCTCTGAATGATTTCTGTCACATGTAGTGGAAAAATACTTGTTAAGATTTAATGGAGCCCAGGGTGGTGTTTCATAAAAGACAAGAAGCTGCAAATCCTAACACTCCTCCTCATTCAGAAGTTAGAGCACAGATTGTGTAATTTTGTCAGCTTTACAAAACACACACACTTTCTTCAACTGGAAAGAAACACCAATAAACAACTCATTTGTCTACACATCAGGTAACAGACATGTAAACATCATTAAATAGTACCCTGTGAGCAGCTGTTAACAGCACCCTTGAAAGTGTTAAAATATAACACAACAATAAATAAAAGTTGGTGCAGAAACAAACTCTAGCTCACAGAAGAACGAACAAGTAAATATAAACTGATACAAGTGGGTCAGGTACACACACACCACACACACACACAAAGAGGCATTTCAGCAGTAATAGATACATTTGGGTCAGGTAGACAGCTGTGTACGTAGACTCAAACACTTGCTTTTAAAGGTAGTGAAGAAGCAGCCACACACACAAACAGGAACAGGAACATCTGTTTTTGGCCTAAAATCAAACCAGATGGACCCCAGGGCTCGTGAGTCAACACTGGCGGAGACCACACATTAAATAGTCCCGGTACTCCTGTGACTAACTCCCGGGGATTCAGGATTCAGGGCAGTTAGGGGGGTATTAACCTGGACCACAACCTGTAATCTGTATTATAATGACACAGGAAGGTATTCTCAAATTAATACACGCTATCACTTCTGGGAAATCGACCGAAAGCAGCCACCCAAAAAACAGGAAACACAGATTCATTTTGTAGTGTGGGACTTTTAGGCGTCGTGCATGCTGCATGAATATGCATCATGAGGGCAAGTTAACTTTATTTTTCATCTCGGCAGCAAAATAGAGGCAGAACCTAAACATAGAAAGTGAATTAATATATTAGAGTTAAAAGTGATGGTATTCAGCTTTGATGTTGAGCCATCAAAGGCATCATGAATGCATGGTTCAGAGGGGCAGTGTAGCACCGTACTGTATATTTAGCTGTGAGCTTAAATTAGACCTGCCACAGCTATAGACACATGCCATACAGGGCTCGTATGTCTCTTCATCTATCAGGCGAGGCGGTGAGGATTAGATGGTATTGTTTTTGCTCTTAGGTGGCTTTGTGGGAGGGGTCATGGCAGCATGTACTCATACAGGAGAGTACAGAAGCTGTATAAAGACAGACAAAGATTCCTGTTGTTTGTTCACGCTCTTGTGTACGTTATGAGTACGTTAGTGTTGAACAGTCCTTCTCGGACAATTCTCGCCTATTAATTCCGAATCTGATATCAGTATTAGTATTGGCCTCTGATTCAAGACCTAATACTAGTTTTGTGATACAAATACCAGTATAAACATTGGCTCTTGATCAAAATACCAGTATCAGTATCGGCCCCTGATCAAAATACCAGTAACAGTGTTGACTTCTGATACGGATACCAGTACTAGTATTGGCTTCCAATATGGATACCAGTGTTGGTACTGGTGTCAGTAACAGATACCATTAAGGGTATTGGCCTCCATAACAGTCACCAGTACTTGCCTCTGATACAGATACCAGTATCAGTATTGGCTCCTGATACAGATACCAGTATCAGTATTGGCCTCTGATACAGATACCAGTATCAGTATTGGCCTCTGAAACAGATATTGGTATCAGTATTGGCCTCTGATACAGATACTGGTGTCAGTATTGGCCTCTGATACAGATACCAGTATCAGTATTGGCCTCTGATACAGATACCAGTATCAGTATTGGCCTCTGATACAGATACTGGTGTCAGTATTGGCCTCTGAAACAGATACTGGTATCAGTATTGGCCTCTGCTACAGATACCAGTATCAGTATTGGCCTCTGATACAGATACTAGTATCAGTATTGGCCTCTGATACAGATACTGGTGTCAGTATTGGCCTCTGAAACAGATACTGGTATCAGTATTGGCCTCTGATACAGATACCAGTATCAGTATTGGCCTCTGAAACAGATACTGGTATCAGTATTGGCCTCTGAAACAGATACTGGTATCAGTATTGGCCTCTGAAACAAATACTGGTGTCAGTATTGGCCTCTGATACCGATACCAGTGTCAGTATTGGCCTCTGATACCGATACCAGTATCAGTATTGGCCTCTGATACCGATACCAGTATCAGTATTGGCTTCTGATAATGGTACCTGTATCATTATCAGTCACTGGCACATTATTGGTACTGGTGTCAGTAACAGATACCAGTTAAGTTATTGGCATCCATAACAGTCACCAGTGTTGGCTTCTGAAAGATACCGATATCGGTGTATTGGCCTCTGAAGCAGTCATCAGTAGCAGTGTTGGCCTCTTGACACAGATACGACTAGATGTATTGTTCTCTGAGTTAGCCTCTAATACAGATACTGATATCAGTATCAGCCTCTAATACAAATGCCACTATTGGTACTGTCCCCTGATATGAGTAATTACCTCTGACACCAGTATCAATATTGGTTTTGGCACTTTCATACTGATACCAGCATCAATACTGACCTCTTATACTGATGCCTGTATTGATATTGGCCTCTGATATGAATAGCCTTATTGGTATTGGTGTCTGATTGAGATGTCACTATCTGTTTCAACAGAGACTTTAAGTCAAAGCCAGCAAAATGTCACAGATACATCTTTTACATTGTGCTGATATCAAATTTCGTTGTTAGATATTCTCTGGAGGTATAAGATTTGACGTAGGTAAGGAAGTTTTTTCAGAACACCTCACCTGCCGGGTGAAGTTAGTGAAGGAGCCTGACAACAATAAGACTGTGAGAGTTCATACAAGCCCCAAAAGAGACTTTAGCGTCTCACTTTTATCCCTGAAACCGGAGTTTCCCCAACAAAACTCATTAAACACCAACATGAAGCCTGAAGCCACACTGTGTCTAAACTCAGACACAAACACACCTGCTCTCCTACAGTATACCTGCTGACACATGCATTCCTCTGACAATTATACCCCCTCCACCCTACCTCCTTGTAAGACAGAGAGGTGAGCTCTCGGTAATTCTATCTTTGTAGTTTTACCCAGACTAAAAAATGTTTATGAGTCTGTTTGATTTGTGATTTGTCCCCACAGACAGCACTTGAGCACTCGCTCACACTTGTATTTGGGCTCACAGACAGACGGGATCTGTTGTCTTACACTTTGTTGCCTGTAATCCCTGTCGCTCTCTCAGTTTTATCCGAGGGAAGTGATGACACATTATCAAAGTGATTTCTGTTTGTTACATGTCTCATTTGGGTCAATTAGAGGTAACTTGTTTTATGTTGTCAGTATTCTGGGGGCACAGTGTGGCACCGTACCCCATAGACTTGTAATTAGTTGTCTCACTCTGACGACCTCAAATATTCTAAGTGTTTGTCATACGGAGTCTGAAAAAGCTGTGAGTTGTCGCCACTAGGCAGTTATGACGAGCTGAAAAGAGCATTGTTGTTTTGGAAGCTGCTGGTGTGTGGTTGTGTTTGTGTGAATGTGGGCCTGTGTGGATGCTGTTTTAGCAAAGAAATACAAGAGGATGATTGTTTTATATCCATTTAAACAGTTTTACATGGTGATATTTGGTTTAAGCTTCGTGACCACCATTTTTATAAATGAGTTAGACTACTGACTAAACTAACAATGTGATGGCTCTTTTATTGGCTTTAAATAAAGTAATTATTTTTCTGACAGGGTCGCTGTTGACAGAATAATTTGATTTAAAATCGTTTGTGGAGTCACACCTTCCCTGTTTGTGATAAATCTTACCACATGCTTTGCCCTTAAGTAAAATATCTCAATAAATAGCTGAAGCATTGTTAAAGTTAAGACATCCCTTTAAATCAGTAATTATCACCTTCCTCATGTAAATACTGCTAAACACAGACATTGCTTTAGCTTAAAGTACAGCTTTTGAGCAAAGGCTGTATTAAGGGCCCGGATAAAGGATGATAAAGGATGACATTTGGAGCTCCCCCTACTGACTAGCTGCATTATAGGTCATAAAGCCCGCCTCCTACATGTAAACAGATGAGACATGGGTTATACTTTAAAGTAAAAATACACCTGAAATTATTTTTTCTTAAACTTATTTTTAATATTTATGATTAGTTCATATCATCAAATTTTGCTTTGTTATTGATGTCAAACATGGAGAATAACGTCATGATTAAAAGCTGTATTGACGAGTGTGGCTGCTGCAGATTAGCAGAGTAGAAGAACAGTTAACGAAAACGTACCAAACTCTAACACAAGAACTTGATATAACTGTGAGTGTCTGCTTCAGATAAACACAAGTATCTGTCCTTCTGTGGTCTGGATCGACTCCAGGGCAACATGTTTACACCAGTGGAGGGCAATATTTGGCTTCACATTTGTACAATGGGAGGAACATGTTGTCCATCTTTTCATACCATAAATGTTGTAGATATATTGGCTTCTTTGTACTTATTCGCAATAAGACGGCCTTGATGTAAAAGGTTGTATAATTAGTTTGTGACTAAATTAAATTGTACCTTGTTCTCGACTATACAGGATTTAAAGATGTTAGATATTATAATGTTTGCTCACTTCAAAGAGAACAGTCTTTCAGTTTCACTATAAAGGACCGTTTTGTTTATATTACCATGCTCATTGTAAAGGACAATCAGACAGAGAGACTCATGGAGGTAATTTTCTAACAAAATAACTCCCTAATGAAAATAAAAAGAGCAAAGCCAAACAGCAGATCAGAGCGGTGCATCCCTGTTTTGTAACACATGGCCGTTTTTATGTCTGTCTGCTTTCCTCAACCTGCACACCTGCAACCTAATTCCTGCCTGCTTTACATTTCACCCACCCGGCCTGTCCGTCTCATCTGGCATGTTGATGATTTGGCAGTGCACCAGAGGAGTGGATTATCTGCAGTTCACGCTTTCTGTCTGAAGTTTCATGCTTTTAAAGCGGGGCAGAGTGCCATTGATCAGAGAGAGAGACAGTGTGGATACATTATAGTGAGACCTGATTAGTAGGAGTGTAGCGTGACGCGCCGAGGGATCAGCATCAATAATGACACCCGGAGAAAATCTGCTTGAGCCTGGGTTTCTATTTCCCTTAGAAGTTTGATGTCTCCCCCTCTGTCCTTGTCTACAAAGTGTGGCAGCTTCTCCAACGCCTCCCCCTCGCCTCGCTGCTGCTATGAGAGCGTGCCATTTAACAGGAACTTCATGCCTTCTTGTGTAAATGCTACAAAGAGAAATGTCAATCTGACAGTTTTACAGGGACGTTGAAGTTCACCTTCAGTTCGGTTAACTCTCGCCACCATTTTTTCTTTCACCACGAGCGCTTCCTCAGAAGAGGGCAAAGCCCTCATTTAACCAGCTGGTACCTTCTTGGCATTTTGTCAACCTGTGCTCTAATGCGCTTCTTCTACTGACCTTCCACTTGGCATTTACGGAGGAAATCTACCTGCACAAAAGGCTTTGTCACAGTGGTTAATGAGCGCACGGTGAAGGACAACCTGATCATTAAGCCTTTGGACCTAAGCTTGAAGATAATGGCATCTATTGATGTGGGAGAAATAAAAGTAGGGCTGTCGTATTGTCGTCTCAAACTTTATACGTGCTACAGTAACGCTGCTATTTAGACTCAAATAAGCAGAATGAGATGTAAAAGAGAGGCTCTTAAAGATGTCAGCTATCCACTGCAGTGCTTCATAGAAAGTGTGAATATTTATGCTACACTGTGGAGGATAGAATAAAGGTTGGTAAGTTCATTCAAACAAAAAAAATAAGCAGCCACAACTAGAAAATGAGCTGAAGCTTATAGGCAGAAGTTTTTGGATCTCTGAAGAGGTTATAATGAATAAAATGTGTTGTATTGATTAAAGTTTCTGCACTTAAATCTGCCTTCTTTAGGGGCCGTGTTGACGCAGTGATTATCCATAAGCCAGGAACTTATTAGAGACATCTCTAAACCCCTGTTGTTACGCTGGACTCCTCTATTTATGAATATTTGTGATTGCTGCCCCTGCTCTGCCTCGCTCTCGCAGTTTTACCCCTCTGAGAGCGTGTTGCGAGAGTCGTGTATGTTGTTGTGCTCGCTCAGAAACAGCCTGGCCCCCGTCTCGGGGGGAAGATACTCTGGATCACACAGAAGGAGATGCAATTACCGCCTCCCTGCGGAATCCTAATCACTGAGCCCTGATGTTAAAAGTTATCCTCTTTAATGTGTTGAATTTCAAAGACGCAGCACAAATCATTTGATTTACTTACTCCCATCTTCACAGCATGTAAATAAGCTTATTAGGCGGCCATTTTTAATACGTGCATCCCATAACCTCAAGAGAAGATGCTGACTTTATTCACCAGTGAAATGTTTACAGGGAAAATGTTTATCTTACACTCTTTTTTTAGTGAAACTGAAGAAATTAAAGGGAAATTTGGTTTAAAAAAACACATTTAACTTCCCCAGAGCACCTTGAGACTCCAAATTATAATGTGAAGGTGCTTGCAGGACCAGCATCTGTACCTCTGTAAATATGTACACCGCTTGTAATATCTTTATATGAACCCTGAATCAATAAATCTCAACTTTACTGCCTCCTGATTCCACCACTGACTAATAAAGTTGTCTCCTGGACTCCGACTGGGAATCAAATGCCCAATTACAGCCCTTACCCTGCGGCCCTGCTCTAGTGGCAGTGAACAGAAAAAAGGAGGAAGAAGAAGAAGAGTTACAGAAGTGGTACATCCCGTAGTTAGGCTGAACTTTTCGCCTTTACATGGCCTTAATAGATCCGGAGACTCAACCTGCCCGAGGCTAAGGTGTGCAGGTTGGTTGTAAAAGTGGCTGCAAATCTCAGGCGCCTCTATTTTTGAGGAGGTAGACTGTCAGAGTGGCGAGTCGGTTCCCTTCCTGGGTGACACAAAAATCCTTCAGGCTCCTTTCTAGCGTGCAAAAAGAAAGAGAGAAAGAAAGGGTAGACAGACAGACAGACTGAGGAAACAGAGGGAGATAGGCCTACATCTGTTTGCTTGGTCTAGCCGAGACACGATCACATCGTCTGCCTCCAGGCTCTGTCTACGACTCTGCTCCTCTGTTGTTCCACTTTCGCCCTTGGGAGACATGTTCAGGGGAGACGAGAGACTCAGGCAAGCACACACATGCGCACACAAACACAGTCCGCTTCTCCTCGCTGCGTCCTTTCAGTGTGGAAACAGCTGCCGTTAACCAAACCCATCTCTCCCTCTCATTAATGCTATAACTTTCTGCTATTGTGCCTCTCTCTGGTGCTAACGGGACAAATTACAAAGGCCGGGCCACTCAACAGACACACACAAAGACACACAATCACACACACACCCAAGTAATTAATTGGTTCCACTGGAGCCAAGAGCTAATTTACTATCCCTCCTGCCACATTTCTTCAGATACAGTAAGGCAGCTTCCTTATGGCTCTCTCCCCATCTGTAGGTCCTTTATGTGTGTCGAAGTGTACTACGTGGGTATCATTTTTTTCTCCACCAAAGAGGTGGTTGTTGTTGTTGTTGTTTTTCAGGCATATAATTACTGAGCTGTAGGAGTTGGCAGCCTGTTAGGCTTGTTAGCTTGGATATGTTGATTGCAAGAAACATGTGGGTAGATAAAGCACACTTCAGCCTGCCCCTTACCTCCCTCGGGGTTCAACCTGTTGGGACTTTAGCGAGTGAAGGGCCAAATTTAAAATAAAAAGTAGGACTTTGCGGTTCATGCTGCCATGCAAATGAGGTCAAATTATTCTGCAACTTTGTGACATCTGAACAATTAGATGAGAAGATTATCCACTCGTTTAGGGGGATTTTAAACTACGGTGGCCCACAAGGATAGACAATCTGCAACAGCCTGAATGATCTCCATTACGAGAAACGTGCGGCAAATGCGGAAACCAGGCAACTTCAAAAACTTGTGCATGAATCAAAATCATATGCAGACAACAGAAATCTGCAAATGAAAAAAACATGTTGCAAAAAAACCAAAACAACTGTCTACAGAAAAGAGGCTGCAAAGTCAACAAATGATGAAAAGTCAGAAACGCATGATGTGACTCATCTGCTCCTCTTTTTAAAAAGTACAAACTTTTATCTGTTTTTATGATGAACATTTAACAGACCTGTGTGTTTATGTATCAATATGTACGCTTAACCCAAGACCTGCCCTGTACTTTTCAGGTTTTTTTTTTTAAAGTTTTCCTCAGACATTCATTCATATACTACCAGACATTCTAAAGTCTTCCACCTCCCATTTTGTCAAACTTCCCTTAATCAGTACACATTGAAATACAGAGGACCATCTCTCTGGAACAATCTGCCCACATCTTTACGATCAACATTGATGATGATGATCACTATCATCCTTCAAAAATCATCTGAAAAGGTCGCTAATTTGCCGTGTTGCTGCTTATTATAACTTTTTGTTAGCAAGAGGGAAGGTATTTCCGTAAGCCTCTTTGGGGCTTCTAACCTCCCCTGCACAATGTTTAAGATTCCATTGCGTATATTGTTGATACTTTTATGATGTGCAAATAAAAAAAAAAATAAATAAAAAAAAACATGAATCCAGAAAAAAACTGCAAATAAAAACAGATAAAAAGTTCCACTTTGTCCACAGGTGTCGCCAAAATCTACAGAAGTCAAAAATGTCCTCACCGTGGCTTTAAATAATCAGTCAAAGTCTGTTTAATCAAGAAATCTGCAGTGATTTAAACAGACGGCAAAAACTTCCATGTTCATTTTGAAACCAAAATCTTGGCTGTCATATTTTGACTTTCACCATCAATCATACATGGGTATTAGCTAAAACCTTCAAATCTTCAATGAGTGATTTTTTTTAGAAGAAAAATAAATGAGATGCAACCAAAAATCTGACAACATGTTTGAGTTCATAATCTGAGCTTTAGAAAACAGTGACATATTTATATAAGCTTTAACAAGAGAGTCAATTCATGCATTAGAGTTCAAGTGAAACATCATGACCTCATTTATATTGTGAAGTACTTACATATTTGATTTTACAAAAGCTGATATTTCTATCTGTAAAGGAAGTTGATTTAAGATGAGCCTTTAAAAAAAAGTGAAAAAAAAGATTGTTCTATTATTTTATAGCTATTTAAGTATTGTGGTCGATTCGTGATATGAAAGAGGGCTTTTTTTTTTAAATCTCACGCTGTCAAAAAAAATTATAATTGTTCAAAACTAAATTTGTTGCTCATCTATGATATAGTTAAGGTTGTAATAAGCCCCTAAAGAAAATGAATTTGCACTTATTATATGGGAAATAATCAACTTTTTGTGTTTTTGCTTGTAAAAAAAATCCAGCATTTTCATGTTTTTAAACTGGCATTTTAAGGGTCAAATTCCTGAAAATCAATCAAATTATTTTTTGTATTATTAGAGCAGAAGTTGATTGAGGGAATGAGCAAATAAAAGTTAAATAAAAATATATTGTGTTTTATTATTTTTATAGCTATTTAAGTACTGTGTACATTTTATGTCATAAAGGAGCTTAAGAGATGCTTTTGATTAAATTTCACATTGTCCAAAAATAAAAAATAGATAAAAACTGAAGACAGCCTCTGAATAAAGCTGAAGTAAGAACTGGAAAAACTTTACTTTTGAACACTCTCTGCTTTAAAGGATGCAGCTGCAACACACAGCTGAAAGCTCTGCACAGCTTTGTACATGAAGACACTCGACCTCCCCTGCAGTGGAATCTATCTGTGAGAGATTTCATCCATCACTCCCCCAGTCATCTCCTGTCAGCACTAAAGCTGATATGATTGATTACGATATCAGTAATTGGATGATTCAAAACTGCAGAGCGCTGAGCAGAACCCCCCAAAAAATGGTCTCCACAGGCCGATTTCACATTTTTAGCTCAATGAGAGGAATTTACCCTTGGATGACTGTGATTTTCTATTCATTTAGAGTCTGGTTAGCATCACGGTGATGCTTGTGAGCTGCCATGCCCTTTTGAAAGTACGGATGAATGGACTGCACAGTCTGGAGTTAGAAGCTGCCCTATGTATTAGCAGAGCAGCGAGTGCCCCCTCTGTGTATCGTCACCTCAGGGGTGCAGAAAAAGCAGGTGTCTCTCTGAGAATGGCAAGTCGGTTTTAGTCTTGCGTGTGTGCACAGCTGTAGACTGTGATAGTGTAATTTTGCGCCCAGTGAGACAGTCGGCTACCCGTTAGCCAAGCATGTAATTAAAGCTTTAAAAATGTCACCATTCCTCTGTGGTGGGCTTTATGTCCCTTATCGCTGCGGTCCCAGGTGAGTGTGCAAGTGCCAGCTATAGCCCCGAGTTTAATGTTTGTGTTTCCTACATGTGTGGCAGGTTATTTTTTTAAGTCTTACAGTGTTGTAGCCATCTTCGATCCGTTGCCTTGATCAGACATCAGATGACAACACTACTCTTGTGTGCTTCGGCCCTGCTGATACACATCACAGAGGATAACAGAGGCTTTGAAGTGCGAGAAATCTTTGATGCCCGTGCATCGTCCAAGCAGTTAAACGTTGAGAAAATGACAGAAAACTCTTCAAACATCCATTAAGAGATTGTTTTGATCATCTCCAGGGTAGCAGAGAGCCTGATACTGTGCTTGCAAATCAGTTAAGGGTATTGGAGTCCCTGTTAATCTTCAGTTCCTCCTGGTAAGTCAAAGTCATCGATGACACATGCATTGAAGAGGTATCTCAAAACTTTGTAAAAAGGACCCAACACTTTGCTTCCTGACTGAGAGCTGACTTTGTAGTCGGTTGCTGGGACTGTAGTGGAAATATTTACTCTCAGTGAGATGTAGTTTTGGGACAGCTCTGACAAACTCTGCTTCTACTCCAAGATTTAAGACACTCCAGAGCTGCAAGGTTGTTGTGACAATCTTCCCCCTGTGAACAGCTCTCCTGACTCTGGGATCAGCTCAGACAGTAGCCTGGGGGCCTCAGTTACGTGTCAGAGCCGCTGTCTCCACAGACGATCAGTGCCTGGGTCAGCTATAAGAGCCTTTTTTCAATAGCTGACTTGTTTTCTATAGACATCTCTCCAGCCTGGATTCAGACGTAGAGCTTGTGGAATAATGTTAATTGGCAATGACAGGCAGAGTTTGTGCTGTCGACTGATCCTAATGAAGATCACTCTACGCTTTGCGATGCTTTGTTTACTTTTGTACGTCCCTCAGGCTCTTTAACTCTGAGAAAACTTTAAGGGAATGTTTGACACATTGAAGACAAAACTGTCGTTTGATTTATTGCAGTAAATTAAAAAGAACATTACCATAAACAAAACGTTAAAGCTGCCGAGTTAGCTTAGCATAAAGCTTTGAGATGGGACAAACAGCAAGCCCTGCTCCGTCCATTTTGATGCATTCAGTTCATGCAAAAACCTGTGTTAGGCGCTAGGCGCTGGTGGCCTAGCGGTCTAAACGCCCCATACAGAAGCTATAGTCCTCGTCGTACAGATCACCGGTTTGACTCCCGGCCATGGCCATATGCTGCATGGTTTCCCCCCCTCTCTGCTCCACACATTTGCTGTCTCTCATTGGCTATCCTATCAAAATAAAGGCAAAAGTACCCGAAAATATAACTTTAAAAAAACCTGAGAGTTCATAGACAAACTGATGGGTGGTTCTTGGTCAATGTCTCTCAGTCTGGAACTGTAACTTCCTGGATTCTCTGCTTGTTCCTCAGTCCAGTTTTTGGTGTTGATGCCTGTGCAGAAATGTCATGCACATTTTGACTGTTAGTTGTTCTCACAGTCCATCCAAGAAGTATGCACTCTACTGTTTTCTCTATTATTATATTACTGTACATGTATTTAGCATTAGTACAATACAACTGAAAATAGCAAGTAGTGTGTTTGATGTTAGGGCTTCCATCTCAATAAAAAAACAAACATGTAGCCTCTATGGCGATGTCTATTGCTTGAAACTGGATGATGGTTAAGGTGACCGTCACTCTCAGGACCTTGGTAGGACTCTTTCTGACTGTTAGCATTTTTAAAACGGTCTATTTCGGCTCCCCATCTTTGGAAATTACATTCTGTACACTGTGCTGCATGTATGACCGTTATCTTAAATCAGCATCAAAACCCCGCCTCAGTTTTTGGAAAACTTGACCTATTTTTGAGCCACTTTTTTCTGGACAGTCAGGTGATGTGTCCACCAATGCAGATGTTTTTGCACTTTGAGTGCCCACAACCTCAATTTCAGAGCGCTTCTCACCAGTTTTACTGTTGCTGGGTTATGAAAGCCACCACTTTCGCTTCCAGAAGACCATTGGGTCTGTTTTGAAACAAAAGAAACTGTAAAGAATATTGATAAGATGTGTGTCATAGCATAAGCAGCAGCTCAAAACTTGGAAATTGTATCTAAAGAAAAATTAGTGCGATAACTTTTCTCCACACAAATCAGCTGATGTTGAGGGTGTGCCAAATCACACTGGATTTTAATAGAAATGGGTGCCGCCAGTGCAAAAAAATGGCGGTGCCGAACATGGCACCTCCCTGTGTCTCTTCATCTTTCATCCCCCCAGGTCTGTAGTTGTGAGTGACAGCTTGCCTCAGTCATGCTTTACAGATAAGTGGCACCACCATCTGTTAGACACATAAACAGACCCTGAGTATTAGATCGTACCATTGTTTTAGATGTATTTATACGAAAAAATGTTGTTAGCATAGCATGTGTACTAGGGCTGTCAAAATTGCTCCCAAATGACGTTCGAATATTCGCTCTAAAAAAAACCATAGGTTCGAACCATTGGAATATCTATATTTGCACATTATGTCAATAACAGGTGGACAAACTAATACAAGAAGATAACTACTTGTATATGTGTTTTTATTTAAGATTTAACATGGCTAAAACATACCTACACATTACAAAACAAGTAAATGACCTAATGGTCTTTACCGAAACACTTTTAAGACAGGAGACCTCTCGCTCGCTCGCTCGCTCGCCCCCTCCCCTCTCTGTGCACAATGCGCTGCATGAGTGCTGAACAAGACTTGTGCAAGCAATTAAAGGTCCTGACTCTTGTCCCTAATATAGGCAGGCTTCATTCAGTGATTGAAGCAAATATTATTCACATTAATTGAAGTTAAAAAAAGGAAAAAGTAGTCCACTTACATTCTTGGCGCTTGTATAAAAAAAGAGAGGAAAAACTGCATTTTACCCCAGTGTCACTGATTGTTGGGCTCTTTTAGTCCACTGTCAATGTAGGGTCTTAGGCCTGACAGGTTATTTGCCAAAATCACGAGACAGTCCACATGTGAAGAGGCCAGTGCTGATCAGACAGTCCACATGTGAAGAGGCCCGATCTCTTTTTATTCACTGTATTCCCAGCGGAAGAAAAGACGCGTTCAGAGCGCACTGAGGATCCGGGGACGGAAGATTTCTCTCTGCCGTCTGCTTCACGCTGTGCATGTGTGACTCCTGTGACCTGTCCCTCACCCGTCATGCAGTGCGCCCACTCGCAAAGCAGCCGCCGATGTGTTTTTTTCCACAGTTGAATATTAATTTTCACAATCGAATCTCCGTTTTTTTTTTTTATATTCAAATATATATTTGAATTTAGAATATTCGTTGACAGCCCTAATGTCTACTATCTTATATGCTAGCTAATGTGCTCGATTAAGACAAAGACTGTAAAACAGCCCTTCTTTACCTACAGCTCCAACCTCTTCACTATACGTCGTCACTTCTGGTCTCCCCCCCAAAGAAAAAAAAAATCTGAATATGCTTTAAAAACTGGGCTTCATGTTTTTCAGTTTCCAGTATTAGTGCTAAGCTAAGCTAGCTGACTGCTAGTGATATCTTGATACTTTCATGCATGAAAGTTGCATCAATCCTGTGATAGAACTTTTGGCAGGAAAAAACAATGGGCATGTTTCCCAACATATCCACGTCTCTCTTGATTTCTTCAGGTAAAGAGCAGAGGGAAATCAACCAGCCTCAGAAATTATAAGCTCTGTGTAATTATGGAGTCAGCTTCCAGGCACCAAGTCCTGACTCTGCCTTACCTTGACCCAAATTAAGATGTGAACAGTTTCAAAGCTGTGCTCTTTATTATAAGGGCTATCTCACCAGCATCTCTGTAAGAGCTTTAAGTCAAAGGTCTAAGTGAACTACCTCCAGCAGTTTTGGAGGCAGATAGATAGGGCCAGGTCAGGCACTAATCTTGAGGTGTTTTAGAGCTTTCACACTGAAGTTCCTCTCAGTCATGATGTCACTTTTCTTTGCATGTTTATGAAGCGTCTCCTCATCTGGAGCTGTGTTATGCAGACACTCTGGCAGACCGCATTCAGACACGTGGTAATGCATCAGCATGAGTGCTCCACTGAGCCAGCAAGGGTAAAAATAACAGCAGGATTTGGGAACCTCTGGAGAGTAAGGGCGGGACTGGACTTAAATTGCTGGGTGTGTTTTTTTTAACAAGACGGGAGAGACAGTGTGTGTGCTTGTGTGTGTGCGTGAGCTTCTGTGGCAAATGTGTATGATGTTGGTCCCAGATTTAACTGGACCAGAGGCATGGTTGTGGTCTTAGGGGCCCCGCTCTGCACAGTACACAGCCTGTGGTATGTTGAGGATTCATTGTGTTTTTCAGTGTTTGCAAGAAAACAAAGAAGCACCAAAGAGCGGAGGTGTTTACAACCATTACTCAGGAGAAGAGGAGGGTGACATTTTCTTAAATTGACCCCAAGACTCTTTACTGAAGAAAGTTTTACTAACAGAAGTTTGTGAAACAAACTTGGAACCAAGTTAAGAAGCTGTGATGTAAGATTTAGTTTACCAGTGGAGGAGCCTTTTGCTGTTCCTTGTCCCCGGTGCCTGTGTTTCATCAGCTGTGTTCCTTCCCTCCATATGCTGAAGGCAGAACATACTCAGTAAATCACAGCTCTGTTTTCGTAATCTTATGCGGCGGTATAAACCTAACAACAGACTGGAGCATCGAGGAACGTCATTGCGACAGAGGGAAGCTGAGCCAAGATTTGTTTGATTTACTGTTGATTCTCATATATAGCTGCTTGTGTAACAAACTGGATTTAGAGTCAGATTATATGCAGGCAAACATGTTGAATTATGATAAAGAAATATGGATTTGCAATTCATATCCAAACAGTCATTTCTCAAAAACTGAGGAACTTTTTCTGGTAACAAACAAACTTATCCACCGGGCTTAAAAGTTGAACTGAGAAGAAAAACTTCCACATTTTTATATCAGAGAATAAAATCTAAAATAACTTCAGCTATTTTACATATTTGTCCATTTTACCAGAGAATAAAATTATTTTGGACGTATATGTTGCATTTCTAGATCCTGCCTCATTTGGACTTTTTCTTAAGGTTACAGTAGTCCTCATGTGTTGTTAAATTCTGGTCCACACTTAACCCAAATAACACAACCGCTGCTTTAAAGTGTTACTGTTACCATAACAGGTGAACGGTGCGTGGACAGGGTAGTGTTTTGCAATGATCCAAATTTAAGATTGTGCAGAATGACATCAGCAGCACATATCTTATAAAACAGTTCTTCTGTAGGCAGAGTCTACCAGTTGAATAGCAGAGCTCTGAAGTGTGGGACACAAACTGTGTGACATCAGACTTCCACCAGATCCATGTCCGGTCCGTCTCTGATCCCCTGGATCCGTGCTCTCTCGGCCATCAACTACTTCCGGATGCGTTTTCAGAAGGGCCGCCGGGCAGCTGAAGTCACAAGACAGAGGTCTTTCCCACAGTGATTATTGCTTCAATGATTCTCATGAATGATTCTCCTCCTCCTCTCCTCAGCCATGTTGTCTTTCTGGTCCTCTGAAAACCTCTGACCTGTTGACTCCAGGCCTGACTCCGCTCATCATGACGGTTTGTTGTTGTAGTTAATTGAAATACTATCTGGTGATAACACAGAGTGTTTTATTCTGAAAATTAGACGGATGTTTTAATTTTGTTTCGATGCCTGACTTCCTGTCCCGCTCCATCTGCTCTGTTGAGATTGATGCGTCGTGCTCCAGCATCCGGCAAAAATAGAAGTCTTGTGTATCTGATCCGGAGACACAGCCGGAACGCAATGGAGCAGATCCAGTGGAAGTTAACACATTGACTAGAATAGAAACCTTACAGATCCAGTGCTGTAACGGATCAGAGGCAGACCAGACACGGATCTGGTGGAATTTGTCTTTGACTGCCTGGATCACTGTTTGGATAAATGTTATCTTTTCAAGCTTTTAGTGCTTTCATTCAGATAATACACCAGTCAGCTCACTCAGGAGGAAGAGAAACACCTGCTAAAGGATAATAATGCTTAAGGCTCTATTATGGCAGTTAGAATAAAGACTTATTTATGTCTTATTTTTGTTGAATGCGTCTTTGTCGTTTGGTTCCACTTCAGAAATGTTCTCAACAAAGTAATGATACCAAGAAGAAGAAGAAGAGAATAAGCTTTCTGAAAAGAGACGTAGATCAAGTAATGTAGTACAGAGTGAATGATGTAAGGTAAACAAGGAAGGATGAATAAAATCTTAAACAGAAGTAAGGTGATATATGATACAGAACACGCTCACATCAGCATCAGTATAAGCTCGTATCTCTCTCACACACATGCACACACACAGGCCAAATGACATATTCAAGCTACAACGCAGAGAAATATTGGCACACAGTAAAGTGTGTGTGTGTGTGTGTGTGTGTGTGTGTGTGTGTGTGTGTGTGTGTGTGTGTGTGTGTGTGTGTGTGTGTGTGTGTGTGCGTGCGTGCGTGCGTGCGTGCGTGCGTGCGTGCGTGCGTGCGTGCGTGCGTGCGTGCGTGCGTGCGTGTCAGTGTGTCTGATGAGAGAGAAAAGACAAAGACAAACTGCACATGTGCACATTTGATTTGCGCCTCAGAAGCAGAAGAATCTGTGCATCACAGATAAGGCTTTGAAACAAACAAGCCATCGGATCTAAGAGCGCTTTTCAATCCCACTGTTGGGGAGACACAAACATTTCTACGCAAGGAATTAATCTGCTCCCTGATCCAGGGGTCGTCAGGTGGAAAGGACCCCGCTGAGCTGCGATGAGCCTCTGATGGCGATATCATCACTTTTTGGCTCTGTCTGTCATCCTCTGCTGAGTCCCCCGTGAGAAGCCCAGCGGACTGAGGTGGACTGAGACCAGGAGGGAAAAGGTCACTGAGAGGTAGAAACAGAAAAAGAGGATGGATGGCGATAGAAGTTTGAGGTATCTGTCAGATGGCAGAGAGAGAAAGAGAATCCCCATGACAGCCACAGAGAAGAAAAAGTCAGTCAGTCGGCCACTAGAGCTGTCCATCATGTCGCTGCAGCGCATCATCAGTATCTCTGTCACTCAGTCCTCTGGTTCCTTATTTTGTTGGATCATTTGTCACACAGCTGGAGAATCAACAGTTCATTCAGCCGCTCTGTAAGTCTGTTTTAGACATATTTATCAATCAATAATTCAGTCCAGTCAAACACTAATAAATCAGTCTGACATTTATAAAATCAAGATAGTCTGCTGTGTTTCTCAGACAGAAAGCAAAGTACAGAGCAAACATCTGCGTCATCTCTCTGTGTGCTTAAGTCGAAACACAAGACGGGAAAATCTCAGACTGGCAGACAAACAAACAGCGGCCGTGACCTGTCTGATAGACGGAGTGACAAATACTCAGACACGCATTCAAGAATCAGCCTGCTGTAAAAAACAGAGCTGCATTGTCTCTGTGTGTGCTGCTGTCTAAAGCAACGTCTGTGCTGGTTTTACTGGTGTGTGTGTGTGTGTGTGTGTGTGTGTGTGTGTGTGTGTGTTTGTGTTTCTTTGTATGTGTGTCATGTCTGGTCAGAGAGGAGGGAAGCATCCATCCTGCAGTGAGCTGTGACCCCTGAGCCGTGCTCCCATGACTCTGTTTGGACAGATCCATCTCTCACTTTTGACAAACATGTTTATACCTCAGTCTGTGCGTGTGCGTGCGTGTGTGTGTATAAGTTTATGTTGGTGTCGATACAACGCCACATTCATTCATGAGTCTATTCATTATGTATGGTGTAATTCAGCCATCCTCAAGTCAGACAAAATCAATAGTGGTGTTAAAATGATCCTCTCTCTACAGTCGTTACTGCAGGAAGGCCTCGATTGATCAGTGGGCTGACACCTCGAGTGCCAGAATGCAAAGGCGCAGAGGAGTGTGTATGTTTATGTTAGTGTGTGTGTGTGTGTGTGTGTGTGTGTGTGTGTAATGTGGTTATGTAAGTATTGAGAAGCTGTGGCAGTCTGAGCCAGTAGATTATTCAACCTGATACACTAACGCAAGCAAATTTTATTCTACAATACCCTCTGTGTTTTCTTTCTTCATGAATAACACGCTGCTTTTTATTTGTTTATGAGAACACCTCAGATCAACAAAGCCGCGCCGTATCCACCGGAATGATAACAAAAGGCATTCGTCCCTCTCTGGTGTCAGTCTGCCTCATCTTCCCACACACCAGTGGGTCATCTTTTATTAATTTCTTTCATAATTGGAAGAGTCTTAAGAAGGGAAGATGATGACAGATGTCTCAATTATTTTTGTGCATGAGGATTTGCAGCATGAGTGTGCACGAGTCATACAAAGTACTGAAGAAGCAGTCTGACCGCCAGGTCTTCTACTATAGATCACAGGATAACTTGAAATGAAAACCAAGAAATGTGTTAGTGAGCAGAGACTCATTTATAATTTAGTTTCTGTTTTCAGAAAAGTTAAGAGGCAAACACTTAAGTGCAGGATTCTGAAAGTTTAAAAGTCAGAATTTAAAGCCACAATGAGTAACTTTTAGTTTGCATAGACTTTAACCTCCCCTCTGGACAAAGTAATATCTTATCTCTTTGTTGACCTTATCCAGTACATGCCCAAGTACTGGTTTCTGATTAAACCCTGCTTTCTATCGTTACAGTTAAACTTATCATTCAGGGTGAATCATAGCTCCTGAAAATTGAAACAAAGGATGCTCGGGTAGCGTGAAGTTAGTCACTTTGTTTGACACCTCACCAGCGGAAGTGTTTAGAGGTTTGAAAAGTTTAATAGTTGAGTTGTAGTCAAGTCACCAAAGATGGAGTCCAAGTTGAGTCTCAAGTCATCAGTTTCCAAGTCCACGTCAAGTCCCTGTCACAAGAGCAGAACTTGATATGTGTCTGAGTTGAGTCCCCATTACCTGAGGATTTATAAAGAGGGCTGCTGTCTCACTCACATATCTCTTATGAGCCTCGTCTGACTGTGTGGTGACCTTTTGGATGTGTACAAAACATGTTTCATTTATTCACATCAGAGTCTGACTGATCTGAGTCTTGAGATTGAAAATGGTCAATGAAGACACAGCACTGTGTGTAAATGCCCACCGTACCTCCCTCGCCTGATCATTGTTTCTGTGGGATCACAGCAGCTGATCAACTCAAAACACCTGCAGCCAGCTTGCGAACAACCAGCAGGCCAAGTAACTTTAACATCTCATGGACTTTTTTTTGTATATCCTGCATGTGTCTGTTAAAACTTGAGCTTATCCACTTCTCGTCCTTGATGTTTGCATTGAAATCTTCGTAAATGTAACGCTCGATTCATGATGAACACAACTGAACATGAAAACATATGCAGGTGAACACAGGTGCCAGACTGTGCCATGAATAGTAAGACAGTCTTTATCATTAGAGAAGTCCAAGTCCTCCCCTCTGTCATTTGAGTCGGAATGCTCCAGTCGGAGTCCAGTCGCAAGGAGTGACTCAAGTCCTCCTGGACTTGAGTCCTACAGCCCTAAAGAAATGATCTCTCTTGTCAGGCATAGTCTTGTTTGATTTTGTAATGCTGTGTTCACACCAAACGTGATAATATATAATGATTGGGCCGAGCGAATTCCAGGTAAAATCACAGTGAAGACACAAGAAGATGAAAGCTCTTGCCATGCAGCACAGGCGGGCAGCGTGAATGCTGTGAATTTGCGGTGCACTCAACGCTCTACTGGCTTCATTGGCTTATTCGCTAGAGTTGAAAAAATCTGATCTTCAGCAAGTAATTTGCTCCACGTTGACCAATCAGCATTGAGATCCCCTGGTAGCAGTTCATCCATCTGCAAAATGTAGGACAATCGTGTCTGTTTGTTTAAAGGGAACAGGAATCAAATGAGCTCGCTTTGAGGAAAGTGAGTCAGGAGGAAAACCTGTGTCTGTCACTTGATTCCAGCTATCGGTTGTACTTGGAAGCTATCATCACCAGCTTACCCTCACCTGTAGTCAAGCTTGATCTTGTTTGTTGACAACAGACTGGAGAAGAGGTTGAAAGGAACCCCTCCCCTCTCACAAGATTCATATCTTTGGGTACACAAATAAAGTGAGTCAATTCAAAACATTCTGGTGTTAAAATATGTGCAAATTAAGTGAGTAATGGATTTTATTCACATTAGTTGTGAACACAACATTAGTCATAGAGAGGCTTTGGTGTTGAAGTCTGTTTCATCATCAGATAAAAACTTGCAGGAGTTTTAAATTTAACCAAATTGCAAAAAATGTGTGAAAACATTTGAAAAGATGATTTTCATGCAGTCTTGTTTGTCTTGTATTCATGTTGAAGTAAATGTGTCTCTTAAAGCAACATGAGTTATTGATCAGCTGTTTAAATGATAGAAAGCACCGTCATCATACATCACCCAAAAAAGTCAAGATGTCCAAAAAAAAAACAAGGCCAATGAGGCATGTTGGTGATGGATTTGTCTACTCCTCACACTGGACGGCACCTTGCTGCTCACGCTGTTTTTAAGATTTAAAGAAGGACAGATTATTCTGTATTATCTGCTCCGTACATGAGCTTCAAATGTTAAAGTCGTTTACCACATGTGAATTTTTGTGTGGCTCTGCTTCTCTCTGCTAACTGCCCTGAATGCACCGGTGTGTTATCCATCACAGGGTCCCAGGGTGATTGCAGTGTGTGTGTGTGTGTGTGTATGTGTGTACTGTGAATGCACTGTTCGTATTTGTAGAGGTGTGAAGCAGAGACAGAGAAAAGGAGTAGGAGTGGGTGCATGAGGAGCAGGAGGAGGGGGAGGAGGAGGAGGAGGCTTGTACTGATGCCCTGGAGATGATTTAGAGTTGAGAGCGCTGTACAGCTCAGAAAGCTTTAGCAGTCGTCTCCCACAGGACCAGTTGGTGGCTTGTGGTGAGTTAAAGAGAAAATCTGATCCTTTAAGGAGAGCGCTACAACTGTTGAGATGGTTTGGGTCTAAATCAAGTCTTAGCTGCCTGTGTGTTCTCTGTTTCTAAAGGCATGAGGCTGATTCATGTGTGGCCATAAATCAGGTTATCTGTGGCTCTTTGAAAGGACACATTTTTTTAAAAGACCGGTCATATATAAGCATTATCTTGGGTTTTATCGCTCCTTAATTGTTTCACCATGTAAAGATTTTTAGTACGGCTCTGTATCATGAAAATACAGAGACCAGAAAACAGATGTGGACAGTAACGCAACCACAACATGGGTTATCTTGCAATCTGACAATGAATATGTTTTATACACAACAATTTTTAATATATATTTCAAAAAAGGTGGATGACATGACAGCTCCTGAAAAGTGAAGACAAAAAGTGTAGAGCTCCCCCTTCTGACCAACTGCTGTACATGTCATAAAGCCTGCCTCCTCCAATGTTAACAGACAGAAAAACAGGTCAAACTTTTATATCACATGATACATCCAATAACTTTTCCTAAACATGGTCATTAACCATATAGTTTGAAACTGTCTTGTTGCTTTATCTACAAAGAGTTACATTTTATGAATACGTTTAGAGTAAGGGATTTATGTGATGCTAAAATGTGGGTTATAACATCACGATTGAGAGCTCACATTTGCAAAGTAGAGGAGGAGTTGTGAGATAAATCATAACAGCACAGGAGTCATCAAACTTTACCTGATCGTGAATGTTTGTTAAAACTGACATAAGTATTAGTTTTACTGTCGACTGTGCCAACCAGAGAGATCTTTAACGTTTCACTGCTAAGTTGAATGTGTGCTTTAGTGAGCTAACGAGGTGGGATGTTGCTGCATTTTGTGAAGAAAGGTGCTATATAGTTAAAGTTTATCATTGTTACTATTATCACAACGCAATGGCTCCACCAACCGATCTCTTCTGGGTTGACTCTGGCTGTGTCCCAGTTCAGGGGCAGAATCCTTCAAAGGGCACATTTGAAGCCGAAAAACATATGTTTGAGTCGGCCTGGGAGGTGAAGGATATATCAGATGCATCTTTTGTGGCCCAACGTGTCCCATGATTCTTTGGACGCCTTTCAAATGAGATGGTGGACTCTCAAGCAGCAGAGTAATACAACTTTAGATATCAGTATTTTGGTTTAACTCAATGTTATGGCGAGCGATATGAACGTAAGAAAGACAGATGCCCTAAAACTTTAAATGAACTTGCTTGGTGCTAGGTATGCTGGCGGGTTTGCAAGCTAGCTACCTGTTGTAAGGGGACAGGGGCGGCAATATCTGACACAAGTGTAAGGTCGGGAACTCCACTGTGTTTATATTTTATAGTAAAAACAATGTTAAAGGTTCCTAATTGACATTTTGACCACCAGAGGCACTGTAGAGCATTCATTTGTGATTGGACCACACTTTGTTTTCACATTCAGCCCATAACACATTCCCTTACTTCTAGCTACTCCATTTGCAGCAGTTGTTTGTGGTAATGTATGAAACAGGTTAGCAGTGTGCTAACAAAGGCAAGGAAAAACAAGACAACTAGCGAGTTAATTTGATGTAAACTTTGCTTGTTTTAGAGTATTTAATAAAAGGCTTTGGGGGTGATTCCTGATGAAGGACATATATTAAACCTGAAGGATACACACGCTGGTGGAAAACCCTGACTGCATGCACAACTTTTTCTTTTTGGCAAAAAACTCCACAGACATCATTTAAGTTAAACTCAGCGGCAACAAAGAGGTTTCAAATCTGTGTGCAACAGTCAAACAAGGAGAAGCTGCGAGCAACAACAAGCTAATATTAGAGGGTTGAATAATAGTCTTTAAACATCATTATGAATTCTACGTTCATGAGACGCTGGTTTGTTTTTTGAACATGCTCAGGAGGTGTGTGTATGTGCAGGTGGGTACAGGCAGGTCATGTGCTCGGCTCTTAGAGAGGTAACAAGGTTAACAGAGAGTTCACAGCTCTACTGCGCCTGTTAGCCTGCCACCTGCACATGTGTGTATGCATTTAATGTGATGGGGACTCACATATACTGTAAGCACACAGTAATCCATGTACTGTCTGACTGTAGACTCACACACAACGTTAAAAACTTTTAATAATCTCATTTTCCACCTCACATTCACCCCTGTGCCCGGCAGATTATGAAATATTCCCTCTAAGTAAGCACAGACATAAAGGTATATAGGGCTGCTTGAGAATAGACAGAGAGAATGTCATATAACTAAACTGCCTGGGGAATATGACTGGCTCGCTCTCTGCTGCAACAGGTAAAATGGCTTTTTGGTGAGCAGAGAAACATTAAAGACTGTCAAGGAAAGCAGCAGACAAAGAAAAGTGACACGTAAAACGACAGGTTGACTAAAGCAAAACTGCAAAACTACAGAGGCTGACGTGTGAACCGTCGAGACGAAAGGCAGAAAAGGGAAAAGAGAGAGAGGTACCCGGCACAGGCTGTCACTTGCTTCCCCTGCAGTGGATGACAGGTGTTTTACATTACTTTGTGGGTGAAGGGAAAAAAAACACCCTTTACTTGCTCCTGTGCATTTATACACTGGACTTTGAATGAATTCCACATAGGCCCCAAGGTCATGGAGCCTATTCATGCACACTAAAGGCAGAGTAAACTTTCCATTGAAGGAGAAAATGGAATAAAAACCTGCGCACTTACAGCATTAGGGATTTCATTTGAAAGCAGAAGTAGAAAGGTGCCTTATGTTTTACCCTAGAGCTACTCCCAGCTTTCTAGCACTAAAAGGGATTCATACTTCAGAGAGGAGGTTTGTCTGAGGAGAGCAAATACTCAGTTCTTTCCCTCTTAGCTCACTTCACTTTGTCTTTTTTTTACTGTGCAGATTATTCCATATTTTCCTCTCGTCCCACAACAAACATGATATTAACAGTTTTTGCTTATTTGCAACCCACCCTTCACACTAAATCAGCTCCGTCACAGAGGCAGGATTGTTCTGTTCTGACTCTACAAAGCAGCACTTTTTTCCCCTCTGACTGGACCACAGATGAAAAGCTTTGTTTCGCATACAATAAAATAATAAGAATGCTCCGCTTGTTTGGCTTCAGAATACATTTTCTCTCATGACACATTAGAAAAGCAAATGCTTACCCTTACTGGCTTTATGACGCTCTGTATCTTCACCCCGCTCCACCACACACGCTGCTCAGAATGAGCTATACACTCAGAGAAGCTTAGTCTTGTGTTGAACACAGCATGAATCCATCTTGGTAATAGCATCACATTAATGATTAAAAAGTAATGATGTGGAGGGTCTCGACTGCTCATCAATTCACCCCCACAAAGAAAAGAAATCAGGAACAATTGAGATGTGAGGGCTGCTTTGTTTTCCTCGCAGCAAATGACTTCTTCGGGATGCTGCCGTGAGCGTTTTATAATAATCACATCCAGCAATTTGAGGCTTTGGTTGTGAATGAAAACATACCAGATTTACAGCTGCTATAGGGTATAATTGACCCATGAGGAGTGCTGTGCAGAGCAGCTTTGTGCATATATCACTCACACATGCACACAAACAAATAGGCGTTTAATAATGAATTGCACATGAATGCACATACGCAGCACACTGAACTATTGCTCCTCTGCAAAGGGAACAAAGCACACAAAATGCAGCACAGACTCATAAAGAGGTTGAGGTAATGCAGAGCTATCTGTGATTCATGCTCTGAGTGTCAGAGGTGAGAGGTGGGAGGTCTGACGTGTCACTGAGGATCACAGGGGCTAGTGTTGCTTTAAAACTCCCTAAACTTTTTTTTTTTTCCTCAATCTGTCACACTGTGTCTTCTTTGCACCTCTCTTGTTCCCTTTATGTACGGATTTATTTTTGCGGCTTTCATCTCCTGGAGTGAGTCCTGGGTGATGCAGAGAGGTGCTACACTGAATCATGTTTTACGGCCCTCGGATGTAAACTAACGTGAAATGAGCCTAAGTTTAAACCCCAAATCCGTCCTCTTCTGTCCTTTCAGGTTAGTCTCTCCAATGCTCTTGGCCCCTGAGGCCTGAGGAGAAGTGAGCCAAGCCCAGGCCCCCCCCACATGGGACGCTGTGTTACCCAGCATGCACTGCTGCTGCTGCAGTGCATGCTGGTTCTGCGGCCTGGAGGTGTGGCGAGTAGGAGAGGGCCGGTGCTGCTGCCTGAATCGCCCTGTCACAGGATGGAGCACCCACTCATCCCACACTCAGGTAAGAGTCCAGCAAACACGCACACACACACACACACACACACACACACACACACACACACACACACACACACACACACACACACACACACACAAGGTTTAGATCATTGATCCGCCTCATTACGTTTTCTGTTTTTCTCCACTTCACTGTCCGCTGCAGTTATAAATACCTTTGTCTCTCCTCGCTGCTCTGTCACTCTGACCTTCACTGATATCTGGTCACTTTCTGAGCACAAGGTTACATTCTTGGACCCATACACACTCTCTGGACTGTTATGACAGGATTTTTTTGTTGTTGCTAGGAGACAATACAAGTCTTGGACAAGTGTTATTGGTTGTAAGCAAATTCATCACCGAAGACTGAAAAAAGGAAGAAGGCATAGTATATATTTCTGCGCCTTTCCCACACAGCCTCAGCTCATCTATTGTTCCTAGGAGAGAAGAAACCAGAGAGAAATGTGAAACAAGCTGCTGTATGCTCTAATACATGGTGCAACTCTCATCATGCCTTTGGTATAATGTCTAGGTGCAAAGCCGGTGTGGAAAATAAAAGCCTGCAGAAGTGCAAAAAGTTGCGGTTCCTTGAGTGTCCACAGGCTCCAAAAGCCAAGAGCTGCTGACACATTACAGTTCTGCAACAGCGCAGTGACTAAGTTTAGCTGTCATCTCATCAGGGGCATAACCGAGATGAGCAATCTTACTCGTATACGAGCAATCTCATTCGAAGAAATTAACAGATGGCTAAATTATTTACCAGGATTCAGAAGGGTTAAAAAACCAATTGGCTAACAGGCTTATCTAGTAAGAAAGACCTCCTTACTGTTTAGTGAAGTTATTGGAGAGCTTACGTGAAGTAAAAATAGACACCAACATAAATGTTAGTGCTTCCTAAGTAGTCATCTATTAGATATTGATTTTGCTTATGCTAATGTTTCTTGTACAGAGTGTATAAATAATGGATATAGTATCCGTGACGTCACCCATCTGTTTCTGAAGCGTTGTTTTGAGGCCAATCGGCGGCGGCAACCGTATTGGAAATGTTGAACTCAACATAACTGTTGTCGAGCTAGTGTGAGGTAAAGAGTGTGTGCAGATAGAGAAATGAGCTATCCAGACTACACTTGTCTTTTGTACCAGGCTGTAAACATGTTTATTTCTGCTGTGAAGATTGTCTTTTTTGAATGGGTGTGTATGTGGTTTCCAGTACTTCCGGAGCCAGCCTCAAGTGGACACTCAATGAACTGAAGTTTTTAACACTTCTGCATTGGCCTCATATTTTTAGACCCAAGGTTGTCGTTGGGTTTTATCTTTCACACTGTGTGTGGGATTTTTGACTGTAAATGCTAATGGAAGTGGCTGAATGCTAATGTTAGCTGTGATCTGATGTTAGCTGTCAAAATGTTTTTAAACTCTGAATACGGCCCTCACAATTTTCACTATCCAATGACCAAAGAGTGTCTGATTATTTAGGTGTACACGACTTACGACCTGAAACCCAACGTATAGAAACAACGATAAAGTGTTACGTCACGTAGGAAGGGGGGAAAAAAAGCACTTCAGTGCTTGTTGTCTTTTTTTCCATTTTTGATCAGAGAACAAATTGGAGATTTGGAAAACGAGTCATCGTCTGTATTTCACTTTGGTTTCAGATATTGATGTTATGTTGTTATTTTTTTTAGTTTTCTGCAAGCCAGATCATATCAGCATGTACCTTAGCTTCAAAATATATCACCTGTGTAATATGCCAGCCCCTTAAAGGGTATTTTGGCTTAATTTTTGTACTGTTAGGAGATTGATGCGTATCGTCCATACTCACACACAGTCCTTGGGAGGGTAAACAAACCACTGTGAACTGCTGATGTTCCGTGTGAGCAACTCAGAGACACAAGCTAATCAGATAGCCTGATGTTGATGCTATTTTTTCACTATGAATTAAATCTATATAATAATTTTAAGTACAGAGAAACATTTTTTCCCTTTCCCCACTCTGTTTTCTCTTCACTCCTTCCCTTAGACACAAAGCAGACTGCACTACAAGCCTGTGCACTTTTAGATGAAGTATTTTCAGCATCAGATGTCATTGTCCTTATCCTTATCTTACATTTCTATTGAACAGCTAAACTGTAATGAAATGCTTGTGAAACTTCACCCAGAGAAAGTATCAATAGGGATCGATGGGGTTCTGTCTACCCTCTGTGAAGCAGCAAAATGTCATTGAGCTGTTTTCGGTCCAGTAGAGTCACAGTCAGATAATCACAAAGGATTCTTCCAGGGCGAAATTGACGAGAGGACCAAGGTCGCTGCATGTGTCCAAAGATGCTGGCAAGAACTCAGTACGACTGTCGCCCAGCACAGGCTCAAAGCACAGGCTCAAAGCAAAGACTCTGCGGCTACAACTCTTCCTCTCTCTCTCCGTCTTTGTCTTTATCCACGGCTTTTATCATATCATTGTTAGCTGAGGCGGCACTCTTCCCTCTGCGCCAATTGAGTGCAATGATGATGACTAACTGTCCGGCTAACGTGATATGTTAACCCGCCTTGTGCTTTCTGCGCGAGGGGGATCAAACAGCAGCCGGTGGGTCAGCTGTGGTCAGTGCTTCTGTGTTCTCTAATGTGCCAGAATGGCCCATTAAGCTCTGCTGGCTTAATGCTTTTCTTGAAATATAGAAGCATTAATAAAAAGGGTCGTCATAACAGTCAGCAATCAGACATGGTTCACCTACACAAAGCCCACTGAACAGAGCAGGAGGACAGAAATGGAGGAACTCAGAGGCTGTAGAGAGCGATCAATTGTGGTTGAGTCGCACATTATCGACTCTGCAGGTTAACGGAAGAAATATTATAAACAGTGACGGAAAACGCTGTGACAAAGGATCTAAAGTCAGTTTACCCAAATAAAAAGCAACTCAGATTTACTCTCTCAGGCTTCTAACAAGAGGGCTGCAGCTAACGACTACCTCCCTAGTCAGCTCGTCATCGATTATCAGAATGATTAAGTGACTGGATAATGAATCGCACCATAACTTAGCCGATCAGGGCATTGGGTTAGCTGAGCAAGGTCGAGCAGGCGACCCGTGTACAGAGGCTACAGCCCTTGTTTAACCGGTTGTAGGATTGATTCTCCGTCTGGCATGATTTGGTGCATGTCTTCTCCCACTCCCTCCCTCATTTCCTCTCTCTCTCTCAAACTGTCCTGTTGATTACAGGATAAAAAAACTCAATTATGTACAAAAAAACAAACTTTTTTTGACTAATTTACTCTTCTAAACTCAAAACATGCCTTTAAAAGTCTTAATTTAAGCCATATTGCTTTGACATAGCTTGTGGTAATGTAGAACGGATGATTCTGTTTCAGTGTGTAGCGTCATTACCCTCATTAGTACGAGGTTGCTCCACTTTATGAAGATACAATAAGAGGAAGTAAAAGTGTTGCAGTGGAAAGGTTTAAAAGTAGAGTGTGTAAATGCAAATCAGAGAAAAATCACACATTGTGGTTTTAACTTTGACTGATGGGTTGAATGTCCCACTTTATGTTTAAAAGAGACGTACAACGTGTCTTCTCTTAAAACGCTTGCACATCCCTGATGTCCTCCCATAAGAAGCAAGGTCTGCTTTATGGTTTTTCACAGACAGCTCTTTTCTGTGCAGCACTGAGGGTGAAAAGCTCCTGGACTCCAGAAGTTAGAGAGTGTGATAATGTTGCATCAGCTGACATTTTGCTGTGTTTTGTTTACCTGCTGCACTCCAGTCTCTGTTTTACAAGCACAGCTCTAAGCAGAGATAGTAAGGATGAGAGTGCTCACCTATCAGGAACTCAGCTCTGGGAAATGATGCTAAGCGTGCTAACAGCATGAAAAACACATGCAACGACTTCACAGAATTAGACTACTATGGTAAAATGTGATTTTTTTTGTCATCAATAACGTCAGCTGCATCCTAAACACAAGTGCAACTAATACACCAGAGAGAGTTATTTAATGTGTTACAGTATTTTAGCCAAAAGAGGGCGCTCCAAGAAGTAAGTGGCCGCATCACTGTGTACTTCTTAACCTTTTCTCCCTCATTATGTCATAATCATGCATTTTAAGAAAAAGACTCTTCAATTCAAACAAGTGACTAGTGGAGGGGGAAGCTGCTGGTCTCTCTATAGTCAGTGAGTGCGTCTCTGCCTCACAAATTTGACACGAGGCAGGGTGACAATGACAGATGGTTCTAGAGAACGCTGCACATCTGCATAGAAAGTGCACATTGGTGAACACAATGTAGGTCTTCAAGCAAGTTTGCAGTTTCAGCCTTTTTCCCCTCTGGGAGCCCCCCCAAAATAGACTTAATCTTATAAACCCATCAGGCTGATATTCTGGTTTTACAGTAAATTAATCAGCAACTAAATTTGTCGGTGTTTGTCTCTGTAAGTTAAGCTGCTATATCAGTATTAATACACTTTACCCAAATATGGTTAATTTCCCATAAAAGAATACCCATTAATCAATTTCTTTGATCAAGTCCTGATATTTCTTGGGACAAGTCATAGAGGGTGAGGATGTGATGTTATTTTTTTCTGAAACTGCCCTCCCTTTTAAACTTTTATAAACACTTTCTCATAGACGAGTGCAGAAGAAAACAACTGCTCTCATTTCCCTAGCAAATCAAAATTAATGCAGCTTGCTGACATTCCCACACTTAAAGCTGGGGTTGGTAATCAGATTTAGATACACTTTTTGTCATACTGGTTAAAATGATCTTTATGTCCTGATGGCAATCAATACATAATGTGTTCCTAAAAAAGAGTGAAAAAAAAATGCTATCTACAGCTGGAGTAAACCTGGGAAAACACCAACCAATCACCGTTTTTTGGCTCCCCAAATTTTCAACCAATCAAATCCCGTCCAGCCGTTCTGCCCTCCTCCTGCGCGTACATTTCCCCGGCGTGCACTCCTCCGAGTCCCCGTCTCCTGCCTCTACTTCCCCTGAAGTTTACTGCCCCTCTCGCTCGTCCTCGGGCCTGTCCCCTTTGACCTGATGAGGTGCTTTGCTCAGGACTGTAGTCCAGATCAGAGTCTAAAAAGCTCTCACCAACAAGCAGAATAATTAATGACGTTCAGTAAGTCTGTAGTGATGACGAGACAATTCGTGAACACGTTGAGCTTTAATAACCGGTCACTGTCGGCCGTGATCACGACAACCAACAAAACAACAATCAATGTTTGAATGAATGAAAAGCTTCTCCTCTCCTCTCTCCCACTCGCACACTCTACACCTCTCCTGATGCCTTCACTGACCGTCAACACTGTAGGAATTAAGAACATCTACACTGAACACGTTTAACAAACAGTAGAGCTGTTACAGTATTATATATGTGTTATAACTTTTCTCCTGATATCGTGTCACCGGTACAACTGGATAATGCTAGCATGACAGTTGTGAGTACTAACAGCAGCCATGTTTGTTTGTGTTTTTAACTTTCACTATGATAATGTTTTGGTGAGGACCGGTTTTGAATCAGTCATGATCATATGGTCGAGAATCAGCTGCGCTCATGCATGTGAGGGGGGGGGGGGGGGGGGGGGTCGTTTTGGAGGAGCTCCAAGGGAGGAGGGGAGGGGTTAGACGGAGTCATGAGGAAAAGCTACATTCAAATTCATGCTGGTTTTCCGAGACTACCGACCCTAGCTTTAAGAGGAAGTTCAAGATTTCAAAGCTCGCTCGTGGGCAACTTCTCCGTCTTCAGTTTCAATCAGGGGCACTAAGATGATATTTTTAGGTTTCATTTAAAATGATTGGCATCCCGTCTTGCCTTCAGTGTTTGTGTCTGAATAAAGGGTAAGGCTTTGTGCTCTTTGTGGGTTACACTGCAAACAAGAGGCAGTCGGCCCGGTGCCAGACATCTGCCTTCAAACATTTAAAAGGTGGAATTATTGTTCATAAAATGAAATTGCACAGATGCAGTTAGAGTACGCATGTAAATTTCATTTGCTTGTAAAGTCAGTCGACCCCTGAAAGTTCACCCAAACTTTCCGCGCACACCAGCTTGTTAGCCATCATCTTTGTCACCCTGGTATTAAAGCTGTAAAGCGCTGCAGACTAGAAATTGTCTTTGCTCATGTACACCCGTTAATCATTATGCTTTGTTTACTTACATCTCTGTTTTTATTTCGTCTTTTTTGAGAGTCAGCACCTTTGCAGAGCACCTGCTAATTCCCATGATCTCAAGAAGGCGTCCATTAATCTTTGCCTTCACAGTTATTTTTTGCTCAGTTTTTTAATAACCATCCTTTCATGGTTTGATGATAGTCTTTGTGCGGTAAAAACACATCTCATTGTTTCTTGCTGTTTCTTGTTGTACAGTACACAAAGCTTTTTTATAGACTGTCACATTTAAGCCTTTGGTTTTTTGCAGAAAAAGCAAGAAAGGCTGAATCATCACAAAATATTCCAACTCTAGTATCAAAAGCACACGAGCGTACTCACACAAACAGTGTGTGAGGGAAGAGAAACCTCTTGTTAAACCTATTATCATCCTCTTTTGTGAGTCATTGTGCTCCATGTAATGTACTGTAATCCCTGGTTGTTGAGGCTGTGCAGGGCTGCCATGGCTTCTGGCTTCAGCAGAGCTGGGAGGACTACAAACACATTCAACATACCCCTGTGTATCACTACGGCTCAACACTCTCACTGCTCAGGCTAACCTGATCCTTTTGGACATACACAGACATACATGATCTGATCTGAGTCTTCCAGGCTGGGCTGCAGTGAAGCTTGAATTTACATTCAATCAAAGAAAGTTATTGATATTTTCTAAATCAGTTATTTGTTCCTTCTGAGAGAAATATGAGAGGATCAAAGCCTCTTTAATGTCTGTATGCTGAAAATATAGCTACATAGTTTCCCATTGATCTAAGCTAGTTTATTATTATTACACAAACTTGTTCTTATCTTCTTCGGCATCTCTCTTCAAAGGAGCAAACTATTGCTTTCAAATAAAAGTTACTTGAACATCTAGCTTAGTCAGATGACAAAAATGTCAAATATTCTATAATTTTTCATAAGAATTTAAAGCCACAAATGATTTCTTCCCTGATTATTTCCTGTATGTGTGAGTAATCAGATGAAAATGTTCATCCTACCATCTTTCCAATATCAAACATACCAGTCATTTTTCTTAGAAAATGTTAACTTAATGTTACTTTTGGTCCATGTCATGTGAAGAGATTTACGGTATCTAGACCACAAGTTGTAGAAATTAGATTATTCAGCGATACCTAAAGGTCAGATTCTGGATTGAAACACTCCCTTGCTCACCCCCCTGTAGGTGAGGTGACAGCCTTCAAGGACAAGAAGCCTCTGTGATGCATGATCAGTGTGATCCTCCATTTTTCCTTTTTTTTACCATTAAAAAAAATCTATTTTTTAAAAATTCAGACCAACGACCACTCATCCAACCAGTCCTTTTTCTGTGAACACTCACTAAATACAAAAATACAAAGCTTGCTAGTTTGACTTTTCTGGGCTACTGTAGAAACATAGTTGTGCAAAATGACATTTAACACTACACACTGTACCTTTAAATATTACACACTGTACCTTTAAATACTACACACTGTACCTTTAAATAATGCACACTGTACCATTAAATACTACCCACTGTACCTTTAAATATTACACACTGTACCTTTAAATAATGCACACTGTACCGTTAAATACTACACACTGTACCTTTAGATACTACTCACTGTACCTTTAAATAATACACTTTAGATATAAGGTTATGAGCTTTGCATAATTCGGCACAATAAGGGGCATGAGTGATTTGACCAACAGGTTGTCACATGGTAGCTGTTTGCCAGGAGGATTAAGGCCCGCCTCCACTCAACTTCTTTGCCTTGGCTGAAGTTTTGGGTTGAGTCAGCACTTTGATTATGTCAACCCCATTGTCGGTCTTCAAAACACCCCTTCAGAAACCAGTGAGTGATGTCACGTCCATGTTTTTACAGTCTATTGGTGAAAGCCTTCCAGTAAAAGTTTCAGTCCGTCATATGACCACTCAAAAACTCAATATTTACGTTTTTTCCTGTGCGAAAAAGAAAAGAGTTTGTTGTTACCAACTTCTAAACAGGGATTGAAAAACAAAGCTCAGGTTTCAAAGCGAGAGTGGCAGGGAGGGGAGAACAATAAAATGTACAAAGCTTTTCTTAAGTAGCTGGTGTCTCTTAAACGTGCTGCCTCAGCAGGTCTGGTAGAAACGGAGATAAACAATAGAGAGCTTAAAGAGTGGTTATGACCTGTCATGGAAAGCCAAGGTTTAAGGTCTGTCTGAATGTATTCCAGTGACAGCGTTCCTTTTCTCTGTGAGATTGTGGCCTGACTGTGGATGGGTGTGCCTCACATGGGCCTAACCCCACTGGAGATGGCGGTTTTCTGACTTGGCACAACACTTGGCTGACAGAACTGCTACTGTGGTGCGAGGACGCTATCGTCTAAAGACCGCTTTCTGCTTTGTGTGGCGGTTTAAGAAATGGAGGGTTTCAGGAAAAAAAGTACACTGTACAGTTCAGCAGCTATATTCAAAATGTTTACTCAAAGGTACGCTCGCTATACTTTCACAGGAACAGGTCTGAATTTAGCTGAAACAGACGTCCAACCTAAATGTGTGTCAGGATTATTTAAAGAGGGGTGTTGAAGGAGTTCATCCAGATGGGTGTAAAGGAGATATTTTGGTGAAGAAGTCGTCCGCCCAAGCTTTCATGGTGTTATTGTAGCTCTAAGCCCTGGAGATATACTGTATTAATAAAGTGTTGTATTAAAGAAGTGTTCCTGGGTGTAGACTTGAAGGCTTTTAAAGGTTATAAACTGTGGTGTAAACAATGCCTTCACAGGCCAAGCTGAGGGCCACGTCTCTGAGGAGTGGAACCAGTGGACTGGTTTTACAGCCATGGACTGAGCACAGCTTTTATCATCCCTGAACGGCTTACACATCGTTAGAGAGAGAGAGGGAGGAGGGAGTAAAAGCAGAGAAACAAACAAATGGCCAAATAGCATTCATAAATGCAACAGGCTACATCGAGTGGCAAATCAGAGATCTTTTAATTGGTCTTTTGGGGGCAGTTTCTGTAGATTTAGAGGCCCTCTGAGGTCTTTGGAGGCTCTATTCCAAAACATTAACTCCGCTTTATTCATGTCCAAGGTCAGCTATGTTCTAGCCATGTTTTATTTTAATGGCTGACAGGCTGCGAATGGCATGAAGAAGGCTCTGTGTATTTTTGGATTAGTATGTCTTTCATTTACCCGCTGCAATAAAAGCCCTACATATCATTTCCCCACACATTTCTTATTTGTCAAGTGCTCTGAAGAGATTTGGTCATCTTGTAAAAGAGTTGGCTCCTCTCCTGCAACCCTAGAACCAAGCTGCTCTGCTCCTAAACACATATTACATTTAAATAATTTATTGCGCACTTATTTGAGGCAGCTCAGTGGTATGTTTTGCATGATTCACTTGCAGCCCCAAGGCCACAGCAGAGCCCAAAATTTGAGTTGTAAGACTCCAGGCTGTAAAAAAATAAGCTTGTTTTTCGGGCTTAAAATAACATAATAGGAGGAAAACCTTTGAGCACAAAACCACGTACGACATGTCTTCGCTGACCTTGCCTTTTGCTGTTCCAAGCTGAGCAGGTGTTTGTTTTTTCCACAGCTCCGCCAAATGGTTTCCTCAGCCTCACCAAATAGTTGCCATTCTTCTGCTGCCCGGTACCACAGGGCCGCATTTAGAGCGAATTGGCTCTTCATTTATGCGAGTGCCTGCTGCCACACTCTATTTGCTCTGAAAAATCCATTCATGTTTTAGAATGGGTTCCACATGTTGCCGTTGGTGCCGGCCTGGCAGTGCCGTAGAGCGCTGAAAACTTCCAGAGCTGGCAAAGTGATGACTGGCGTGGCCTGTGATGCGGATTGTAAATATTTATACATCCTGTCATTTTGTCTTTGTGTCAACCACTCCGTGTCAGAGCGAGGAATAACAAAACAGGGTGCGGGTGAGGGGCTGTTCTATTTCGAGGAGAAGGGAAGCAGGGGTTAAGAGGATAAGATGGGACCGGGTAAAAGGGGGAGGGGGGTGTTCGCGTGTGTTTTAACATGTTGGCTCTGAGCCCTGGCTGCTCACTGAATTTTCATCCCAATCTGTGTGTGTGGTGAAGTCTCCACGCGTGTTTTCTGTGTGTGTGATGCCGCCTTCCTCTCATCGGCGGCCAAACCTCCTGATTCAAGCAGCTGCTGTACAAGAGCTGTGGTGATGTGATTACATTATCACATGAATTTAAAGTGAAGCCATTATGAGCCGTGTTACATGCAAAGCAGGCTGAAATCAAGAAAGCGAGATGTGGGGATAGGATTTGTTTATTAGCTGTTTTCTTTTTCTGCTGGCTTAACGATAAGGTTGATTTTATGGGACCATAAAAATCTCCCTAGGTTCTATTAAAATTCGCTATTACAAGCCATCCGAAAACAAATAAATATCGCAACCCAGATCAGAGTTCAAATCAGAGTGATTAGTCTCCATGCTGACGTTAACCCAGAGTCCTGCAGTTTTAAAAAAGCTCTCCAAGTGTGCCACAGTTCTGCTTCCTTTACAACGATCTTTAAAAGCCCCATGAGTTTGACTTTGTGGATCTCTTTTAACACGGCCCCAGAGGCTTTGGAGGGCCAATCCCCGCCAGTTATGAATGTTTATGAATGAGCCTTGGCCTCGTCACAGAAGGCCATAAATCCATTCAGTGCTGTTGTGTTCAATTAAAACTTTAGCCCCCGTTTGCACACTCCAACAAATATCCTCTCTTTCTATCTAACACACACATACTCAGGCACACACAAGCTCACACACTCTCCATCACCCCGTTAGCAAGCCTCCCCTGGTGCGTCAGGGAGATTTATGGGGAGAAGCCGGGGTTCGTCAAGCTCCGGCTTCCCCGAGGGGGGGTGTCACAGCTACATTGGTATGCCGGGGATCCTCTCGGTGGCGTGAAAAACAAGCCCAGTGGAGCCGGAGGATTGACACATCCACAACTTTGTGTCTCCCTCCAGGACAGGCAGAGCGTCTGCCATTAAGCAAAGTGAATTCATTGGGGTGAAGTTGGACGTGATCTCTCTGATATGTATTTCACCACCGCTAATGAAAATGTATTAGCACGGCGAAACCAGACGCCGGATGCTTTTTTAGTCTTGCAGTGCTCTTGTAGTTGTCACCGGAGACTTTAAAGTGAACAACAGAAAACATCTTTGCATACAGTGGCTCTATCTCGCAGCAGATGATTTTGTTTTGTTTGGAGAGCCACAGTTTGGTCCCATTACGTGAGCTGATGGCGGCAGATGTTCTTTGGAAGCTCCCGTTTCTTCGTGCTCTGTTTGTCCTGGTTCGAAAAACCATCAGAAATCCCACGTTTGTCACTGAAACTCAAAGTGCTCACTGATTGATGCAGTGAAGGGAGAGCATGCTTTCATTTTTATTTTATTTTTTATTTTTTTAAGCGCAGTCTGACAGGTGTGCCTGAAGACGCAGATAATGTGTTTTTTTTGAGGAGGATATTCAAGCTGTCCTCTCCCTCTGTTCCGGGCCTGATGGAAAGCTCCCTGCTGAATTAAAGAAGTCCCTTTGATATTTTTTGGGTTTGAAAATAGCTCACAAATAAAGTGATGGAGGACTTTAAATCACTGTTGCAACCACTGCTGCAAATCCAGCCCCACACCATTGTGATGCTTTTTGGAAGTGTGGTCTGATCTTCATGTACACTATAACCAAGTTGCAACCTCTTGTGTTGAAAAATGAAGCCACTGCAGAAGTGCAAATTGCATTTCCTCCAGTGTCCACTTGAGGCCTGCTCCTAAAGCCAAAGAAGCCCCATTGTCACCTGTTTTTACAGCAAAATGAAACATTTTGCACACGTTTGCAGTCTGGAAACAGATTTGGTTTCTGTCACTCATTTCTTTATTCATACACTCTGTACAGAGTGGGGGATTTTTATAAGATAAGACCAAGAGTTCTGCATATATTTGCATGATAAGAGGCAGGGCTGATTTGACAAGTTGAGTGATGCCTGCCTCAACTCTGATTCCTTTTTTTTTTTGTTCGATGTCACCCAAAAGTTAGGTTGAGTCATTTCCAATATGGCGACCACTAAAAAGCTCTGCCTGCTAAAAACCAATGGATGACATCAATGAGAAACTGTCCAGGTTTTATATAGTCTATAGTTTAACTCCTCTGTAACCAAATTAAATGACTTACCGGAGTCAGACTGACTAATTCAACTAAAGCTTTTCTCACCAGTGCTTTTACGAGTTGCTCTGCTTTTCTGGCCATTTTTTCGGTGGTTAGAGGAAACCTATTTATTCCCAGTGAGCAACAGCTCAAAGCCAAATCAGCAAAAAAACATGAGAATATATTGTGTAGTCTAAGACAGTATCTGTGAGATATTTAACTGAAGTATTTCTTTATAAAGGGCCAAAAACACTAAGAAGACAAATTAAAGACGTATAGAACACTTGCACTAGACTTAATAACCCAGCCCAAGAAATGTTCCTCTCCTCCTGTGATCTCTGTGCAGTCACCGTTTCGACTCAACCAATCAGACATTATTGGGAATGTATTTTTTTTATATATATAATGTGGCTACCATCATCTATCCAGCTAGCCAAGGAAAGAGTTAAATAGACGGTAGGGAAATATGTGAGTCAGGGAAAAGTCGTCTACAGCCCGAGGATCCGTAACACAGTACCAAACAAAGTGTAAAGTTATAATTTTGGGCTTTTACACCTTTATGCAGAGAGAAGAGGACAGAGGATAGAGCAGGAAACTGGGAGAGAGTAGGGGACTGACATGCAGGAAAGGGACCGCAGGCTGGAACAGAACCCTGGCCGCCCACTACTGTATATGAGCGCGTAATTTAACCATTATGCTAAATCCACGCCCAATAAATTGGTTTTCTGACAGCGAAGGAAGGTAATGAAAACTTCTTGATAAAGCTTTCACTTACGCTGACATTAGTGTTGTGGTCAGAGTCTGAGTTTGGGTCTTGAAGTTTGCTTAATGACGTGGTAGAGTTGACTCCATCTGTAGGGGTTGTTAGCTTAGCTTCTGAGTGTGGGCAGCAGTCGACAAAGAGGCCAAAAGTTAATATGTGTTAGGATTGTTCAAGATAAAAATGTTTGTATTATTAAGTAAACTAAAAGAAGGAAAGGGGAAGTCCAACGGCTATACTTGATCTGCCTTTTTCGAAAGCTAGTTATGTTTTTGTTTTAAATGCATAACTTACTCTATTTGAAACATAAAGAAACATTTATTGGATTCTTTAAATTGATATTTTATTCTAAAACCCTCCAGTTCATAACTAGTATTGTTTTAAGAACTGAACTTTATAGATTTAATCAGTCTTCCAATTGTTGACTGCAGACAGAGAGCTTCTTTTATCAGGTTACTTCAGAACACACAGCCCTGAATCATTGTTTTTAAGTTGTGGACCTTTGCCTAAGGAAAGCTTCTCTTCCTGAACCTCTAGATTTGAACTGAATCCCTCTGCTTCAAGTTATTTAGACTAAAGATTAAGCATATGTAGAGTGATGGATAAAACATGTCCACATAATGACAGATTGACCACCCCGGACTGAACCTATCGGGTAACCAGACGGTAGACACACCGTCCTCATCGCTCAGCAACCATCCCGGGGGCCAGTGATTCGATTGGTCAGGGGTTAATGGGTTGGGCGCCATGAGGACAGGCATGTTGTGGATAAGATGTCAGAGTCTGTCTGGGATATCTCTCGCTCTTACTCTCCATATACCGTGCTGAGCAAGGTCAAGTTCCATAAAAGTTAAATATAATGGCTCTTCATGGTTCGGTCACAGCGTACATTTACATGAAAGCGGTCAATCAGCAGCAGTGAATGCTCCACAGATATCAAAGACTTCACACTGAGTCACAAGAAGATAAATGTCACTACTTTAAAAAGATACTCTTACAACCGGAGGTTTCGTGTCTCACTTTTGTTGTGAAGAGGCTGGAGAAGCGCTGAAATAAGAGTGCTTTGATCCATGCAAATGTATTATTTGAATGAGTGACCTTATCAGCCAAGGATGGCTCCAAACATTTTTGTTCTTTATTTAATTTCCTCTTCATTTCCTTCAGTAGGGGGGCCTTGATTTGTCTCCTGGCAGGGGTGAAATTGCCTGACAATTTTGCTAAGTAATTGTGATTTTAAATAAATTAAACTTTGCCATTAGGCAACAATGGCCAATGCTCCCCTGCTGCCTTCCGAGCACAGAGGTATAATGATCTCTAACTTTGTCTTCAGCGGTAGGAAATGAAATGTGCTTCATTTAAAAGGTTTGGGAAATAGAATATCTTAAATGAGTAAAATCACGTCCTGTGACTTATTCAATGTTTCTCAAACTATGAAAAGTTCTCAAGAGGACTGAAAGGGCTGTATTGGTGTATTAAGATTAAATTTAATAACAGACAGCTGTTTCCCCTCAAAACGGACGCTATGAAAGGATGTCATCCTCCACACCTGTAAGTCCTGCATTCGTAGCATTAAAACAGGAAAGAAGAACTCTCCCCTATATAAAACTAAACCAGGAGTTTATATGTATTATCAGGTGGATGTTAGGTCTCTTAGGTTAAATAACATTATGCTAAATTGTGCTAAAAGTCCATAATATCATCAGGGTGCTGTATACGGCAGATACATGGCCAACCCACACAGCTCATTATTTTAAATCAGCCTCGTACCTCCGTCATGGAAACACCTGCCACTAAGTGACATTACTGTAGTGAAATAAAGACTCATTTTAAAGTCTGAAACTCCTACTCCATCTTATATCTTATATATGGAGTTAAAATATTGAACTTATTATACTAAGAAATAATGCACGTTAAAGCTCAAGTACGGAACTTTGGGTTTGCTTGAATTTGGCGCCCCCTCTGGACAAAGTGCTACTCTCATTCATTCTCTGGTTTGGTCCTCTAAGCTGCCTTTGCAGTCTAACACGGGACTTCTACCAGATCTGTGTCCGGTCTGTCCCTAATCCACTGCGCTCAGGCTCCGTGCTCTCTCGTCCGTCAACAACAACAGGGTTGTGTTTCCAGAACGCAGCACGGAGCAGGAGTGTTTTAGAGTGTTTTATTCTGAAAATGAACCGGATGTTTTCATTTTGTTTTGGTGCCTGACTTCCTGTTCCACTACATCTGCTCTGTTGAGCTTGATGCGTTGTGCTCCGGCATCCAGCAAAAATAAAAGTGTTGTGTATCTGATCCAGAGGGCCTCGACCTGCCAGTTAAGAGATGCAGCCGGAGTGCAACGGAGACAGATCTGGTGGAAGTTAACACATTGACTAGAATAGAAACCAGATCGCTGTGACGGATCGGAGATGGACCGGACATGATCTGGTGGAATTTGGCTTTAATGCATCACTCACTGAGTCTTTGCATGTTAATAAAGGCTCTGTCTGTAGCAGGCTGTACCTCCCTTGGTCTGATAATCACCCTGCAGCAGTGGTTACAAGATGACTGTATAGAAATCAGAAGCAGAGGTTGCTTAGGGTGTCAAAAAGCTCCAGAGAGACAGGGTGACAGGTGTGGATGAGATCCACGTCCTATCAGCGTTGTACCAGCCTGTCACGTTGAAGGTGGTGAGGTGAGCCTGAAGGCAACGCTTTCAATTTACCCGTCAGTCTTCTTCCCAACCCTCATGGATGGATGGCTTATGAAGTTCGAATAAGCTATCTGTATTATTGTATAAGCAGCTAAAATTTCCTCTCAGGATCTTTAACGTCACAAATCTAAATAAAGATTGGAGGAAAGGTAACTATCTAAACACAAACTAGCTCTCCCCTGAGCGTGTCCTTCAAAGCCCCCTCCCGGCGAGTGCCAGTGAAAAGTTACGGCAGCCCTTTGAATGCAGCCCATTCGTCAGCTCAGCTGTCATCTACAGCCATAAACGCTAGGCTCTGATTGGCTCACTGTAGTAATGTCTTGTGGTGTCTTTTTCAGAGATGGAGCCGTGGATCTTCAGGTTCAAGGCAGAGGGTACAGTGGATTACTCACAGCTGACCTTTGACCCCGGGCAGAACGAACTGATCGTGGGTGCCAGGTAAGCTGAGTTTGTGTTCTCTCTCTCTTTCCTTACCTCACTTCGTCTCCTCGCCTTCCCTACTTTCTCTTTCTTTTGTTGCCTGTGCTTTGATTGTTTCAGCCTTCACTCCACAGCTTCTTTTTTTTCCAGCGTTTCTAGGCGCATTGCTTGAGTAATGATCAGTTTCTCTATAGATGTCTTCAAAAGCCGAGAGAAACAGCTTTGATTGTTTCCAAGGCTATTGTCTTTGTCAGGCCCAGCCAAGTTTTTGTGAGTCTGTGCTTTTGCATTTTCTCTGTGATGCGGACTTAAAATTTAAAGGGACGGCACACCTTTTGTGATAAACAATCCTTACCAGGCTGTTTCTGCAATTTCTAACACACACGTGATAAAACATGTTCTTTGAAGTGTGTGTGTGAGAGAATTGGGTTTATGCATACATGCTGTGTGTGTTGTATGGCTGATTCCAGATGAAGTGGGCTTTGCACTCCACTTAATGGCTTAGTTGTCAATAGAATGAAACACTCACTACAATGTGAACAGGAGATAACAGAGGAGCCAGCAGGAAGGAGAGCAGCAAAACAAACAGAGGCAAAGTGAGCCCAGGGAATTATCTAATGCACCGCGGGAACTAAGATGGAAAAGGCTAATCAGGGAAAGTGTGTGTATGTGGACGGATGAAGAACGATGGTCAAAGAGGTGAGGGATTCAACACTAAAGCTGCCTGGATAATTTAAAATAACATGGTATAAGAAACAACAGGCACACAGTTTTCGCTGACGATCTTTTATTTTAAGCTACAACTCAGACAATTCCATCAACACGTGATATTTGGAGCACTCCAAGAAATCGAATAAGAGATTTAGTTCTCTGTTAGGCTGTCGAGTGCCTAACTGTGAAAGGCGATGTGGCTGAATGGATGGCTGCGAGCAGCGTTAGAAGTATGAGTGATAATGGAAGGAAAGGGGGATCGATGCAAATATCAATACAGTAAAACAGGGGGCTGAGGCCGTGCCGAGACCTGGCTGATTGCCACGATTTGGTGGATTGATAGATCTCTGCAAAAGTGTGTGCATGTGTAAGAGTTTTTGTGTGTGTTTTAAGATCCTTGAAGATTTCACTCTGAAAATGAGTTGTCTACTTTATGAAAAAAACAACAACTGCTCTTTACAATGATTGCTATTGAGAAAGAAAAACACATTACGGGTTATTGTTGGAGCTACTGCAGAATCTCTGCCTGCATAATAGTTTTTAAGCAATGCAACACAAATCACTCAGGTAATTTTCTACAGAGGTTTATTTTTTTCTGCTGTTAGATTGCACTAAACTTTCTAAATGTTAAAGATAATTTCTCTGCAGCTGCATGGCCAGAGAGGTTAATAGGTCAGGGTTGAACTATGGAAGAAAAACTACAAAGTCAGGATAAAAGAGAAGTAAAACGTAGAAACAAATAACAGTAAATGATTACACTAGCACTAATTGTTTGGTTAACTCTGGTAATTGTGTATAATGGGTTTTGTAGACAGTCTGAGACATCATTAGTCAATATGCAAAATATTCCCCTTTGAGAGGAGACTCATTATAACCTAATGTTTCTTAAAACGTTGGAAATGCCACGGAAACATTTTCGTGAAAGCCATCAAAATTTGAAAAGGTTTGGAGTAGCACTCTATTAGAGTGAGTTTTTACAAAAAGGATTTGTTTTTCTCTTATTTTTCCCCAGTGACTCCTTCTTACTCGCTTTTACTCCTTCACACAAAAACCAAGAGAAAGGAAGCACCGTAAAACCTTTCATCAAAACCTTTATATCTCCTTATGTCGGGTCTGACAAACCTAAAGGGTCACAGTTTGTTGAAGTGGTTGAATCTAATCATATGAAGATCCCTTTGAGTGCCTTCAATACACTCTTACAACTACTTGTGCCATCAATGAAAAGGCTCCTGTGTTTCTGAGTAGGAGGACTTTTAAGAGCTTCAGGTGGAGCAGATTTTGAAAAGAGCTGCGTTAATGAGAGACAGGTCTCAGAGAAGGAATCAAAAATATTGCTAATCCAGATCTGAACGCAGTACGCGGCCACGAATGATATCGCTGAGTTAGTTTGGGTTGGAGACTAGGGTTAGAGTTAGGACTAGGACAGTGGATAGAGTAGGAAACTGGGAAGAGATGGTGGGGTATGATATACGGGAAACGGGCAGCCGGTCTCTCTAGGGCTCTGGCCCTATACATGTAGCGCAGGATTTAACCCCAGAGCTGAGTGTCTGCCCCACAAAACTAATTCTAAGCAAAAAGTTGAAGGTGAAGATAGAGCTTGATGAAGTCCCAGTTTTTGTAATCTAGACACTGTGCTGTTTTTCCCTAATAAAAAGGGATAGCTTGAATTCTGTATTTCTGCTTTGCTTGGCTGATTTGGTCGGGTACAGACTTGCAGCTCTCCTTTAAGTTTGTCAGCATCCCCTGAACACACCTCTGACTCGATATTAAAGCATTTTAGGTCTTTGTGTTCCTTTTTTTTTGGAGTTGGGAATCCCTTTGTACTGGTGGCACCATGGGTAGTGGAGCGGAGATAAAAGAAGTTAAGAGAACACAGATAAAAAACTGTACAGAGCTCTGGCCTGTGAGCAAAGATGCCGTAGTTCTTCACATCTATTTCTCTTGATTTCTTTCCAGAGAATGCCTCCCATCAACTCACTTACCTCCCTCTTTTCACAGGAATCACCTCTTCAGGCTCAACCTGGAAGACCTGACACTGATCCAGGTGAGTGTTAGTTCTCCCCTGATTCTTACTCTCTCTTGGCTCTCTCTTTTTTTTTTTGAGCAAGTACGTGCTCACACTGGCACAGAAAAACAAAATGCTGTAGCTGCCAGTTTCCACAATTTAAACCTGTTAGATTAAAAGGCTGACATGTCACCCGTCACAACAACGTCCCATCCAGTGGAGTGACAGTGGGTTTGGTCCACAGTGTGAGGGGTAAAAGTGGCGTCAGTGTAAATACCCTTGTGTTTAAATCCAATTTGAAGCAGTAAATCACTCTCTGCAGCTGCACCTCCTCAGAAATGTTGAAGTACAAGCCCCATGTGCGGCTTCTTTAATATGAGTTTTCTGTTTTGATTTGACTGTCCTCTTCCCGTGGAGGCAAGGACAAACAGATAGAATCAAATCAAACGAAAATACTAAACATAAATTAAAGATTGCTAACAGCAGGGTTAGATTTTTCCCTCCTGCCGGTGATGACATGTTGTAAAATTTGCACGAACCATGCATAAATAGATGTATGCTCAAGGTGGCAATTATCCTCTTTTCCAGTCCGTCTTTCAACCCCTTTCTCCCACACGTTGTCATTCTAATTTCTTCCTGCATTCTCTCATTTTCTTTCTTTCTCTCAGACTTTTATGAGCCCACTGAGACCCCCCTGTGGTGCTAAGCATTTTGCGACCTGCTGAGTTGCAGCACAAACATTGACACAACAACGGGGCTTATTTCTAGGTGGCAGCAGCAAGGCTTCTTTTATGGTTCGACAACTCTTGATGTTTGCCATTTACACCCTGGAAGAACCAGGGAGAGAGGATGAGGAGCGAGAGGGAGGAAAAAGAATGAAAAGGGAGACTGGGGGGAGTGGTGTTGATAGAAATCTGCCTGGAGAGGGTAAATGAGAGAAACAGTCAGACGAAATCAGCAGCAAGATGGAATTTGTTTGATATTTGTTGGATAGGGAGGGCAAAAGAGGAATCAGGGAGCAATAAGACAGACAGTGAGAAGAAAGCACAGAAACCCTCCCACCAAGAGAGACAGGGATTCATGCAGAGCCGGCCTTTTGTGGCCGCTCCCTGGGACACATGCTTTTTAAAGATGCCCTGCACCGAATCATCCCTCCTCCTTTATTTCATCCTGCGCTCGGCTGGTGCTGCAGAATCAACGAGGGGATTCCAGCGACCCAATCAACCCCTCATCTTTACGACATCCTTTTCTCAAAGAATGGTTCCTGGTAATCCCGGCCTTGGTCTGGCGCCAGTATGAGCTGACCTGCGCTGTAGTCCCTGTTTTGCATTTGACTGGACTGGGGCTGCAGAGTCAAGGGGAAGTCCAAACTCAGCTGTTTGAGGAGCACAATTGCTAATCTACCATGCATCCCCCCTCTGAATCCTGTCTTTCCTTGCTTCTTTTTTCCTCCCAGCATGAAACAGGAGATTAATTTGTTCGCTGTGTGGCTGTGTCGACATATATTTGTCAGTCTTATTGTTGCTGGATATGAAAGGCTTGAATAAATTTCCCTTTTGGCAACGTGCGCTGCTCTCATTACATGCATTAGTGATTGATCATATGGATTAACAAGGGAACATGGTGGCTGAGCGAGCAATGAAAGTTTGTCTGCATTTTCTTTCAATTGCATCTCCGTTCAAAAGAGTTGCATGAGATTATTTTTTTTCCTCTGCCGAAGCAAAGCGAGCTAAAAGCTACACCTACGCATGTCTTTGTGATTTCACCCCATCCCCATGCATCAGCTCTGTCAGATAATGCCCAATGGCAGTGATTTGTTCTCGCATGGCTGGCAGCGCTAAAGACGGAGGCTGTGTAGGGTTTGACAGAGCACAAGGCTTAGAGGCGGTTGTAATACAAACAGCTTAAGATACTCTAAAGAGGTGGATAGAATTACCATATGATCAATGGCAGTCTGATCCTATCTTGCACGTACATGCATGAAACATTTATGAAGACTACAGCCACCGAGGACTTCCACTGCATGAATCCCACCCACTTTTCCAGTGCTTGGTAGCAGTATGAAGAGTTGTTTTGAAGCTGGAAAATGAACCCTGAATACTTGTCTTACCAATGTATTACTGAGGGTTTAGAGAGCAGGGACACTCTGGGTGGTAGCTAAACACTGCCGGTCCAAACTGCACATATCGAGTTGAGACTCAGGCATCGATTGAGCCTGAGCCCAGGCAACCGTAATCTCCTCAGTAAATGCCCTGCTTGCTTGGAGGTAATAAAAAAAAGGAAAAGGAGCCAAGAACATCCGAGGTTGAAGAGAGGAAAAGAGAGGGAGAGGGAGGATGTTTGTTAAAAGAGTTGATGTTGAAAACTTTTACTTTTTTATTGCCCTTGTGGTTTTGGAGGCTACCCCTGTAATTTGGTGTTCAGTAGGCTCTTTAAGTAGGGAGATTTTAGTCATTTATGAGAGATACGGAGGGAAGTGGCTATTTGATTTTGGCAATTTACAAATACTAAAACTAAAAATCAAACAACAGGATCTATCAATTTATACATTTCCATGCAGAATGTTCAGTTTCTTTAGTGTTTTATACAACAAGAAAATGTTCTAACAAACAATTGGTATCGTTTGATAAATCAAATGACATAAGGACACCATCAGAATCGTAGTTTTAATTTAGATCTGTTGTCAGGCGAAGCAGTTAAAACAAGTCAGTGGATTTAACTGAGGAGAAATTAATCCCAGTTGGGCACAAGGACAAAGGAAAATGCAGAACCTTTCATTTTCTCTCTCTCTTCTCTCCCCTCAATTCCTTCTTTAAATTGATAGGTGGGTGAGTGTGTGTGAGAGAGGGGGGTAGTATGCACAGCCTAATCTGCACAGGGTTCTTCCCATGGCTCCATCGTCCCAGTCCATAGACACTTTCTCTGTTCCCTCTCTTTCCCTCCTCTCTTCTCTCATGGAAAATATGAGGTAGGTAGAGCACACAGGATAAGTCAGTGGGGTTGTATGTTACATGTTTCCCTCTCTCCTTCTCACCTTTCTTTCTTCCCTCATAAAAACTGGTGAGTAGCGGAAGGTAGTGTATACAGCCTAATTTGGCAGGGGGGGGACTCTACACGAAACAAAGCTCTCACCCTGTTTCCACCTTGCCAGTCCTCTTTCTTACAATCCCTCAAAGACGCACACTCTGTTCTCGTTCTGTCCCTCATGTCTACTCTCATGGGAAACAGGGGGAGGTAGAGCATACAGCCGAAGACGGTGGGGTTGAGCTCCAGCCCAAACAGGCATCTCAACCTGGCTCTCCCCTCCCTCATTCATATATATCTGTCTGTATTTCCCTCCTCTATAATTCTCTCATAAAAACTGGAGAGTAGGGGGAGGTAGTGAGTACTGCCTGACCTGGAGGAGATGAACTCCAGCCCAAACAAGCTTTACACCCTGGCAATACCTTCTCTGTCATATTTGTTACATGTTTCCCTCTCTCCTTCCCACCTTTCTTTCTTCCCTCATAAAAACTGGAGAGTAGGGGGAGGTAGTGAGTACAGCCTGACCTGGAGGGTGTGAACTCCAGCACAAATAAGCTTTTCACCCTGGTTCTGCCTTCCCTGTCTCATGTGTCACATATTTCCCTCTCTCTTTCCCACCTCTCTAATTCTCACAATTCTTACAATGGTGGAGTAGGGGAAGGTAGTGTGTACAGCCTAACCTTGCAGAGGTGAACTCGGCTACCTGTCCTCTTAAATTCATATCTCCACAGACTCCTTTTTCAGCTCTTTGCTCTCCTTATGTCTTTTCACTCGTGGCTTTGATGGGGTCGAGAGCTTGCATGAAGGAGGGGTAGTTATGGGGTGCTCTAGCTAAATGTTGAGCCTCTCCAAGGTGTAGTCGGCCTAACTTGACAAAACACGCTCAAAGGGGGACACACATGATGACCCTGGTGATCTACTGGTATAACTTCTGGCTTTTGCTACCCATCTACATCTATCTTTCTTTATGTCTGGGTTGTGGAGGAAATTATGGTCATGTATGTCATGTAACTTATAGATAAGGAATATATATTAATAGACTATATGACAAGGGATATTGCCATAAGCAGGGCGTCTATGACCAACAATTTATTTTAGTGTATTCTGCTGTTTTTTCCTATTGTTAGGTCTCTTTCTACAATGGCAAGAAGATTAGATCGATTAGATCAGTGTTTTCATTCAATAACTCCACAACGCAGCTACATGGATACAAAATCTATATGAACTCTTTAGCGTATACTCAAACCGAGGCACTTGGGTTCAAGTGGGGAAAGTGAGGCTTGAAAGATGAGTCAGCTCTCTCAGTGGATTTGATTGGAGTTAATATGTGGTACTTTAAGTCTTCTCCTGCTGCGTCTCAACAGCCTGAAGAGGCCTTCCTCTTCCTGTCAACCTCTACCCTCATCCTCACTGATGTGGAAAAAAACACTGTCAAGAACAAAAAAAGGTTGATCCTCTTCCTCTTTCTTCATTTTCAAACGTCTGCAGCAGAGTTGGACAAAAAGAAAGAAAAGGACCAAACTCTCCAGAATATAAAGCTGAAAGAAAACACAGCAGCTAGCAACAGAACACAATACTCTTCCTCTATCAGCAGGTGAATCCCAATTTAGTTTTGTCCCTCCACCCCCTCTGTGCCTCATTCAGCCTCCTGCCCTCAGCTGCTGCCAGCATCGGGCAAGAGAATCAAGGCTGGCATCGCCATCATCCACCTTCCATGGCCCACTGCGGAGAGCAGACAAACACTGAGTAACTGGCTCTTCCTCGTTTGCATTGTGTTCGGTTTCCTATTGTGTTGCCCCGGCTGATGAATGGTCAAATCAGCTCAATGCACCACTCGGGCTTGTGTTCCTGTCTGTACCCAAAATGCCATCCCCTTGATGTCATTGGAAACCAAATTTTATCTCCGTCTTTACGCTTTTACACCTGGTCCAGTGACGGGCTTTCATGCCAGTCCTGACAGCACCAGTGTCTAATTTAGAGGCTCATTAAGAGCTTGTAAGATTCACGATATCATTAACATAGATGCTAATGTAAAAAGAGCTAATAAGAGAAAACCACCCCGTTTAAGGGTCTAGTGTTAGCATGATTTCTTTCATGGTAAATCGAAACAGGATGCAGACACGGAGACTGGGTTTCGACTGTAGCTCTGTGGCACAGGGTTAGTCAATGAGCAGTGAGAGGAGGAGGAGGAGGATCACTGGCATTGTTCACCATTCAATATAGCACGGACGGAGGAGAAACACAGTAGATAGGCACTGCAGCCTCTCTTGTTTCCAGCTTTGGCTCATGCAAACGCTATCCATAACAGCTCCTCTTGGCAACAGACACCACACAGGTCTTTAGATGTATATTGTGCCTCCATTTTTCTTCACTTCTCATCTTATTGTTGTGTCATTAAGAAAGACGAGGACTCAGGAGGAAAACAAAAGGCTCTCAGCAGTCACACATGTTGTATTTCACGAGCCTGTCTCTAGCAATTACACTTCGTCAGACAGACAATTAGCCCTGCTAATCAGTAGCCAACAGAAACCGTCCTCCAAAGCTGGGGAAGCATCGCTAATTCAATTACTGGAAGCGGCTAACTGGGCTGTTTAAATGCATAGAGTCAAAAGCATGAATGGAGTCTGAGATACAGATACAAGTGTAGTGATAAATGATGGAGTCTGACGAGGGCTACAAGAGTCTTAAGAGGCGTGGCAGGGGGTCTCTGCTAGACTCTTTTAGGGTGTTATGATGATATGTGTAGTGACTTACACCTACACCCTTACTCAGACATGACATCAAGAGCAATTTCATGCGTAAATCTATCTGCAGCTTACATCAGCAGACATCATACTGAATAGTAAATATTGTGCCAGTACATCAAAAGGTAATATCAGCTATTCATAATACAGATTAGATTTTCCCCGGCAGGATTTGTCCGGCTCACGCTCTCAACCCACCGTCCCCTTGTAATGAGACACACAGCCATGCGTTTCATAAATCCAGACAGCTGTCAGCAGCGAGTGTGTTCTCTGGACCCTCTTTATGCAAAATATATTCAATATCATGTCTGGAAACAGAGCTGTTTTGGAATTCAGCTCCTCACTCCCTCCTCCGTCTCTCTGACTACTTTGCTCTGCCCACACTGTCTCCCTTGTTCTTGTCTGACTCCTTAGTTGGACTCTCTGTGCTCTTTGTTGTTTATTCTGTCTGTCTCTCCTTTTTCTGTCCTTTCCTCTGTCTCTCTAACCCACTCCCTGCCCACTCTCTCTCTCTTGGTATCTCTCCTGCACCCACCTCTTGGTGACAATAGCCCCTGTGTGAGGGCTGATGAGAGACACAATGGTTCATCTCTAAGGATTGCACCCATTACAGAGGACAGTACAGAGGGAGGACACACCGAACACACTGATTTTTTTCTTCAGCTTCCCTGAAGCAACAAATGACTGCTGCCAACTGTGCCAAATTTGCTCCGCTTTCCTCTGAATTTCTGCATGTTAATCACACTTAATCTTGCTGAAAGGATTATTCTGGTTTGTTATGTTGGTCTAAATTTAAAGTTTTGGCAAGAATGATTTAGAAATAATAAGACTGAAAGAAAGAGGCTAAGATCTGTGAGGGGGAAAGGAATCCCCGTGCCCCATCCCCTCGCCCTCCACAGTGATTGCTTTAAACAATCTGTGCAGGGTTTGCCAAACTGTTTGTCAGAAACATTCCTCCCTGTTTACCACAGATGTCAAGGAAATTGGATACCATTTCAAGATGGCGCCCCATTCCTTCATTTGAAAAGCAGCAAACTCTGATCTTAAAATATGAAACCTATGCGGAAGTGCTACAAACTGCAGTTCATCGAGCGTCCACTTGAGGCTGGCTGCAGAAACACAGGAAATCACATACACACCAATTAAAAAAAGACTATATTTACAGCAGAAATAAACATGTTTACAGTCTGGTACAAAAAAATTGTCAGAATAGCTAATTTCCCTATCAGCACACACTGTACGGGGGTTACTTTTTTATAACGATTACGAGTTTTTCCCATTTATGGGCATGGCTGACTTGACTGACAGGCTAAAGGCCCGCCTCTTTACCTCACACTAGCTCGACAGATGTTAAGTTGAGTTCCAACGCCAACGACTGGCTTCAAAACAGCACTTCAGGTACAGATGGGTGACGTCACGGATACTACGTCCATTATTTACACAGTCTATGCTTACAACATACATAATAAGCTGCCTGACTTCCTGTGAGCTCCAAACTCAATTTTATCTCAAACAACAAACAGCTTTAGCATTGTAGGATATTATCAAACTCTGACATCACTCAGAGTCATTCAGGTGTGTTTTTGATGGATGTGAAAATCAATGTTTTACTCTTTATTTCCTTCACATAATCCCCTGATAACCGGTTGAACCACAACACAGAAAACTCCTTCACAGCACAGCCTGGTTTTCTTTGATGCTGGTCTTAGTGGAGTTGTACTTGCTCACAGGGTGCAAGACTCAAAGGTTCAACATGCAAGTTCACAAGCTTCTTTCCACTTCCCTCACACAGTCTTTGGTTTTACTTTTGAAATAAAACAGCTGAGACAGCGGTGACTTCAGCCTCATCTTCCCCACTAATTTGTTGAGCACAGTGTTGCCACAGCAGAGAGAAATGGCGCCAAAAATTATGAATATAAATACTTTTAATGAACCGTAATTGTCCTCTGCTGTATGTGCTGTATATCTCTTCTCTTCCATAATATCCCCTGATAATTACAGAGACATGATGGATAGATTCTTCCCTTTTTGAGCCAACTCACCACCGCGCTCGGCTCACTAAATGTAATCCCAGTCCTCTGTTATTCTCTCCTCTCCTTTGTTTCCCCTCTAAGTCTCTGTTTTGGTTTTCTAGGTGACAAAGGCTCCGAAAAAAAAGTCCTTTGTGGAGCAGCTCCCTCCGATAACGCCGAGAATTATTATTCACTGACAGCACATTCCAGACATATTTCCGTAAAGGACAGATTCATCTTTGGAGCACAGTGGCTGAACAATAGCACACTAATGAGCTTTTAATGTGTCTTAATGACACCAGCTCTTGCCTCCGCGTGGCTGTGAATCTGTTCTTTACTGTGGATCATTTGAGGCAGTACTGGGCAGCTTAAGTGGTCAACGATGCCAGCACATCCCCCACTTACAGGCTTATGGACATCACCTCCTTCAGCAGCCATAAAGTTGTTAGCCATAACGTTAAAGATGTAATGGGGATATTTATAGTGTTCTGAAAACCTTCTTTGAACTATTTCAGAACAGTGTAAATCACATAATCACCTCTAAATCTTAAAAGCAACCACTTTTCTCCAATTACTTTGATCTAGAGTTGTAATTTTGCATTGTGTTATGATTGATTTTTACACAGAACATGAGTGAGTAAGTGTTCGGGGCCATTAACAGGTTTTCTGCTCCCTATGCGATTAGCCAAAGCACTTTTCTGCGCCCACATTCGACCCAGCTGGGACGCTGCTTGTGCTGATGTGTGTGGTTTGTGTCTGTGGTGGCTGTAAGGCCCCCAGAATAGCCTGGAATGGCCTGGAATGTGAACTGACACACACACACACACACACACACACACACACACACACACACACACACACACACACACACACACACACACACACACACACACACACAGTAGAGAAAAATAGGAGCCAGCTCACATTAATACTCTTCATCTTATCCTCCCTGAATAGTGCCACACACCCCAAGCTCTACGCTCTTTTTCTGTTACTGCTTGTGTGTGCATTTATGTGCGTGTGTGCGCACAGACAGGAGAGTTTCTACACTTCCCAAAGGCCGGCATGGCAGAGCAAACACCTTGTCATAAAACACAGAGGAAACTCCAAGAGTCTTCTCTAAAGGAAATGAAAGAAGTTCTCCTAAGTGCTGAGGGGGGTTCAGCTTTCAGTTTCCCCTCTTGTCCCGGCATAAAACATCCCTGATACCAAGGTGAAATCTAATATTCTCTTTCAGCTCTGGATATTTATACTATACTCCCACAGAGTGAAAAGTCCTGAGCCTCTGGATAATAGCCAGATTATTACAGCAAGAGAGTAGTATATGTGGCTACAGGGGATGTTTCTTATTTTTACTTTTTTATGCGACTTTTTTAAGACTCCTCAAGACTCTCACCATTTTTGTGACTTGCTCACCAGTCTTCCTGTTGGTATTCCTCTCTCTGCCAGTTAAACAGAGCTGGTGGCAGTGACGTCTAATTCTGCATGTCTCAAGCGTGACTCTCTTAGTGTCCCTGCTGCTGTCCCAGGGCCAACACTTATTTCATGAACAGCCAACTTTTATCAATGAGGAACACCCCCCAGAGGTCACACTGAAATTAAACGGTAGAAATCAAAGCACGCTTGTGTCTTCTCCGTCAGAGGAGACGAGTGGAGGTTTTATCTGCTTATTCCTCTCTCTCCTGTAGTAAAATGCAGAAGGCATTCCTCTTTTTCTTCCTCACATGTAAATCATGTTGACATCCTACTCTAGGGACTTGCGTGTTATGTCTTGAGATCCCTCCTTTTCCCTCGCACATAAATCAAATTGGCATTTGGCTCGGCGCGTGTTTGCCTCTCGTTTTCTCGAGGTCTCTGCTTGGTATGCACCTTAATTGGATTCTGTGTCTGTATTTAACAAAGCGTGTAAAAGTGTGTTTACTGTAAGCGTGTGTGTGTGTGTGAGAGTGCATAAAAGAACTGAGAATACAGTGGAGATGTAATGTCAGATTTATTTTTTAATCCCATCCTCCCACCCAAGTCAGAGAATAGTCAGCCCCAGAAATCAATGCTTCCAACTCATGGCGGGCTGGTTTCCGTATTTGTGTCTGTGTTTTCTTGTCTTCTGTGGTTTTTATTGCCAAGCTATCTCCTACATCAAGTCACCAGACATCAGATTGACTTCAAAAAAGTGGGGTTTTTGCCACAGTTGAGAGCCAGGCATTGTTTTGTTTGGGTTCCCTGAGTGCTTTTCAAAGTGGCTCATGGTGACAATGTTTCTGATGTGTGCTTCTTCTTGATGGTTTATTGGAAGCCTGACGCTGCTTTTTCTCTCCCCCCACAGGAAGCTGAGTGGCACTGCGACGAGTTCACAAAGGGAGCCTGCTTCAGCCGCGGAAAGTCTGAGGTGGGTTTAAGTGATACTTAAGCATATGAAATGTCACTCTGTTATATTGCTTTATCAAACACTCGTCTCTACGTGGAGACAAACAAGTGTCAGTGTTGGTGTTGTGAAAAAAAAAACATCCTGTCTGGAAAGTTTATGTCATGGATAATGTTTTTACTCTGCAGCTAACTTCACTTATTGATTTTAGAGAAGTTACTTAAAGACTTCTTCTGGGAAATGTGAGACAAATACCAAAGATCCTACAAATCCCATAATGCATCTAATGCTTCTAAGAATATAATCACTCTATCTTAAACCATCTATGTCTGGCGGATGACTTCAAACACCACACCCTCTTTGCAATTAAAGTGGTCTACAGTTATGCTGCTCTTTGAAGCTTAACTTATGAAACGCTTTGGGCTAAACTTTAGCGAACCCAACTTTGCTAAAATACTCCATGCTAAAAAAGTTGTAACAAGTTAATTTCAAATGTTTTTTTGGCAGATTTGTTGTATTATTATGTCACGCCCAAAACAGGCTGACAAGATGTATCATCAAAGAAGAGACCAGAAGAAACATAAATTCTAAAACTGATTTTAAAAAGGTGAATTATTATTGATATGATGATTGTCAGCTCTAGAAACAAACAAGTGGCCAGCTTATGCAAAACATGCAAAAGCTATTATGTCTTCTTACATGTACCAATGCTGAACGTTTCAGGACTTTAAAAACTACATTTGTGATACTAAATTCATCTGAGAGTAATTTAGAACTGCTACGATCTTTAACACTAACGCTGTCTTGTTATTTTTACAAAGAATATTTGCTATTTAGGAAAATAAAACTTTTAGTACAGCTGAGAGTGATATTTTTAATTTTAAACATTTTTTTGTCATAAATCAGTCAAAATAAGTATCAACAGGGTCAGAGGATCGGACAATCTGTACATCTACTGGAAGCGACTAATTTCAGAATAGTCAAATATAGTATAAAGCTATAAAACACTCACAACACAGTTGAAATTCACAGGATGTCAGAGTCTGCAGGTAAAGTTTGTCAAATAGGTTTTACAGAGTGTGGCTACCATTAGCAGAGCTAGCACCACCAGTCTTTGGTCTTCTTCGCAGGTTAACGTCCACATGCCTGTGCTGGTCGAGTAGTTTTATGCTTGTTTAACCACATACAACTTTATCTCCATTTTCTAAATCAAAATACCGTCAAACCATGCTGCGATTTGAGATGTAATATGTGCTTGTTACTGTAGCAGAGCTTTGAAGCATCATGGCAGTACCCTGTAACTTGAGCTGCAGGCAACTCAACACATGACTAGTTTTCCAGTCTTACATTGATGAAGTATCAATAATTTGAGGGTCCAATCCTAACATGAACATGATTCTAAAGCAAAGCCACTGATACGGATAAAAGTTGAATGTTTGAGTCTGACCGGAGATAACATTCATGGATTCTTTTCTCATTAACAGAGCTCCCTTCAGAGCTCCCTTCAGACAACTAAAAAGATGTTAATGATGCGTAAGACTGCCTAAAATCCCCTCAAACAACCACTAACTAGAAAGCAAACCTTCACAGCTGCTTAACATTCAAACTAAACTACAGCCTTCAAAACAGGTGATAATGGCTCAACACTTTCCTCTGGGTTTAGTTATCTCCAAAAATAAAAGAGCAACATTAATGGAGACTATCTACCAGATTTCCCCATCAGAGCTGCATTATGGGTAGAGAAAATTTCAATCCTCAGAAGACAGACATGACAGATCCCCCGACAGACAACACATCGCGATCAAATGTGCCGCTAAAATAAAAAATGTCAGGTTATGATGAAATGTTTTGGAGCCCGAAAAGCAACACAATCTCTCTCAGTTCATACCGGCTCTTTGGGAATTCCTGCTTTGTATATGAAATGATTCTCAGAAAGGATGTAAATCAACTTACTGTGAATAAAAGCGTCCCCAACCACAGCTTAGCTATTATTTACAGCTCGTGTGTGAGGGGAGTTCCTCTTGTTTTTGTAGTTCCTTTTTGTGCAGCAGTGTGTATTTTTGTGTGGTTAGCCTATCAAACAGCTGGTCCAGAGCTGAACTTGACTTGTAGGTGAACTGCCCAGCCCTGCTCCTTGAGTGAGTGTGTGTGTGTGCACCACTGTGTATTTATCCCCCTGTGAAAGGTGGTTAGGGGCCCATAATAGGCATGCACAGGCGGGCCAGCACAAGAAAGCTGCTCTGAATTACAGACCAAAGCTACTTCAGTCCTTGAGAGTGGCTGCTGTATGAGACAGTCGAATTGTTTTTCTCACTGTTCCCTCTGAGGATCAGCTCCTGTGATGTACACTAAGAATAGCATTAGAAGACTTCATTCTCCTGCAGTTGACAGGGCTTTCGATGGTTTATTACCTCGCTCAGTGCGCAGCAATATTCCATCGCTTAAGCTATTACACAGATACCATAGCCGCGCTTTGAGTGAGTTTACAAGTGATAGTTTTTTTTTTCCCGTAATGTACACGTCCGATCTTCTCTTGTGTATTTGATTTATTTCAACCGGGAGAAGAAAGGAGATTTAAATTGACTTGACAGGACTTGATTGCTGCCTCTGTTTTGTTTTATAATGCGAGAGCCAAGCATAACAGCTCCTGCATTACAGTATGGACGTGGAACATTTGTCAGGAAGTTTTCATAAACAAGTCCAGACTGCGAGGCTTGGCAAATATTAAATATGCTGTTATTTACCAAAGAAACAAGCTGCGGAGAAGAATTGGATTATGCAGACTCCTCTTCATGCACACACATACACACTCGTACAGTATGCAACGAGCTGTACAAACAGCACAGATATATGGGCATACATAACAAGTGTCACTACACACACATACTCAGGCTGTGCTTAGCACCAGGAAACGAGTTGTTTTACGAGTCAACCTCCATCTTGATAGGGGGAAATAAAAGGCCTTCCCTTCTTTCTTCCCTCCATCTCTCCTACAGTGCCCTCCACTCCTAAATCAGACTCTTGAGAGGGGGAGGAAGGGGAGGTGGGGGTCGCCCTGGGCACCTCGAGTGGCTCAGACAATAGCAGATTTACAAGGTTTTAAAAATCTACGAGAGGCCCTCACCAGCCCAGCCGTGGCCCCTTCAGATGGAAGGGACCCTTTGAGTTTATTACCTTGTCCCAGCACAAAAACAAACGTCGCTCTCTGACATGAATACTGACTGCCGTTATTATATTTGCTCTGAGTTTGGTTGATGAAAAAATCCCCAGTAAAGCTCCACAAAAAGCCTGACGGCAATGTTGTGAGAGTTCACGATGTTCAGCAGCAATCAATCATTCAATCAATCATTCACTCTGTCCGTCTTTTTGTATTTGCTGTGAGCTTTTTAACCAAGTGCTGAGTGGTTTTGCTAGAAAACTCGGCCAAAACCTCAAAAGAGGCGTGAGCCAAGAAAAGGGTGATGAGCGTTGTACTTCAACATAATTTAGAGAAAAGTGGTTTGAATTGATTAATGTAGAAAACAGGCTAAAAGGCAACATGCTTGAATGAAGCATATGAGAGGCTACACTTTCCATTTTCACTTTTTGAGTAGCCAACAAAGCCGAGGTAATTTTCTAAACTAATCCTGAGAGGTTCTGTCCCATGCCCGCTGCATTTATCTGTTCTCCACCTTATTCAGATCCCCTCCAAATCTGCTCCCTGCTGAATTAAGATGTGACATGGCTAAGCCGTGCAGGCATTAGCCTTGATTTAACTCTGTCAAGCTTGGCCACGTTTTAGAGTAGCCCTCCCGTGGTTGTAGGTGTTTGTCTCGTTTATTGGCACAAAGTGTAATTTTGTCCCTCTGCCTATTGCTGCTGCTTGTCAATGGATAGATAAGGGCACTGCTGCTAACTGCTAACTGTGATTTGCTTGTGTTTTCTCCACAGGAAGAGTGCCAGAACTACATCAGGGTGCTGCTGGTGAATGGGAACAGGCTGTTTACCTGTGGAACCAACGCCTTCACTCCCATCTGCACCAACCGAACGGTACGAACAACAGCTGAGACTCTGTTTTTAGTTTGTTTGTTGCCACAGTGCTTCACTTTTGATGACTATTATCTACTTTCTTTGTAAATTACCATGAAAAGCATCTTTGTCTTATCCAAGTAAATCAGTGAGTCATTTGCGTATAATGTGAAGATACTTGGGGACCAACCAAAAGTGATAGCAAAGCTAAAACTACAGCCTTCAAGACAATCTACTTCTATGTTTGCTTCTGTAATAGCAAACCACTAAGGACCACCTTAGATTTGGGTTATGTCTGTTTTATTCATTTGTTATTTACTGGATAATTATTAGCTTTTTTCTCTACAATGTGCTAATGCCTCTCCATTATCCTAAAGTTCTTCCAGCCTAGATTGGAGGCTTTAATTTGGAAACAGATGTACTAATCCAATGAAGATAAAACACATTCTCAATTATTCCTTGATAAGTGAACCCATAAGTGATAAGAGTGCAGCCTGATATCAATCAGTCAGTCAGTCACTTGTTTATTTGTATAGCGCCAAATCATAACCAAAGTTATCTCAAGTCACACTTCAAAAAGAGCAGGCTCAGATGGTATTATTCAGTACATTATTTACAGAGACTAAACACGATGAGCAAGCCTTTGGCAAAAGTGGTAAGGAAAAACATCTTTTTAACAGGCAGAACTCCTGGCTGGCTCGCCAATTATGTTGTAGCAGACGTATGGACAAAAGCAACACGGAATAGTCTGGAAGGAGTCTGGAAGTCCTGTTTATTGACAAATGACAACCCCCTTCTTATACCATTCAGAACAAAACGTAAAAGTGAACCTCATAAGAGAATAGTAGAAGACAACATATTCTCTAACAATCGGATGGGCTGAAAAAGTGAAACAGTGAGAGAGACAGAAATAAGGAATGGACAGAGACAAACAATCAGAGCAGCAACAAAAACGTCACATAATAAAGACTAATGGCTACAACGCCAAAAATATGTATAACATGAGCGAGAACAGAACAGAAATGGACACAGAATGAGAATAATAATCGTAACAGTTTAAGCAAATGGGTCTGTTTTTGCCTTCAATAATGATAACACGAGGGACACTGATTATAGCAGAACAGACCAGCTGCTCTAGCATTAACATTTATAATAATAACATTTTAATTCATCAGGTTTACATGATACAGCCCAGCTTGTTATTGCTTGCTTCATGTGATGTTATGCTAATTTAAGCAAATGTTTTCAAAACACAAATTGAGCATTCAGGCAGGCCACAAAGTCAAGCTCTGCCCTCAGTATATCAACTGATCTTAGCCCCTATCAGCTGATAACATCTAAGCATCCAATTGGCAGACAGCAAACTGTGTGTTCTCGTTAAACTGCACTCAGCTCCTCCTTTTCTGCTGTGTCTGATTTTACCAGTTTCATATATATCGGCACTGATGCTCGCTCTGTTCTGTACCCCTGCTGCTCTCCCTGCCTTGGCTTTTCATGTTTATGCACATGAAAAAGAGGGGAGGTGTGCTCTCCCCTCCTCAGGCTTTTGCATTCCACGTAGGCATGTGGAAGGGCAGGGCTAAATATAATTGCATGTAAATAAATATCTGGATGAGAGTGGTCCTGACTGAACTCAACATTTAGATTCACTTTAACAGCTTTTATCTGACCAAGAAAACTGACTTAAGCTTAAGATGACCAACGTTACTTTAAGCTGACTGAATCTAATATAGGCAAACCACACATTGATGCTTACGTAGAGCTAATTTCACCTATACTCTTTTCTTCTTGTGCTGCTGTTATACTTAATAAACCATCACAGGAGATGGTCGATTGAGGCAACAGTTGCAATTGTTAAGAGTAAGTTTTAGCAGTGTTGCTGTAACTTGAGGGGAAAAGCTAACATAGAATTGTATAAAGTTTCCTAGCATTGGTTACCAACTTTAAATTCACAGTGACAGAACAAAGTGGAAGTGACAAATAAAGAGTTCTAATCTTAGCTGAAGATTGTTTTACTAATCTTTCATGGGGCCTCTATGTTGATAAATGAAGTATTAACTAAAACGAGACAAGTGAAAGGGGCTGCTGAAAACTAGCCTCTGTGTGATAATAGGCTTTCTTTGAATAAGTCCCTCAGGTAATTATCTGCCATTCAGTTTCTACTGCAGTATGAAGTTAGCAGCAGACTTTTTATTCTCATTTTTCACAAGTAGTCAACTTATTATTTTTTTTAGCACTTTTAAAACAACATGAGCTGACTCAAATTATTTTCTTATATATCACACATTTCTCAGTGCAGACAATCTTAATCTACTCCAACCCTTTTACTCGTTAGAGCACACCTTGATAAATCAATGTATGTGATATCTCAGCCTGAAGAAGCCTGATAGGAATTACAAATATGAAGATTGAAGTGTTATTGACTAAACTGGCAATATCAGAGGGAAAGGTGAAGGCTGATCAGCACATTTAATCAAGCTGTGATTGAGTGTGGATCTTGATATCCCAGACAGCACTGTATGATCTCTCGTCGTGGCTCTCGTCTCCTTTGTTGTGCAGTCAGGGATGTAGACTAATTATAAGAGGAATCTTATTAGGATGGGTTATTGGAGAAGTCGTGTTCCTTCAAACTTGTTAAACGTCCTAATCAAAATATTGCTTTAAGCTCATTACGTGCAGTAATCATGACATTGGACTTGGAGTAAACACATCCCTGTGTAATGTGTGCCGCTGTGAGATTCTGTAAAGTCAATGCAGTTATTTAGCTTCTCTTCTTTGTCTCATCTTTTCTTCTTTTACATGTATTTACTTCCTTCTCCTTCATGCATCCGCTAATTCTCTAGCTTTTAATCCTGTGATTTTAATGGATGTGTGCTCTGACTTTTCCTTTTGAGCTTCTTTAGTGTGTCAGCAGCTCTTGAAGACTTTTTTCATCACTTTGAAACTTGCTGCCACCCTTTCATTTCACCACAAAAGCAGTTAGTGCTAATAAACATGTTTCTCCCTAACTGAAGTGTCAAATGAGAAACTTTTTATCCGATGTCACAGGTGACAAGTGCCCACTGAAAAGTGACGCCCAGACCAACACTTAAAATGTCAGCGCTCTGAGCTCACCTGAGAACATATCAAATATCCACGTCTCTACTTTTTTGTGGGATATCAGAGCAGGAGGCAGCACCAGTTTACTATTGCACTGACATTTTTTTTTTGTCCAAAAGCACTGCATCCAAAGGTCACAGGCTCATAATGACTGTTTACTGCTGTGAAAATACATATAGTGGAAATGTCATGACATTATTATAGCAGTATTTTATCAGACGCTGTCATATTTACCCACTGAACATCCATTAATGTGAAACACTGGTTGGGCGAAGCAACAACAGAGGAATCACGCTCTGACAGATTTACTATCAGCGCTGATGGATGAACAGAGAAGGAGCAGAATACTCTATTAGTTTAATAAGTGCTCTGAGGTTATAGATTAAAGCAGCTGTTAATTTCTCTGACTTTAGGCACGCTGCCACTGGTGGTGATAATGAGAGTGATCACTGAGATCAAGAACTGGTAATCGTTTACACAAAAAGGGGCACATATTGATCACTTATAATATATTAATTATATCATAATATATATCTTAGAATCTGAAGAGGACACTGTGTCAATACGCATCAGAGAGTTGTATCATTTAGTTATCTGAATTTTTAAAACTGTAATTCCTAGGTTGCCGGTGGCCTAGCAGTCTAAGCCTGTGCCCCTTATACAGAGGCTAAAGACTTCGTTGCATCAGCTGCAGGTTCGACTCCCGGCCTTGACCGTTTTTTTTGCATCATGTCTTCCCCCACTCTCTACTCCCCTGACTACTCCCATGTCCTGTCTTTCTCCAGCTTTCCTATCCAATAAAGGCAAAACAAAAAAGCCCAAAAACTTAACTTAAAAATAAATAAATAAATATAAATGACTGTTTAATTTTATCAGCAAGAAGAAACATTCTCCACGCCCAAGTTTAAATTCAATACATGTGAAATAATCTTGTAAAGTATTTCAATCACTGCTCTGTAGAGTCTGGGTGATAAACTGGCCTCTCGCCTCTCTGCAGTGTCGACTTCTTACCTGATGAAAACACTTGGAGTATCATGAGACAAAAAAACAGGACGAAGGAGAGCCTGAATTGTTGAGCAGCTGGAATCCTCTATAAGACAAGAGTGAGACAACATTTCACTTTAAACTCCAGAAACTGGTCTCCTGGGTTCACCAACGTTTGCAGTGTTGTTAAAAGAAGAGCTGATGCAACACAACAGTAAACATGTTCCTGTACCAACTGTTTTTGACAAGTTGTTGAATCAAATTTTTAAAAAGCAGATACTTTTCAGAAAAAAAAACCTTTTCATTCATTCATTTCTAACAACTCACTATATTCATTTATTTTATTATTTGACGCCGAGACCATGATCAGATGGTATGGAGCACAGACAAAACATACAATACAAATAACAAAAGACAAAATGATTGCACTGCACTGCTGAGGTATAACAGATCTTACTGAAACAATGGAAGGATGTTCTTCAGAAAAGCTATTATAGTTGCAAATAACTTTTGGCTTATCTGATTGCTGTAACAGAATTCATTTAAACACCAATTTCAACTTTTGATATACAGACTTCAAATGATTTTATAACCATCCAATTCTGTTTACACAACGTCCAAACTCTTATAGAATATGGATTTTAGCACTTTTTTGTCTGTGAATCATAGACACAACAAAACAACACTTCACACATCTTTTTCATAAGACAGGTGCAGAGGAGAGGAATCAGTTCATCAGAAATTACAAGCCAAATCATGCAGAACTGTCAGTCAGAACTACATTTATCTGCAATCTTTGAAGCATTTTATGTTGAGACTTTGAACATATATAATCTTCTTAATCCTTGAAGATTTAAGCTTAGAAGATTTAAATGTTGCTACTAGGTTTGTACTCAGGAATACAATATCTGTAAATTGACCTGAAAGAAGAGCAGTCACGCCTATCGCGTTGAAAGTGGTGTTTCATGAGTATTTTGCTGTTATCCATACTGATGTCTGTAAAACTGTATTTCTATGGTGATATAAATGGAAAGTTTGACACTTCATTATCACTATGTTGTCACAGAAGAAGATTAAAACCAGTTATCCTAGCTTAGCATAAAGACTTGAACAGGGAAAAGCCTGCCTGGCCATTTCTAAAGGTAACATAAAGGTCTTGACAGTCCTGCTTTTTCATTCTCACAAAAAACGGAATTGTAAAATAAATGTGTTTTCTAGTCGCCTCTCTAGAAACCTCAATGTGACAGCAGCAGTGCAGTTTCTTTTTTCATGTTTTTATTGAGAGGAGAGGATGGTGAGTAGGGTGGAAACAGGGAGAGGAGAGTGGGGGATGACATGAGGCAAAGAGCAGAGGGTGGGCTCCTGCATCGAGGGCTGTGGCCACATCAGGTGCATGATTTCACTGCTGAACTAAACCAAATAAAACACCAAAACCAGGACATTTTCTTAATTTAACTTTAGCTGTGGAGGGGCTGTTCTGATTTATGTGGATGGATGTTTTTTCTACATTTGAACAGACCAAGATTAACCCTGTTACTCTGGTTTTCAGTCTTAAACTATGTGGATTAGGTAGAGCAGAGCTTCATATTTACTGTGAAGTCAATAACGGAATTAAGACTTTTATATACCTCCTGTAACACAAGAAAATAGTGATATTAGTTTTTAATTCTCTAAATGTTTGCTTCACAGTTTCTGTATATAATAATGATATTTTGATTCTGAGATTGATGATATCATGAAGTTTAGGACGTCAGCTGTTGCTCTAACCGGGCAGACATTGCAAAGAGCTGCTGATTTTGATGCTTCTGTATCTTATTTACAGTATGAATAGATTTTAGACCACATGATCATCAGAGTTTATTGTTACAACTCTCTGATTCTGCTCACACGCACAATGATAGCTGCTAGGATGTGTCATTTGCCAGCCGTCCTAAGTGACTCATCAATGAAAATCCTGTCTGCTGCCACATCTCAAGTCCTGCTTTTATAAAAAAGCTCGTGGCTGGATTTCCTGTCATAGTGAGTTGTTAGAAAAGCCCTCAATAGCTACAATGGTGTCTTAGTAGCAGCAAACATAGCACCCAACTGGCTCTCCCAGCAGTATCTCTCCGCTGTGAACGTCTCTTTCAGAGAGCGTCTCTATCAGAGGCTTTCAAAGTCACTTCAGTGTCCTCACTGCACAGCTGCTCAGCGCACCATAGAGATGACTTTCACTTCCCTTCTTCAAAATGCATCAGACGCACTGCGGTCTATCTATTTATCAGCCCCGCTCTTGTTTTTCTAAATGACCCAGTCAACCAAAAAATGGCTTTTCCGGCCCAAAGAACGAGCCCTGTCAATACCGGGCTTTCATCTCCGGGCGGTAGGGCTAGGACAGGGAGGCTCTGTGGTGGTGTGGAGGTTCCTGGATCAACAGAACCCTTGATCCAAATTGAGCCACTCCAGGAAATCATCTGACGAAGATGCCTGTTTCCCTAACACATGCACTGAATGGACTTTTCCTGTGCTGATCACTCAGTCCGTGGAAATTTGAAAGAGTGCAACGAGAGCTAAAGACTTAACGTCCTCTGCAACCAGAGAGGAGTTAAAAAAGGGGACACCTCGTTTCTATAAAAGTTATTACAAAAAAAAGATTCATTTTAATTATCAGAAACCTGAGATTAGCACAATCTTTTTCACTTTTGTCATGCATGTCCCCAGAATTCAGATGAACTTGCATGGTAGCAGGAACCATGAGCTAATCCTCGTATACTGTGTTTACTTTTGCACCATAAAATATAATTACATCCTGGATTTTAAAATGGATTTCTGCTGCTCTCCTTTTTGGTATTCAAGGCTGAATCACTGAGCTCAGGCTTGTATGTTTTTCTAACTAGGAGCCAGTGCAGTGTGTCAGGGCTAAGCCAGGGTCATGCTGTAAAGTATTTTTAAAAAGCGGGGAACCGGATTTGGCCTCATATTCAAAGAAGGAGAGACTGAATCTCTCGTGAAGCCTTTTTTTAGGTTCAGAAAGAAGCGTCTTAAAGATGTGGTATAATACTGTTACAAGCAGACAGGCAGCTGTATACAAGGGTAACTTTATTTAAGCAGCCTCATTTAGGCTTTTTTACTTTCTTAGCAGATGTTTTTTTAACATCCGACTATAGCAGCTGCTCTATTTGTGCGTTATATGCTGCTAATGATTCTAAATGTGTTCTCTGATTATGTTTTTTTGCTCCTGAACGTTTTACTCATATATATCTTTGTTTGTGTTTGGCAGTGGATGTAAACCAACAGAACATAATGAGATGGGCTTTTTTTCGTCTGTATTATTTGCATATTGGCAGCAACAAACAAAACATTACCAGACTTCTGTGGTTTGCATTTTAATGTTGCCCTCTGATACCCTCTCTTTATATTTTTATGCAGGTTTCCACAAAGAGCTGTTATTGAGAAATAGGAAGAAAATGCATCTTTTAGTGTCATAACTCACGAGATTGCTCCAGTTACAGATAATGACAATATTTTATCTCCCTAGTGTCAAGGCAGCATCCTGTGTTTCCCAAATAAAACTCAAATTTTGTCCGTCTCTTTTTTTATTCACAGCTGACAAATCTGACAGAGATCCACGATCAGATCAGCGGCATGGCAAGGTGTCCCTACAACCCCCTCCACAACTCCACCGCCCTCATCACCTCCAGCGGGGAGCTGTACGCTGCAACAGCCATGGACTTCTCCGGGAGAGACCCCGCCATCTACCGCAGCCTGGGAGGTCTGCCACCGCTGCGCACTGCACAGTACAACTCCAAGTGGCTGAACGGTACGGAGCCAAAGTTCAAACCCTGCTTACAGATGTTATAACTCAGACATACGAGTCGATGATAAGGATGTAACGGTACATAACATAGTTCACACAACAGACGAATCTAATTGGTAGGATGAAAAATGAATTGTGGTACCTTTATTTAACAGTAGAGGGCTATCTGCTTTTCACTTCTCTTATTGGACGTCTGATCTCTGAAGCCAACATACCGCCTCAGTGGGCACCCACATATTTTGGTCATGGAGCTACAGCACCAGCAGCAGGGAATGATGTCACACCCCATCCCTTAATCAAAACACACATTTAACTTACTGGTAAAAAGGTCCCTCAGGTCGGTGTAGTCCACAACGAGACAGATTTTCATGTCCTTGTGGCCACTCGCAGGAAATTTCCATGACACTTGGGTTGGTGTTCGTTACGTTTTCTCTCGCTATCACACCACCCATAAATGACGACGAGACCCATGAGAACTCTCTGCCTGTCTCAGGCCCCGAACTCAATCCTCAGACGCTCTCCAAAACCAGACTGGACCAGAGGTTTCAAGGCTCACTAAAGAAGAAGGAGACTGGAATGTTGACATTTACCCGAAGCAGGGGTCAACAAAAGTTTTTTTTATGAGCCGCATTTGTAAAGAAAGCTGTCAATCATGACGTTGTTTTTTTTAAATGAACACTTGCACATACATCAGCTTGATAAAAAATAACTGCTCTGACATAAAGCATGTTGGAGGCACATTATTTAACGTGAATGTTTTATCTTCTAGTTTGACCCATGTTCCATCTGTTACAACGGATGAGACTGGCTCTAAGATCTCTATTGAAGTAGGTTACAAGGAGGAGCGCTGAAAATTATGGCTTCACTTCAGGGGAGCTGTTGTGCCATCCATGATTTTAATCAATCTGTGGCTGAATAGAGGAGCACAGATGTGAAGTGAGCAGGTGGAGATTTTGTACTTGAAGATGTACTGCCACCTGGGCAGTATGAGAATGTTTCTTAGCCATCTTAACATTTTTCTTTTTAAATCCATATTAAAATGCCATCTGCTATCCATTAACTTGAAGATGATCTCTTTTTCGTCCTTGAATACGTGTACAAGTAAGATCTAGACAACATGAAGAGAACACAGGAGCTTACCGCCTCTCCAGGGATGCGTCATCAATTGTTCTTTTAACTGTTTTATTTACTCTTCTGACTTTACAGTCCAGCAGTCATACGTTTTGCGTCCCATCAAAATAAAAGCATGTTTGTGTTATAAAAACAAGGCCAAATGCAACAAAAGACACAATAAAGCATCAGAAATAACAGTTTTATGAGTCTCTTCTGTGAAGCTTGATCATAAACTGGATTACTCAAACCTGTAAAAATTGTTGTGAATCCATCGTTGTGACTCGTATTCTATCAGGAGGTGAGTGTGTCAATACGTCCCTTGTTTGTTAAAATATGTTTATTAAAGACTTGATGGAGATAAGTGGACTTTAAAAGTCATTCTGGGAGAAAATCTACTTTGACTTTGTCTCCTGTAATAACTATTGAACATCAGCACTGCAGCTGGCCGGGATTTAGAGTTTTGCTGGAGTAAACTTCAGCACGGCAGCTGTTTATCGAACACAGAAGTTAGAATCTGTTTGTCTTGTGCTTGAAAGATTGTTTTCCACTTGAAGTCTCAGCCACAGATCGTCCTCATTATTGTTCTGTCGCCTTTTATTGGCAAAATCAATTATTTTTTAAGTTACTAAGCAACTGGAAAATCTTTATATTTATCTCACCTTTTCTTTAAAGGAGCACACAATTGTAGTTCTCCAGAAATCAATATCGTTCGTCCCTGAAAAACTCAGACCCACTTCAAGCACAAACCTCCTGAGCGCAGATTGGAGAGCTTCAGAGGGCTTAAAGTGTCCTGTGTGCAGAGAAGTGGTCAATCAGCATCTTGTCAGCAAGTGTCTTTAATTTGATTCATATTTAAGATAAATTGGAGAAATAAATTAAAAGCCACCGCAGACATCGTGTTCGACAACTTTCAGAGGAAAGGTTTGAGGATTCATTTTATGGCAAATTGATTTTTTCCCTCAGCACTGCCCTCCTAAGGTGCAGAGGAGAAGAGGTTTGAAGGGAGGAGGGGGTAACACTTTCATTTAAAGGTGAATTAAATCACTGTCAGCGAGAACAAAGTGTGCGCTTTAGATCCAATAATGTCATACATAAAGATGAACACCTTAGCCGTGACAGTGTCGTGCAGGTCGCGTGTTTCTGATAGGGTGAGAGCTATTACGCTACACCTGTTTTGGTCATTCCTCATCCTAACCTTTAGGTTCTCCAGAGTGAAAAATGAGTTTTCTTATTACAACACAAAGCCATTAATAACATAGCCTGTAGTTATTAATCCTGATCACCTGCTGTTGTGTGGGCCTCACGCTCACACACACTGCGAGTCAATCAGTCATAACACAGAACCCATTCGCTCTCCCACTCGCTCTTACTCCCACAGTGTTAAATATGTGCTTTCGATTTTTTCTCCTCCACTCCCCGCACTTCATCTTTCTTTTGCTCTCTCCATTTAATTTTCCATTTGTTTTCTTTCCCTCTAACATCCAGTGTCTTATTTTCCCTCTCTCCACAGAGCCCAACTTCGTCTCCTCTTACGACATCGGTAACTTCACCTACTTCTTTTTCCGGGAAAACGCGGTGGAGCACGACTGCGGTCGGACAGTGTTTTCACGCGCAGGCCGAGTCTGTAAGAATGACATCGGGGGCCGCTTCCTCCTTGAGGACACATGGACAACCTTCATGAAAGCGAGGTTGAACTGCTCCAGACCCGGAGAAATCCCCTTTAACTACAACGAGCTGCAGGGAACGTTTTACCTACCCGAGCTGGAGTTACTCTACGGCATTTTCACCACCAATGTGTGAGTAGAAACTTTCTTTTAAAATAACAATCTAGTGTCAATCACTCATCTGCTTTAAACACAATCCTGTTTAAAGCTCCTGTGAGGAACTTTCAGTTTGTGTGCTTTTTGGCGCCCCCTGTGGACAAATAGATAACTTTGCTGATTTTGCCCTATACATGTGTGAGTTAAGTTTTCTTTTTAAAGGGTAACCAACCCCCAAGTTTCTATGAATCACGCATATAGATGTCAGCAGAGCGGGGCTTAGAGCTCAAGCCGATAGTGTTTCTCAAAGCTCTTAATATTTTGACTATTGTTATCACCCTGTTTCAATCCCTTCAGTCTCACTGAGTCCACAGACAAATCAATTGAGAAAGTTTATTAATAAGGAACTATCCGCATCTGTTGTTATGTCTGAACTGCAGCAGGGTAGCTTGTGGCAAGCTGTTGTGTGAGATGATCATTGTATTACCAGAGTGAGAATGTCAGATAGGGAGCTAATTAGCTTGGGGACTAATGAAATGAACGTGAGTTTTTCACGGCTAAACCTCATCAGCCCATACAAAGTGTGGATCAGCAGCTTCAGCGGCTAGTGAACCGTGAGCATTAGCTTCAGATGAGTGAACATGCTTGTTGTAGAGAGTGAGTGAAGTTATTAGTGAGCTAATGCTAGCCACTGTTAGTTCGCCCGCTTCATACGTCCGCTAATCTATTTGTAGAGTGACACAGACTGTTTTAAGAGAGCTGCACACAGAGTCTTTCACAGAGAGGAAGTGCTTCAGCTGCTGGGGAAGTAACAGCACTGAACCTTACTGGATACACTACGAGCTAAAGCTAACCTAACAATAAGTTATCAGCTCGCTTAAATTGGAAAAATCTAACAACCAAACTACTGGAATCAAGACCCAAATTGATTAACAGCACTACTTAATACTCTTATAAATACATTTTCGGCTAAAGAAAAGAGGTGTGGGGGTTTAGTTACTCTTTAAAAAATATTCTCACTTTGCTTTATTTCAACATAAAATCATTTCTCAAGAATCTTTTGGTTTTGGCAGCACACTATCAATCAATTAATCGGAAAACTACTCGCGATAGAAGCTTCGGGTATTAAAAGTAACCGTGTATTCGTTGTCAGTCTTTATATGGATGATGTTGTTTGCTTTTGTAGCTCACACAGAGGCATCACTTTTAATTTCAGTCATTTTAATAACCAGATCAAAACACCTCAGAGGAGCTTTAACTTCTCAGCTAACACACTTTAAGAAGTTTGTTTGTGTTCGTAAACCAGGTTGTTTCAATGTTAATTTACATATTTCTCTACTTATCTAAACAACACAGATCAATTTACCAATTACAGCTCGTTTTCCTTTCCCGTCATAAGTGATTTGTTTGTGATTTTTTTGACACAAACTCTCCTGATTTCTCCAAGTCTTTGTCTTTCCTTTGTTTTTTTGTCATTTGCATACAACTTCTTATGAGCTTTGTAAATCAGGAGGTTTGATTTAAATTTGGAAGTTTTTTTCCACAATCATCGCATTTCAAATGGCATATTTGATAGTCTGTATAAATTTCACTGAGGTTGAGATCAAGCTCACTCTGATTTGATTCATACAAACACAGATCATCAGATTTTTCTTTCAGCCCTTGTTGTTTTTAATGCACCCACAGGAAAGCTTCATGTATAATTCAAAGTGTTTTTGGCGTCACACTGTCATTAGAGTAAACAAACGCTCTTTGACTGCATCTGATTAAACTTGGCATGTGACCTCTTTGTACCATGCACACTGAGTATATACAACTGAGTCAGATTTATGACAATGCTGTGTAAATGCCCAGATCTTCTTAGATGGAATTTCCAGTTAAATTATTTTCTTATGAAACTCAAAGCAGCTGCAAACAGGATCACATATTCCACTGCCATCTCACTTTTAAATCCCATAAATGAAGCTTATCTTCATGCATTAAAAGTGTACACTGTATCCTGCACTAGGGGGATGTGAGAGATGGGACGCATCCATGGATGAAAACTATAATTTCCTCTTTTCACAAACACTCTCTCTTCTTTTGACTTGCCTTGTCTCGTACTCACAAACACACGCGCACACACACACACACACACACACACACACACACACACACACACACACACACACACACACACACACACGCACGCACGCTTGCATGCACACAAGCATATTGGCGCACACCATTATTAAAAGCTGAGTAATCTATTCTTTATGGTCAATGCCTTCACATTGCTGAAAACGAAGTCTTTTGAAGGGTATTGGAAACATTTCCCCCTGCAGGCACAGAGTTTAATGAACAGCCACATTAGATTATAATTCACATCGCACAAGTCTCACAGTTTGAGTTGAGAGCTAATACTCTCATTCTTTACTTCCTCTGCGGAGGGAGGAGACCGGTACTTGTTGAAACTGACAGCTTAAAAAGTCAAAGCTGTATTTCAGTCCTGAGATCTGTACAGTTAATCAGACAGGCCGAACAGCTTAATTGTGTCCTATTGCTGGATTTATAATCCCATAATGATGATCACTCACACCGCAGTCTGCGTCTGTCCGTCCGCTATGTGAAGTGTATTGTTGGCTGAGGGCAATTCAAATGTATACTAAGGTCAGCTTTACAAATACCAACAACATGAGCAAAGTTTTTCTCCAAAGTTTTGTCTCAAACTTCTCTCTTTTCTTCTCTCTCTCTCTCTCTCTTATCTATCATCCCCTCCTTCCTCTGATGTCCTGTTCTGTCATTCTCTTCCTGACATTCAGAAACAGCATCGCTGCGTCTGCCGTGTGTGCCTTCAATCTCAGCGCCATATCACAGGTTTTCAATGGACCCTTCAAGTACCAGGAGAACTCACGGTCAGCATGGCTGCCCTACCCCAACCCCAACCCCGACTTTCAGGTAACAGAACCACAGAAACAGTCCTTTCTTTGTCTTTGTCTTCAGTGTGTGTGTGAATCCTTTATCTCATAATACTTGAACATGTTTAGCAGGTGGTTAGTAACAATATTAAAGACATATTAGATATAGATATTTTATGATTTGTGAATGCTAACAACTACTTAATAGCAAAGTTTTAAGCTAAGCTACACTCAAACCTACAAACAGCTAACAAGAAAACTGTTCTGCAGTCATGCTAGCAGTTTTGTGATGCATGTTTTAGCCATAGACTGTATAAATAGTCTATGGCTACGTAGTATCCGTGACGTCACCCATCTGTTTCTGAAGTGCTGTTTTGAGGCCAATCCGTGGCGGCAGCCATATTGCTGCTGTCGAGCGATTGTGACATAAAGAGGCGGGCTTTGAGCTTCCTCGCCAACAGCTACAGTGTTCCAGCCTGTCAATCAACTCAGCTGTGCACAAACAATTAAACTAAACAAATGATTGAAAGACATGAGAGCAGCTAAATGAGGCAGTGCAGCGCTAGTGGCTAAAGGCTAACACTGACATGCCAACAAGTTTTTGTAGTTTTTTTTATAAAAGCATGATATAGTAAGAGTAATCAAATATAAAGAGAATAGTTCCTAAAGTTTAGTTTCACCATTATCATTTTCTTGCTTTTGCATTTTAGCATTCTAGCATTAATTTTAGCATGTTAGCATTTGATTTTTAGCAAAGTTTTGAGTTTTAAGCTAGTTCCAGGCTAATAGAAATTCTAAAAGACTCACGGACATACAGAAAGGTCAACACAACATGGACTTTGGTCCTCTGTAGACCATCAATGATAAATCAGTCTGATCAAAACCAATTAGTTAAGGCTAGCCGACATCACCATGGTAACCGAACCCACTCGTATGGGTCCAGTTTCTGAAACGCGCACATGAGTTTGAGTTTAGAGCCAATCCTCATGATAATTGTTTATGCTCGAGGCATACAGACCAACACACTGCCCAATCAGCCAAACAATGCGTGTGGCAGGGTGCGTGCCGGAGGAAATTTATGTGTGTGTGTGTGTGTGTGTGTGTGTGTGTGTGTGTGTGTGTGTGTGTGTGTGTGTGTGTGTGTGTGTGTGTGTCCTGCTTAATAAATGTGTGTTCACTCTGATGAGGCTGCCTCGGAGTCCCTGTGAGCTCTTCGCTCTCATTAATTTCCTCTCTCTTTCAATCATCCCCCTCTCTTCTAATGAACATAGACATTACGAGTGCCGGTTATAAAATCCAGTGATTTTTACAACGCCACAATCGTTCCTCTAAGATGTTTCAAAGCCTTGCATTGTAAAATACAGTCTCTTTCTAATAAACTGTCCTTGTTTAGCACAAACGGCGCTTTATGTTTGTTTTTTGTCCCTAAAACTGCGGAGCACACGGAGCCTCTAATCCTGATCTTAGGCGCTCCTCTTTACTGATGACACAGAGGGAATGTTTTATTAGTGGAACTGGCTCTAAGTTGTAGCCGGCTTAGCAGATAGTGAAGGAGCTAATCCACGCTGCTCTCCTTGAGGGATTGCATTCCCTCTAAGGTCTGGCTGCCAGTGGGTGACATACACATCACTTCCACACATGTTTCCCATCAGGGGGCCCCTCCATCACGTCTCCATCAAGCCAGCACATGCATGAGCATTCGTGATGTCTGCGATCAAGATGTGACATCCGTAATGACATGCTCTTGCAGAAGACGTGCTAGTGGTGACAGTTAATTCAGAAATGCACACACATGAATTTGTAACATGGAAACATTTCACTGCCGTCATATATCTACATGTCTGCAATTTTATCACCTTAAAAAGAAAACCAATTTCCTCTATCTTGACAGTGCTGACCACAGATTTATCTTGCTCGGCACACTGTAGGCACATCACTGAGAGCTTTCTATACACCATAAAGTGTGTAGAAGGCTGTGTTCCTCAAGGATACACCAGGATCAGATCTTCTTTCTCTATCCACAATAGCTGCTCCTCACCGCTGCACCGATGCACACTTTATCTAGGTTTCACTGACATCTTCATCAAGCATTTGTCAATGTTGGAGGATTAGATTTACGAGCCCAGGATTTATGGCCTGCCTGTTCTGTTCCAGGCCTTTTGTGCACACACACCTACACATGTGCATGCACCAAAATACACCTACGGGACACCGCAGCATATAAAAGCGACTGGACACATGCATGCATATCTTCTGTAAACAAATACGCCCACTAAAAAAGAGGGTTGTAGATTGCGGGCAAATAGGGATAATCATGTTGGTGAACTCATCAGTCAGCACACATTCTGGTCATTGATTGAGAGCTTAATTCTCTGTCTGTCTGCTTAGAAAATCCCCCCCATTTATTCCAACCACAGGAATTGATCCTGCTGGGTTTATTCAGGCTATGAGTCATGTTCTTTGAGTGTTAGGAGCTAATACCGTCTCTGTGTTGTATAGGTTTTCTGTCACACTGTAATTGCTTACTGTAAAAAGGCATCCATTGTTTGGCTTTGATGTAGGAAAATATGTTAAGTCAGAGTCTGAGGAATGAAATGCTGATTGAAAGTTTTGTTTTCAGAGGGGTGTCACTTCCCTCTGATTTCTTTTCAGCGTTATTTATGAGTATTTGTTGCCAAAACTGACAAAATATTATAATCAGATCTTACCGGCGGATGCTTTAAATTAAAGTAATGTGTGACGCGTTTTAGACAAAAGCCCATTTGGCTGTTGTACACTCATTTGTCTCAGTGACACTTTCCCTGGCCGAGCACAGTGCGCTGATGATGAGCGGGACAGCTGAATGTTGGATGGGCCCTCCGCCAAATGATGCCTCCGTCCCTCACCTTGACTGAGGCGGGGAAATCGCAACATTCATCTCTTTGTACATTCACACATGTCGCAGAGCCCCACCGGTCAGAGGCTAACTTTGTCTCGCTGTGGCAGAAACACAATCATGCAGACACACACACATATGCACGCAATGCAAGGACAAACCACAATAGGAAACCTTAGACATATGTTATTATGTCGCCCATACCACAGAAACACAAGCATGCACACAGAGCTGCATCTCCCTGTCCTTCAAGGCTTAAATGTCTCATCCCCTGATTCAGCGAGGGCACTGATCCGTTGCTCATCTCGGGGAAGCCCACCATGATTCTCATCTGTCAGCCCAGAGAAGGCCAGGGATTGATCTGTATAAAGTGTCCGTGATGTCGCTGCCGTAACTAGTCAGCGGGAACTAATCGCCACCCAAGGTCCAGACTCTGCTAAGTAAGACAGAGCTGGATCCTGGAGTATATTCGTGCAGTGCATCTGCGATACCACATCCAAAATGAAAACAGTACCAGTCATTTGGGTCAGGGTAATTGTTGAGGAAAGGCTAATTTTGGGTTTCTCTGCTCTGTGTCTCAAAGAAGGCCTATTCTTTGTGGACAGTGCCTCAATCCACAACCCTGACCCCAGCCTGAGACCTCTTTCACTGAAAAGGACTTGCATGGTTAGCCTCACTCATCCAGCTTCACTCGGCCTTGGCCGGACTGGCTTCATGCCTCGCTTTGTCCCATTCTGCATAGTTGAAAAAGGCACAATGCTAAAGAGCAGGAAGATTATGATTGCCCTGTGAAAACCCATACCTTCAAAATGTCAGCTTTCATGAGGTTGAAAAGGGCGCCCCATTTTCAGCCTTTTAGTTCATATAGTGGATTTTAAACAGTTCCTTTTGTCCAGGAAATTAAAATCATCTTCACTGCTTCATAGAAATGACTAATTTATGAGATACATGTTTTTTCCAAAGGAGCCAACCAGGAGGTCTTATCCGAATTTGAATCTGATTGGCCACCCTAAAATCTTAGCGACGATTAAATATTTGCCTTGTCAGAGGCAACAATTATGCATTTTAATGTAACATATTTCACTAATGCATGTACTTCAAATCCTGACTTTTTGGTCCTTAACAATTGAAGCTAAACATTTTAATGTTGCTACTTTGTTGTGTATTTTGTAAAAATACAAATTCAAACAGGAGTACAACACCTTTTGGACACTTTCATGTAAGTAGTAGTCTAACTAAGAAAGTGGTAATAGAAGGTTTTGATAAATGCTATTTATTATAAGAGAAAATCATAGACTTTATATGGAAACACCACAAGTGTTCATGGACTGTGAAGCCAAAACATTTAGAGCTCCCACTACTGACTGCCTGTAGTGTAGTTCATAAGCCCCGCCTCCTTCATGTTGACGGATGGAATTTAGGTTGAACTCAAAGATTAGAATACATTTACATTTTTTGTAAGGAGGAGGAACCGCAAGAGGAAACAAACACTAACATGAGTCATTTAACTTATTAAAGCCATAATTCTCCGCTTCAAACCGGCATAAGAATTTGTGCTGCTGTGGACTTTACCCTCTTGAGGGGTTTTAACATTTTGTTGGTAAGTTTACTGGTTTGGTAAGCAGTATGGGTGAGATGTCAGCCCATCAATCCACCAGCCGGATTTTTTTCAGGCTGGTGTCATAGACATAGACAGTCATAGACATGGTGCACACACATACTTAATACCAACCCAAAAGACAGTGCCCATGTTTGGCCACCCCATTCAAAACGTCCAGCTCCAACACTGTAAGCAGCTCACACTCACACTTTAACACACACTGTGGTTAGTGTACTGTATATATACAGTTTATATATATTGCAGTTGGTTTTTAGTTTTCTTTAAGTGCTACAGTGAGTCATGAAACGCAGCCTGCCTTGCATAGCAGTTAATAATATTCTTTATAAAGCTGTTTCTTGGCGTGGAAGCAATATTTCAAACTGGCAAGTTTGTTTGTTATTTTGTTTCCCAGATAACGAGTAAATGTAGTCCAAAGAAAGCCATTAAAACTTAAAGCTTTTATAAATTCTGTCGTTTAGAACAGATCAACTTTTGCAGCCACCAGTATCACGTTTGACTCTGTAATATGTCTTTTTTAACTCCCATTTAGAGACACTTCACTTTATTGAACTCCTTTTAATAAATGAGCTCACACATATGAAACATTTCACGTTATAACAAAGTGCTGTGGCTGTGACTCTGCTCCAGGAGAAAGTAACCCCAGGGACTACTCGGACGCAGAACGAGTCAACAATCCCTGATAAAACCAAATGAATATGTGGTGATGAAATCCACCTCTTTATGTGAAATACTTTTATTGTTGCGACTACACTCTCTCCCTCACAGGTCTTAACATTTTAGATGAAAGTAATTTTGAGTCCTTGGTTTGAATGATGCTGCAGCATTTAGATGATGTGTGCTTTGCTCTTCTAAGAGCAGCAATATTCAAGCTCTGAGATGAAAACACATTTAAGAGATCAGCCTATTTTTTTAGGTAGAAAGATGAAGAATTAGAAACATTACTATTGAGCTACCAATAAAAGTCACCAGCAATATATATTCATATGAGAAAGACTCTAATAAAAGAGATAAGTGCTTGCTCAGTCAAACATTCATTCATTCAGTGGCGCTGTTTTGACTACAAAGACTTCAGGTTGCAAGATAGCAAACCATCACAACCAGACGGAAATCCACTTCACAGCCTTGTTCATTTAATCATTCACTCCCTTTCTTTTCCATCTCTGGTGGTATTTCTGAACACAAAATGTAAGCGCATTAACATAGCTTCCTACACCAAAGAGCTTTGCTGTATTGAAGCAGCCAGTAAAATATTTCTCTTTCCACAGTGCGGCACCATCGACTCCGGCTCCTACGTGAACTTGACTCAAAGAAACCTGCAGGACGCTCAGAAGTTTCTGCTGATGCATGAGGTGGTTCAACCTGTGGTTCCGGTGCCCTATTTCATGGAGGACAACGTGCGCTTCACTCATGTGGCCGTGGATGTGGTGCAAGGGAAAGACATGCTGTTACACATCATTTACTTGGCTACTGGTAGGTATCCGATGCTTCATGTTGGACGTTATATTTCCATGTTGTTGATTGTTATACACTACCAGTCAAAAGTTTGGAAACACCTTCTCATTCAAGGTTTTTTTTTTATTTTAATGATTGTAAACACTGTAGATTAATACTGAAGACATCAAAACTATGAAAGAACATACAGTATATGGAATTATTTAATGAACAAAAAAGTGTTAAACAAAGCAGAATCTGTTTTATATTTTAGATTCTGTAAAGTAGCCCCCTTTTTCCTTCGTGACAGCTTTGCACACTCTTGGTATTCTCTCAGTCTGCTTCATGAAGTGGTCTCCTGGAATGGTTTCTAATTAACATGAGCCTTGTCAAGAGTTCATTTGTAGAATGACTTGCCTTCTTAATGTGTTTGAGACCATCAGTTGTGTTGTTCAGAGGTAGGGTTAGTACACAATGGATAGCCCTATTTGACTACTGTTGTAATCCAGATTATGGCAAAACCAGATTATTTCATAGTTTTGATGTCTTCAGTATTAATCTACAATGTAGAAAATAATGAAAATAAATAAAAAACATTGAATGAGAAGGTGTGTCCAAACTTTTAAATGGTAGTGTACATTTGTCCTATATACTTGTCTCTTTTTACGCTCATTCGTTCAGTGATTTTTGACAGGTTAAAGGTGGGGGGGTGATGTCACATGCCTCCAAACACCAATCAGGATGAAGCTATTTTGGATTTGAAATGTGAAAGCAGTGAAGGGTTATTTTAACTCTATTGCCAACACTGACAGTGACATTTAATAATAATGTCCCCACTGAGTCCCTAATAAGAAGATTAGCGTACTTTAAAAAGTAATAAAATCTTAATTTATGATAACTCACCTAGCTTCCTAAACTTGAGCTTTAATTCATGCTTTTTTATCAGGAGTATTGGTTTTAATAGATAATACTTGATGTATTAAACGTTAAAGTTTCAGGGGCTTAAATCCCTTGAAGCTCACTTCAAGGAGGCCTGAAAGAAGAATAATGAAACCAATAGATGAGTCGTTCTGAGGAAAGATCAAAGCTTAGTCTTCTGATGCAAGTTTGATCACTCTTTACCTCCATATGTCCTCCATATGCCCTGGCAGAAAGAAAATATATAGCACCATATATTACTTCAGGGTAGTCAAGCACCATGAGATCTCACACAACATGAAAAAGCCAGCAGCTATGTGTTAAAAGAAGACAGTAATTTATAACATACACCAATAGCTGTGATTTAACCCTTATAGGTTCTCCCTCTGAGTTGCATGGTACCCGCTGCTTATCAGTCAACTGTTTGATCAAACTGGGTGTTGATGTGTGATGTTGGACTTGGCAAAGTGCTACAAACAGTATCAGTAAGACACCAGATACCAGCGTTTGGTGTCCTGTGTTTTGATATCACAGACAGAATGGATTATAAGAGGGAGTACTGAACAGGATTTGAAGGTAGTGACCCACTTTAGCGCGTTAATGTACTGTAGGCCCGATGGGAAATGTCAACATGATCTTCCTGTTGTAGGGCTCTGTGTTATTTTAGGATATCACACGTTCAAGCACACACTTTCACACACTCGCACAACCTGTTCCAGTTCACCAGCTCTGTGCTTGGCGTCCGCCTCAAAAAAGAAAAAGCCCTCCCCTTTCATTGTTTGCATGGTGCTGTGATCAATGTAGTGTCGGACCAGAGCTGCCCACACTGCAAGTTCCCCCGACACTAACCAGACGCTAATGAAAACATCTGAAACCCTGCCAAGGCCATCGGGTAGCGTGCATATTGTACCTAATCACATGCTATTATTAACGCCTAAATGCTCCGTGCTGATTGGGGCCATTGTGGAAACCTGATAGCTCTAACTGGGGGGTTCAAAGATGTCTAGGTGATGGGTTCTCTTTAAAATAAACACATGGCTTGCAGCAGATTTTACCTCTCTTGTTATTCAGCTCTTGCTAGTAATTTCAGCCCTGCGGCAACATTTTTCTTTTGCAGTTTATGTGAACAGAATACACTCGTATGCAAAACATCTCCAAATAAAGTTTTTATAGAAAACTTGAGGACTTGAGAGAAGTTGAAATTGTATGTCTTCAGAAAAAAAAAGAGAATAGTGCATAAAGAGTTATTTGCAAAGTGTTATAGTTTGATTAAATTACATTTCTTAAGCAATTAATCAAGACAGAAATACTTCAACACACGTTGAATAAGAATGAAGCATTATAAAGAAGAACAGATAAGTCTTTGCTGATTTCCAGTGAGGGTGTTATTTTGGTGTTGCAGCAGCACAAAGAGATAAGTCTATAATAGTAAATATAGAAAGATAAGAAACAAAGAATTACAACCCAAAGTATTTTTAGAAAATAAAATTACAAGAGAGGCAATAAACCCACAACCAACAGTACAACACCGCCTCCAAGCAAGCAGAGCAGCTGTGTGATCAGTAGTAGTGAAACATAATGCTCTATTGTTACAGACCACATGTAGTGTAGTGTACGGGGTGAGATGTGACATTCATTACATATTTTTATATCATATAAAAGGTGTATTGATTGAAATGCAACAAGCATCCAAACTTTCATTTAAAACTCATGTGAGGTACTTTAAGTTTGTGTGGATTTTGGCGGTACCTCTAATCTCTCAGCTGATTTTGTCCTTTATATGTGTTAGCTGTAACTTTTTAACAGAAAACCTTCTCATGCTTTGTTTCTAACAGTGAAATTAATCACTCACTTAAAATCTAAAGGGAAACGATGGAAAGCTGAAGAGAGACAGGAAATGTAGGGAGTAGAGAGTGGGGGGAAGACATGCAGCAAATGGTTGAGGCTAGGAGTTGAACCAGCAACTGCTGCGACTAAGACTATAGCCTCTGTACATGGGGTAAGAGCTTAATACACTAGGATAACAGCGCCCCAAAGTATAGACAGAGTCATTATCAGTTCCCAGACAAATTTAGGTAGCTTCTGCAGTTTCTATCTGGGAAGAAATGGAACTCCTTGCGTTGGACTTCAGATGAAATATGCGTTTATTTATGGATCTTTGGAGACCAGGTATACACAAAAGTGGAAACCAGGCGTTACACCCACCCCCGGTGGTGGTTTTAGGCATTAAAAATTACACTATAGAAGTAATAGTTTTGTTGCTGATGGTCTAGCTGACTTTAGTAGGCCATATGAAGGCAGCAATATTAGTTTCAGTCTATTTCAAAACCATTTGAAAACTCACTGGAGCTTTAAAAGGTGTTCACTGAACACTTACAGCTATCTTGATGTTGGCTGCAATTAGCACACATCTAACAGAAGCCCCCAACTAGGGACAAACCCAGATGACAAGGCCAGATTCAGCTATCTTAATATAAAGAAACTTAATGAGCCAAGCTAGCATGTCCTGGGCGAGTTTGTCTCCCCTAACATACAGAAGCCGAATGGATACGAACTCTCCATGAAGTTACTTGTTAAGTTGACCAATTAACTATGAAAGTAATGGAGCCTTACCTGGAAAATAAGCTGTTATATAACTCCTGAAGTTCAGATGTTATTCCTGATCACATTATTGTAACAGATTACAAAGTAATACATAACTGACAAACACAGCTCCAGGCCGTTCTTGCTTTTTACGCTCCCAACTTTGAAACCATCTATTAGCAATTCACCCTTGTTCCCCGGGAACTCTGTGCACCTAATTACTTTTTCTTCACCCAGGGGATTTCATGTATAATAGATGATGTTTGTCTTAGCTCTCCCGAAAGAACAGGCCCCAGCTTCATCTCACAGGGGCATACCTTATATAAAATAAAGGTCAGGATGTATTCACAGTGACATGAATTTCCACCCTGTTTTCCCCTTAAAACTAAAGAAGGTTTCTTTCTTCAGTGGAATACCCCCTCAAAGAAAAGTAGGCCAGAAATCTTGTATCGGGGAGCCATAACAGCTCCCTGGTTGAATCTACAGTGCTGCATGCTGATGGCATAACCAAGCGTGGCACGCCTGCCGCCGCCAATCTTTTTGACAGTCTTATTTCAGAACCAAGTGATTGTTGTTTGGTTCACACCGAGTTCAAATAAAGTTTTGATGTTTTTTTCCTCATGAAACTCTTCTTTTGTAACCCCCCCTCTGCGTTACCGTCTTCTTCTTTGTGAGAAGATCCTCTCATCCCTCCTCTCTCTCTTACAGATTACGGTACTATCAGAAAAGTGCTCTCCCCTCTCAACCTGTCCATGGGGAGCTGCCTCTTGGAAGAGATCGAGTTGTTCCCGCCCAGGAAGAGGCAGCCAATCCGGAGCTTGCTGATCCTGCACAGCCGCAGCGAGCTTTATGTTGGTGTAAGAGACCAGGTCATCAAGATCCCACTGAAGAGATGCAGCTACCACAAGAGCAGAGAGTGAGTAAAGGCACAGAACAACTCAATTAATCTCACTGGAAGCTGTCAAAGCAAATATGCAGACGACCAAGTTTTAAAGCGCCCTCTTTCAGACGATGCTCTTTATCAGGAAAGGCCAGGCCTGTGTTGGTCAGAGGCCTTCGCTGAGATTTAAAACCCTGTAAATCAGCTTTTGTCTGAGCCACTCGAGGTGCCCACGGCTGCCCTCCGTCTCACTGTCTGCCTCTTGTTGTCATTGAGCTGCGTGTTTTCTGCCTCACGCACAGCTCTGTGCGTGTGTGCTTAGCAGATATTGAGTTTCTGTCTGTCTGGAAGACGCTCCGTCAAGGCATAAATATTGGCGAAAGAAAACTCGGAGGCAGAGACGGAGGGCCAGGGTGTGAGGACTCATCATGAGATTGGGATCCCATCCATCATCACACACAGAAAGGGAATCACACCTGCATTCCTTATCTCCTATACAATGAGCTGTTGCTGGAATACAGACCAGTTAAGGCTTCATGTTACAGCTGTGGCTCTGTGATATATGCTGCATTCATTATGACACTTCATCCCCCTTTCAGCGCTTTTTCTTCTTGAGAGAGATAAAAAAAAAACAGGTAAAAGAATGCAACAGTGCTGGGAGCAACAGAACAAGATGAGGAATCACTGACTTTTCTTTAAGGTTTATCCATTTGAAACTTTAGACAGCTGCCCCTCTGTTTGGCTGTGTGTTGTGCTGCTCACTGAGGGGTGGTATACAATCTGCCAGGCCCCTAAGGCCGTCTCAAAAACAGGTATCAGCTTGTTATGTCTCCCTTTCATTTGTTGTAGTCACACCTGATATCATCGTCCAAATCTGTAACTTTCTGCCTTTTCATTAGCTGCCCAGACGCTACGTCAAACTCCTCTTTGGGTGCAAACAAGCAGAGTTTGCCTTATTTTGTTTTCATAAGGACGGATGCCTTTGATCTTTCGTCCTTGCGTTAAGTGCGCTCATGTTTATGTCGTTGCTTAGTTCATTAGTATGACGTCCACGAACAACTTTGTGACATTTCACTGGGGGCACATCATGCTGCACTGATGCTAGCAGCTCAGAGCTGCGTTATTGTGTTGTCACTTCAGACTCATATTTGCATGAAAAGAGTAACATCAGGCTTTTTATTGCTCTCAATAAACCTCCAGAAGAAGATACAGCATAAACAGATCCAACTTTCTTTGCTTCAGTTTCCTCACAGTGAATATTTGTTGGCTGATATGTATACAGTCCTGCTGCCCGACTAGAGATTACCTGAGAACCAGTCAGCACATTGTGTTAAGACATGATTTTCAGCTGCTGCTGTGATGTAAGAAATATAGATTATTGCAGAACTCAATATTCATAGGTAAATATTTATCCACCTTTCTTATCTCGTTTCCTCTCGTCTTCACATTACCCTCCTCATCTTGTTTACTCTTCTTTCTGACACCTTCCTCCCTCATCTCATCCTCTTAATGCTCTGCTTTACCCTCCTTTATTTCTCTCTCAGCCTCCAAAATTCCATTATAAGTGAACCTCATTCTCTGTCCTTTCAGAGCCTGTGTAGGAGCCAGAGATCCATACTGCGGTTGGGACCTGTTGCTGAAGAAATGCACCACCCTGGAGGAAAGTGTCAGAATGAGCCAATGGGAGCAGAGCATCACAAAGTGTCCTGTGAGTATCACTTGTTGCAAACTGATTTTGACATACCTGCTTTTAGTTCACTCACAAGTTTGCCCTCTTCATTTTCTGTCTGTACTTTGAAACTTCAAAGCTGGTAGAAAACACAATTATTCTTCGTCGGCTTCCTTCCTCGCTCTCCTCTTCACGTGAATTTAATACTTAAATTCATCCGTGCACCTCACCTCTGAAAGCAGCAGCCTGCTCTGTATTCACTGCGTATGCTCACAACTTACAAGCAGTCCCTGAAACCAGCCTGAGATATATATTCTTGCAGAAGGAAGGTATCTCTGGATTCTAAAACTTGACTTTGAGGAAGTTACGCGTACCTGAAGAGTGATCCAGAGGGCTGCCTCAATCATTCCCCTCTGACGGCTCGCTCGTTAGCAAAACAGCTCTTCCATATTTTAATGCACACCACATTTAGGAGCAGTATTAGAGAACCTGTTATCCTATCAATTTCAGCGTGACTTTGCTTTCCTCTGCCGTTCAGAGATCTTTTCTAAGCCTGTTTCAGCGGAGTGCTGGGAGCCTCTGAAGCGTTTAATGCGGCTGTCTGGTTTGACTACTTAGAACTCAAAGCTAAAACTGCATCATCACATGAATTGATGTGTGTATAAATAGACAAACAATAAGGCATACAAATGAGCATAAACACATACACATATTTTAAGTTTTGCTATGCCTATTTGCTAAATAATTCAAGTTTGTTCGTAAACAAGATTTCACTTTCAAGCTAGCTTAGCTGCACATCCAAATATTTCAGATAAATAAACATTGTGGGAAACAGTATTTAGTCTTTTTGCTAAAAAGTTAGGTGTGAAGATTGAAACCACCGTCACATCTCTGGTAACCATGATGATAGAGCAAAGTGATGTAGCTTAGCATGTACTGACACCTAGCTAGCTTAGCTCTACATTTACCTCTTCATATATCTGATGAGTAGGTTGCTTTGTTGAGAGCTAAGCCAATTGTTTGTTTTGCCAAAGATGGGGTTAGAAGATTAACACTACCCTCATGTCTGTGTGGTAATTATGAGACCAGATCTCAGAGACGTTTAGCTTAGCTTAGCTTAGCATAAAAAAAATGGGAACAGGAAAACAGCTAGCCTGGCTCTATCTAAAAAGATTAGAGTGTTGCATTTTTACGCCGTGACTAGGATGTTGCTGCTCTTGTAAAAAATGATGATGATTATTTTTGTATTAAACAAATTATATGTTTTAAGATAAGATAATATAAGATACTCCTTTATTCATCCCACAACGAGGAAATTCATGGAGTTGCAGCAGCAAACAAAAAGGTGTACAGTACAAGAATTTCAACAAGAACATATATAGAAAAGAAATTTCCATCAGAGATGACAGCTTGGCCATAATTCTCCTGTCAGCCACCACCTCCACAGGGTCCAGGACTGAGCTGGCCTTCTTCACCAGTTAGTTCAGTCTTGCTCTCCTGTATCCTGTCCACCCACAGCAGGAGGTGTTAGCTCTGTTAGCATGATGCTACTCTGGTGCTGGGTTAGCTCGTCCACCTCATTGTAGACAGATCCCACAGTCCCCATGACGGTGGGTGGAAGGACAGGTCGACGCCGTCCCTTCTAGCTTGCACCTCAATACCAACACGTCGTCCCCGCCTCCTTCTCCTCAGCTCGCAGGCAACAGCGGGCCTAGCATCGTCTAGCATCGTCTAGCATCGCCTAGCATCGCCTAGCATCGCCTAGCATCGTCTAGCATCGTCTAGCATCGTCTAGCATCGTCTAGCATCGTCTAGCATCGTCTAGCATCGACACGCTAAGAGCTGCGAACAGCTGATCTAATATGTAAACAATGTTACCATGGATACATGCAAGATCACCTGACACACACAGGAACAAAAATAGCAAAAAAAAAACAAAACACTGCAAACGTCCAGTTTCTATGTATTATTATTGACTTTTAGTGGTGCTGGCAGACTTTATACCCAAGCGGCAACTTCTGGTGTAAAATAAACGAAACCAATACGGAAGTGCAAAAAATGTGTGTTTCTCAAGAACCAAGAAAATACCATTAAAGAGTTTACAAGAATGCACATTTTTACAGCAGAATTGAACATTTTTACAGCCTGGTAAAACAACATCAACAACGTTTTCAGTCTCCATACCTTATTTCTTTATACCTGATAACTGTACAAGGGATGAATATTTCCAGAACGATAAGTTAAAGATACGATACGATGCAATACGATGTCCTTTATTGTCCTGTAGGGAAACTTGTCTTTGACATCAGTGCTGCACATGTTACCTGCTCTTTAAAAAAATCACCACAATGACACAAGAATACACATAAATAAAAAATAAAAAAATACAATAAATAATACACATTCATACAACACACAGCATACTCTTAAGCGGCAGCACGTGAGTCAGGGTCACCAGCAGAGCAGTGCCACCATCACAACCAAAGTAGCCCTTTGATTACATTAGGACTAAGAGTTAAGCATAATTAAAGGCGTGATTGTTTTGACTGACAGGTGGGTGTGTTGTAGTTGTTTGGCAGGTTGCTTCGCTGTGGCCTGAACTCCCTCTCTTTACTTAACTATTAGCAGGAGTCAGCGTTTCCAGTAAGACAGCTGCAATGTTTGGGCTTCACAACGCCTCTTCAGAAGGGTGACGTTTCAGACTCTACGTCCGTGTTTTAAATCATTTGTGTTTTCACCTTTTCTACAGTCTGTATGCTAAGCTAAGTGTCTCTTAACTACAACTTTAATAACAGGAAATGAGAAAAGAAATAATCCATGTCTCCAGCAGTAGTGTATCCACCAGTCCTTTCGTTGTGATGTATTTTCATTTAGCCACATACCACTGCCCACACCAGTGATGGAGTGTGTATTTAGTCACTTAACCTTGGTCTAGCCAGGTCCAGTCCATTTAGAGGAGCATGCATTAACTCTGACAGTAATAACTTTGCTTGGAGATACATGGTTATACAATTCAGGGAAATCATCAGCTTGCACCAGTTATATAAAAAGACAGAAAAGTGAGAAACACAGAGTTGTTTTTTAATCTCCTTATGAATACATTAACACTTTTAGAAAAGGCTAAACTGAGTGAATGTCTGCGAGTCTGGAGCTGGAGGCCAGTCAAGGGCATGCACACAGAGCGGCGTTGTGCAGGCAGAGCAGGAGATACGCTTTACCAACCTATTCACAAACGCCATCTGGCACCACAGTCTCACGTCTATATGGAAACGAGTACAAATTAGTTTCTCTGTGGTTTTAGGGAAGGAACAAGTCACTGTTCCATATGTTAGTCTAAGTTTCCACCCAGGTGAAATGGAAATTTGTACTCCATAAATGTTTTTGTAAAGAGCTAGCTCTGCCTTAATCAACCCCAATTCAACAAACAGCATGTTACTGTCTTCTTTAGATTAGAGACTGGAGACAGCTGTTGTTACTTCAGCCTCTGGAAAGAAATAATTCCTCTTATGAGGCACAAAAACATGAGATCTTTTCATCATGAGGTCCCTGGAGTCCCTTTCTCTTTCTTTTCTGTTTCAATGAAAAGATTGTCATGTTTCTCTCAGTCATGGAAGTTTTTTGTATTCTAGTTATTTATATTTATTTTAAAAACAGCATAAAAAAGAAAAAGCTACCTTGAGAAGAGAAATATTCAGTGTAGTCTAAATAAGTTGGGGTATTGTCTGTTGTTTGCTTTCGAGGCAGCCTCATTGATGCAAATGTTGTCTGTCTTACCCAAGCGTCCCCCATTTAGCCACACGGCCGAGTTCAATTACCAATGAGAGCGGAGGGCAGACCTTATTTCTGCTGCTGCCAAAGCAGCTGATGATCACACTCTCTTTTCTCTCAGTTTGAAAGTGTTTTCTGCATTTTTAAATCACCCTATAATGTACTGTCGACATGCCTCATATCATCCGCAGCTCTGAATCTCTCGCCTGTGCCTTTTTTTGTATTTAGCTCATACACCCGGGACATCGCTCGTAATTCATGGCTCCTGTAATATCAGAGCCTTCCTGTTTCATTGTGTTGTGATTCAGATATCTATTTACGCTGCCACTTTTATTTCCTCACATTTCTGTCCCTCCAATGTTTCCATTTACAGCATTGATTTGCCTTTTCTGAGTCTCTCTTCTGCTGCTGTAGAAGCTCATTGTATCCTGAGACAGTTTTCATATATCCTCCTTGTGTTTTCAGCCCATTTATGTCCCTGAATCTGCTCAGTTTCTGGATGTGCTAAAGATGATGTAATGCAGTTATTTTTGCATCCATTTCAGGAAAATTGATTTCTGTTTGCATGTGGGCTATGTAACCCAGAGCAACACATTCCTGAGAGCATCACACTAATGCAATGGCCGCTCCCTGAGAAAAGCCATTACTCTTAAATGTTGTATTTTTGGCCTTCACAGATCCGTAATGTGACCGTGGATGGAGGCTTCGGCACCTGGTCCGGCTGGTCCACATGTAGTCATAATGATGGAGGCAGCGCGGGGTCCTGCCTGTGTCGGACACGAGCCTGCGATAGCCCAGCCCCTCAATGTGGAGGCCAGCATTGCTACGGCATCAGTGTGGAGGTCGCTAACTGCTCCAGGTAAACCTGTGCTAATACACGAGCTACACCTGTACATCAGTCTCTGTGAGCCGTCCCTGAATATGTATAAATCTAGGTTTGGTATCAGGATAGGATTCTGTTGATTTATCCCCCACATTCTCACACCTACTCATCAGGAATACAAACACATTTAATTTTTCCTGTGTTGAATATTCAGTGCCAGTAATTTGGGGACTAACAGGTGATAATCTGGGTGTTGTTTTCTCACTTATTCAGCTGACATATTACAGATTCAAACTCTCATATTTAAAATTAACCAAGCTGTAGCAGCTGCATCAATCCTGTTCCTGTTGAGCTTGTGAATATATCCTTACTTGATACATTTGCAGTGTGAGCCGATAACGAGTAGAAACTGAGGGTTGATTTTTTTCCTCAAGATGCCAAAGCCAGAGATATTAACCCTGCTGTGAAACTTAAAACCAGGTCGTTGTTCACATATTAAAGACTGTTTACTTTCATCACTCAGTAGCAGCCCCCACCCTCTGGAACTCACTCCCTTCCCATATCCAAAACTGCTCTGACCCTTTACCATCCAAATCTCTTTTAAAAACTCACCTTTTTAAGTTAGCTTTTAATTTGTGATTGTACTGTTGTTTTGTTTGATCTGTGTTATTTGTTTTTTGCTTGTATTGATTTTAACAATTGAACAGAGCCTTTGAGTTTTTGAAAAACTCTATATAAAATAAATGTATTATTATTATTATTATTATTATTATTATTATTATTATTATTATTATTATTATTATTATTATTATTATTCAGAGCATAAACATTTTTTAAAGCAAACTCTAGACCTCCTTTTTTAGTCTCACTTAGTTTTATTCTTATAACAGTTTTATTTCACCTTACTTTATTTATTTATTATATATTTAATTTTTTGTCATTTTTTTAAGTAGAGCATCTTAGTTTATTTTACAGGCTTAATATTTTAGTGTTTTATTTTTTTATTAATTCATTTTATTTTGTGAGCTTAATTTCCTCAGTTCGTTCAGCAACTTTTTCATTTTTCATGTATTTATTTATTTATTTTATTTTTATTATTATTATTATTGTTGTTGTTGTTGTTGTTGTTGTTGTTGTTGCATATATTGTGTTCTTATTGTTAGGATTTTGGGTGGGTTTGGGGCTGGGGTTAGGATTAGGATGGGGGTGTCTTTTTTTTTTTTTTCAATAATTTAAATTTATTCTATTTTTATTTTTTATGTACAGCACTTTGTGTTACAATATCATTGTATGAAAATCATTTTACAAATTAAGTCTGATTGATTGATTGATTCACTTCTCAGGGTATTAACTGTTCTTTATTATTATTTATTGATTAATTTCCTTTCAGTTATTTCTCTCTGTGGTATATTTTAGCTAAAGTCTGTATGTAAAAAAGGAACAATGTGACCGCTCTCTAAAAGTGATGCCAAAATATGTGGAGCTCCCTAAACTGGCTGGCTGTAGTGTAGTTCTTAAAGCCTGCCTCCTCCTGGTGAACAGATGGGACTAAATTCTAAAATCAAACACATATCAAATAAATATTTCTAAACAAGTTTAGTTGTATTTGTTTTTAATGCTATAAAACCTGATCGGGTCATTAAACTTCCTCAAACAGCGAGTGTCTGCTGTTAACCGACACGAGGAGCTGTTACTCTGCAGACTGTACCAGACTCTGTTAGCATCAAGCTTTTGTCTTCTCTTTTGTAGCACTAGTGAAGGTGGAGACATGTCATCCATCTTTATATGCAGTCTTTGGTTTCAGCACTAAGCTCATGCATTGCTGCTCTGCTAAAGTCAATCAGGGCAGCTAACAGGATCAGATCAGTGTGGATTTTTTTAAAGTGCTCATGAGGGCATTTCTGTATCGTGTTGCGGCCCAGCAATGTGTGTCCTGATGTTCTACGTCATGGGGGTTCTGCCTTTTATCTGCAAATGATGAAGGGTCGTCGTCATTAATAAAGAGAGCAGAATCTGGCAGATGAAAGACAAAAACATTCTCTTTGTCTCAAAGATATGTCTTCTGTGTTATTAAATGTTCTTAATTAGGATCATTTCAAGCCTCAAAATCTGCAATAGATGATGCTGTGGAGCTACATCTCAACATATTCCTGTTGTCACCTCCTGACAGCTGATATATTCCTGCTGTGACCTTGCTGTTATGCTCTGCAGCGCTCAGTCTGTGGCCTTTGAAGCTCACGTCGATGTTGCTCTGTGTATCTCCATAGAAACGGAGCATGGACCCCCTGGACTTCCTGGTCCCCCTGCAGCACCAGTTGTGGTATCGGCTTCCAGGTCCGCCAGCGCTCCTGCAGCAATCCGACCCCTCGCCACGGCGGCCGAGTGTGTGTAGGGCAGAACCGTGAGGAGAGGTATAACACACACACACACACACACACACACACACACTGGCATGAACAGACCAAAGCAAACACAGGCGGTTTGTGTGTGAGTGTCTTTCTGAACTTGTTTAAAAACCATGTTGCTCCATAACACGGGATTTGCACCAGATCTCGCTGTAATTTCTGAATCAAGGATTCTCCTCCTCCTCTCCTCATCCATTTTGTCTTTATGGTCCTCTGAAAACCTCTGACCTGTTGACTCCAGGCCTGGCTCCGCTCATCATGACCGTTTGTTGTTGTAGTTAAGTGAAATACGATCTGGTGATAACACAGTGTTTTATTCTGAAAATTAACCGGATATTTTCATTTTGTTTTGGAGCCTGACTTCCTGTCCCGCTCCATCTGCTCTGTTGAGATTGATGCGTCGTGCTCCGGCATCTGGCAAAAAAAGAAGCCTTGTGTATCGGATCCCCGAGGGCTCCGACCTGCCGGATCAGAGACGCAGTCGGAATGCAACGGAGCAGATCCAGTGGGAATTAACTAGGGATGGGTACCGAAATGGTACTTTTATAGGTACCGACCAAATTCCGTCGGTACTACTGAGTACTGATTCACGTAAAATCAAATGGTACCATGTTTCGGTACCTTAACGCATCCTTGTGACTGTGAGGGAGTGGAAGTGTAGGTGATTTTCCATACTTCCATCCTGTAATAAAGTTGAGACTGATCGGGTGGACGTCTCCGCTCACTGCTCTCTGCTCTCTGCATCTAACACTAACGGAGCCTGCAGCTGACTGGCGTGCGCACTCACCGCGAGGCAGAGCTGCTGGAAGATTAAGTTGAGACGGACTCTCTCGCTCCGACTACCTGCCCTGTTATAACCGTTCCTGTGTGCGTGAATGCCCAACAAGTAATTTGTGTGTCCTGTTATTATAAAGAGACGGAGAAGTGACTTTTTCCTCATCTGCAGGCGTTCACGTGTGTTCATTGATAAACTCCCGAAAGAGCAATTAGACGCCACGAGCACGTGTCAGCTAATATATCTAATCACCTATATAATCCTGTTTCTGTTCATTTCATGTTAAATGAAATAAGTAAGTTAAATTTAAAAATAATGCGATCTTTATTATTAAACAAATTAACATTCATTACCACATAAACACACAAAAGTACCGAAAATTGGTACCGTTGATTACCGGTACCGGTACGGTATCAGTTCAAATGTGAAAGGTACCCATCCCTAGAGTTAACACATTGACTAGAATAGAAACCTATCAGATCCTGTGCCATGAAGGATCAGAGAAGGACCGGACATGATCTGGTGGAATTTGGCCGTAAGGTTCAACCTGCAGAGGAGAAGAAGTTTGACTTTGACTCTCTTTCCTTTTTTTTCTTCACTTCTGTCCAACTTTGTGACAGCCAATTAAGGAATGAGTGGGGCAGGGGCCTGAGCTCGGGTAATTATCTGGCTTTCACACACAGGGAAAGTCTGCATTTTGAAGCTTTGGAGGCTTTGGCGTAGAATAATCGCCTTTTTAAAGATGTTTGTGCCGTTTCTAAGCAACCATCAAGGCCTGAGGGAAAAAAAATCAGTTTTTCAAGGAGACGTCTGTGAAGGTGCACAAAGAGACACACAAAGCAGCCCAGGTAGAAAAGGTCAACAGATGAGCGTTCTCAAAGTTTCCTCCATTTTTTTGTGGTTATCTCAAACTTTACTTCAGTCGCTGAATCAGAAAACGACTCAGAGGATGCCGTGACAGCTTCCACGCTGTTTAAAAACTAGACGACAGCAGCTGAATTACAATATTTCAACTCCAGCTATATAAAAAGAACAGCTTCATAATGAACCAGGCATTCTTCTTCTCTGTCCAGTGCTACCCAGCCAGGCACCGTGCTGATGTTTTTCATCTAACTCCTGCCGTTAACCAGCAGCGGAGGTAGAAAAAGTGCAAATAAATACAGTTCAGAGGCTACGGGGAGAAATAAATTGTTACGAAGCGTTGCCCCAGCAACCAAAGCAGCATTGCAATGGATGAGTAATTGGATATGGCCTTCAAGGATGAACCTTATATTGCATCCTTTTTTCCCCTCCTTTTTCTGCACTTTTTCATTTCCTCTACCCCCACCTTCCTTCCCGTTTCATAGTCACTGATTCTCCTGGTGGAGCCGTCCATCTTTTCTCAAGGACTGCTCAGCCTGATGTAAAAAATATGGAGTGACCAAGCAGCAACCTCCGGCCGAGAGACTTGAAGCCAATGCTGAAGTGTTAAAAACTGAGCGTCAACTTGAGGCTGGCTCCCGAAGTACCGGAAACCACATACACACCCATTCAAGGAAGTCCACCTTACAGCAGAAATAAACATGTTTACAGCCTGGTAGAAAAAATGAGTGTAGTCTGGATAGCTCATTTCACTCACGGGGAGCTAATTTTTCATAATGTGGCAATTTCAAAGATATTAAGATACGAGTTTTCCATTATGAGAGGCACAGCTGACTTGACTGACGTGCGGGAACACGAGTTCAACATTTCCAATATGGCTTCTGGCCTCAAAATAGCGCTTCAGAAACAGATGGGTGACGTCACGGATACTACATCCATCATTTATACATTCTATCGGAGTGACTGGCACAGCCCGGCTACTCACGAACCCTAAAGAAAAAAAATCTCTTCTTCTGGAGCTGAAGACTACAAGAGGCCAGCAGGAGTAGGCTTTCCTTTCCTCCACCCCCTCTCTCCCTCTCTCTCTGCTGTAATCTGCTTTGTTTCATCTCCTCTTCCCGCTCCGTTCAGCTATTTAAAACACCATAGGCCGGTTAGAGGCCAGCTGTGAGGGCTGGAAAAGCATCTTTGTGAGGTGGGAGTGAGAGGAGTTGGTGTGTATATGTGAAGCAGATGAATTATGCTGTGTCAGTCTGACTGAGGGAGAGAGAGATATGATGGGGGTGCAAGAAATTGTTTCTGTGTGTGTTCAGTGTGAGTAAACCCAGGTGTGTCAGGCATGTGTATCTCCAATGCTTGAAAAATAAGAGCGGGAAAAACTTTGCATCTGATGCCCAACCAGTGTGACGGTGTCCAAAAACTTCCACCGCATCTGTTGTTTGTAGTCGCCCATGTGTGAAATAGGTAAAGTCTTCTGTGCAGGCTTTAATCCACACAGCTTGAAAGGGGGCTGGCACTCTCTCACAGCTTTTGCTCAGTGAATGATTCTTTTAATGCAGCGAGGGCTTTTATTTTATGGGGCACAGGCCTCCTTTTAGAGGTGTCAGACGTCTGCAATAAGCCCCGCCACTCACTTTGTTCCTGGAGCACTCTGTTTGGATTAATGCACATTTATGTTCTGACATACATATGGTGTGAGCTCATATGTGCATAGGGCAGCATATTTACAAAAGGATTCAAATGAGGCTCTTTTCTCACCTCCTTTTCTGTGTCTTCTAGCCAGCAGGCCTCCCATTAGTTTGGCCCTGATTGTTTGCAGCAGGCAAAGCTTTTAAAGATCAAGCAAATGTTCTGAAACCGACTGAGCACTGCAGCGCTATGGGCTTAAATCTGGCTGGTTAATGCCTGCGTTTATGCACCTTCTGTTGGTATTTCCCTTAGCATACTGACATCGTCCACGCTGCTTACTCAGCCTTAAACAGGTAATTAGCTGCGTTTTACTCTCATCAGCTGCGTGTGATTTCAGAAGGAAGAGAAAAGGAGAAGATGGGGGGAAAGCCAGTGATGTTTCTTTAATGATTTAAGTGCATATGATGATGATTTGAAGCTTTAAATCAGCTGCATATTGCCTGAATATCTCCGTGTGAGTGTGTTTGGCTTTCACAAGATTGTATCCACAATCTTCCCGACTTCCCAACACTACTCCCCCTCGCTGAATCAACGCAGTACAAGCATGCAGATTAGAAAAAGTGGAAAAAAAGAACACTCAGCTCTCAGGATTTTAACAACCGGAGCATACAGAGTGAAGCTTTTATTTCACCCTGAACAAAAGCAGAGATTTTAAGGGGAGAGCACAATGGAAATATCTTGCCTGTGCCTCTAGAGGAAGCGAATAAAGTCAGAGCTTTTTTAGCAAAAGAAGACTCAATTTTCCTCTAAAGGCAGTCATATGCCAAAACACAACAAAACAGCAATCAAAACAATTTTATAGTATGCGACAAAGTTATAAAACAAATAATATGGCTCTAATAAGGCTGGCAATCGTCTGTCGTTATTGCATAATGAGGACTGCGTAATTAAGTATTTCAGACGCGGCAGTAATCCTGTCTTGTAAAATGATGTAATTAGAGATGATGCATGCATCTTTGTGGCCTTTTTAATAGCCTGTGTCAATGAATTATGCAAAATGCATATGCGCATTCATTTGTATTTGAGACGGACTTCTCTTAGATGTACTTTTATGCAACACTGGTCATTGCACCATGCACAGAAATGCACCTCCAGCCCATCTCTCGTGGCAGGATTCAGCGGCATGATTCTGGTTCACGGTGCACCATGTCCTCTGTGCTCCAAGGCCACATCAAAGACGAGTGTCGGGGTTGGTTAGATTTTGTTTCAATTGGAGTTTACACGCCTCCTCAGACAGACCTCTTTCTTGTGGTCTGAACTCTGTGTAGCTATTTCAGTTCAGTGGCAAGGTCTCAAAAGTGTGGTGACGCCTCCAGTGGCCTTCACATTTTAAAGTCAGAGCTCTGTCAGATAAAGTAGCTATTTAATTTTCCAGGGACGGCTCAAAAGACACTGTCAGACATGATATAGTGGTGTGTCGCCGACGTTAGTTAAACTTTATTGTCAAAATGCAAACAAACACATTATTCCGTTTTTCCGGAGGCTGCACTCTGTTTTCATTTTTGACACAAACAATGAATCAATGAGTCGTTGATGTGAAATGGATCGCTTGTGACAAATCCACCTCACTCCACAGTCGTCCTAAGCTCTGTGGGGTATTTTTGTCTTTCAGCGCATTGTTTTGATTTCAGGCCCGTAAACAAACACTAAAAAAACATTTACACCACCACCTCTGCAGAAAAACATGGCACACAAGCTCATTGACTCGCTGGTGGGCAGTGTGAGCATTTAGCCGTTTAAATGTTTCCTTTTGGAGTTGGCAGAGACAAGAGCAGCTAAAAAGAACAATCAATATCTGACCTATTTATGTCGATTCAAAAGAAGTCAAAGCTTTCAAAGATGATTATGTATCAATACAATTTGTCTCACTGATGCTGTAAATGAGTGTAGTGATCACATCATGCAGAGATACTTCTGCAAAGATTATTTTTTAAATGTTGTTCATGTTTTTTGTTAATTGCTGATATTTTGCAGTTAGTTTTAGATCTCTAATATAATTTTTGCTGGTTTTTCCTGTTTTTGATAATCCTGGTCAGAAACATTCTCATGGCCAAATTCCACCGGATCTGTGTCTGGTCTGTCTCCAATTTGTCACAGCCCCCGATCTGAAAGGTTTCTATTCTAGTCAATGTGTTAACTTCCACTGGATCCGTTCTGGCTGCGTCACTGATCCAGCAGGTCGGAATACAACGGATCATATACACAAGACTTCTATTTTTGCCGGATGCCGGAGCAGGACACATCAATCTCAACAGAGCAGATGGAGCAGGACAGGAAGTCAGGCACCAAAACAAAATGAAAACTGGTTAATTTTCAGAATAAAACACTCTGTGTTATCACCAGATTGTATTTCACTTAAATACAACAACAAACCGTCATGATGAGCGGAGTCAGGCCTGGAGTCAACAGGTCAGAGGTTTTCAGAGGACCAGAAAGACAACATGGATGAGGAGAGGAGGAGGAGAATCCTTGATTCAGTAATTACCACCAGTGGCATTTCCATTCTGAAAATGCCACCGGTGGGTGTTGATGGATGAGAGAGCACGGAGCGGATCAGAGAAGGACCAGGCACGGATCTGGTGGAAGTCCGATGTTACACTTTACGCCTCTATTTGGATTTTTTTAATGCACTTTGAAGTAAATGAATAGATTCAAGTATTTTCTAGCCTAACATCTGTCTTTACAATGTTTACACATATTCTGTTTCTAACTCTTGGTTGGCTAGGTGTTTACCAATACATCCATAGACGTTAAAATCTGCTCCATCAAAGTTATCTTGTGCCATAAACTATGTCATTCATCTTTAGATTTGTTGTTAGAAACTAAATAATGGTCTTCGGAGACTCATTAGACTTATTAAGTTTCTGCTCTTCTTCTCAGGTACTGTAACGAACACCTGCCCTGCCCTCCCCACGTCTACTGGTCGGCTTGGTCTGCATGGGAACGCTGCAATGTGCCTTGCGGCGGCGGCATCCAGGCACGACGCAGGACCTGTGAGAACGGCAACGACTGTCCCGGGTGTGGTCAGGTATGTCACGCAAACAATAACACGTCACTCTTGAATCCTCCCTAAACCCGTCTTCACCTCTGTGTGCTCATTGTTTAATAGCTCAGCCAGAGCTGCTCTGACACCACGATTGAGCCGCGGTGATGAAATTGGAACATCTAACACAACCAAATCCCCTGGCTATATTTATACAGTGGCAGCAGACATCAGATTTATTACCAAGACCTATTTAATACCACACACACACACACACACACACACACAGAGAGAGAGAGAGAGAGTAATCACCCCACATATGAATAGGCTTATTTTCTGCAACAAAAGCTTTCTCTAAAGCATGGATGATGCAAGGATGTGTTGAAATATGAGCGCTCTTCTTGTTGACAGAATTATGTGATGTTCGTGATATTTCTGGTATACACATACACACACACACACACACACACACACACACACACACACACACACACACACACACACACACACACACACACACACACACACAAACAAACACACATACTGAGCGTCTTGGTAGAAATAAGAGAACGAATATGATAGCTGTAGCCTCTCGTGTCCCTCTTGTACATGGATTAAAGAATGTGGGTTAGGGTCTTGTGGATGCACAGGATCCTCAAAGGTTTATTTGTTTGTTGGGTTTTCTTTGCAATAAATAAAATAATAAAACATACTGAACAGTTCAAGAAAAAGCCTCTCAAGTATTATATAAAAGTCTGGTCTTGGTTTAGAGTTTGGAATAATGCACAGGATTACAAACGCACTGGTATATTTTAGTCCTTTGAGTTTGCAGCACAGAGAGAATTAGTCGGATTGATGCTTGTTTATTTGTTTAAAAATATAGATAACTCTGTTGCAAATAAACACAGAGTATATGATAAATAATTGGACACAGGCATTCACTGTGTGAAATTAAAAAGGACTGTTGGATAAAATAAGAAAACAGCCAAACGTTTGAAAAAATGAAGCGAGCAAAATCGCATTTGGCTGAAAAACAGCACATCCCACAGGTTGTGTAACGGCCCGCTGTGAAGCTAAGTAACACACTGCCAGCATTATGAAACATCCCACACAAGACCTTGCAACCTGAAGAGCATATATCTGATAATTACCCATGACACATTAGTCGCTGCAGAACACACAAATGAAAAGACTGACCTCCCATTAAGAAGCAATTTAGCATTCACATCATATTATCTGCAGCTACGTGTAACTACCCACTCTCTCTCTCTCCCTCACACGTGCACACGCTCACATCAGATGGCAGCTGTCTTATTTCTGTCATTGCGCAGCGACCATTATCCTCGCTGAAGCATCCTGGGAATGCAGCGGCATTCCTACAGGAGCTCAGTTAAGAGAAGAAGAAGACTGACGGCGAGCGCCAGGGAATCTGAGTCACATCGTCATCAGCGTTTCCAAGAGGGAGACTCTGTCTGTGACTGTCTGTGGGTGTTTTTTTTTATGTCTGGAGCAAAGAGCCGGGCTCACTGAGGAGCAGATGTGAGGCAAGTTTGTTGTGTTGTCGGGAGGAGGGGGAAGTTTTGTAGAGACGACGGCAAAGGAAGTGAAAAGCAGAGAGAGCTGAGATGGATCAGAGGGAAAGGTCAAAGGAGCAGCGTGTTCAAACCTCTCTCTCTCTTTGTTTGTTTTACCCGTTGACAGTGTGTATAGAGATGGACAACAAGTCCTCACCTCCTGCTGGGCAATTGTGAGGACCAAATACCCCCTGATGGTTGCTTACTGGTGAAGTTTGAGGAGGAAGAGTCTGCTTAGATCAGCTGATAGAGACGTGGTATTGATGCCCCGCCCCTTCTACTTACAAAACATCAAACTTACCGCTGCAAGAGCTGTTCCTGTGTTAGATATTGCGTTGGAACAGAGAGAGAGGAGATACGAACTTTCGCAAGTTGACAGTATAAACCTGATAAGTAAGACAATAAAGTCTCTGTGGGTTCCATTGAACAAAGACTTAGTTTGATGCTCTAAAAATCCCTTTCTTGTAATTTTCCTCCAACCTCCAGGAACACTCGATAATAAGTTAAACCGTTTACTTCTACAAAAATAAAACAGGTACAGAAAGGTGTCTCTGCATGCATTACTGCCACCACGTTAATTCAAACACTACTCCTCTCTGGAGTTCAAAGCACCGTAACCAGGGGGCGGGGTTACAGAAAGCAGTGACATTCTATATGTAAAAAACCCAAATATATTTTAAATATTATAAATCACTAAATAGAATATTTAGAGATTACAATTACAGCATAATTAGCTTTCACTTTTACCTTTAAATATTTCCCTGAATCCTTATCAAATTAATGTAAATACTTATTTCGCACATGAACTCAAATTATTACAACATCATGAATTGCATTTAGGCTCTCAGTCCCAGTGAGGTCATTACCCAAGAGACAGGTTTGGTCTAGATTAGGGACGAGCATTTTAAGTAAAACTATGACTTGTTGGTCATTGAGGACTAGAGAGAGAGAGAGAGAGAGAGACAGAGACAGAGAGACAGAGACAGAGAGAGAGGACAGAGACAGAGAAACAGTGACAGAGACAGAGAGAGAGATCCATCATCTGCTAGCAAGATAAATGTACGGTTATTATCTCGATATGTTCATTTTACCACAGCACAGTTTGCATTCTTTAAAGAAGTTCCTCACAGAGGTCTCTGTAATTTCCTCCAGTTCTGACCTCACAGCGCCCCACCCATTGTACCAGCAACTTATGCTTTCTTCTTCTGTTCTTATTTAATGGCAACTGCTGAACAGCTTTCAGTTGTGCTGCAGCCACCGTCTGGCAGGTGTACCTCATTACAAGCAGATGCCAGTAAAAACAGGTGAAGATGAGATCAAAGTCACATCGACTGTTTGTGTGTAGAGTTGTCATGATACAATAATTTTGAATATCCATACAGCACCAGTAAAGTCAAACAATACTGATGCCTGTTTCAATATCGAGGCAACAAAAATGAAGTCCTGGGAAATTGAGTTATTTTCTATTTTTCATTTCCACACAGTGCTCAGTGCTGAGGCTGAAAAGTCCCTGAACACAGACTAACGTGTGCTGTGCTGAGAAGCTCTACAGGTTAAGACTGATAGATGGCATCGCTGTCTCTCTCCTCTGCTCTCAGTCTGTCTGCAAAAGACAAAGACGTTATGTGTACATTGTAACGAAAGGCTAAATGAACTCAAAAAAACATCAGTGTTTGTCGACCTGTGAATGAGAAGAGTTAGCGGAGTGAACGCTGTGACAGAGGAAGGAGGAAGAGCATAACAGATGTTTAAAAATCATCAAAGTAACGGCTTGTTCATCTGTCGGTCCATTTTGTTTTTATTTACATTGCTATCTATCTTGACTGTCTGGACGTCTATCAACGACTGCTGCTCGCCCTCTCTCCCTCACTTTTGTTCGCAGTAGCTTTTGGTTAAAAAAAGGTCTGTAAAACTGTGTTTTTCGTAAGGATAGGTTCTATTCAGTGCTGTCAGATGTGACGATAATACCACTTAGGTGTGCATGCCCTCTTTTACAGAACATGATATTAGCTGTCAATAAAAGATAGGCCAGAGTTCTAAGAGGGATGGTGATGGTCGCATGCACACAGTCACAAGCACAGAAGAAAAATGTTTTCTTTCTTTTCTTTTGCTGCAAGAACAAATTGCATTAATATTTGACAGTTTGTGACAAACATGACACAAACCAGAAATATATATGCAGACAAGAGGAAAAAAAGAAAAAAAAGAAAAAAAAGATGTGACAATAATAGACTGTGTCTTTTAAAGCAGGTGGTATTGAAAAGAACAGAAAGCTAAAGGATAGTGCAACCTGATGTGATAAAAGCCACCCGGTGTCAGATGATGCAAAAGGAGGTAAATAAACCTGCTTGTATCTGCACATTGTTGTCTGTCCTTTTGAGGGCAAAATCTCTTGAAACTTGTTGCACCCTTTTTCTTTTTATATCATCAAATAACTTGCACAAACTTAACTTTTAAAAAGAATGAATACTTTGAAATTAATAAGCCTGATAAGAAGTGACTAGAATGATAAAAGTTTGAGAAAAACTTAACTGAGGTGTGTTTTGATTGTAAAGTTTGACCCATGTCCCATCTGTTGACATGGAGGAGGAAAGTCAAGGGAGCTCTAGATGTTTTGGCTACACTTTTGAGGAGCTGCCATGTCGTCCATCTTTTCCTATAGTATGGTTTCATCTACTTTCCACTCATAGACTTAACTTTCGTCCCTTTTGTTTTGTTTTCTCGTCAAACATCAGTAAATATCTCTGTACATTCCAGCATGGACTTAATTGAGGCCGCATCAGCCATCAGAGTTTTAATTATCGCAGATTTCACAGACACCTTCTTTTCCAAAAGAGGGGTTTTCATTTGTACAGCTTGGCTAGCTTGAATCTTAGCTGCGTATTTACTCTGATCACAGAAACAATTACTGCCTTTCATTTACAACTCAAATAATGGCACAGCTGTTAATGTAATGCAACAACCGCTTCAACGGGCTTCTAGCTCCTAAAAAGTAAAAGCTCAAGTGATCAAGGCAGGAAACAGTTATGCTGTGCACCTTAAAATAAAGTGAGTGATATAAATTTGTATGCAGCACTTGAAGATCAAGGATGATGGGAATGCGTTCATTTAATTTCATCAAACCCCCCTCTCAAAAATAGTGTGATTGAGTTTTTTATGTGCCATCTGCCTGTGTTCTCTTCCCCCGGACAGATCTGCGCTTTAATTAAACAGAAGGAGACCACACACACATTATCACACACACACGGTGCAGCTTCTGTCATCACAGCTACTTTTTTGTACACTAGACTCCCTGCTGAGAGCTGAAAAGATGAACACAGAGTTTGTCTTAGACGTGGGTGCGTGAATATCTGTGTGTGTGTGTATTCATGTTTGGCTGTCAGGATTGATATCCCAGCAGCCACCTGCGGTCAGCTTCAGGCATTTGCCAGACATTAATCGACAGCTATGAGCTAACATCTGCTTGGTGTTTCACAGAGAAATCAAGCACAGACTTACCAAGGAGTGTAAACTTTTTGCAACATATTCTGAAGAGTCCACAAAGCTGCACTGAAGTCGGTGATAGCGGTCTCAGGTCAACGCCTCTAACACGCTGTAAGAGTGAATCGCTGAGCAAAACATCGATTCAATTTTGTGTTACTTTCTTGTGATTCTTTATTGATCCCTGGAGCAAAATTTTCCAAGCTTATACCCTCACCGCGGGGAGCTAACAGCAGTTAGATACAGAAAAGTTCAAATGAAGCGAGCAAGGATTCAGGTCAAGGACGCTTCAGTTTAAACAAAAGAGCCTCCACTTAATATGCCACCCCTGAAAACTGAACGTTGCCACACGCTTGAATGAAAAAGCTAACTTTGCAGGTGCTCTATTTTCATCCAACCTGCCCTGATGTTGCCCTGCATGTCATTGCCTTAAGCCTGAGCAGTCTTATCATGAAGGTATTTAGTCCTGAGGTGCTCTGGGCCTCATTTTGCTGATGCAAAAGGCCACACGACTGCAGCTTCATCAGTCTGAGCCCTCACTGTGCCTCTCCTTCCACCGTATCTGCATTACAGGTTTGAACCCCCTAGAGGAGCTGGCAGAAAAATCTGAGCAGGGAACAAATAAGCTGTTGGCTGTGGTGGCATAGTGGTGATGCTGCATGTGGGTGCAGTATTTAACCCCCTCCTCTCCTGACTGAGAATTTGAGCTCCATCAGCCAATCTTAAATAAAGTGGATGAAAACTTTTTTCTAACAAAGCAGCATAACCTTCATTAAAGGTCAGCTTCTCTGAAAAAGATGTTATTAAAATACAAAAGTACCAGAAGGTATATTGTAGAAAAGCTTCTATGAAAATAAATCACTTTTTTATCCCTTCTGATGCAGTTCATGCACCACATCTGAACCCACATACTGTTTTTCAAGGCTGAGGATTTAATTCCAGGTTGATTAGGAGGAATAATTGCACATGAGCATAAAAGAGAGGGAAAAAAAATTGCTTTATTCTGCTATTGATACTGGCATATTTATCTTCTATGAAAACTGACGTTTTTTTTACCTTAAGGAGCAGAAAGAAGCAAGAAAAACCTCCTCAGACTGGTACAACGTATATAATGTACCTGAGGAAACAGTCTTTGTTTGACCTCTTCAATTTCTGCTCCTCACATATTTGTCTGAGTATGAGTCTCTTTATGCTCAGGAAACAACTCTCTATGAAATGAATCCCTTAGCAAAAAAAGATGAAGGAAGGGCTGCTGCAGACACAGCACACGTTGAACGAATACTTTGGCGGCATCTTAGGGGGGGGTTCCAGACTTTTTGACCGGGGAGGATGATTGGGGTTTACAGTATGTAGAGACACACATGTCCAGAAAGCATTTATCACTTCTGTGTTAAAATTTCTTAACACACTTCTTTAATTGAATGCTTTAATAAATAATGATCATACTTGTCATATTATAATTTATTTCTTAACTGTTAAAAGTAAGAAGGTGCAGCGAGACATGTCAATTCTTCAGAGCTGGATTCTTTAAGGTCCAAAGGTCACCATTCAAAACACTACAGAAGGAAAATGTGCTACATTCAAATGCAAAGAAAGCTACTAGAAGATTGTCGCAATTAAGCGGCAACCTCCGGTCTTAAAATATGAAGCCCATGCAGATGTGTTCAAAACTGCAGTTCATCGAGCGTCCACTTGAAATTGGCTGCACAAACACATGAAACCACATATACACACATTCAAAGAAGACCATCTTCACAGCAGAAATAAACATGTTTACAGCCTGGTTCAAAAAACAGTTTAGGTCTGAAGAGCTCATTCCTCTATCAGCGAAACTACTTACTTGTATGCAGGATGAAAACAGCAAAGAGATACATCTGTTTCATCCACAGGGGGCACCAAAGTGGTCACACCTAAAGTTCCTCACAGGAGCTTTAAATCTTCTTTCCTTCAACAAAAAAACTGAACTCTCTTTAAACTTTATCTCACTTGGATCTGCCCTCTGAAAGCAGCTCTGAAACCAGATGAAAAAGCAATGAGACAAAGCACCAAATCAAAACAAAGATTATCTTAAGACTCTTCACAATAAAGAGGGCAGCTCTAGATCGCAGTCTTTTCCACTGAGGGCATTTTTAATGATGTTTAATATGTTTTTATCTCTGTTTCCAGCTGTAAGACAGTAACCTTTGAAACACAATCTCCCACAACCTGCTGGCTAAGACAATACTACACTGTGTGTAAGCTGCAGATATGACACTAAAAGGAATCACTCCATGGCATATCAGCATGCATTTACTGCCTGCATGTGTAACCGCAGCTATAAGAGCTCCGAAATGACATGCCACTGATAATGGAAGTACGCTCGCTCAAAATTGCCTTGCATAACTGAGCATCTGACTCAATCATCCTGCTGATATTATTCACAGTAGCAGCGACGATGCTTAAATGTCTTCAGGCATGCTAGTGACACGTAGACTCTATATGTGGCGCATATCCCCGGGTATCGGCTACTGTATCTGTGGGAAACACTCAAGGAACATCTTCAGCTTCAACTTCAATATCCTCCGGCTGCGATATATTTACGCCTCCATTCAGGTACAGACAAGAGGCGTAGTGAATAATGTGTGTGTCATAAACAGCAACCAGCACATCAATGTGGATGTTAACCTGCAAGGATGACAGAAGGCTGGTGAGTCTGGCTCTGTGGGTAACCACACTCAGCAAACCAATTAGATGTTCAGCCGTGTTAAATACATTGTACTGAGATTTTTTTGTCTTAAAGCTGGGGTTGGTAGTCAGATTTAGATTTTAAAAAAGCACAAAAGCCGCTATCTACAGCCGGAGTTAACCTGGGAAAACACCAACCCATCCCCGTCATTGGGTCCAATTATATGAAACCAATCAAATCCCGTCCTGCCATTCTGCCCGCCTCCTGCACGTACATTTCCCTGGCGTGCACTCCCCGTCCACTGCCTCCGCTTCCCCTGACTCTACTGACTGCCCATCTCGCTCGACCTTGGGCCTGTCCCCTCTGACCCAATGAGGTGCTTTGCTCAGGACTGTAGTCCGGATCAGAGTCTAAAGAGCTCTCACAACGGGGTCTCTGACAAGCGGATACTAAGTCCATTTATTATACAGTCTATGGTTTAGACCAGGGGTTCCCAAACTTTTCGGCCCTCGACCCCCAAAATATAGGTGCCAAAGACTTGTGACCCCCACTGTCCCTTGAAATGATTAAATGTAGCTGCATACCTAATTTAGCTAGTCTGCAGAAAAGTAGCCACCTACATGCACATATGGATGTGTTTCCTGTGATGTTTTGAATTAACCACTGCTGCTGATGCTTTAGTTAAGTAACTGTAAAATAACCCTAACTCTAACCGTAACCTTAGGAGTAATCTGAAGAAAGGCAGAAAAGTAATGAAAAATATGTATTTGGAAGGTTTTATTTCTAAATGAATTACTTTAAAAAATATATATTTAACAGTAATGGCAATGTGCGAAATTTTAGATTACTTAAAGAAAAAAAAATCTTGCGAAACCCCAGGGGATCCCGACCCTCAGTTTGGGAACCCCTGGTTTAGACCAGTCACTTAGTTGGAAATTAAATTCCTGTTTCAATGAGTTGAAAATTAGTATCTTAACAGAGTAGCAGCATGATATGTGAGGTCATATATTAAATGTCCAAAACATGCACATCTCAACTTAATTTTCAAATTATTTGTTGTGGCAGTTCTCGCCTTTATTAAATAGGACAGCCGAAGACAGACAGGAAATGTGGGGATTAGAGAGTGCGGGTTGACATGTAGGAAAGGGTTGTGGCTGGGAGACCAATCAGTGATGAGGACTGAAGCCTCTGTACATGGGACGCATGCTTTAACAGCTGAGCCAAACCAGCGCCCTGTGTTCTCTAAGATTTGCATATTTCAGAACAGATGAAGCAGAGCTAAATGTATCAGAGAGAAATTTTAAACGATCAAGCTGAGATTCAAGTTCTTCATCTCGACTGTAAGTGGCGTTCTGGTATTCTCTTTTAATTTCTAGCATTAGATGAAAGACGGCTTGCTTCCGAGATGTGCGGTCTACAAGCGGATATCACTCACTGTGGTGTTTTCCACTTTATACAGTAGAGTACATCAAATATCCCTCACATCCCAGGATCAAAAAGAGGGTTTCTTCTCAGCTGACTCTTCCTTTAAAAGTTAGATAAGTTAAATATGGGCCATGCCGAGCTGACGATGCGCAGAGCTGCTTAATGACACTGAGAGTTGTTCTACTTACCTGCCAGAAATTCACTTGTGCAGCCAGGCTGTGAAATGAAAGTTAAGTACTCAGTGTAGTGTGGGCAGACTGATGTGTGGATGCATTTGTGTTTTTTCTTGTGTTGTTCAGTGTTAGTCATTGTGTATGTATGTGTGTGTGTGTGTGTGTGTGTGTGTGTGTGTGTGTGTGTGTGTGTGTGTGTGTGTGTGTGTGTGTGTGTGTGTGTGTGTGTGTGTGTGTGTGTGCGTGTGTGCATGCGTGTGTGTGTGTGTGTGTGTGTGTGCGTGTGTGCACTGGTGTGTAGCTGGGAGACCTGCTCCTGGCCGACTTCATTACAGAGTCAGACTGGTTAGGAGGAACAGAGAGAGAGAGAGAGAGAGAGAGAGAGAGAGAGAGAGAGAGAGAGAGAGAGAGAGAGAGAGGGGAGTCAGTGTTTGACAAAGTGTGTTTTGGTCGGCGCTGCTAATTGAACTGATGTGTCATGGAGGCTTGAGGAACATTAGGGCTGCCGTCTCTGTGGACGCGACCACAATAGATAAAGTTGTCAGCAGAGGAGAGGATAAGTCGCTCTCACATCTGGACCGAACACTTAAACTTCAGGGTGCTGGTCTGTATTCTTAGGCTCCACTTTCCTCGCTTCCTTTCCCTCACACACCCTCACAGCTTTCCCAGCCCAATAAGAAGTGTAATGAGCGTAATGATGGTAGGAGGCTGGAGAGGCACGACTCCTTATTATTCACCTCCCACAGCTGGTCACACACCACAGAGAGCCTTTTGTACCTACACACTAACACACACACACACACACACAGGAGCAAAGACAAACTTTGTTTCTCACCTCTACTCTACATTCATACATTCTGAAATAAAAATACAGAGTGATGCTGAGGGCTCACACTCCCGCAGCACTCACAATCTTCTTCCTTTTTTTGCCCTTCTTCCGCCTCAGCCAGTATCCCCTCCACACCTGAAAAATGAGCAGAAAGGTCTGCGGATGGAGACCAAATGAGATAGGAGCTGCCTGAATCCAAAACTCAGCCATGCATAAAGTTATAAGCATGCACGCGCACATACACACACACACACACACACACACACACAAATATCAGTGCCGGTATGCCTGCCTAAAGTCAAACTTCCTCTCTGTGGTTATCTTGACACATGCATGCACAAAATCAGCCGGACCACCATCACTGCCTCCATACTGACCAGCCAGCCGGCCCTGCAGCTTGTTTGTATGAGGCAGTAAAGATGCTATCAGGGTCCCCCCCCCCCCCCAGCTCTCCTGAAGCTCCATCCAGAACCACATTACCCCGCTGCCTGTCTCCAAGCAGCTGCCTGTTAAAGGTGTTGCGCTGCATAAAATCGCTGCTCTCCATTTGCCCATAGTGCATATCACTGCTCCTGCCTAGGGGCTGCTGTAGATATGAGTCGAAATCAGCAAACTAATTGAATCCAATTTTGTGTTCCACATGCCACTAGTCACATTCCACTGCTTTCTGCCATGTTTTCACTTTCGGTTAATTTCTCCAAAATTGAGATGTTAGCGAGGCTGAGTGAGAGGCGCTGAAAGCATTTCCCCTTTTGTGTTCTTGTTTTTGTTATTGCATTGTTTTATTATCTCACTATGTCAACTGGAAAGAAAGTGATGAAACATTTAAATAGCTCACTTTGATCAGTGTCGTTAGCAGAAATGTGAATCAAAGTTTAATTAAAACAGAACTGCTGCCTCCTTTTGTTCGTAAGAACATTTACATGGCACACGTGTAATATATGCCTACGCTGACCTATTCGCTGCTGAGGCTCTGTGAATGTCTCTGAATGTCATCTGAATAGAGTTATTTCTTTCTTTACTGTGTGCATGCGTGTGTGTGTGTGTGTGCGTGCGTGTGTGTGTGTGTGTGTGTGTGTGTGTGTGTGTGTGTGTGTGTGTGTGTGTGTGTGTGTGTGTTGAGGTTAAGATTTTTATGGACACAGCTATACTGATATTTATTTCGCACACTCAGGTCCATTTCTAATACATAATTCAAAACACTGTGAAAAAATGCCACTTTTAAAGCAGGGAGCTGTTCTGGATATTATGCCAGATGATGCCAGGAAATACAATGAACTGCCCCCTGTCCTTAAATGTCTGTTACTGGATGCAGGAGTCAGCAGGGCTCATATCATGGACCCAGGAACCAGTGATTTACATTTCCACACCTCCTGTGTTGATAAATGAAGCCACAGCGGCAGTGCCAAAAGCTGCAGTTCTTGGAGTCTCCATCTAAGGCTGGTTACAAAAGCCAAGGAAACCCTTTCACTGTTCATGTTAAATGCATAATTATCTGTGCATGTTTCCAGCCTGGTACATAAACATGGTGCTTTAAGAGAAGAAAATCAGAGCTGGTATTCATTTTATTGACTTTTTGCCATATGTGTCGAGCAGCCAGTCTCAGAAAATCATTACATTTATGATCTACATTTCTACAGTTCATAGAAAATACCAGATGATGGAGCTGATTTTCAAAACATACATTTACTGAAAACCTTCTTCAGTGTGTCACACAGACAAAGAACCTCTGCCTCCCTGCAACACCATGCTCCTGTCCAGTTTTCCATCAGGCTATCTAAACTGTATACAGGTGTGTGTCCACTTCCATCACCTAGAGACAGACACAGACCAGAGTGTGTTTAAGGAGCTATTATGAATCGCTAAGAGAAAGTGTAATATGGAGAAAAAGGGTAGTGGCACTAAAGGGTTACATTTAGAAGTTGCAGTACTTGGACGTACTAGAGTGCCCCAACCATCTTAAAGCTCTGGTTTTGGTCTTTCTTTGCTGAATAAATACAGGCGTACGATACAGGGGAGTAAAATTACATCAGATCCAAGGGCCCATCGCTGAAAAGAGCCCAGAAATATCAGAACCCTTTTTTTTTACCAGGGACCAAAGTCCCTGGTGGCGTCTCTGCTGGAAGTTAGTTGAAGCCAGCATCCCAACACATCGACAGCCTTCTCCCTGCTTCATAATGTCTCTTCAGAAACCATGAGTGAAGTCAGTGACTCGACATCCATGTTTAAAAGCACACCCTTCAGAGCGATAATGGACACAGTTACTATACCATCATGGTGTTTCATCACATTCCCAGGGTCCCAGTTCATCAGTTGCAGCTCCAGCACTTCTCATGAGGGGGTTTTTGGCAGTTGTGGTCAGGTGTGCATTCACTTTTCCTCTGTAGTTGCGTTTTTTTCTACCAGCTTCCCGTCCCTTTCAAACACCAATGTTCAAATCAAACTATGATCCTTTATTTTGTAGCACAATTCACCAGAATTTCAAGGTCCAAACCGAAGTCTCACTTCATGATGATAGTGTGGATTGCCTCCAGATACATTCAGCATCCTTTAGTGCACTGTTACAGAATAAATCTGGTTTTCACATTGACCTCAGATCTTTGTTTTTGTCGACAGGGCTTCACTAAATACTTTACAATTTTCAAATCAATCAAAACCGAAATCTCAGATATTTTATTAAATTGCACAAGATACTACATTTTGCGGATGCAGTTTGATTTAACAGCAGATCCAAAGAGAAGAGACAAAGCATGTTCTGCTTTTGACCCCTTTGAATGAATCGTCACAAATTCTGTCCTGGACATGGTTGTGAATTTTTGATTAACCCAACCAAGTTACCCTTTTCATTTTTTTTCCACACTTTATAAAAAAACACAACAACATAAATACTTGCATGTAATGGACTTAATAACTCTCATGGATGTCATCATACTTGATGTGACTCCAGCTTGTTTAATCATTCTGCTGCTGACCGACTTTTGTTGTCATGATGACGGGAATTCAACTTCAGGATGAAACAAAATTGAAATGAAATTGAAAAATGAAATTGAAAGGACACTAAACCTTTAATTAATTAACCAGTCTTTATTTCTATAACACCAAAAGTGTTATGTCAGGGCACTTTTCAAAACCGAGCAGGTCCAGACTTTACTCTTTGTTATTATTTACAAAGACCGAACATCAAGTTTGGATAAGAATCAATCTTGTCTCATCTTAATCCACCATGAGCAGAGCACTGTGCAGCATTTATGAAGGAACAGTGACGAAGACAAGCATCCTTTAACAGGCAGAAACCTCCAGCAGAACCAGACTCATGTTCGACACACATCTGCTGAGACCGTGTTGGGGTTGGAAAGTAACAACAGCTCACACAGACTGATGGCTACAGTGCCAATAATAATGAATAATGTTCATGTGACAATAACAGGAACAGCAAACATGATGATACACTGATTTAGATAAACAAGTTAAAGTCGGCAGGTGTAGTATTAGCATTTATAATAACGGTGGTGATAATGGATGTTGGAATGCTAATATCGACTATAGCAGTTGGAGTGAAGCAGCTCTAAGTTTAGGATAAGCATACAACAGTAACAATAAAGATTAAGACTGATTTTATTAGTCCTAGTATTTGGAGGCATGTCCACAACAGCAGACCAGAAAGATCTAAAGTTAGTGACATGCAGACAAATAGTGAACAGAAGACAGGAGTTCAGTGTGCCAGTTCCCTTACAATCTAAGCCTATAGCAGCATAACTAAAAGCTGGTCCAAGCCTGAGTCAGCTCTAACTATAAGCTTTATCCAAAAGGAAAGTTTGAAGCCTACTCTTAAAAGTAGAGAGGGTGAAATCATGTACCCTGATTGGTAGATGATTCCAAAGGAGAGGTGCCTAGTATGGGCTCTGCCTCCCATACTACTTTAATACCTCTCTTTGACCAACGCGAACCAACACAGCCCGTGGAAGAGGCACATCATGACGTCAGATTAACGATGGCGGACAACGGCAGCTTGTCTCCTCGGCTGACCACTGCTTTGCCTTGGAATCCATTAGTCTTTTTTATTTTTTCGCTGCAGGAAAATGGCGGAAACCGGTTTGGTTTGTGTATTGATCACGGCAACCCAGCACCCCACCCCTCGTCCCTGACTTAAGCGGTTCACGGTTTTACACCAGCAAAGAGTTGGAGCCACTCTGGAACCGGTTTTCCTGGCCAGGAACCGGTTCACTCACAGTCGAAACACGAAAAAACAGTTTTCAATTGAGCGCCTGCTTCGAACCATATAAGATAAGTGGTGGCTTCGAAGGGGTCAAACACACACCAACACAAATACTCTTGAAACCTGTTGGTGTTCTTTGAAAATATTCATATGAAGTTTCAGGGATCGTAATACGAGGGCACGAAGGAAACCACAAAGCTCTTATGTTTATTCAGTCAATGGGGGCATCTTAGTTACACACACACACACACACACACAAACACACACACACACACACACACACACACACACACACACACACACACACTGACCACCTTCCTGTAAGCTGCGTACACTTAAGCAGCAGTTGATGTGGATGCCTTTAGAGACCTTGAATGAGGTTTAGCTTTAAACCCAGTAATTATCTCCTTAGCCCTGTGCATCGACACTAATCCTATGAGAGTACAGAAAAACGCTTACCAGACAAGCCTCATTAAATATTTACTGTGTTTGGCCACCATCAACAACTCACACACAGCAAACAGCCGCAGATCGTTTGCCTCTTTCCCCACCGTTCGTGCCATGTGTTGCTCCTGTGTCTCTGTGGGCGGTGGCGAGATGCTGAGATTTACTTTTTTCCTTTTTTTTTTGTCACTTCCGCTCTGTTATTGGCTGATAATCACATATAGTGGGCCGTCCTGTGATGCGTGAGGATGTTAAATATTAATGTCTGGAGATGATTACTGCGCGAGATTGAGAGAGGCAGGAAGTGCGGTGGAGGTGACACCCTCATTCATCACGGGGCCTCTAACAGAATCTAAATCCTCCCTGTGTTTTTAACCTTGGTACCCCTGGGAGGAGCGGCAGGGGGAGGAGGGAGGGGGGAGGAGACAGAAACAAGGGTGGATAGGTAGAGACAGAGAGAGATGAAGCCGAGGGAAAGAGAAACAAGAGGAGGGAGAGAAGGAGCTGACGGGAAACGAGTAATGAACGGTCTGTGGAGAAGAAGGTGAGGGAAATATAAAGATGGATAGATAGATGGAAAACGAGAGCACAAAAGAAGAGGGAAGCTGGTGAAAAATAGACCTGCATACTGTATAATGTACCGCGCTCCTCTCCTCAGCTGACCTGTCAGCCAATCCCGTGTGACAGGCTGACGGATGAGCAGAAAGGAACTCTTATCTTATTTTGTCAAGGTCTGGCAGTCACTCAAGGCCCATTCAGCATAAATAAACAAGTGTGAGGAAAATGGCAGCCATCTCAACTTCTCTTTTGCGGTGTCATTTCCTGAATCCTCCAACTCTTTATTTATTTCCCTCTGCACAAAAAGAGGTTGACTGCCTATTACCCACCTATTATCTCTTTGAGTCAGAGCGGCACATATAGCAGAGCAGAAGGCGCAGACGTTTCTCTCCTCTGCTTGTGCACATAGGAGAGAAGTGGAGGCAAAATATATACTCGAAGCACTTCTGAATGAGCCTCACATTTCATACTGTTAGTGCTCCACTGCTGCGTTTTTCATTTTTACGGCCTGGCTCTTAATACCAGATGCAGATGGGAGAAAGAGTCGCCATTAGTGGCTTTTTTTCGTCACTTTTTTCGCCTTGGCCTCTGTTAACTTTTCTATCAGACCTCCCTCCTTTCCCCTTGGTTATAAATTAAACTTGATCAACGACCTCTCCTGCTTGGCTTGTTTGCCTCTTGCCATGTTCAGCAAGTGGTCTAATGGGGATGTATCCTCGGTCAGTGTGTGCAGAAGGAGTAGACGGGGTGTTTGGGCCAGGCAGGGGGGGTTTGGTTAGTTTGTAAGAGCTATTTTGGAGGGGATGACTGGCGCAGGATCTGGCAACTTTGAGTTGAATTAAACAGCCAAAACTGAAACAAGAGGCTTTCAAGGATGAGTGATGATGAAAGCTGTAAAAAGGCTGTTTATTTCCTCATAAAATAAGCTGTTTAATTTCATATTAGTCACTGCTGAGAATTTCAAAAGCCATTGTCCTGCCCATTTTTATGCTTTGGAAATGAATTTCTGACTGAGCTTGTCATGTTTAATTATTGCTTTAATGATTTATGATTATCTCCGCCTACACTCGACTTGGAAAATTCACCTGCCTCAGAGCGTGCTTGTCATAAAATAAGCCGTAACGCTGAATGTTTTTTCATGTTTCTGTCACTGCAGGAGTATCAGTCATGCAACACCCTGCCGTGCCCCGACCTAAAGAAGACCACACCTTGGACTCCCTGGACACCTGTCAACATCTCTGACAACGGTGGCCACTACGAGCAGCGCTTCCGCTACACGTGCAAAGCTCGAATCCCAGATCCCAGCCTCCTGGAGGTAGGCAGGCAGAGGATCGAGATGCGCTACTGCTCCAGCGACGGATCCACGGGCTGCTCCACTGACGGTGAGTGCAAAGAAAAAGAGACAGATGGTGTCTTTCTAGCTATCTCAGCCTCTGGATGTCTCTGTGTTATCTCACTCCAACTGGCTTCCTGTGCCTCTGCAGGCCTCTTATTGGCCTCTTCGCCTCCAGCCATTCCTCCTTTCTGCGTGTCTGTTGTTTATTAGATCTTTCTTTCAAACTTTTCCTTCTCCCTGTCCTGCAAAAGAAAAAAGGGCCAATATCTCAATCAGCTCTCGTGTTTACAGTCCCATCCTCCTCGACTTTATCTGAGCATCAAATCATCAGACATGTTAATGAACTTCCAATCCACAAATCCGATCAGCAGTTTACAACTAAAATTTGCTCTCCCACACTGTCTCCCACACATGAGCGCACAAACTCAAATTACAGTCTTGCAAAAAAGTCTACTTTATCCTCGTCCCAGCCAGCTCCATGAGTCTCAGTCAGCCGCTCCCTTGGTGAATTAAACGCTGTAAATGTTTGTACAAACAGGCTGCTAATTGACAAGTTGTTTATGTTGTCAAGTGGAAGCATCCATATTAGAGGGGAGACAGGCAGGGTGGCACCGCACCACAGCAAAGAGGCTTCAGACGCAGCGGTTAAAGTTTGTTTACGGCGCTGCTCTGTGCCTCCGAGGGAAAAGCTGGCTTTTTTTTAAAGCTTTGGAGTTAGCGCCTTGCTAAGCTTCTGCTGCCTGCAATCACTTTGAGTTCATCCGTGTCTCTGGGTGGTCTGCTGCTGAAACACTCACATGCTGCACGCTGTGGTAATCATCAGGGTTAGCCCTAATGTACTCTATCAGTGGGGTTTTCTCTCTTTTGATCCCTCTCTTCCTCCTCATTTTTGATTATTAATCTCCGTCTCCCCTCTGGTGCCGTCGGTGGTACAACTTGTTCTCTTCACACTTTGAAGCAGACGCTTAAGTGTTCCTGAAGGGTTTCAGACGAGCGCTGGCAGGAGCAGAAGAAACCTGACTGCACTCTCAGAGCCTTAAGAAGAGTGACAGCCACACATTCAAGACATTAGCGAACAAAGACTCAAGCTTTAATCGCTCGCTCTTGTCTCTAAAAAGTCGGAGGAAGTAAGATACTATGTGTTTCATTGGAGGTTGTCACCAGAAACCTGACATCCAATTCACTTCAGTGTTAATTATACCGATTGAAAAGGTTCACAGTCAGTTTTGCCAAAGTGTGAGTCTGTGTTGTGGGATATAAGCGGCCCATATGTCACAGCCGGAGATGTATAAGCAGCTGTGCAGGCGTCAAATCCCTCACTGCACCGGTGTGCAAACATAGGTGCTGTTTCACAAATCTGCCAACAGGAAATAAAGGATACAGTGTAAATTCAGCTTCAGATGCAAATGATCCATACAGCGCTGCAGGTTACGTTGAGCCCCGTTTCCTTGGGCTCTTTGTAAGGGAGGGTATAATTTTGGTGTTAATTGAGAAAGACTTCATTAAACACTCGGTGCCTAAGCATATAAACTGCAGTGATTCGTCATGATGCTCCACACTCCTCCTATACTGGCTTCTTACCAGATCTGTATCTGAACTCACTGCAAGCAGTACTGCAACGCCTTAAAGCCGTGGGAATAAAACTTTTATGTATAATTAAAAATGTATTTTCTTTTTTGTAAATATTCAGTGAAACAGGATGTGGTTCTTTTTTAACAAAAGTAAAAAAAATAATATCTTCTTTATAAAAAATTAACTGGAGTCGTTCCAGTTTGTGTGTGAGAAAAAAAGAGCTGCTGAGGTGTACGTGGCCTTCTTCTCCCCTCATGACTCATGACTTCCACATGATTCACTCCTCAGAGAAGTGTCGAAAAAGATGATGGACTCCAGTGATCCACGTCTTCATTTCAAACATTATCACACAGCCCATCCATCTGGAGAGCACTGGTGTGTGTTTTTGTGGGTGTGGGTTTGTGTGGGTGCAGCTTGACTTGTGTCTTGGCCAGTTTTGCTGGTGGGTGGATTTGAGTATTTTCTGTTTTCGTGTGTGTGTGTGTGTGTGTGTGTGTGTGTGTGTGTGTGTGTGTGTGTGTGTGTGTGTGTGTGTGTGTGTGTGTGTGTGTGTGTGTGTGTGTGTGTGTGTGTGTGTGTGTGACTTTTTTCCAATATGTCCTCCTCCCACACTCCACCTCCGATAAATGCATGGGGAGCCTGAGCCACAAGGACTGTAGTTTACTTTGCTCAAACCAAGAGGCCACTGCAGGAAAACATTCACACCATGCTGCTGTGAACTGATGTCCACATCAGAGTAAAGGATGCTGAGATCACGCACACTGCAAAAACTGAAATCTAAGTAAGATAGAATATCTGAGATAATGTGAAATTTGCTTATTTTTTGCCTGATAAAATTTTTTTTCTCACCAAGCAGTTTTAATGTTAGAGTGTTTCACTTACCTAAATTATCTCAGTAAGAGATTACAGTGTGTTACTGAGATTTTATGACCAATATTGAGTAATACATGCTTGAAACTAGAATATCAACTGTTTCAAAGCTGTTTCACTTCAACACTCACAAGTATAAAACTGCTTTTTCAAAGTAATAATTTCTTATTTCAAGCATGAAATAAGAAATCAAATCAAATCATGACTTTGACACGATCGTATCTCCTCACACAATTAAATCTAAATGACAGCCAAATGTAATCCACTGTTTTATTTTCAATGAAACAATAGAAAATATGTACTACTATATATTATTACAGTTGGCACTGTACTGTAAACTGACACTTAATATTTTAACATTTAACATTTCAAACAGAAATAATTCATATACATTCAGATAAGTTCTTCCAATTTACAAGGCATTAATATGATTTATGAATTCCACAGCTTTTGGCTCCTTTAAGAATTTTAAGAAAATTATCCTTCATAATGACAAATATATTCTTAACATTTATCTTTCCATCAAGAAAAGTACATTTGTTTTTAGTATAACTTTGCTAGTTTCAAGAAATGTAATGCCTAGTGCATGTCATTATGTCGAGATAATGGCACTAGCATTTACTTAATTTAAGAATATTTTTAAAGTAGTAGAAGTCTCATATTTTTTATTTCTATCAAGAAGAATGCACTTATTAGTGAAAATACACTAATTTTAAGGTATTTCTGGGTTCATTGAGGTTAGATATTTTTACTTGTTTTGGAAAGTCTTGACAAGCCAAATTGTCTTGCTCTGTTGGCAGATAATTTTGCTCAGTTTAAGTAATATACCCCCAATTTTTGTATATTTTTTCTTGTTTTTGAAGACTGGCTTTTTGCAGTGCAGAAATAATGAGCACACAAAAAGAAAAGTAATAAAGATTTACTAATAGCATCAGGATGCAGTCATTTATTAATTCAAATACATACATTTTAAAAATATTCCAAAGTTAAGGTAGTGAATGAAACGCTGATTCCCCAACAGTGCTCCACAAAAAGACAACAGGGCTCATGAGGTAGCTAGCAAACAGTGTTTAGATATTTTACTGAAACTGGCAATAGCATAGCCACCATGACAGACAGCTATAGCACCCCAAAGGTAACATTTTCAATCACATTCCTACTTTCAGAAAGAAGGCAAAGCTAACAGCGGCTAACAGGAAGCTAAACAGACACTACACAAGAAAAAGACACCTGCAGACTACCAGTTAGCAATCCACCTCCAATCGTGCTGTTCTTGTGCTAAGCTAACACATCCTACACAGAGCATGAATACAAATCAATCACTAATGACTCCCAGAAGAGCAACCAGACTGTATTTCAAAATGCTTTCTCTTATGCTAAAAGGTACTGAAAGGAAAAATGGCATTAAACCTCCAATGAGAAACTAGTGGACAAGGCGATATCTCTACTCCCTTTCCTGATCTTGGCCTGAACTTGTTCATTTAGGTGTTTCTGATAAAAAAAATCTAATCCAGCTGTCTGTTGACAGTCAAACATTTCACTCAATGTAAACTTCGTAACTGTGAAAAATGTAAACAAAGTCTGTTTCTGCAGCATGCTGTTCGTCTGATACCCGTCGCACAAGTTACAAACATTTGGACTACCTTTCTAAAAGGGATCAAATATGTTGCTGATGGTTCCGTTTGCTTTTGTAGGTCATAAAGAGGCATCAGTATTCATTTCAGTCAGCAAAAAAGGTGTGAAAAAAACAAGTTGTTTCCAAAACTGAGTACAAATGTCTGTGTACAAATTTATGCTTTTATTTTCATACGTCCAAGCAAAATACAAATCACTACTAAAACAAGTGCAGAGTTTGTGTTTTAAACTGAACAGCATACTTATTTGAAAGAGAATAAATCTATATGGAAAAACGTGTTCAGTATTCAGGAGACTTTAAAAGTGACTTTACACTCTCCTCACAGCCAAACAGTCCTTTTTGTTCCCCGTCTGAAACTGCTGCGTGAACTTTTACAGAATATTTTGCTGTCTTGCTGTCACACTGATGTTGCTTCCCCTGCTACCTCAATAAAAGCCCACAATGCCTTGTTGTCTGAGATCTCCGTCTCCCCCTGCTCAGGCAGAATGTCAGCGCGTTTGTAGCTTTGGGCTTCAGAGCTATCAGATAAAGCTGACATTTGACGGTTCTGGATCGTATTCAGAGCCTGTTATTGACACACACCTGGAAGTCTCATCTGTGACTCATAGATATGGAGAATAATTCCCCCCCCCATCAATGGAGAGAATAAATCATTGTTCCAGGTATGTTAGCGACTTTCCCCAGGTTCCCTATGTAATTTTCTCCTATTAGGATCTCTATCTGTCTTTATTACCGAAGATAAATTATGAATATATAATTTAACCAAGCATTTACAATGAGCTTTTGTATAACATACTGACTTGTCTCATATCAGTGATCATAGCTTAATGACAGCAATGTGTTAATTACTTTAGATCTCGTGGTGGTTTAAGGACCTCATGTATGCCCAGTGATTAGTCTTGTAGCGTTGGTAGTCATTTTTCCTTTTTATCCCATTGCTCATGCCCGAATGAATAACCAAACATTTGATCATTTGCATAATCGCCTGTATGGACATTTATTTTTTAACGTCCAAGAAGGGAATTCCAACAGGCAGTCCATTAAACATGGTTTGGCTTTTTCTGCTCGTTTCATGATTTCTTCTTATTCAATAATACATGTTACCTTCATAGTATGCTTATGAATTAATACAACATTAATACTGCTGCTGTTTAATTCAAGGCTGTTTGTGTTTTCTGCTCTAATCATATGAATGTTTTTAATGGACTGCAGCATAGCTTCTTACCTGGGCAGAACTAAGTCCATTACACATGCCTGTAAACTTTCTTGGCCCAGTCTGCAATGAGACACTCTGACAATGCTGGTTAAATATTTCATTTTCATCAGGAAATTACGCAATTCTACTGATAATGTTTTAAGATTAAACAATTAGCCCTGGATGAAAGAGGAAACTAAACCATTCACTGACAGATGTTATCTCCAAGAAGCTAATTTAGCAATGTTAGCTTCATTTTTGCTAACATTTACAGTAGCATAAGTTTGTTGGAAAATGAACTGGATGTTTTCATTTTGTTTTGGTGCCTGACTTACTGTCCCGCTTGATCTTCTCTGTTGAGATTGATGTGTCATGCCCAAGTCTTGAGCATCTGATCCGGAGGGGTCCGACCAAAGACTGTATAAAATATGGACGTAGGACGTCACTCGTCTGTTTCTGAAGCACTGTTTTGAGCCATGTTGCGACTGTTGAGCGATTGTGATGTAAGGAGGCGGGCTTTGAGTGTCCTAGTCAACAGCTACAGAACCCGCCTAAATATCTTCGAAATTGAGGCGAAAAAATCCCCCCGTAAAGAGTGTGCCGATTGAGAAATTAGCTACCCAGACTACACTAGTCTTTTGAACCAGGCTGTAAACATGTTTATTTCTGCTGTAAAGATTGTCTTTTTTGAATTTGGTGTGTATGTGGTGTGTTTCCTGTACTTCAGGAGCCAGCCTCATGTGGACCGGAAACGGATCTGGTTGAATTTTTCCGTAAGTTATTTCATGTAAAGACGCTCTTGTAGCCAATGCTACATGGTGGCTATGTGCTAACAAGCTAAATTAGTGGCACTAAAGGGGAAAGGTCAGCAACCACAAAAGTTTATACACATAAAAGCTCTCAAAACATTGGCTGAGTGTTGCAGAAGTTTAATCTTCCCTAAATTCAAAGAGCAAAAGTTTTAATATTATCGTAAACTCTGATACAGCAACCTGGACTTAAATACTCACGTCAGCTGATGTCATGAACCTTACTTTTTTTTTAAAAACCAGTAACTGACAAACTAATGTAGTTAGTTAAATCAATCTATGTATGTTACTTTGACTAACATGTAGCCTTTCCACACATGTACTCCTCACATTTTCCAGATCATTTTATGACCTAATATTTTCAGGGATTGCCTTTCACTCATGCAACTTACAGCGGTGGACTGTCAGACATGTCTGTACAACTTCAAATATTATGTTTAGTGGAGCTCAGGTGGGCAGGCTTTACTCGGACAAGCGTGAACAGTGTCATCACGTCTCCTACTTGCGTAAATGTTCCTGATGTTCACATGGTGGCTGCCTGGAAAAAAATTGGGTTAAAGTCTGGGTCATTTGTTTTTACACATGCACCCTCCCAGACATTGTTGAGAAATGTTCAGGGGACAGTGAATGTGCATAAAAGACTAACAACTGCTGTTTGTAAAAATCAAGTAGTGGAGAATGGCTCCTTGCACTTTAGCTCTCCAAACTATTGAGATGACAAATAACATCCTCACCTCAGCCCTTATGCACACCTAAAATTCAAAGGTTGACAAGCCCTGTCATTTTGTACCTGTAGTTGCTAAGCTCCCTCTGGACACTCGCTGTTCATTGGATGGGTTTAAAGAACAGTCAATACCCAGCCAGCCTGCAGTAGTCTGCATACAGCCAGACTTCACCTGCTGTTTCTAGCACTAAAAGTAGCTACCTGTCTGTCATTAGTCAGCCTCTAACTAAAAAACTTCTCCGTTATTAGTCACTCTTTCTGCTGCCATAGGCCAGCCCAGCACACAAACACACAACTCAAATGATGATGCTGTGGAGCCATATTTCTCTGGAATAGATACGCCTGCCTGTTTTAATCAATACCTTCACATAAAAGGAATGAGTCTGAAGTTCAGGCACACTGGTTTTATGTTCTAGTTGTAGCATTATGAAGCTTAAAAGGGCCTAAAAATCAGGAATTCATCACAGCTTTTTACCATTGCATCCAACAAAGATGGAAGCAGGTCCACCGAGAAAACAGAAAGCACAAGGTACATGAAAGACATTTCTGCAGGAGGTTGTGAGTTTGTAATTTTGCCAGCTTGTGCCAGTGAGTGATGGCTTCATTTTTCTTCCCTGGGAGGAACGGTGGCATGTCAGCAGCCTGATGTGTTTCACTTCAGCTGATCTGATATCGAGGCCAGGGCCTTCTCATGGGCGACAGATTAGTTTCTCCTGCTCGGGTGTCATGAGCAGACACTGAGTAGACACAGGACAGAGCTGAGGGACGCCTCTGACGGATGACAACCATTTCAGAATCCTTATTGTCTCTCTGTTTTTCTGTCCGGCTCTCCCTCCCTGCAGCCACAACTCTCTTTTTCTGTCATTGTTTATCAAGAGAGAAACAAGACTAGCTGAGCCATGAAGTGAACACACAGTTGTGTCAAGTTATACAACTCTGAATTTTTTGAGGCCATCTCAATCCCGGAGGCTAAACTGCCAGCTTTTTCCTCACTGTTGAATTAAAACAGCAGCATCACACAAGAGCTTGTATCTCGATAAGAAGTGATCGGTCACAAATGCAGAGTACTTATTGAGAGACGGGAGGACTTCAATGATATGAATCTTGAAGCCTCTTCATAAAATAAAAGCCCATGAAGTTAGAGAATGAGATACAGTTCCCCTGGAGTGTAATCGCTGGTGATGGCGGAGGTGGAGTAGAGCAAGTAGGCGGAAAATGGAAGCTCTCAGAAAATAAGGAGGTGGTGGCAGGTTGTGTAATAATTAGTCAAGAAGACAGATTCACATTCACAGAATTACAATGATCAACAAGAAAAGAGTCTTACTCATCAAAACTTTCACCAAACATTGTTACAAGTGGGTGCGTGTGAATCTGTGGGATCATTTTAAAACAAAAACATAAACAATAACTCCACATATTCATTTTCACATGTTTTAAGGAACAGTAAAACTCTCCCTTACTGCAGTTATGACAAATATTTGTGTTTTAAAGCTTCTATGAAGAACTTTCACATCTAGTCAATCTTGGTGACTCCTGAGTAATAAACTGTACCTCCTCCCTCCTCTCTCTTCGATGCATGCATACTCAGTATTCTTTGGACAAAAAGACTCCTGCTTTCTCTTAAGAGTCATACTCATCACTCTGTAAGTTTTTGCAGTTGAAAAAGCTGTTTATGCAGCATGCTGTCACTTTTCTTGTCTTAAAAATAACTAAACAGAGCTAATCAATGTTTTCCCTGATGGTCTCCTTTGCTTTGATGGGTCAAACAGGGGCATCAATATTTTTTACATCATCTCATCTGTTTCATAACCAGCTAAAAACCTCCTGTCAGTAACTTTTCCGGTCCTGTTTTGAATATGACATTATTTATACTTGTATATGATTCCAATACTTGGTTATATCTAAAGAATACAATAATCATCATTTCTGTTTACATCTTTATTTTAGCCAACAAGCTAGTTTGCAGGTTAGGCAAGGCAAGGCAAGGAAAGGCAGCTGTATTTGTATAGCGCATTTCAAACACGAGGGCAACTCAATGTGCTTTACATTAAAACATTAAAAGCATTGGAGACATTCAGACAGGCATAAAAGAACACAATTAAAATGACAAATATGATAAAACAGAAAAGAAAAGGAAAATTAGAAATATATTAAAAATTACATTAATTAGGTTAATTAAAATGTTAACCAATAATCAAAGTGAAGTTGCTTTAGTGTCATTAAAGCAGGGCAGGGAAGCAGAATACTTTATCTGGCATCAAGCCTCAGACATCTCAGCACATTCATAACAGTGTCTGTCTCTGGGGTTTTTTTTTGCAGTGATTGAATGCTTTTGTTAAAACTGGATTTGTAATAAAGATTGTGAAAGCCCAGTTCTTTTTATACTTACACACACTCAAAGTGAAAAATAGATTAAATTTAATGTGAAATCCCAAAACTTGATGTTTCTGGAGGCTGTTTGTTTTAAAACAGCATTGGGTGTTCTTATCTTGAGTTGTGTCCTATGCAGTGCATATATGGGTATTGGTAATGTGCAGTATACTTGTACACTTTTTGAGGTTTTCATTGGTCAGTGCTCTCTGGTAGCTATACACAGTAATGTGGAAACAGATGAATGTGTGCTGCACTAAACTCAAGCATATTTGCTTTAAGGAGACGATAAAGTACGTCATAATCCTATGTAACATGTCGTGTCGTGCCGTATCGTAAAGCGTGATGTCCTATTGTAAAGTGTCCTATTGTATTTTGTCATATCCTTTCGTATCGTATCAAATCGTTACACACTGTATCATATCATATATCGTCTTGTTTCTAATCATATATCATATCACATGGTTTTATTTAGTTTTGTATCTCAACTTATCCTATCCTGTTGTATGTTATGATATTGTATTATATCATATAGCTGCATCTCTGACATTCAGTCACTCATGTCAGATTGTTGATAAGATCCCCTCATTCATCTCTCTTTGTGTTATGCTTCAGTTTAGTACACAGCCCTGCTCTTTCTCAGATTACTGTCAGTTGGAGTTCACAACCTTGTTGCAATTATACTCGACAACAAATTTGCAGAGTGCCATAGTACTGCCAATGACACACTGCCTGTTTCACATTTGCTTTCAATATGACTCTCAGAGTGGCACAGATTGTCAAGACGCAGAGTCAACAAATTAGCAAACCAGCGTGGGCGATGAAAGAACACAACTGCCAGTCAGAAACAGAAAAATCCACTTTGTTGGCAAAGAGTCACTTTTTGCTCAACACGCTTGTTTGAAATTAAGAGATCTTAAAACATCATAATAGAAGTTTGACAGCCTCTCATAATCGGGTCTCAACAAGGAGGATTGAAAACAAGTGGGAGAAGTTACTGGTTTCACACATTAGACGTGGCTTGTTTGCTGTTTTCTCCTATACTGGTTACCTTTCCACTTTTCTTTACCCAATCTGACTGGATTTGTCCTGTGGTTCTTCAAATTACCAAGCAGAAGGAAATGGCTTCTGTTTTGATGGAAGCAAGTTTTCTTAGGTAGAGGGAAATCAATTCTGCTTGTACTGTTTGTTGGCAATTTCAGCTTGTTGAAGTTGGCACATTCTTTTGAAAGCACCCACAATTACGACAAACACGCACTCGAAGCTCACCAATGCAGCCAGCAGTACCGGCTGGTATCTTGTGTTACCTGTGATTGTATTGGCAAGAGGGATAACTGGAGAGAAGCTGGTCTTGAATTTCCTCTCTAGATGTTTGCTTTTTTTGCTCTGTCACTTAAACAAAAACCAACAAAGAGCTGCGCCAGAGCTTCTGTTCAGGTGTGCCAGGGATGAGTTTAACAACTGCCAAACAATGCTGAGGAATCCTGCAATTAAAAAATTCCCAAAATATTTGTCTAAGATATTTTGATTCAATAGAGGACTTAAAATACCACTGATATGCATATTTGAACCCAAACAGGTTATATCATTATGGATTGGTTTAAATAGGTTTTGCCTTACAAACACTTTATGAAGATTTTTTTTTTTGCAGGTTTCATCTTATATCACCACAGCATAAAAATCAGCTTTGGGTTCCTTTAAAACTGCATGTGGAAGCCAATCCATCACAGTAAACAGTTAGTCCCCTTAATTGTCTTGTCAAAGTTGTGTTATTGTAGCAGTTCCGAGCAGCAGGGACCACTGAAACACTTTCCTTTATGGTGCGTTCAAGGACAAACTGTCAGTCAGAAGCTGGAATCATAGAAGGCTGAGAGAAAATCAGACAGATAAAAAATGCAAGGACACAGACTTTTAGAGAACAATAGCATCATTTTAAAGGTTTTAAGAAGTTTATCTTTGGCAGCTGACTAAGATTCAGTGAGCCAGATATTGGCAGTGATAGAACCAGTGTGTGATTTAAAGTTAATGGTCTAGAAATATACCCGTAAACTTACTGCAAATCATTCTTAGCATGAAACCATGCACCGCAAAGCTAGTGTGCAAGCTGTAGGTCTAAATAAAGCACAAACACCCACAGTGGGAAGGTGCGAGTTTGGCCTTTAATCCTCTTTCAAAGATCAGAGTCCCCAATCCACATTAAAAGTGAATCCATGAAACTTCCTGTAACTTAAAATAACTTCCTCAGTACTATTAGAAAAAGCTACATCTTTGAATATTTGTGCATCTGTGTTTTTGCCATAGGCTTTATGAATAATGGACGTAGTATCCGTGACATTACCCATCTGTTTCTGAAGCCCTATTTTAAAGCCAATTGTCTGTGGGAGCCATATTGTTAATGCTAACTGAACCAAACATAGTGTGAGGTCAAGAGGCGGGCCTTGAGCCTCCTTGCCAACAGCTACAGTGTTCCCGTTTGTCAATAAAGTCAGTCATTTCCTTAAATGGGCAAAACTCGTAATCTTAATATCTTCTGATATGTCACGTTAGTGCTGATAGAGAAATTAGCTCTTCAGACCATGACAGCTTTTTGAGGAGGTTGTCACCTGTTTTTTTTCACGTGCATTGAACCCCAGTGCCCTGCAGGATCGTGGTTTTAATGTCCCCTTAACAATCTTTGAATCGGCTCCTGCTGATCTACATCTGCAGGGGGTCAACCACTGCACCACCACCTCAGAGAGTTGTGTGCCACCCCAAGTCCATAGACCCTTGGTTTAGCAATGAATATGTTTTGGATGATTTATTTCTTTACATGCTTTAATTACAGATGCAACAAATAGATGTGTGTACTTAGCCAAACAACTACAGAATCTAACCAAAAAAACACTTCTTAAACATAAAGCCATATCCTTTAAAAATGACATGAAACAAGGCATGAAAATGTAATGCTGTCTGATTATTTTCAACAAGTTCCAACAGTTTTCTCGAATTTAACCATGTTGCAAGATTTTCACTAAAGCCCAAGATCCACAGGATGCGTCGCGTTACGTTACGGCTGCGCCGCGCACGTCGCAGCAAATAGGTTCCCATTCAAGTCAATGCTCTAGAGTCCACAGGGCGCGCTGCGGCACGTCTCAGCTCCGTCTCTGGAGCGTTCCGCCGCGCCGCTCTGCCAGAGATACGCGGGGAGTCTATTTTCGCCGCTCCCCGCGCCCAGCACGCGTCAATCGACACAGAAATGATCGAACTATCCCGGAAGTCAGGCACGAGGATCGTATGCAACATCCGCTCACTTTCAAAATAAACACCATGTGCAAACACAAGATCGTAAATTTCACCACTTCTTCAACATTACGTCATAACCTGTGGCATCGGGCCAGACGTCAGTCTCAAAAGATATCCGACACCATGGACGAGGACGAGGAAAAGTTTATACTGTGTTGTTCTCGCGCGTTTTGGAGTTCTCGAGGGATCTTGAGTTTCCTGCTCCGGAGTGCGCGCCGCTCCAAACACGCATCCTATGGACCAGGGCGAAAGCCCCGGGACGGAGCAGAGCTGTGTCGCAGCCGTAACGCCGCGCACACGCATCCTGTGGACTCCCCGAGTAAGGATTACTCATTCCTCCTAGAAAGAATCATGACTTTTCACAAAAGCAGTAAACAGTCTCTGTATCCTGTTTCCTTTTCTTTAAGTGTCTCACTCTCTGTAAAGGGAAAGCATTTGACTCGCCAAGTGTGTAACACTTGGTCTGTTTGTTTCTTTCCAATGCACTGCTTGTGACCTCGTGGTGGATCTTCTTGGGGGTACAGTCCTAAAATAAAAATGGCCAGGATCCTTTGGAACATTAGTTTTTACTTCTTCCCAGATTTCTTTCATCTTGCTGCATCGCCAAACAGGATGACGTGCTTCCCATAAGGGTCTTGTCTCACCCTGAAGGGATTCTACTTTGCATAACCACCCCCTCACCGTACATTATCCCTCTTATAACCCGGCCACCAACTTAAGACATGGGTTAGTTAACATAAAATAAGTTTGGTGATTAATTTATGGGGCGTCGGTTTGGCTTAGTGGTTAAATTGTCCACCCCAGTTACAGAGGTGATTGTCCTCAAAGTGGGAGGTTTCGGTTTTGTATCCAACCTGTGGCCCTAAACAACTTGTGATGAGGTTGTTCCTGACGTCACTCTGCTGTAGAGAATCAGTCACTATTGTTTTGGGCTTAAATCCAATCAGAATCAAGTATTTAACACAGCCAGGTAACTAAAAGAAACAGTGTCCACTTCTCAATGGTGGATTTGGTTCATCATGTTGACTTAGTTTAACTGTGCTGACATAAGGGAGCACACTTAGAGAAAGAAGAAGTCCCTCTCAGAAGAGCTGCTCTGATAAGGAGAGGAAATGAAGAAAGGACGCTGGAGGAGGAGGGATGGGGAGTAAATGCGATGATGTGAATCTAGGACAGTCCAGAAAAACACACGTTCCAGCTCTCCCTCTCTCTCCCTCTCTCTCTCTCAGTGTGGTCCAGTGTTACTCTGATGTTGATCAAACTTTGTGTGCACAAAAAAGTGCTTCAGGTTAGAGATTTTCCATCTCTCCGTCTCAGCTGTCTCTACTGTTTACCGTTGTCCTCTCATCTCTCCCTCTATCTCTCCTTCCCTCGTCTTCCTTCACTGTTTTCAGTGTTTTTACAGTAGCCTACAGTACATCAAGCTGCACAGCACTGTGTGTCTGTGTGGCCTCAAAGTCCCTCTATTTGCCACACATGCACACGCGCCTGTATTCCTTCACACACACTCACTGAAGTTTGTTTACAGTGTGTTTTGCCTTTGAGCAGGGTGTAAGGTTGAGCAGCGGGAGGGAGGAGGGAACTTCTTTCTTGTCCTACTTTCTTTTGCAGCAGGAACCATCGGATGGAGCGCCGCGGTCCTTAGTTTTTGGCTCAGGCCGACTCGTCAGGAGAGCGAGGATTAATTCTCTCCGGCTGTGTGTGGTTCTTGTGCAGATCGATACAACCAGTCGCTACCTATTTGAGAGGGAGGGCAACACGCTGTTTGTTTTGGCGGCAGGAGGGCGGCCCCTGTGGAATAGCATTAACAACACACACCTCAGAGGAGTCTCTGGACAAAGCTTGAGCAAGCAAAGTGAGCAAAAAGGAGTGTGTAGGAAGTGGGCACGAGAATAATTGAGTGTGTGTTTGCATTCGCACATGCTAATATTAGATCTCAGACAAGGCTCTTGTAATGACTATGTGCATGTTTGCATGTACGAGAGGGATGATTATAAAGCTCTCCATCACCTCAGGCAGAGAGAAGTCCAGTCTCTTAAGCTACAGAGCGCCTGATAAGACTGGGGTCACAGCGGCAGGAGAAGACAGTCCACGCCACCGACTGCTCAGAATCCATAAAGAGCCCGAGCCTCGACGGGGCCTGTCAGCGCTCACGCCAGCTTTACGCTGGGTGAGCCAACCTGTGCACTGCCAAGGTTAGACGTAGTTATGAAGAGGTCGAGGATTTGGGGCTAGGTAAACACACACTGTCCTCTCCCTGAGAATACAAAGCAGCTACGGCACGCTAACTGCCAGCGAAAGAGCACGCTGACAAAACAGTGAGGCCAGGCTGGAGGACGGAGGGAGAGGAGAAAGGCGAAAACAACATAAGGTTAATGGGAAAGATAGACCGAGAGGAAGAGGAGGATAAAGAGAGGCTGGGGGGAAATAGATGAGATAGGGATAATAAAAAAAAGGTAAATTGAGAGATTAGAGGGGACTAAAACAGACAGTTGCTGTGACACGACCGACCTGGTTAGACCTAGAATCCAGATGTGGCTCTTTTCTGAGTGCCTCATTCATCGCCGTCTTCTTCAGGTGTTTCTTAGATTTGTTCTCAAGAATGTGCCGAAGAAAACTCTAAGGCAGATTCATGAACCTGCTCTTAAACTGCAGGATTTGTTCACGCCTGAATTCTCATATTGATTCATACCTGGTAAGATGGATGCTTGTGCCAGTTGCTCCTAATTAGCACAGGTAAACACCCCTGCGATGCCCATATAAGGGCATGAGACTGCAGGGCCGTGTGCATCCACAGAAGTCACACAGCTGAGAAATCAAAGTGGAGAGAGAGGTTGGGAAAGCCCAAACATCTGAAAAGAATTGATCAGAGGAGAGTTTGGTAGTTCTGAAGCGGAGGTATAGTTCTGCTGAGAGTCAACAACAAACAAGCTGGATTATTTATGCATTTAGTTCAGTCAAGCCACTCACGTTTGCATTGATGTTTATTGCAGCAGCAAAACAGTGTTTGATGTCTAGACTTTGACCTTATCACTCCTCACAGGTTTATTTTACATGCAGGAACTTTAGAAGTGATGAGATAACACCTTAAAGCCCCTGGATGTGAGGTGGCGAGGCTGAAAGTATGAGCGCAGTCCTGGTGCAGGGCAGCGGTGGATACGACTGGAAACCTTCAGTTGAATCTGCTAAATTGTGGGGACATGTTTGTTGGGTTGTTGTGGGGAGTGACGCACGTCGAGTGGAGAATCAGTGAATCTGAAGTTGCCTGAACTAGCTTGCGTCACTCCATAATGATAGCATGAATATGAAAGACATAATCAGGGGGGAAAGAGTACAACTACTTAGGTTAAATCTTATTGAAGTAGAGGTGAAACTACCGGTCTGCAAATCTACTCCAGGGAATTAAAAATGCTTAGTTTAAAATGAAATAGTGAGTGCTTACCTTTTAAATCATATCTTTCTGTGCCAACATGTCACTGTTAATGTGAGGAGAGGTTTAGTTGACACAACACCTATTTAAGTTTAAAATATTGAATACTTATATTTAATATCTTTTAGTTCGTACGGCGCTTTGTAGACAGTTCTTCTGCATCGAGTCACAGTGCAAAGTTCACTACGAACCGTCCAGTTTGCAGGACGGCTTGTACCTAACAATCAGGTTGTAGCTCCCAGCTTACCCTACTGCTGGTGGAAAGAGGTGTAGATTTTGTAAAAGCAATGTTTCACTGACAGGTTATTAAACTGGCAACAACAAACCTGTGAATATATTTGTTGTGATTTCAGTACGAGTATGCATGTTCTTCCCTTCCTGTATATTAGTTCACCTGATCACTGGACGGTATAGATGTCAGCCAATCAGCTCACAGTCATGCTGTTGACTGAAAGCTTGGATCATGTTTGCTTTTCACTTCTTTTTTATCCAGTAAAAGTAACTACTTACTTTCCACCTCTGGGGATAATTGAGCTTATGGTTATACAAACAAGAACCCCTGCAAATCAAACCCCCTCAAATCAAATCAAACTTTATTGTCATTTTGTTCATACCAGTGTAAAAGAAAAACAAAAGAGCATTTCCAAGAAATCCTCAGTAAAATACAGTAATAGAAATATAAACATAAAATATTGTATAGAAATAAAGTAATACAAATTTTAAAATAAAAATATAGTAATAGAAATATATTAAACCGTCCCCATTAATACTTATTACTTTCACTTATTATTAACCCAACTAAAGTCATAAACAAGATATCACAAAATGTTGATTTAAAAAGATGATTTATTTGTAAGGCTAAAATGTAGTCTCCCTGATTCTTTTCAGCCCTCCTGTGGGACGAATTAATATTAAACTGAAGTTTTAATTCAAGTCAAGTTAAAACATGAGCTTGCTTATTAGTTATAAATTATATCAAACTGAATATAACCATCAAATGTATCGTTAGACAAGGTGAACGGGACTTCAGCAAGAATATGGATGTTAATATTTCTGTCCTGGTTCAGCTCTCTTTCTTCTCTTTGATGTTGACTCACCTTTAAACATAAATGAGTCAAATGTATCATCTTTGAACATTGTTGCTGTTATCTCTACCTCTCCTGGTTTCAGTGACTTTGTAGAGATAAGCAGCTAGAGATGCTCTCACCAGCTCTGCTGCCGTTGTCTGGACTGCAGGACAGGATGTTGCTCCACTTTTGGGGTCCAGTAGCTCCTCAGGCTGCTCTCACATCTGTGCTCAGTAATTGTAGCCCTTCCTGTCGAGGTATCGAGAGAGATGTGAAGAGGTGACATAAGGACAGAGGAGGCGTATTTGCTAAATGAAAAATCCTTCCCTTCACAGCATCAGAGTGGAGCGACGTCAGGTACTGATGACGAGCTGCACTGCTGTCTCATATCAAACCCACAACGTGCTGGGAGCCTCTCATTAACAACAAGCTTAAAAGCTTTTACTTCACATGTAGATGGAAATCATACTCATATAAAAGTCTCACAGAGATACCTTAGTTCACTGTAAATAATGAAAGTGGGCTGATCATAAGTGGTATTACTATAGAGGTTCATTTTAATCATTTAATCTTCCTCTTACTCACATTACTGTGATCGGCACAACAAAACACCACAGAGCTGTGCTAGTTTTTTTCTATTTTGTGGCTAATTAAAGTCAAATTTAAAAACAAAGTGACAAATTATATGATGCCACCCTTTTGCGGAGGTGCGGCATGTTGCACGTGCATCTTTGGTCCAAAGTGTTTCCTCTGTCTCCTCCAGGAGACTCCTCTCTCCTTGATCCTTGTCTCCTTCAGGAATATTCAACAAAGTGGGAGAGGTAAGAGGAAGGTTTTGGTGCTTGATTCTGGTTCTAGTCACAGTGTCAACAGGCAGAGGTGTAACATGCTGGAATCATTTGCGCAGATTTATTTAACATGATGCATGTGATCAGGTTGTCCGTGGTTTAGAATCAGCCACTCTTGTTACTGGGTTTTGACCAATCAGAACCAAGTATTGTACAGTACACAGCCAGGTATTAACAAGCGTCAACCGAGAATTGAAGCCAATGCGAAAGTGTTAAAAACTGCAGTTCATCAAGTGTCCACTTGAGGCTGGCTCTGGAAGTACGGCAACCACATACACACCAATTCAAAAAAGCCGATCTTTACAGCAGAAATAAACATGTTTACAGCCTGGTACAAAAAAACTAGTGTAGTCTGGATAGCTAATTTCTCTATCGGCACACACTGTACAGGGGGTGATTTTTTTCATAACGCTGCAATTTCTAAGACATTAAGATTACGAGTTTTCCATCACGAGAGGCACAGCTGACTTAATAGACAGGCGGGAACACTGTAGCTGTTGGCTAGGAGGCTCAAAGCCTGCCTCTACCTCACACTATCTCGACAGGTTGAGTTCAGCATTTCCAATATGGCTTCCGCCGACGACTGGCTTCAAAACAGCGCTACAGAAACAGATGGGTGACGTCACAGATACTACTTCCATTATTTATACAGTCTATGGATATTAATAGATATCCCAGATATACTAAAACATGCTACTTCCATTGGTTGATGTAAGTGCCAAAGTCGCACAGCAGATGAAGTGAACTATAGTAATTTGGTCTGAAATCTGAGAGAGTTAAAGAAGATGTAAGTAACAAAAGAGTGACACTGACTGTGTTTATAGCTGCTCAAAATTAAAATGATTAGACACTTCATTTATTCTTAAAGCTGCTGTATGAAATGATGACAGGTTGTTATTATTGAGAAAAAATGTTCTCTTTTAAAAGTATGTGCAAGAGAACTGTTACTGAAGGGTTTAGCTTATATCTCTGATTTAACATTTGTATATTAATGTGTGTTATTTAACAATATTGAGGGGCAGAATTAAGAAAAACTGATCATTTTGTCATACCAGCTCTAAAATATTCTCCTCTGTGTCGGTAGATTTTGTTCTGAGAAACGTTGGTGCATGTCAGACTCTTCTAAAAAAAAAAGATGAAAGATGGTTTCAAAGGAAATGTCTTTCTAAGAATGGTCGGTGTACGAGACCCAGCATCTGAAATATCGGGGACAGGCACAGAATGAAGACATGGACTGTTATCTGAAACAGTAGATAATTACCCAGTTTGTTGAACGGGTGAATCATCACAGAAGTGCTTGGACAGTGACGGTAATTTCATCCAAGGTGATTATCGTTCACTCAAACAGATGAGTTCACTCTTTTCATTCAAAAAGGCCACAAGCTTTTTCTCTCAGTCTGCTCATTCTGCTAATTTCCGCAAGGCCTGATTAATGCGAGCAGTAATTATGGTGTGATAGAAATTACCGTTTCATATTTCATTAGGAATCGTCTGTTCAACTCTCTCCAGATGAGAGTACACAGATTAGACGGCTCGTGTTGTTTGGTGAGCGGGCATGTTCGTGCATTGACAGTAACACACTCAGCTCTCATTGAATCAAGCTTTGGGGACAGATGGGGGGTCTGTGGAGACTCAGGATGGATAAAGGTGGTAGAGAGGATTTCGGTTGCCATTTTAGTATCTTCCTCACTGGATTTATCCATCTTCTGTGAGACTTTCTTCTACCTTGCTCTTTGACGAGAGTGCTGCTGGTAAAATATCTGAAATATTAAACCAAGAATGTTCCTCTGTCTCTCTACACGGTATTGACATGATGTTCCAACAGCTGATTTTTAATGAAAGCTTGCATAACTTCACACTTACCAAAGACACAAAACACAATGTGGGCGCTCTCTCTCTCTCTCTCTCTCTCTCTCTCTCTCTCTCTCTCTCTCTCTCTCTCTCTCTCTCTCTCTCTCTCTCTCTCTCTTCAGTACAAGTGAAGCCAAAGCTCTCAGACATACTCCAAAGGCTTAAGAGTAAAGGCACTGTTAGTAAAAGCTGCTCTTGACTCTCTGCCCTCTTCTTGCTCTTCAGAATAAATCCACACAGTCATGCCGGATAGGGAAGACAAGTATCATATGCTTTTTCACGGACTAACAGCAAGGTTTTATGGGAAATGTCAACTTAACGCTGACAGGAGCGAACACATGACAAGCTTCCCTGAGGGAATGCTTTTGACAGACGTTTAATCTGTTTAATCTGTCGTTTGTTAAATGCTGACTCTGCACAAAAACAGAATTTGAATGTCTGGATTTGAGTGTGTTCTGGTTTTTATTTGTAGTACACTTGTAGTCACAGAAGTATTGACCAATCACGAATCAACAGGCCTTGATCAATGCATGAATAAGTCCTTGTGGGAGGCAAAAGCAGTGGTGCAAATCCTATATGTATATATTTAACAAAGATATCTAAACGTGAGTGCATCTAAAGATCTACTCTGGATCAAACATGTCAACTTAAACAGCAGATCTCAAAAACCAGACGTCCTGATATTCATCTGAAATTATTGATCCGACCTATATTCATCATAGAAGCATTTTTTTAAAGCTTTAAAAAACTTTTTCAAAGTTATATATATACATTTTAAGTTATATTTTTGGGACTTTTGCTTTTATTAGATAGGACAGCTGAAGAGATACAGGAGACGTGGGGAGTGGAGAGTGGGGGAAGACATGCAGGAGATAGTCGCCGCTGGGAGTCAAACCAGCGACCTCTGGGACGAGGGCTATAGCCTCTGTATGTGGGGCACTTAGACCGCCAGGCCGCCAGCGCCCCAAAGTTATATATTTTCAGCATTTTTGCCTTTATTTGACAGGTCAGCTGAACAGAGACAGGAAATGTGTGAGAAAGAGAGAGTGGAGAAAGACATGCAGCAAATGGTCGGGGAGTCAAACACACAACCGTCTAAAGCCTCTGTATATGGGGCACGCGTCTAAACTGCTTGGCCAATGGTGCCCGAAACAAGCAATTTAAACTTTTTTTTTCTCCTCATGAGAACAAAGTTTTTACAACTCTACTGCTGTATCTGCATATTCTTAAATGCTTTACCTATATTGGTGATTTTATTTCATTTTGCTTTTGTTTCACCTTACTGCTTTTACCTATCTTCTAATGCTTTATTCCTTTTTACTGCTTGTAGCCCCTTTTTATTCATTCTTTCTTTTTAATTGTCTTACTTTCTAGGTCTCTTTGGTCTCAGTTCTTATCGTTGGGTTCTTGTATTGCCTGTGTTGAATCATTGTTTGGGTCTTTTGTGTTTGTTTTCATGATGACTGATTTTACTTTTGTTTAAACTCTGTCTGCTGCGGGGTACTCTCTGTGTTTGTTTTCATGTGCCCTGCCATTTGTGAAGCACTTTGTAAACCCTGTTTTTTTAAATGTGCTATATAAATAAAGGTATTATGATCATTATTATTATAACACTGTTAATTTTCAACAAACTTGAGACTCATTAATTACAAGTAAATCCCAACAAACAGTTTCTTATTTGGCGTCATACTGCTGAAGTAAGCCTGAGTGAAGCCTCTGTGTAGTTTACTATTTACAGTGAAACTGAGGCTCACCAGAAACAGATAAACCTGAACTCCTCCAGAGGATGCAGCGAATCAAAGAAATCTGTGGGTTTTTGCAGACTTGTCTTGAAGGGCACATTTTGCTTCACTTTGGATGTGAAAACATGGTAACAGTATCTTTGTTTGGGTTCACATGGTTGAAGTGAGCCAGAATGAAGCCTCTGCGTATGTAACTATTTACAGCGAAACTGAGACTTACCAGAACAAGATAAACAGGCACCCCATTGAATGACAGCTTCTATTTTATAGACATATCTAGATCACTTCACTTTTGATCTGAGCACACGGTCACTTCTCAAGACATTAAGCAGTGGACAAGAAAGTCTTGACGTCTTTATTACAAACCACTGGCTACACCAGAGTGCTGGAAAGTCAGCCGTTGTTCCCAGAAGCAAATATTATTGTCAGACAATAGTTGAAAGGTTTCAAGATTGACAGTTATTAAACTTTATATTATATTTGTTCACTCTATCTCAAACAGGAGAAGTGCTTCGTCTCGGGAGGATCTCGGGTCACACGGTGAATGGTGGCTGGTCCTCCTGGAGCTCCTGGTCGCAGTGCAGCAGAGACTGCAGCCGGGGAATCCGCAGCCGTAAGAGGACCTGCAGCAACCCAGAGCCCAAGTACGGAGGTCAGACCTGCCTGGGGCCAGCACAGGAGTACCAAGAGTGTAACATCACCCCATGTCCAGGTGAGAATCATATGAAGCATGTAAGCTACAGGCCAGTTAGAGTTGGACACACTGAACACAACAAGCAGAAAAATACGCACAGATAAAAACGTTTCCAAGAGCATAAGTCAATTACTGTGCCAGCTCTCTTCTCCCCACTCACACACAGATAAACACGCTAATCCACACCACACTCCAGCTCTGCTTTCCCTTGATTAATGGATAAAGAATTACAGTGACAAAATGACTTACCAAATCATCAGGAACCACAAAAGAAATCAGTTGCAGATAAGAGGTGTAACGAAGACCCCAATTTACACCAGGAATCAGAGACAATCCCTGTGGCGCTCCACTATGTAATTACATTGCTGGGTAATTATGCTGCCAGCTATGGGAGGCCTTATTCTGTTGTGAGAAGCCCTGAGACAATGCGTTTTCAACACTCCTCCAGCGGAAGAGGAGAGGAAGCTTTCTAATTAAAAGAATGCTGCGTCTGACAAGGGAAGTAAGCTGTCTAAATGGAAATCCAGTGCTTAGTTCGGCATAAAGCGCACCTGGAACCCTGTGCAGGAACCAAAGCAGACAAGCAGGCGCATTGTCTCACATGATTATTAATCATACCCCCTGGAGTAGGTAGGCATAGGTATCCCACTAAAAGTCTGTGTGTCATCTCCACTGCGCTGCAATCTGTCTTCATAGCTTCCATCGCACTGTAAGCAAGCAAAGGAGGCTGAACAGCCATCAATACTATTTTTACAGCTTATTAATTCATTCAGTGAGAGTGAAAGCCATTCAGCTCCCAGCAGCTTGAGCGTTAATAGAGTAAGCTGTTATCAGCTGTGAGCTCAGATGAAGACTTTGTTCAGGTGTAAGAGCGTCAGAATCGCCTGTAAAGTTGCCACAAGTGTTCCCCTGGAGAGAAACGTTGAGTGAGTGTACTTTGATTCTCGCTATGCTATTTCTTGTAGTGCACCTATTCTGTTGAGTGTAATAATACCATAGCTGCAAAATGTTGATGAACAACTTCGCTCTCTTGTCCCCCATAGGAGCAGACTTAACACAGCCTGAGTACCAATGAATACTAATGCTTTCTCAATTAGCACCCCTCTGAAAGTGAGATATTATTTCCAGGAAGGCATACTGTGCTGGTAGACCAATTGCAATCCTCCCATGGCTAATCCAGTGCTTTTTAAGAGCATTTCTGTGAAGATGAAGAAGAAGAAGAAAAAGAAGGAGAAGAAAAGGTGTTATGGCTGCCATCCATCTGGTTGGGAAACAAATGAATCCGTGTTTTTTCCTGCATCTGCGCCCCAGATGAGATGATCCGTCATGGAGGGCCAAGGATCGACTTATGTGTCACTTTGTGATAGAGAAATTACACTGAGATGACAAAAAGCTTCGGCAACTTCAATTACCTGCACTGTGCTGCCAGCCATCGTCAGGTCTTTAAAAGCAATTCTCAAGTGCCTCTGAAGGGGGAATGTCTTTCTGCCACGATGGAGTACGGTTTTATCCGGATGATTGGCGAAGCACATTTACTTCTGTTGTGATGCATAGCGAAAAGATTTCCCCCGTTTTAACGCTCTTTTTTCCTCTTCTCTTCTGATTTCTCCCAGCTTTGGTCTTCTATTTATAGTTTGTGCATGGACGCTGACTTTCCAGCTGTTTTTTACTGTCTGTTGTTTTCCACTTGGCACCACTTAGAGGGAGAAACAACAACGACAGACTGTGATGCTTCATTTATCTTTATTAATCAGAGGAGAGCGCTCTGAGTTCAGGGAGGGTCAGGTGTTTGCTGTAGCAGCTGGATGAAGCACACTTCCTTTTACTATTAAACAAACACATATTCAACTTTCTGTACATTTATACTCAGGAATAAGAGTTTGAAAGACTTCAAAGTGCTTGATGTTTCTCCAGTCTTGACCTGAATCTTGGAAACCATAAGAGTACAATACATTTTTTTTCATCCTGCATCAATTACTCGGGTTCAAAATGTCTCTGCTAATAAAATAACACCGTTCTTTGCATTAATCTGGCGTTAATATTTGTGTTCAGTTGACGGCAGCTGGTCATGCTGGTCTTCATGGTCCAAGTGCTCTGTGACTTGCGGAGGGGGACACTACATGAGGACGCGAACCTGCAGCAACCCCCCGCCAGCTTACGGAGGGGACATCTGCCTGGGTCTTCACACTGAGGAGGCGCTTTGCAACACACAGGCCTGTCCAGGTACACACACACACACACACACACACACACACATAAACACACACACAAACTTCAGTGATAAGCAGCTTAGGGCTCTGACTCGGCCACCAATCCATCACTGGTTCATTGCTTATTTTCTTTAGTCCCTCTCGGCCGCTCAGAGTGCACTCAGGCATGGCTAATATGCAGCTGAGGGCACACACACACACACACACACACACAAAAATATAGACACACGCTGGACAGGCTGTGAGATACGCTGTCGTTTCCATTTTCAGAGAGCTGGTCCAGCTGGTCTGAGTGGTCCCACTGTGACTCCAACGGGGCCCAGATGCGTGTGCGTCACTGCGACGTCCTGTTCCCCACTGGAAACCAGTGCTCAGGAAACAACAGCGAGAGCAGGCCATGCTCTCCTGACTCCAATTTTATACCAGGTAATCACACACACAACTGCCCGCACACACTCCACCTCTTCTGGAAAAGTCTTGAGCACTCAAGCATGACTAAACACACAACTTTTGAGCGCACACACACTCATTCCACACACCACCCACCACCATATGCCCACAGCGATACTTTGCTTCATTTCCAAGAATCCTGTGATAATGAAATACGTTATTGATCCCTCAGAGGGACTCGTCTTCAGGTTGGAGGTCAGGTTCAGCGACAGGGCAGCACTTTGGGGATGGTTGGGATTAGTGTCTTGCTCAAGGACTCCTGAGATTGGCGGGTGATTACACGGGGGCGTGAACCCGGGTGCTACACTTAAGGGCCGTCTCCCTACTCATTCCAACAACCCTGCTGCTATATTAGTTTCATTATGAGCTTTGGAGTCTTCTTGGGCGATGCAAAAAGCACTTACACCAGCAGTTTTACTTTTTTTCCAAATGTTAGAAGGAAAGGGGGAAAAAGCTCCCACATGCTGTTTCTTAGCGCGCCCGCTCATTCAGGAAATTGTACCCTCTCATTACTATCTTTAACTTTCATGTTTAAGTGATCGATTCCTTTAATAAGAAACCGTTACACTAATGCGAGTTACAGCAGCGTTAAGTAGACAGTTAAACAGCCATATTACACCATTACTGAAACACTGAGGGCGTGAAGCTGTACGTCAGAGGCAGACAGTCAGCATCCTATGTGGCAGAGGAGAAACACTAAACACTGTTCTTCTGTTTCAGTGTGGAGCCTGATACTCCATGTTTCATCTGTATGATGAAGAGAAACGCGTGATATCCATCAGTCAACCTTTATTTATATAGCACCAAATCACAACAAACGTTGATGCTTTCCAAGCAGAGCAGGTTTAGACTGTACTCTACGTTCTATTATCAACAAAGACCCAACATCAAGACAGGATAAGATCCAGTCCCATCCTACAGACAGGACACAGTCTGATCTCATCTTAATCCACCATGAGCAGAGCACTTTGCAGCATTTAGCAAGTTACAGTGGCAAGGACAAACTTCCTTTAAGAGGCAGAAACCTTCAGCAGGACCAGACTCATGTTGGAGAGAGGGATAAAGGAGATATGAAGCTCATTTGGTTCACACAGTGTACACGTTATTTCAGTTCTTTTTGTGTGTGTTCCAGGAAACAGACCATTATCTCTGGTAGTAATGGAAACAATAGAGAGCAGCACAGACTCGCTGGCATTAACTAAACTTCTATAGCCCCAAAGATCGTCTTACAAAGTTCTTCTAGTTGTGAAAGTTATTTCAAAACACAAATGAGTCTGTTTGGTTAATAACTTGACCTTGACAGTGACAATTGATTAGCCACCTCTAAATCCTGAACTATGATTGGCTGTCTGTCTTGTCAAAGGTGGGATTTTTGTCAAAATCAGCTCTCTGGACTTTGCTGCAGCAATAGTTTTCTTTGTATTTAAATGCAGTATCTCACATCTATTGTATAAGACAGGAGCGGAGTAGGAGTTAATAAAGTATTTTTGACAGTAAGACAGTTTGCTTTAAAGTTTGAAGAACTCAAAATTGTGATTTGATCATCTTTCCTTTTAAGAGTAAAGCTCAGAAGACTTACATCAGGGATGTTCCTGATCAACTGATTTCTTATCATTTGTTTAACCAGCATGTAATTCTATTACCAACAAGGATGACAATGTTTCATCGTTGACTTAACGTGCATATATATTATTTAAATGTTGTTGTGTATGGAGCCTTCTGAAGTCCCATAAGGTGTTTTTTTTTAATCTTGTGAACAAAAGATAATTGTTTTAGGGACACAAGTTGTCGTCTTGTGAGCAAGTTAATAATCTATGCAAATGCTGCAGATGTAATGATTCCACTTGCCATCACTTGGCATCAGTGCCATTATTATTATTATAATTATTATTTCCTTAGCCAGTTGTTTGGCTGTAATTTGATATTCTGGTCAAGAGAACACTGTTTATGATGTGTTCTCATGAGCGCTGCACAAGAAGATTAACTTAATCACACAAGATTAAATGATGACGTTTTGGGACCTCAGGAGCTGCGTAGTTATGTCACATTTTAAAGCAAAATATAACGCTAAAAGTTAAACTAGAAATGATAGGTGGGAACAAAAATTGTTCATAAATACTCACCTCAGAATTCAGGGCCTCAGTTAAGCTGACCCGGTCAAACAAGTCTGGACACAACCCAGATTAAGACTGTAGATGAGGTAAAAAGACAGAAAGCAGGATGTGCTAATAGTTGCACTGGTGTCATTCGGTGTTTATAAATCTCTATTTTGATGCTGACGTCATGAACTCATTGCATACTTCATGTGTGCAGGTTTGAAGGATAACTAGGCCAGTAGGTTAAGCAGCAGAGCTATGAAAGTTGTAGCAGAGTCTGCTCCCTGTGGGAGCTGAGCTGAGAGAGCACACTCTATTTCTTGGCTCCAGATTTGGTTCAATTTTAAATGGTTTTATGTAAGTGAACTGACTGGACTGAGTGAATTTCTCACACAGCATCATCAGATACAGCACACTCTGATTTGCACAAATCCATTTTCTAAATTGAATCTTTTTTTGAAAGATCTTGGTAATCTGGGCCCTCTGCATCGTGGCACAAGCACCAGCTGGCTCTGGCAGCGTACATATTTTCCATTCACTCCTGTTTTCCAAATAATAAAACTTCACATGAGTTACATCTGGTGATCCTGCCTGAGATTAGGTGCCTGCCTGCTCATTATAATCAAACCAATCAGGCTATGTGAAAGTCTTATAACCGGGCAGCTGGAGACTCAGAGGGAATGTTTTCCTGCAGAACGCTGAGCCAAACATTGCTCTGACAAATATCAAAGATACGGGATAACCACTGAGTGAATGGTTAAACTCACCGCTCAGGAACACAAATGAGACAGCACTCCAGCTTTCCCCTAATGACACTAAAATAAGGACTGAAAATGAAGTGCTCTAAACTTGAGAGCAGCTTTAAATCAAAGATCTGTGCCTGTTTGAAGGTGATGAGGAGTTTAAAACCCTGATACACTGACAGGTTTGATCTTATGAGTGTATGACACACCTTTATGACTCACGGTGCTCATAAAAGCCTTCTGTTTGATTTCATCTATTTGATCTCTTTTTATAAATATTGCATGACAAGGCTGAAACAAAATACCAGGAGTTGAGTGAGAAAAAATACAAGACCCTCGGCTGCCTTTTCTTTAGAATAATAATCTTCTGACCCTAAATATAATATTCTTTAACCTACACTCCTCTTTGTGCGTTCTTCACTTGTTTGTAGAGGTGCACAGAATCTTCAAGTCTTTAAATGTTAAGTTGTGTTCCCCTATCCCTCTCTCCAGACCCAACTCGGTCGAGGCAGATGGCTGTCTAACATGAGTCTGGTTCTGCTCGAGGTTTCTGCCTGTTAGAAGGATGTTTTTCCTTGCCGCCGTAACTTGCTAAGTACTGCCAGGTGCAATGCTCATGGTAACAGCCAAATTCAACCAGATCCATGTCTGGTCCGTCCCCAATCCGTCACAGCACCAGATCTGATAGGTTTCTTTTCTAGTCAATGTGTTAACTCCCACTGAATCCGCTCCGTCGCGTTCCGGCGGAACACGACGGATCAGATACACAAGACTTCTATTTTTGCCGGATGCCGGAGCACGACGCATCAATCTCAACAGAGCAGATGGAGCGGGACAGGAAGTCAGGCGCCAAAACAAAATGAAAACATCCGGTTAATTTTCAGAATAAAACACTCTGTGTTATCACCAGATCGTATTTCACTTAACTACAACAACAAACCGTCATGATGAGCGGAGCCAGGCCTGGAGTCAACAGGTCAGAGGTTTTCAGAGGACCAGAATGACAACATGGATGAGGAGAGGAGGAGGAGAATCCTTGATTCAGTAATTACCGCGGGAAAACCTTGGTCACATGACTCCAGCTGTCCGGCGGTCCTGCTCCGTGCTGCGGTCCAAAAACACAACCGGTGGTTGTTGACAGATCAGAGAGCACGGAGCCAGACCACAAGGGATCGGAGACATACTGGACACGGATCTGGTGGATGTCCAATGTAAGACTGAGTCTTACCCTGTCTTGATGTTGGGTCTCCGTTCATAATTTAACATAGAGTGGTCTAGTCCTGTTATGTTTGTAAAAACGTCTTTAGATAACGTTTGTTGTGATTTGGCGCTATACAAATAAAGATTGATTGATTGATTGATTCTTACTGGGAGTTAAAGTCCTTGTGAAACCGACGAATGCACACACATTTTTCTGTCTCAAACACACACACACACACACACACACACACACACACACACACACACACACACACACACACACACACACACACACACACACACACACACACACACATTATTGGTATTGACATCTGCTCAGACAGGCATCTCCCTATTGACAGCCTGTAATGCGAGACAACCCCGAGCATTGATCCCTGCTACACAGAGATGATTAAAACTCCTCTTTATAATGAAGAAGGGCTCGTGTTATTTGTACTGTATAACCAGAATAATACAACCTCTACAAAAGGTGTGTTTGTTTTAGAAATAGCTCATTACTCATGAGGAGCGTCCTTGAGTTCTTTAACTTTGGGAATAATTAATAATCAGAGAAGATAAACATTTGATTGAAACACAAATTTGTAACCTTTCTGTATTAATTAGCAGCGATATAACCATCATGAAAAGCCTTCACAGGCCTTTATAGAATCACCCATTTACCTTTTATTCCTGATCATCCATCCCCTTTAATGGGAGCAGTAGTCTATTAAAGTTCATTAGCTACGTCTTGTACTTAATTTCCTTTAATGAGTGCAGATTTTGTCATAAACTACTTCAGGTGCCAAAGCTGTGATTAGCTTAGGGATGTTTTTTGACGATAATCTGTATCATATTGAGAATAACTTCCATCTTCTCTCTCCTTCAAGGGGACGATTTGTCTTGCTAACAGGGCTGTACGTCTATGTTTATGGTTTTTGGCCCTAACTCTGCTGCCTTTTGCTCTTTTTCCCTCTCCTTTATCAGAAGTCTCGATTGCACGCTCCAGCCAAGAGGAGATGCGATGTGGAGGTAATTTTCAGTGTGTGTGTGTATGTGTGTGTGTGTGTGTGTGTGTGTGTGTGTGTGTGTGTTTGTGTGTGTGTGTGTGTGTGTGTGTGTGTGTGTGTGTATGTGTGTATAACACCTGGTATTGCACATGTACAGCATCTTTGGAAGCAGGGAAGCTTTCTAATCCTGCTTGAAAGCTCATAAATCCAGCTTTGAACATAGATACATGGGAGAAAGATGGTGATCATATCTGTTGGTCGTCATAAATGCGCTGTATGAAAAGTGTCAAGCGATTTTTGAAAATGCGGCACACTTTTAAACCATAAATATTGTATCCCCCCAAAATAAAGCCATGTTACGGGCAGCAGAGTCAACAACATCTCTGCTTACGTTGCAGTATTTGCCTTTTCAGTAAAACTGTAATCCTGAAAAACCAAAACACTGCAGTTTCCACAGTTGCTGTGGAAGTCCTAGTGCATCAATAAAATCACTTTAACAGTGTCGTCTTACTGCCCCGCTGCAATAATCCAGACATGAGAGCGCTCTGAGTTGATAAAAATGCAGATAGACGGTTGCCTTCAACAGGAACCTGCACCACAGCCTGTGTGAGGCTTCAGGGAGCTTTTGCCTCACACAGGCTGCAGAATCTTTTACTATCTTTATTTAGCTCGTTGGAGGCTGAATGTGGTTGGAGAGGAAGTTCTGCAGACTGCAGACAAAGCTGAGGGCAAAGAAAACTAACTATTGTTCTCCTTATCCTTTTTTATCAGAGATAAAGCCGGTAGAGTCCAGTCTCATGATTAAATGGATTCAAGTTTGCAGTTTTACATTCAGAGGGGAAACTGAATTCATAACACTGAAACCAGATCAGAATTTATATCAGACTTTATTTATGACCCTTACTGACCGCTATTTTCATTTTATATTCCAAACTTTGATGGAAAGAGAAGTTGGGCTCTTATTTGAAGACTGGAAACATTTTTTGTCTGATATTTTTAGCACTAAAATGCATCCTGACACAAGACATTTTAATAAAAAAGTAACCACTAGCACAAAGTATAAAGACATAAACGGATGAAAATAGAGTGAAAGAGTTCTGTCTTTCTCTGAGGAGTCTAAAGGGGTCTTCTTTAAGGCAGTAGACTCCATCATTTCCATCTGAAATGCACTTTCAATGAACACTTCCAATGTTTGAATTAACAGAGCATAATTATCTCCTCTCCTCTGCTCTCCTCTCCTTTCTTCCTTCCAGACTTCAATCTCTTCCACATGATCGCCGTGGGGCTCAGCAGCTCCATCCTTGGCTGCCTGGTCACCCTGCTGGTCTATTCGTACTGCCAGCGCTACCAGCAGCAGGCGCACGACGCCACCGTCATACACCCCATATCTGCCGCTCCGCTCAACACCAGCATCACCAACCACATCAACAAACTGGACAAATACGACACAGTGGAAGCCATCAAGGTCTGTAGACGGGGTTTGCGCTGAGTTAACACACCTGAAAAAAGTCTGAACGTGAAGACTCTTAAACATTTCCTAACTGTTGAACTGACTTAGTCAATGAATGCCACTCCCTAACTCCTGAGTCAGTCAGGACCGGTTGCCTCTTCCTCTAAGCTGTCAGTCTGGATTAAACACTTTGACTGCATGACTCTGGCTGTCAATCCGCCTCCTGCCGTGCCCTGACACTCTGCAGTCGTGTAACAGATAGGCCGTTGTGCGTACATCTTCTCTCTGTGTGTCTCAGTGTGTGACTTTGTTCTGTGTCAGTGGTCATACACTGCTTTCTCATAACATACTAATGTAATTACTTAACTGTGCGTGGGTAGGTAATCAGCGAGGACTCTCTGCATCTGCACATTTCGCTGCTTCGACAGGTCCTTTGTGCCATTATTGCACCCTAAATTACAGGCAGTGGAGTGTTCCAGAGATCCAGTGACTCTCCTTATGCTAACAGCCTCTTATCCTCTGATACATCAGGCCGTCGGTGCCAGACTGAGCTGCTGATTAGTGCTCGTCCACAGATACTCCACGCTCCAGCTGGGCTTTTTTTTGAAGGATTCCCGGTGCTCTGTATTAAGGAGCATTTCAACCACTTAAGCACCTTGAGCATTATTTTGCACTAAAAGAAGCTTCAGAAGCAATCAATCCGGTATTATGGTTTCATGCCAATGGAAAAAATTGACGCAAATCCTTCTTAATGTTTAAGATAGTGGCCCGGTCCAAACCTTTACCAGAGAGCCTTGACCCTCACTGTCTTTAATGATGTCCGGTGTGAGCGCCTGAGTGTGTGAGGAGGTATAAGAATGAGGAATAGGACAGTATCATGACACGAACAAGATATGCCATTAACTCCCAAGACAAAACACCAGACTGTTTTTGAGTCTCGTACTCCAAAAGAGTTTAAAAAATGCAAAATTTAGCCGAGAACATAAACGCGTCATTCTTTACATTTAGGTTATTTGTTCAAACTGTATTAAGTGCCTGCATGTCAGTTTAAAAACATATTCTGGGTGCTCTATAATTAAGTCCTCGATGTTACCAACCTCCAAAGGAAAGTGTGCAGAAATGCAGACTCAGGGAAAAGTGTCTAATCTGGCGTTATCAAATCAGCATCCTGCGTTATGATTCGACAGTGGGACAGCACGAAGCACTCACACAGCGAGGATGCCCCTCAAAGTCTTGGAGTCTGAACATGTGCAGATTGGGACTTGGCCGGTCTGGCAGTAGCTGCCCACTTTAAACCTCTGGTACTTTTTGGTCCTGCTCATAAGGAGCTAATGAGTGTGAGTCAGAGTCGCAGACAAGCTGAGCCCCTGATTGTAGCTCCTGTTGCTTCAGCTGTCAGATACACAGCTCACATAATAACACCGGGAGATTTGCAGTGTGAATTAGTTGTTCTTGAACAATGGGGTCTTGATTTCAAACAGATGCAGACCAAAAGCAGGTTTCTCTTTTGTAGCTGGCTGCAGATTTTATTAACAGCTGCGACTGTAACTAGCTTATGAAGTTAATGCTAGCTTGATGTCTGATTTCTTCTGTGGCTACCTTTTTTTAATTCCCAGCTGACTCTCTTTTTTCGTTGAGTTTCACCACTTTGAGATCCTCGTAGAAGACTTGATGTTAAAAACAAGCAGTTTGGTTTTTCAGTGCCTGACACAGCTGCTGTGTCCAAGTGTTAATGAGGAATAATGTAGTTTGTTCAAATGGAAAGGAGGACGGAGGAAAGAGTTAAAATTGTGTTTGCCAAACTTCACACTGAATGGATTTGCTAGTGTGCAAACTTAAACACTAAAATCAAGAGCACAACAGAGCTGCTAATGTTAGCTCAGGGCTGATTTCCACTAAGTGGAGGAGAGCTAATTGCAAGAAAAGGTTTTTTAATATTACTCGATCCTCTACAGGACAAAACAGTGAGTTAAAGCAGTTTTTAGGAGTGTGTGTGAGGCTGAGCTAATGATTTAGGTTGTAAGCTAATAGCCAAACATGGAAAAAACAACACTTTCTTTTGACAGGCAACAAAATAAAACAACCCCTCAAACTTTTTCAAAGCAGAATTAACTCTCCTCCAAAGCCCCATATCACTTTAAAATGCAAAGAAATTCAAAGCTTGACAGACCAGCTGTGCCCGAGGCTACGCTAAGGCTTTGATTGAACACATACTGTTCAGGAGGGACGGTTATCGAACGGTCAAATAACAGTTTTCAAGTTTCACCCTTAAACCAGAATCCAGTTTGGTGTTGTAGTCAGTTGGTTTTATTGTCATGCTGACACATTTCTATTATTTTCTATTATTTTTAGTTCCTCTGTTCTGTCAGAAAAAGACTTCCATATGTTTTATAAACTAAGTGAAACCCCGGCTGTTTGTTTGCAAATCCACTCCACAGATATGAAAGCATTTTGTGAGAGCAGCCACAGAGAGAACAGAGCCGTGAGCCCGGAGCAAATGTCTCCAAATGTAATTTCATTCAGGAATAAAGGTGTGAGGGGCGTTCATCTGTCATACAATTAGAGTCAGGAGCGTGGAGAGTAATTCAGTTAGTTCTATTGCAGATTGAGGCGGATATGAATATAGACAGTCCGTGTGAAAACACAAAGTAGCTGCATGACAAATGAACACTGTCTAATTTTCCAGAAAAGCTCATTCTCCCTGAACCCTCACTCACTGAGGCCAAACACATTGGACATTTTAAAACATTAATATCAGTCTTCTGTGCATTAGAGGGAGAATTAAAGAGCACCTGATGCTGTTTTCATGATTATTGACTCGAATCCTGACATTGATGAGTCATGTATCACTGATATTTCTGTGTTGAAATCAGCTGATCTTTTAAAGCAACAAGAAGCCCTCCATTTTGAACAGATGAAGACAACAGGAAGGGAGATTCAATCTGCTACTGTAGCTATCTGTATGGAAGCTGGATGTTCCATCTTCATGTGTTTTATTTCTCTTATTAAAGCTCCTTTGAGGAGTTTTAATCTGGTGACAAAACAGAACAAATTTAGTACTGATGCCTCAGTGAAAGGATCGATTATTTCTACACAACCATATGTAATGCCTAAAAGTGCTGACAGGGGGTAGGTGGTAAGCTAATTAACATGCACACGACCAAAGCAGCCCATTTTTACATTTTCAATGGCAGATGCTTCTGATAACTCAAACATTTTAGCATTACAATGACTCAGGGTGAGATTTGTTGTTAATGAATATGACTTCCATGTGTACAGGACAATTCAGCAAAAAGGGGGTGCCAAAAATCACAACAAAATGGAATAACTGTAGTAAGCTGTGCTCCAATTCAGGGGTTGTATCCTTTGAAGGATGTAGCCTATGAAGGACACCACTGTTCCCACCCTCAGCTGTACCCCCATGTGACCCTGCATCACAGTGTGCTGCTCCTTTGTCTAACAACAGGTAGCTAGCTGGCTAAGAAGATAACATTACTAATGTCACTGAACCTTTCATTTTAAGGACATTTTGAAGTTTCAAGGCCCCCTTTTCAACATTTGGAAAGTTGGCTGTTCATTTGTGTTTAAACCGAGTTCACCATTTTGTTTAAATTGGCGTCCTATAAATTGAGAAAGGTAAGGACAAAAAGGATGTTTCATTCCTGGCCCATGAAAGAAGGCTGCATTTAAAGGAGCCTTCAAAATGGGACAGTCTATGACCTGCAGCTGTGACACAATCAATCTTTAAGTACGTCCTCCAAAGGATGCAACCCCGTGGATTGAGACACAGCTATTTATGATGGAGTACTCACATCAGTCTAGTTTGAATAACAAGCCTAATTGCACATATCAGGCCTCCTGTTCGACCAAACATGGCCTCAAGGCTTCTTTGAGGATGACTCTTGCCCCTTCCTCTCCCCCCTGCAGCCAGACGTGTCGGTACTCTTGCCGTTGGACGACCCCGCCATGCACCAGCCTCTCTCCGCTAATATGGGGGTGTCCATGCGTGGCCTGGAGATTTTCTACTAACCACTGACCTCTGACCTCAACAACATCCCCCCCATCCAACAACTCTTTGACCCCAACCACTGCTACTACTTCTACTACTTCCTCTTCCCCACAGTGCCCCGCCCTCCCACTTCCTGTGGCACTTCCTGTGTGTGGCAGGTTGGCCTACAGACTGTAGTTCTTTTCTACTTTTTCCGCTCTGACCCGTTCATCCTTTCATCACGATCTCCCTTCTCCCTCCCGGCTTGTGAGAAGGCAGTGTGTCCCTCCTTTTTTTGGTTCCTCCATCAGCACGTTTTATCTTCATGTTGTCCTTTTGATTTGTCCTCTTAAATCGTTTTGTTTGTTGCATTTAGAGAAAAGATGATGTGCTCTTCTGTCACCTCTCTGTCACTAATTCCACATCATACTTCAGTAAATTTTCTTTACTGCACCAAAAACTCAAATGTAATCATTTCTCAGCTAATTAAAGAGGTTTAAGGCACACAGACAAAGTAGATGATGCTAACAAGCATCGTAGCACAGCTGTTTAAAAGCAGCCATGGGGCCACCTGCAGAGACACATAACCGCCTTCAGGGCTGCGGAAATGTTGATTGCATTCCCTTTGAGTGCAAATCACATAATGGGAAAGATACTAAATATATGAGGTTTTTGTCCAGCACGCTCGTTCCCTATCAGTGTCAGTTGGAAAACATCCATCAACAGCAAATGCAGCATCATCAAGTGTTCAATTACAGCGCCCTGAGGGACACCCAGCACACATATTCTCTCTGCAACAGACGGGATATGAACGCATCCATTTGCCAAATTGCTGATGTTGTATTAAGCACCACATCAGGAGCTCATTCCATGTTTACTATGTCAAGCAGGGACAGAGAAGATGCCCCCATGGCTCTTCCTTATTGTTTAACAGAAAAACGACCCCCTCCTGATCGATTCTTACAGCTGGGATTGTCCTAGAGGACCAGCAATCTGAGGGCCATAAAAACTGCTGATGCCGGGTATTAGCGATGACAGAGGTGGACAAACGGAAGCGCATGAAAATAATTTCGCCCCATGGTGGCTTATCACTTCCCCAGCCTGTTTGCAGATGCTCTGACCTTGCTCTGTGAAATGTGTGTTTCATTCACAGAGCAGCGTCTCTTTGATTTACGTTGCCTTTTTTTCCTTTCCTTTTTTTTTCAGTTGGATGGATTTTGCTTTTTACCCTGCCATCTGGACTGAATAATCACTTGATCCATGTGTCGAAAACCAGTCCAAACTGACTCTCCTCTCTGTTTTTTATCCACAGGCCTTCAACAAAAACAATCTGATTCTGGAAGAAAGAAATAAGTACTTCAACCCTCAGCTTGCCGGGAAGACCTACACAAACGCATACTTCACTGACCTCAACACCTACGATGACTATTAGCCCCTGACTCAGCAGTTCACACTCCTTACCATCACAGGGGACTCCAACTCCATCATCCATTTGACTGTATTCTTTTTTCTGCTTTGTTGAGATTCGTGACACCGCGTTTGTGTGTGTGTGTGTGTCGCACACTGAAACTCTATGGCAGCTGGTATGTAATGAAAACACAGACACACAGTGTTGCCTATGGAGGGAAACGCCCACTCTCTCTCAGGTGCCTTGGGGTACACTTGGAAAGCTCAATTTTTGACTCTCGCTGAGAAAATGACAAACTGGATTTCCAAATGTGGACAAAAAAGGGAAAAATAAACTCAAATAGACTGTGGGATGTGCAATCCCTTTTAACTTTCCTGTGACGCCTCTAAAACAGAAAATGTATTTGTAATGATGGGAAATAACCACAAACCGCTTTGCATGACTTCATCTGATGTGTTTTCTCTGCCGTTTTGTTTCGTTTTGCATGGTTTTATCGCATTCCAGGGATCAGGGACTCAAAAAGAAGTGCTTTTTTTGCTGGTCTTAGGTTCAGGACTGGATTTGGGAGTCATAAAATCAAAGACTGTTGGGATGCCTGGTAGCTTTTACTATTTACAGCTGTCGATATCTCCAGATTGATCCATATCCACACCAAGTCCTTGAATCAGGATGTAGATATTTGAGGTCAGCGGGCTATTTTCTTTTTTTAATTCATTTTAAGCTTTTGAATTTCACAAGTATTGAACTTTCAATGCAAATTATTTTAATGTTTGCCTCATTCTTTTGTTGTTTTCGGCTCTTATAGGTGCTTTTATTTTGTACAGGAAGTTAAGTTTAAAGCTTATGTCTGTATTTTTTTTCTAAATACATTTATTCAGTGTTTAAAGAATCAAACATTTCTGTTTAAAAAAAAAAAAAACTTTATGTGCATACTGAAGAGTTATCATATCAGCCTGCATTGAGTTCAGTCTGTCACCGTACTTTTTTATATTTTTTGTAAAAAAGAAAAAAATAATGTTTTTGAATTTTGATAGTGTTCGCTATCTCTTTGGCTTCTGGGTTAAGTATGTATTTGTGAGAGCAGGATGTTAATGGCATTTATTGTACAGAAGGAGCGTAGCACACACTATCCTCCTGAACCCTGACTGGAGCGCTACACATATGCTACTCGATGAAATCCATTCATCAGTTTGAAATATTCCTGTTCAGAGTGTATAACCAAATATTAGGTTATTCAATGGTTCAGTTGCAACTAACTCTTTTTACATGTTTGCTTGTGTTACTGTGCATAAATTAAAAACTGCTTCGTACACTAAAGACCTGTCAGTGTGAGCTGAGGAGATACCTTTGATTTCATGAATGTTGTTTCCTCTGCAGCGCCTTTGAATCCGCTGAACTCTGCTGAATGAGAGCAGTTGAATACATGTTTCTGCACTTTGATATTCCAAACTGTGTAAAAACAAACCTCCATAAGCACCGCAGCACTTCATAAATCACTCAAAACCATAGACCAGGACCCCCTACACCTGTTTTTTAAAGGAGTCTTCAGCTGGGCCCTGCAGTGACAAATGGCATGTGCAGAATTGGAAGGATACCTGAAGGGTACAAATCGCATGAGGCGGAGGGGTAAAGGTGGAGGGAGGTAGAGGGAGGGGGGAGGGTCTGAAGTCCAAACTCTAATCTGTATGATGGGGTGTAACACCACACACGGCGCTGTTCTCCATCAACCTTCAACCTGACGTCCCATCTGTGTGCAGAGGGTAATGGAGGGGGTGTTATTAATCACCCCACTGTTTGGTTGGTTGGAGGATGGAGATGGAGGGGGGGAGAGGGAGGAGGGCTGCTGATGCAGGTGAATGTAAGGCTCAGTGCTGTGTGGCTCCAAAGAACCAATTTCTGTAGCTTGGAGTCATTCTTACTACCTGAGAAAGCAGCAGCACACACAGATGTACGCATGGTGTCTTATGGGACGTTGTGTGTGCAAGCGTGCATGCAGATTCATTTGTGTGTTAAAGGATGGAAAAACATGCACAACCCTGAGTGATGGCAAGCAGGGAGGGGACTGAAACTTTCTGTCATTTCTGAGAATTTTGAAGCAGCAAAGTGAGCCATGCAGGGCACAGACAGTCAGACACGTGTGACATTCGACTGTGACAGTACGAACCAGGACAACAAATGACTTTCCCAAAGCGTCATTTAGGGACTGCTAAAGGTCTCAGTTAAAGGTCACAGGAGCACGGTTTGTGCATGTCAGAGAAACTGGCTGTGAGCGCCTGCATGTGTATAAAGAAGTCAAAGTGTCATGAGATGTGACTCGCCAGGAGAGATGGACCAAAACCTTCAACATGTTTCACAAGGTGAAATATAAGTTCAACAAGAGCTAAAACAACCATGATGAGGCAGATTACTATGACAATATGTTAAGACCAGTGGTGGACAAAGTACACAGCTTCATTACTGGAGTTATAGATCCTCCTGGTCAAACATTACCCCAATACAAGTGAAAGATGCTCAGTCTAGTTATTACTTGAGTTAAACTCCTGGAGTACGTGCTTTTAAAATACTCAAGAGTTCAAACATTGTTGTGTTCTCACAAAGCATGAGTACATTGGAGAACATTCTGCTACGTTATGTTAATTCAGAAAACATGATTCATATTTTTTTAAGTCACGTGCTGCAGATTTACAGATTTGCAGCTCTGAATAAATAAGAACAATATCAGGAACAATGGATGATAGAATAATAACAGCAGCTCAGTTACTCTAAGCATGGACAGCTTGGTTTAACATGTTCTTCTGGAATAAAGCAATTGTTTCACAACATAACTGGACATGATATCTCAAGTTGGACAGGGATTTTTGTTGGCCATGGTGAAGTTTCTGCAGAGTGAACATTTACAATGATACCAATCATGGGCTGAAGATATGGTCATGGTGCTCAGGCGGATAATCGTCATCCTTTTCTGCTGTTGCCATCATTACCACCACTAATGAACCACATGATCTGAGAGATCTTTGCTCTGCGTTCAACCATGGAGACATGGGACGTACAGGTACGGCAACACCGCTGAGACAAACCACTACAGAACTACACACATGGGAGAGTAATCAAAACATTAATGGACATTTAGAGGAGTCAAAAGTACAATGTTTGTCTTACAAATGTAGTGAAGTAAAAGTAATCAGTTTCCCCAAAGAATAATACTCAAGTAAAAAAGAAACTAAAAGACAATTAAAGAGAAATGTGAGGATGGCAATGAAAAAATAAATAAATAAATAAAATACAGCCTGCAGAGAGGTGACAGCAAAAAGAAATGACAGAAAGGAAGATACAAAAAGGTTGGGACAAGAGGTTAAGATAAAACAATGTTGGAATACTCAAAACAACAAAATATAAAAGATTAAAACAAAAATATCATAAATATGAAATATGAAAGTATAAAATAATAAAAAAATAAAAACCTGCCAATGATACTTCCTGAAAAATAACAAAAACATCTGGATTAAAACACACTAAGGTGACATCTCCTGTAAAAGCACATCAATAAAAATGTGTTTTTAAAAGAGATTTAAAAGAGGATAAAGAGGTGGCCAATCTGATCTCCTCGGGGAGGTTAATCTAGAGGGCCGGGGCTCTGACAGAAAAGGCCCGGTCACCTTTGGTCCTCAGCCTCGACTGTGGGACTGCGAGCAGAGCCTTGACTGAGGACCTCAGAGTACGACCTGGCACCTATGGGGTGAGGAGATCAGATATGTACTTGGGTGCAGGTCCAGAGCGTGCTCAATAGTCAACACTAAAATATTAAAATCACTTCAAAAATGTATCGGAAGCCAATATATATGGCTGTGTATATCCATATGAGGTGTTACACGACATAAAAATCTTATCCCACTTTCTTTAAATATACAAATGTATCACTCATGATGAATATTTGCTGCTGAAAATGGAAAAAGAAGCATTTTTTTTCACCTGACAAGCAGCAGTCCTTCATCAACCCAAGTGAAAGTAATGATACAGAGCAATGTTGGAGGTGACGCTCTTGTCTGCTTTTGTGGGTCATATAAAGGCATCACTATAAGTTTCATAACAAGTCAAAAACTCCTCATACGGGACTTTAAGGTGACATTAAAGCTCCTGTGAGGAGTTTTTAGGCAGCAATGAAACTGACTAATTAAATGATACTGATGTCTCTTTAAGAGCAACCAAGGCCGTCAGCATTAAGACTGATTGTTTCTGTGTTGTTATTTTCAGTGTCTGAGACTGCTGCCAGGGGGGCCGGTGTCAAGGACCTGAAGGCTGCCCAAGTATTCTTTTTTTCACATTTTACATAGTATGGGTTTTCTATGAGAAATATGTTTGACTGTTTCAAGAAGGAAGGACAAGGTTTTCATTTAAAAAATAGCTGATTTCAAATATAGAGGAAAAAATCAGCTAAGAGAAGCAACCGTTGTGTCCACAGGGGGCGCCACAATCAACACAAACCAAAAGTTTCCTACAGTAGCTTTAATAAACAAACTGGAACCTTCTAAAGGCGTTTTTTCATAAAAACTTAAGTCAATCAACAAATACCTTCTTAGTTTACAACATTTGCATCACCTATTGTTAGACTCATTGTTTCTTAGCAGATGTTAGCATGAGAGCATGCTGTGTCCAACACTACATTCTGACATTCTGTTTAAAGCATAGACTGTATAAATAATGGACGTAGTATCCATGACATCTTCATCTGTTTCTGAAGCGCTGTTTGGAAGCCAATCTTCGACGGGAGCCATATTGGAAATGTTGAACTCAACCAAACTGCTGTGGAGCTAGTTTGAGTTAAAGAGGCGGGCTTTGAGCCTCCTATCCAACAGCTATGTGCTCCTGTCTGTCAGTCAAGTCAGTCATGTCCTTAAATGGGCAAAACTGGTAATCTTAATATCTTCTGAACTGTTATGTTATAAATAAATTCACCACCCATACAGTGTGTGCCGATAGAGAAATTAGCTCTTCAGACCGAAGCTGTTTTTGAACCAGACAGTAAACATATTTATTTCTGCTGCAAAAATCATCTTCTTAAATTCGTGTGTATAACATTTCAAAAAGATTCCACTGACTATGTTGTTGTTTAAAAAAATGACGTTTTCTATCACGTGTTTTGACCCTCAGGGCCACTGTAGATCAGGAAACAAGATTAAAAATCTGTGGGAAAGCATGACATTTGTATCACCTCATGGTTCCATCAGTCTCTTGAAATTGAGTGCATAATCTTGTCATCCTTGATAAACTCATGATTCTAACTTTAAAGAGTCCAAATATATAAAAATGTCGACCTATGCACATCCTGTCTAGACTGCTGAATCATCATGGAAATTTTCAGAAAACATTGTGACTGACACCTTTATGATATAATTGGAATATAAAATAAATAAATAGCTCTCTCCTAATATGAGCTCGGCATCTCTGCGTGTTACCGTTTTGCTCATGAAGCATTCAGCTGCTCTGTTAATTAGCAGCCTGTATACAGAGGCCTGTGAGTGGCAAACAAGGTGAGTGAGTGAGATTGTTCCTGTCAGGCAGGTAACAGAGCGTGAACATCCCATTAAACACTTTTTTTTCTTTTGGAGAACAGACTCTCTCATTCACATGGATCACTATGCTCTGGACTGGCCTCAAGCAGCTCCCCGTGCAGATCCAGCACTCTGTCTGCACTGTAATACCAGCAGGATCGGCTATAGGAACGCTTTCCAAAATGATGTCCCTGGACTGCTAATTATCTTTGACTCCAAACTGTTTATTGTCATTTGTTGTGGAGAGAAACAGACAAAGTTTCAGCAAAGTGTGGGACGAGACCTCATGCAGTCAGCACAGTTTATTTCAATGTGAAAAAAACAGTGATGAATGTTCTGTTGAGTTATATTTGTATGAGCTGGGAGAAGTGATGGAAGAAGATGTTGACTAAACAACCTCAGGGGAAGACAGAAGACTACTGAACAATTTATGAGCTGTCATGAAATGTGCTTTTTTTCTCCAGTAGGAAAATAACGGTGATTACTGACGCCTGTCATGCAGAGGGATCCTTGAGCAGGGGGGGTCACATTTAGCACACACAGACACTTTAAATTAGATATTTTTCACAGCACAGCACAGCAGACGTGTACGATGCCTTACCTCGCTCTGTATCCACCTGAGGCCAAGGTGAGGCCCTGTGGATTTACCACTTCATTTGTTGTTACTTTGTGACTAAAAATAGGCAGACAGATGATTCTTTAACTTTCCCCTGACACATTACAATGTCCCCTGAAGTGTATTTTTCTCTGTGTCTGTATATTTTAAAGCAAAACCTCCTGAATGCAGCTTCACTCCACATTAGTATCACTTTGCACTCAAAGCAAACAGATGAGAGACCTTTTTCAAGCGCTTCTAATCTCCATAGCAGCATTTACAGTGGGGCAAAAAATAATTTAGTCAGCCACTGATTTTGCGAGTTCTCCTACTTAGAAAGATGAGAGAGGTCTGTAAAAAATAACAAAATGAGAAAAAAAAAACAGGAAATCACATTGTAGGATTTTTAAAGAATTTATTTGTAAAATATGGTGGAAAATAAGTATTTGGTCAATAACAAAAGTTCAACTCAATACTTTGTAACATAACCTTTGTTGTCAATGACAGAGGTCAAATGTTTCCTGTAAGTCTTCACCAGGTTTGCACACACTGTAGCTGGTATTTTGGCCCATTCCTCCATGCAGATCTCCTCTAGAACAGTAATGTTTTGGGGCTGTCGCTGGGCAACATGGACTTTCAACTCCCTCCACAAATTTTCTATTGGGTTGAGGTCTGGAAACTGGCTAGGCCACTCCAGGACCTTGAAATGCTTTTTACGGAGCCACTCCTTCGTTGACCGAGCGGTGTGTTTGGGATCATTGTCATGCTGGAAGATCCAGCCACATTCCATCTTCAGTGCTCTCACTGATGGAAGGAGGTTTTGGCTTAAAATCTCACGAGACATGGCCCCGTTCATTCTTACCTTAACACGGATCAGTCGTCCTGTCCCCTTTGCAGAAAAACAGCCCCAAAGCATGAGGTTTCCACCCCCATGCTTCACAGTAGGTATGGTGTTCTTGGGATGCAACTCAGCATTCTTCTTCCTCCAAACACGACGAGTTGAGTTTTTACCAAAAAGTTCTATTTTGGTTTCATCTGACCACATGATATTCTCCCAATCCTCTTCTGGATCATCCATATGCTCTCTGGCAAACTTCAGATGGGCCTGGACATGTACTGGCTAAAGCAGGGGGACACGCCTGGCGCTGCAGTCCCTCTCGGTGTAGTGTGTTACTGATGGTAGCCTTTGTTACTTTGGTCCCAGCTCTCTGCAGGTCATTCATCAGGTCCCTCCGTGTAGTTCTGGGATTTTTGCTCAGCGTTCTCATGATCATTTTGACCCCACGGGATGAGATCTTGCGTGGGGCCCCAGATCGAGGGAGATTATCAATGATCTTGTATGTCTTCCATTTTCTTACAATTGCTCCCACAGTTGATTTATTCACACCAACCTGCTTGCCTATTGTAGATTTACTCTCCCCAGCCTGATGCAGGTCCACAATTTTCTTCCTGGTGTCCTTCGACAGCTCTTTGGTCTTGGCCATGGTTGAGTTTGGAGTCTGACTGTTTGAGGCTGTGGACAGGTGTCTTTTATACAGATAACCAGTTCAAACAGGTGCCATTAATACAGGTAACGAGTGGAGGACAGAAGAGCTTCTTAAAGAAGAAGTTACAGGTCTGTGAGAGCCAGAAATCTTGCTTGTTTGTGGATGACCAAATACTTATTTTTCACCATAATTTACAAATAAATTCTTTAAAAATTCTACAATGCGATTTCCTGGATTTTTTTTCTCATTTTGTCTCTCATAGTTGAAGTGTACCTCTGATGAAAATTACAGACCTTTCTCATCTTTCTAAGTAGGAGAACTTGCAAAATCAGTGGCTGACTAAATATTTTTTTGCCTCATCACATTAGCATCTGTGGATGTCTTTGTTACTGTTAAAGTTTCTAGATGGCACAACAAAACTCAAAAACTCTGCTTTTCTTCATCCAGACAGCAGAAAGCACAACTTCCAGCAGCGCTCACTCAGACAGATATGTGTGCGATGATAGGAAGCTGGCTCGACACTGCTGCTTCCTTCCGTCGTCACAGACTGATGGATGAATGTCACCATGGGTGTTAATGCCAACTGAGGGATGCCACCATAGATTCAACCCCAAGACATCTGGAATCCCAGGTGCCCGTCTCGCCTCAATCCAGGTCTCAGCTGCAGGAAGCCAAGAAGAGTCCTCATCGACGCCAAGAGAATCACAACCCCATCCAAGCCACACTGGAGCTTATCGGCTCCACCACAACCTCCTTTATGGGCCTATTCACCTCAATCAAAGCTGTTATTTAGGTAACGAGCCAAGATGGCGGATATCGCTGCGCTCCAATTATCCGCCACGTCTCCTCCATCTTTGCCTGCCAGCTTCCCCACAAGCCCTGATTCTCCTGAGCGAGCCCAGCTGCTCTGGCGCTGCTCCTCTTCCTCGGTGTCTGAGAGGAGGGAGACCTTTCAGAACAGAAGGGCTCTGTCAGTGCAAGACTCACTCACTGGAGCTATTGATGTTTGCTGTGGCGTTCGGTCCAGTGGGGCTTATCGATGGCAGGGAGGCGTCTTTCAAAGTGCAAAGTCAAAAACTGGTGTGCTGTGAATCATGTCAGAGCCGTTGGAGATGGTTTTTGATACCTTGATGTTTAAAATGTTTACAGAAGTTTGAAGACACAGTCAGAATGTTGATTTAGTCTAAATCAGAGTATTTCAGTGCCATCAGCAATCAGGATAACAATCTCTGAATCATGTTTATTCTGACCTCTTTGTTTTTCTGCTGACATTTAAAGGCCCAACAATAAATCAGCATTTACAGTTGTGTTATGCCGAGGTCAGATTACGTTGGTACCCGACTAATCATTACAACAAATGATGTCGTTGGAATGGATAAGAGCTGGGCTAGGAGACACCTGGAAAGATGAATGATACGCTAGCTTTATGTCTGTCATGGTAGTTCCTTAACGATGCATCATAAAGCCAAGGATGTTGTTGCCTGAGCTTGACAGCATTTTCCTCTATCTCAAAGTTTAATCTCGCAGCAACAACTTCATCATATTCCTTTTGCTTCACCATTTTATTTGTTTACACTTGTGACATCATAGAAGGCAGAAAGTAAACAAACATGCTAGACGTCCCAGGTGTGGCCTTGATTGACATTCACTCTAACACACTATGCCAGATAAAATTATCACTCCTTCAGGTCTGATAGGATTAGTGTTGGTTACAGTTCCTCTCACCATTCCTCCTCTACGCTTCTAATCTGGTGTGCCCAGCTCCACAGCACCTCCATTGTTCAACAGGGGTGTCAATCATGGCATTTTACCCTTTTTTATAGCATCAAATAACCAAAATGAGCCAAAACTTCTTATAAAAATGAACACCTGGACATAAATCTGCATGACAATAACTTATTATAATGACAGAAACCACAGTAATGTGTGTTGGTATGATGTGTATTTTCAATCAATCAATCAATCAATCAATCAATCAATCAATCAATCTTTTTTGATATATTGCTGCTGCTGTCAGATTCCAGCAGCTACAGCTATTCCTTTATGTCTCACCATTAGGGTTGCCAACTTCCAAGCAGAAAAATAAAGGACACCTCCGGCAGTGAGGGTGCCACTCTGCAGGGGCATGAACACCAATGGCCTATTAGTAGGGTGGGGCACCAGTTGTGGTAAATAATAATCAAGACATTTTTTTAATAATGTATTAGTTAAAGTTTGAAGTACTTTATAACACACTCTTTTTCAGAAAATATCTGCAAACATAAACTGTGTAAAAGCAGATACAACAATTAAATACACATCACACAACTTGAGTGAATGCTTACACCATAGTTAACTCCCCAAAAACATTTTCTCTCCAATTTTGGAATCACTGAGTATCTTCTGATTAAGTTTGTGTCCACAGTCTGAACTGTTTTAGATGAGGTTGTGCTTGACTGTGTGGTACACCTGTGTCAACTCAGCTGCTGTGACCTATAGGGGGGAGTAGGATAATAGATTTGTAAATAAATAAACAGTAAGGATTTTATAGTATTTTTTTAAATGATTCTGTCAAGTCTGTCTTTTTTGTAGTTTTCTCATGAAATCATGAATGGTACTATCAATATTATATTGAAGTATTTTTCTTATTGTATTAATGAAATGTCTATTCTTGATGTATTGATGAGAAATAACGAAAATACGAAAATATATTAAGTGAAACACCATGGTAGCTTAAACATAATTTACCCCTTTTTAACATCTCATACTGTTGATTCACTAGTAGGATAAATTTTTCCAAATCAATCATATATTATTCATTAATAAGCTTACTGTATCTGCCTCAGGGGATGCTTCAGGTACGAAGCACTGTGAGACTGCCGTTTGGTATTTGTTGGTCCTGATATTGCGGGAATGTTGCTCTCCCACAGCATGCTGTCACAGGTCCGACAGGTGACCATGTGCCACCATGGTGCTGCGTTCAAGGCAAATTGGAAATACGGGACGAACCGCGTCCCGTATTGATTCAAAACAGGACACAATGTATAAGTGCGAAATACGAGATAATTCCGTATTTTACGGGACGGGTGGCAACCCTACTCACCATTATCATCTGTCTCTCTTCATCTCCCTCTATCCCTCTCTCCAACATGGTCTCAGCAGATATGTGTCTAACAAGAGTCTGGTCCTGCTGGAGGTTTCTGCCTGTTAAAGGAAGTTTGTCCTTGCCACTGTAACTTGGTAAATGCTGCAAAGTTCTCTGCTCATAGTGGTTTAAGATGAGATCAGACTGAGTCCTGTCTGTAAGATGGGACTGGATCTTATCCTGTCTTGATGTTGGGTCTTTGCTCTGCTGAATGATTGATTGATTGATTGATTGATTGATTGATTGATTGATTGATTGATTGATTGATTGATTGATTGATTGACTGACTGACTGACTGACTGACTGACTGACTGACTGACTGACTGACTGATTGATTCATTGATTGATTCATTGATTGAGTGGTTGATGGTGCTACAGTGAAAGACAACGTTCACCCAGGTAAAGGTCAGACATCTTTTCAAGCATTTAGGTTTCGCTTAGGTTGCCCTGTAGATGTTTAGCGTCACATTCTTGTCTTTTCGTGTATCACATTCAAAGTAATGCTCATATCTCCAGGCCTAATAAGACAGATTTAGTTAAACCACTGTGCCCTCAATGAGCTCGAGCAAAAGTCTCAGACACATCTCATGAGTCAGGTCAGATGATTAGCATCATTAACGAGTTACATTACTGTGTTACAGACAAATGTTATCTAATTACAGCAAACCCCAACACTGCCAACCAATAACATGATTTATGACCAAAGACCTGGAAACTTAGCATGTCAGCAATCGTGTTAGCCTTAGTAGCATGCTGACATTAGCCTTTAGCTAAGATAGCATTTTGCTACATTTTATTGAGTATGTGTATAAAAAGGCCAAAGAGTGTCTTTATAAAACTGGTATGTTTATTTTTTGGATTATTATTTGGATTGTTTTGGATTCATGAATGGATATATACATTGATGTCAGAATTCTGAGCATCGAGGACACCACAGAATGTATTATTTTAGTTTGATCACTCAGTATAGAAGTAAAGAAAATATTATACATTGTTTGATCTGAGATTTGGCCTTAACTCTGGGCTCGCTCTGAAAACTACACCAAGTTTACGTTCGTAAACAAGATAAAAAAGAAAGCACAAAACAGAATCCGGTTATCCAAGGAGTTTAATCATCAGATATTTATTGATGTGCTGGTTCATCATAAATAAGTAGTTCACTGTGACGATCACATGACCATCACTTACAAACTGAAGAGGAGGACGCCACTGAAAGTGTTGTGATTTTCATAGTTATCATACAGACTGTTCAGTGAGGGAAGCTTCATGTACATCAAATCTCCCTCATCTAACTGAAGAGTTAATGCATTTGACAAATACGTATGCCCTTCATTATTGATATGTTCTGTATTTGATAACAGTCTCTGGTCATTGTGGTACAGGTCTACGCCAACATAGTGAGAATGTTTGTAGTGAAATGCTGTGAATCTGAAGTAGTAAACTCCTCTGATGGGTGCGACGAACTTTCCTGCACGAGAGGAAGAGTAAAAGAGAGAAGTACATTAAAAACTAGAAATGTGTAAAGATACATGTTCATGAATCTGTTTGTAGCTGCAGCTGTACCTGATGTAGGGTTATAAGCATTGCCAATGTTGGTGAAGACTTTATCGTACTTCAGCAGAGTGTCAGTGTTGAGGGGTCCCACCGGACCGTTCAAACCAACAGAGAAAGCAATCTTACCTGTGAAGAAAAACATGTTATTATCAATAATGAATGATTTGATGTTTGATGCATAACTCTTATCATTATTATACAATATCCCCCTGTTATGAGGCTCCTGGACTTTTGAAGCAAGCCTCAAGTGGACAATCAGCCTGTGACTTTAAATCATGGTCTCTATCACCTGAAGTTTGATTCTGAAGTCTCTCTATGTTCATGTTTTGGAGTTGCTGCTCAGTCATGGTGCTGTTCAGATCCTCTCTCAGAGTCCTCACTTCCATCCCCTGCTCCTCTGCTTCGTTTTCACTGTCTGTAAGTCTGAGGTCCACAGCATTCAGTCTGCTCTCGTGCTCTGACAATAAAGAGACAAAAGGAAGGAATTTTTTAACTTCAATTCAAACCATCATAATGAATCAAACATTCATGTGTTTTGAAGGTCAAGGTAGCAGGTTCCAGTAACTGGTGCTCAACGTGTAAAGAACAACGTGTAATTGAACAAGTTTTTGTTCAAATCATCAAATATTTAATAAGAAATCACAGTAATGAGGTATCAGACCGTCCAGGTACATTTAATCACTCAATCGGCAGCTACTATTAAAAAAATTGAGCTTTAAACTATCTGAGGATGTTTATGATCATTGAACCTGACACCTCATGTCTCTCTCTTCAAACACAAGCTGCTCTTTGGGACGGTCCCGTCACATTATGAAGTCATGCCTGGTGTCTCACCTGTGTTTGCTCTCTCCAGGTTCTCCACAGTTATCTTCTGCAGTTGCACTTGATCCTCGGTCGTGCTAAGCGCTCCTTTCAGAGTGGCCACTTCGTTCTCACTGGCTTCCACTCTGTGTCCAGTAGCTGACAGCTCTGCTGAGAACACTGGGAGGATAAACACGGGAAGAAGCATTAGCTGCTACGATTCATGTGTGGTAAGATGTATATTTAACACAACCCCTAGCATGACACACATTCACACTGATGGCTTTGAGAGCAACTTTGGGTTCAGTGTCTTCACAATGCCTCGTAAACTGCAGGAGCTTGGGATTGAACCAGATACCTTTTGAACTGAGAGAGGACTCACTGTACCACAAAGCCTTATTATATTTTTCAGACCATGACATATTTCACCTAGATATTGAATGGAAGTCTTAATACATGTAATGGAATTCTGAATACATGGAATGGAAGTCTGAATGTATGAAATGAAGTCGGAATATATGGAATAAAAGTCTGAACATATGGAATGAAGTCTGAACATATGGAATGAAGTCTGAATATGTGGAATGAAGTCTGAATATGTGGAATGAACAACTTTCATTGAATATATTCAGACTGCCATTCAATATATTCAGACCACATTCCATATATTCAGACTGTCTTTCAATATATTCAGCCTACATTCCATTTATTCAGACTTCTATTCAATATATATTTATTTCCTGAACGGCTTGCCATAATATCTATATACATAATCAATATCTGCATTAAAGACCATACCAATTACTAGTAATGCTTCATTTTAAAATATTTACAGGGAAAGAGCAAAAGATGAGATCATAACATATATTGCATTTACATTAAGGTGGTGGTTCCAATTATTTTGGCTTGTCTGAGTACTGTGAGCATTTCTTCTGGAATTATTTATGAATCTATGAACTTGGTACCTTCGTTTTCCTTCTCCAGCTCTTAAATCATGGTCTCTATCACCTGAAGTTTGATTCTGAAGTCTCTCTATGTTCATGTTTTGGAGTTGCTGCTCAGTCATGGTGCTGTTCAGATCCTCTCTCAGAGTCCTCACTTCTATCCCCTGCTCCTCTGCTTCGTTTTCACTGTCTGTAAGTCTGAGGTCCACAGCATTCAGTCTGCTCTCGTGCTCTGACAATAAAGAGACAAAAGGAAGGAATTTTTTAACTTCAATTCAAACCATCATAATGAATCAAACATTCATGTGTTTTGAAGGTCAAGGTAGCAGGTTCCAGTAACTGGTGCTCAACGTGTAAAGAACAACGTGTAATTGAACAAGTTTTTGTTCAAATCATCAAATATTTAATAAGAAATCAAAGTAATGAGGTATCAGACCGTCCAGGTACATTTAATCACTCAATCTGCAGCTATTATTAAAAAAATTGAGCTTTAAACTATCTGAGGATGTTTATGATCATTGAACCTGACACCTCATGTCTCTCTCTTCAAACACAAGCTGCTCTTTGGGACGGTCCCGTCACATTATGAAGTCATGCCTGGTGTCTCACCTGTGTTTGCTCTCTCCAGGTTCTCCACAGTTATCTTCTGCAGTTGCACTTGATCCTCGGTCGTGCTTAGCGCTCCTTTCAGAGTGGCCACTTCGTTCTCACTGGCTTCCACTCTGTGTCCAGCAGCTGACAGCTCTGCTGAGAACACTGGGAGGTTAAACACGGGAAGAAGCGTTAGCTGCTACGATTCATGTGTGGTAAGATGTATATTTAACACAACCCCTAGCATGACACACATTCACACTGATGGCTTTGAGAGCAACTTTGGGTTCAGTGTCTTCACAATGTCTCGTAAACTGCAGGAGCTGGGGATTGAACCAGATACCTTTTGAACTGAGAGAGGACTCACTGTACCACAAAGCCTTATTATATTTTTCAGACCAAGACATATTTCACCTAGATATTGAATGGAAGTCTTAATACATGTAATGGAATTCTGAATACATGGAATTGAAGTCTGAATGTATGAAATGAAGTCTGAATATATGGAATAAAAGTCTGAATATATGGAATGAAAGTCTGGGTATATGGAATGAAATTCTGAATATATTGAATGAAGTCTGAATATATTGAATGAAGTGTGAATATATGGAGTAAAGTCTGAATATATTGAATGAAAGTCTGAATATATTGAATGAAAGTCTGAATATATGGAATGAAGTCTGAATATATGGAATGAAGTGTGAATATATGGAATAAAGTCTGAATATATTGAATGAAGTCTGAATATATGGAATGAAGTCTGAATATATTGAATGAAGTCTGAATATATTGAATGAAGTCTGAATATATGGAATGAAGTCTGAATATATGGAATGTAGTCTGAATATATGGAATGAAGTCTGAATATATGGAATGAAAGTCTGAATATATTGAATGACAGTCTGAATATATGGAATGAAGTCTTAATATATGGAATGAAACTCGGAATAGATTGAATGAAAAATGACGTCATGTGTGGCCTGCACAATCTTGTGTTTTTAGGATGTGACACTTTCTTCCGTATAGACGTAGCTTTTCATAATGCAACCATGAGGGAGGCACCAACATTTTTCGCTACAATATTAAGTTAACAAGAGGTTTTCAACAACCTGGGTAATGCATGTGCTGTTTAGTAAATCCGTACAGGAAAAAGGAACCCGCCCCTCCTCTCTAGTCATTTAGTTTCATCCAAAAGTGATGAACGTATGCAAAGACAGACGAGAGGAACACGGAGCAGTGGGCTGAAGAAGCATTTAGCAGGGCAGTAAGCCAATGAACATGTGAAAATATTACATATCACAGGATATACACACTTCTACAGAAGCTAAAGATAGTTCCCCTTCCTTATTCAGGTGGTTCAGTCCTCTGGCTTGCTAGCTAACTTTTGTTATGACTTGTGATAATGTAGCATCCTGTTTAATGTTAACATGTGGAGCTCATAACTGCGTGCATCTTCTGACAGTGAGTGAGTGAGCTGATCATTTTACGGCCAAATTATTAAAGATGATAGAGGTAGAGGAACATTTCTCTCCTCAGAAAAACTTTAAAAAATGTAAAAGGGAGGTTATTTTAGGAGAGAAAACAGATAACATGTAGTTTAAAGTGGCGAGAAAGGGACCCAGATAATTAACACATTAAAAAGTCAAACTTTTAATAAGCTTTAAAACCAGCTAGTGAAAAAATTCTGGTTAAGACAAGTCTCTCATTGATGCAAATGATACAACTGTACGACCATAAGTGGTGTATTCAAAGTACTTATTTTAACTTTCATTGAATATATTCAGACCACATTCCATATATTCAGACTTCTATTCAATATATATTTATTTCCTGAACGGCTTGCCATAATATCTATATACATAATCAATATCTGCATTAAAGACCATACCAATTACTAGTAATGCTTCATTTTAAAATATTTACAGGGAAAGAGCAAAAGATGAGATCATAACATATATTGCATTTACATTAAGGTGGTGGTTCCAATTATTTTGGCTTGTCTGAGTACTGTGAGCATTTCTTCTGGAAATATTTATGAATCTATGAACTTGGTACCTTCGTTTTCCCTCTCCAGCTCAGAAATCTTGTTTCTTGTGGCCACCAGCTCGGTTCTCTGCTCCTCCACCTTCTCTGTCATGTTCCCAAGCTCGTTCGTCAGAAGTAAGATCTTCGCCCTGTCTACCTCAGCTTTCTCCTCAACGTCTTTCATTCTGCTCTCCACCATGCCTTTCAGCTTATTCAGTTCATCCAACACGCCATCGCAGCTTGTTTGAGCTGTCCCTGAGGACAGGAAGAAGAGCAGCACTATATAACAACCCTTCATTCTAAGCACACCTGATAAGTGATCAAGTGATGTTTGGGACGCTCACTTTCCCTCTTTATACAATCAGTATTGAATGAGAATGCAACAGGTGTGAGGCAGATAATCTACTTTCATGCTTACAAAACATCTCTTTAAAAAAACAGTTTAATCCGACATGTCATGGGAAAGGGACAATCTGTTTGAATGTCAGACTGTTGTGTTGTGTGTTTGCTGTTCAAACAGTCTGGGGGGGTCCAGGATTTAGGAACAGGGTGGCCAAACTGGTGTCCTGACTTATGTGAGGGTGACACAAATGTAAACATTAACATTTAAAATAACACCAAACACAAGTCCAGCCTCTAGCTCGGCAGACTTCCAATCATAGTTTAGGATCACAGGGAGACGATAACCAGATTTCAGGAGTGCCCATACCATCCCAGACAGCCTCCTGGACACACCCCTGAAAACAGTCTCCATAATAACAATTAATAACTAACCATGCTATCTGACCAGTCATGAGAAGAGCAGAATGTGTTCAACATGGCAGAGGTTCAATGCCAAAGCAGCCACTTGAGGTGAGAATGGAAACATGTCTAAGCATTCATTTGGTTTCAATGTTTCACATGGATGTTACATTCATGTTGCTTTTCTGTGAAGAAAATTACAACTCAGTGTGGCAACATATTGGTCTTCTATGTTGAATTCTTTATGGACTCAAATAGAAGATGTATCACAGTACGTCGAGTGCAGAAAGAGTGAGTGCGCTACATTGAAAAGCCACAAAGCTACAAGCAGCCTGTTGCAGGCTGGTGTGGACTCTTGAAGTTTGACTGCACACAAAACGGTGCGTCAAATTGTCATTCAAAATTCTACAAAACTAAAAGTCAAAAATAACTATTAACAACAAAATGTGCCTACAAGAAAGAACCTTTGATGCAAAGTGTTCCCCTGCTGTGTTGTGGTAATGTTGGCTCATTACGATAGATATAAACAGAATCCAATGAAGTGGAGCTACAGTTCATAAACAAGTGCATTTTTAATTTAAGCATCTTATCGTAGTTTCTAAACTTTTATAACAAAATATTTTAATCTGGAACGTCACAAGTAGTTTAACCTTTTTTCTCTGTATGGGTTGGTTTATTTAATTGGGCTGTTCTGCTGGTGGATGTGATGGACAGTGAGAGTCGGCATGGAGGGGGGTTGCTCTGGAACGCCAGAGTTAACTGTTTAGCCTCTCCGAGGTGTCGTGGGCCGAACTAAAGGAAACATCAGTGAATGGAGGAGCCCACTTGATGACCCCAGTGATATGCTGGCTCTCTCTGCCCATCTGTCCTTTCTATCTCAGGCTTTGGAGGACATCAGGAGTCATGGGGTAGGCTACTAAACATATCAGTAGAGGGCATAGTGGGGTGGGTTTCTTCACTGAGCGCTCATCTTTTCGATCAGTTGTTGTGTGTTTATCTCAAAATAGTGCATTAATAAGTATAAGTACAATATTTTTCCTTGAAATGTTGTAGAGTAGAAGTTAGCATGGAAAGGAGTACTCAGGTCTACAAACGAGAAGTTGAATAAAGTCACTTAATGTCTGATTTATATTGTTTTAAATTGTATTCAATTTGCTGATTGTTTAATTACCAGCTTGTATTTTGGATTACAACCTAAGCCTGGAACAAGTTAATTAGCCTCATCTGTACTTTTCAGTCAGTGCTGATCAGCCATGTTGTAAGCAAGCTAGCATGCTGAACTAAGAAGATAAACATGAAATTAGCATTAGCAAAGTAAAGCCTTGTTTATGCTTTTGCATTCAATCGACAGCGTAGGCCTCCTCGTAGCTCCTGTATCTACGCAGGTAGCTGACGCGCACCTCCTCCAGACTGCAACTACCCATTGAATCAACGCAGACGGCAAGGCCTGTGATTGGTCCGCTTGGCTGAATTGTATTCCCTGCTTTAACAGCATTTCTGGGATCACCGCACTTCGCACACTGCCCTCAAGCATTTCGGCGAGGTATTGCTGCAAGACAAGGACACACAAGTGTGTAGTACTCCACGTCAACCACTGCCGCCTACTGTCAACGCAGAGGTATAAAGGTATAAATTCAGGATGGCACCGATGGATTGATCAGACGTTTGAGCTGTCCCTGAGGACAAGAAGAATAGCAGCACTATATAACAACACAATTCTGAACACAGCTGAGAAATGATCAAGTGTTATCTGAGTCCCCCTTTGTACAATCAGTATGACTGAATGAGAATGCAACAGGTGTGAAGCAGATACTTTTATCCCTTATATAAAAAACCTTGGTAGGTTTAATCTGAAAAGTCAGGGGAAGAGCACAATCTGTTAACATATCAGAGGTTTGATGTTGTTTCTGTCACTTGCAGCTCAAACTGTAGCTCTGACTCATGCACTAGTAGCATAAAGTACATGTGGCACCTCTTACTGGGCAGATCGCCATCATAGTGTAGAACTATGTGGTGGCCAATCAGATTCAAGGAAGCCCGCTCCACCTCAGACTACCTCCTTGACACGTGCCTACAACCAGTCCCTATAATTTATACCAGCGCAATAATAATTAGCTCTGCTGCATTACATGAATGTTTATTATGATGAAAACAGGAAAACATGCATCAATGTAAGAGTCATAGAAGCAGAAAACGAAGGGTTAAATATGTTCCTTTATTGAGCTACCTAATTAGATGAGCTCAGTTTAGCTTCCAAGTTGCTGTGTCTCTGAAAAGCCAAAGATGATAGGTCATGTCAGTGTGTTTCTCTCATTGGCCCTTTTCAATTTCGGATTTAAAACTAAAAGTTGAGCTGCCAAGAGCTGAAGGACACTATTCATTTACTCTTAAATCTGCTAAAACACAAAATTGATCAAATTGTCTCATAGGGGAAAAACCGAGGAGGACCCATATGCAGAGTTTAATAATTAAAGAACAAAAGATACAAACAAAACTTAGTAAATCCAAAACTTCCAAAAGAAACATATGGAGGACATAATTACAGGGAGAAAGCAACACAGGAGAGGGGAAACTAAATACTACTATTATTAATTTTGAGTGTTCTCACGTTTGTCTGTGTATATAGTCTGTGGCTGTTTCCAAAACCACTTGCTACATTAACAAGTTGAGTTTTAGAATATGTGAGGATGTTTATGATCATTGAACTGACACCTCATGTTCAAACACAATCTGCTCTGGCAAACAGGTCAGTTTGGGATGTGATGCTTTAGCTAGATACTATTTTGTAGAATTTGGATTATTTTGGATTCATGAGTAGGAATATCCATTTATAAAATTATTCTGAGCATCAAGGACACCAAATTATGTATTATTCTAGTTTGATCACTCAGGATAGAAATTTAAAAATTATATACATTGTTTGATCTCAGATTTGGCCTTAACTCTGGGCTCGCTCTGATAACTACACCAAGTTTAAGTTCCTAAACAAGATTTTTTCTAAAAAGCACAAACCAGAATTGAGTTAATATCCAAGGAGTTGATGGCTAATCATAAGATATTTATCGATGTGCTGGTTCACCATAAACAAGTAGATCACTGTGACGATCACATGACCATCACTTACAAACTGAAGAGGAGGAAGCCACTGAAAGTGTTGTGATTAGCAGAGCTATCATACAGACTGTACCCTGAGGGAAGATTCATGTACACCAAATCTCCCTCATCTAACTGAAGAGTTAATGCATTTGACAAATATGTATCCCCTTCATTATCGATATATTCCCCGTTTCTTATCACTCTCCGGTCATTGTGGTACAGGACTACACCAACAAACTGAGAATTATTGGAACCAAATGCGGTGAATCTGAAGTAGTAAACTCCTCTGATGGGTGCGACGAACATGCCTGCATGAGAGGAAGAGTAAAAGAGAGAAGTACATTAAAAAAAAACTAGAAATGTGTAAAATACATGTTTCTGAATCTGTTTGTAGCTGGAGCTGTACCTAATGTAGGGTTATAAGCATTCCCAATGTTGGTGAAGACTTTATTGTACTTCAGCAGAGTGTCAGTGTTGAAAGGTCCCACAACACGGCTCAATCCAACAGAGAAAGCAATCTTACCTGTGAAGAAAAACCTGTTTATTATCAATAATGATGTTCAGGTTAACTTACCTCTTTCATCACAATGACAGGGTTCAAAACACTATCGTTTTTACAATGTATCATTATTTTGTTATATTATTCCCAGAATAGGTTATACAGAATTATGTCAAAATAGATGCTGCAAGGCAACGTTTCAGTAGCAGGAAAACACCTCAACCGTGCCTCTTCAGGCCCTCGTATGAATTAAAACCTATCCCTCTCCTCCTCTTCGTTCTCACCCCTCCCTCCCTCCATCCCTCCCTTTTTCTTTCTATTCCTCTCTTTCCTCCTATAGATAGCTCCCTAACGGTTGGTTGGTTGTGCCTGACAGCTACAGCTAATAAGCTCTTCTAAACCAGCAACAGTGAAAAACTCAACATAAGAGTCATAATCACTATTTCAATTACATCGATAAATTACTCTCAAATTACATCCTGTTGATCGTGTTGTTTGCTAGTGAAACTACAATGCAGAGCAAATAGCGTCACTGTGCACCAGTGATGTCTGTGTACATTTAAATGAGTGATTGCACATTCACTTGGAGCAAAACAGAACCTTTCCTCTCTACGTTTTTCAGTCATCAAGACAATTTGTCCTCTGTCCTCAAAATAACATATCTGTACATAAAGCCTGTAAATATTACTTTGACATTAATATATTTATAATAATCAGGGGTTAAATCAATCTGAGGCTGAATCTCTGCACATACAGGCAAGAGTGTTTTTTGTTTGTTTATTTTTGAACAAGCTGCTTGTTGCTAGCTCGCTCCACAAAGTTAGCTGTAACTGTACAATTTGCGTCACATCTGTCATGAACAAACTCTATGAATGGTGAGGACTTTCTCTCTCCATCCAGCTCATTATATAATGTATGTGCATAGAATTTAGCACCGTCAGGATGAGAGCACACAGCGCAGCTCTGTGCTGCACAGAGTGGAGATGTTTCAGCTCACCTCAGTCACTATCAGGTACAAAAGTGGAGCAAACTGCACAGAGCTATGATCAGTCTAGAAACAGCTAAAGAGGTGGATCTGAGGCGAGCCACAAACACTGACAAAGCAGCTTCCTGTCAGTCAACCTGCCTCGCCCCTGTTTATGCAAAGTCATGTATAACTCTTATCGTTATTGTACAATATCCCCCTGTTATGAGGACTCCTGGACTTTTGAAGCAAGCCTCAAGTGGACAATCAGCCTGTGACTTTCAATCATGGTCTCTATCACCTGAAGTTTCTTTCTGAAGTCTCTCTATGTTCATGTTTTGGAGTTGCTGCTCAGTCATGGTGCTGTTCAGATCCTCTCTCAGAGTCCTCACTTCCATCCTCTGCTCCTCTGCTTCATTTTCACTGTCTGTAAGTCTGAGGTCCACAGCATTCAGTCTGCTCTCGTGCTCTGACAATAAAGAGACAAAAGGAAGGAATATTTTAACTTCAATTCAAACCATCATAATGAATCAAACATTCATGTGTTTTGAAGGTCAAAGTAGCAGGTTCTAGTAATTGGTGCTCAACATGTAAAGAACTTTGAATCATTGAACAAGCTTTTTTTCAATACATCAAATATTACAGCAGCCTCAGCAGGGAAGCCCAGACACTCCTCTCCTTGAGATCTTTGCCTTATGGCTCCGCTCTCTCTTCACCACGACAGACCGGTACAGCGCCCGCATCACTGCAGACGCCGCCCTGATCCGTCTGTCAATCTCCCGCTCCCTTTTCCCCTCGCTCGTGAACAAGACCCCCGAGATACTTAAACTCCTCCGCCTGGGGCAAAGACTCCACTCCGACCCGGAGAGGGCAAGCCACCCTTTTCCGACTGAGCACCATGGCCTCAGACTTGGAGGTGCTGATCCCCATCCCCGCTGCTTCACACTCAGCTGCAAACCGTCCCAGTGCGAGCTGGAGGTCACTGTTCGATGAAGTCAATAGGACCACATCATCTGCAAAGAGCAGAGACAGAATCCCAAGGACACCGAACCGGAAACCCTCCGCCACTTGGATGCACCTAGAAATTCTGTCCATAAAAGTTATGAACAGAACCGGTGACAAAGGGCAGCCCTGGCGGAGTACAACCCCCACCGGGAATGAATTCGACTTACTGCCAGCAATGCGAACCAGACTCTGGCTCCGGCAATACAGAGCTGAATGGCCCCTATCAACAGGCCATCCACCCCATACTCCCGGAGCACCCCCCAAAGGATACCTCGGGGGACACAGTCGTAAGCCTTCTCCAGATCCACAAAGCACATGTGGACTGGTTGGGCAAACTCCCATGCCCCCTCCAGCACCCTCCCGAGGGTGTAGAGCTGGTCCAGTGTTCCACGGCCAGGACGAAAACCGCATTGTTCCTCCTGTATCCGAGGTTCAACCAACAGTAGACTTTCCCAGGGAGGCTGAGGAGTATGATCCCCCTATAGTTGGAACACACCCTCTAGTCCCCCTTCTTGAAAAGGGGGACCACCACATCCGTCTGCCACTCCAGAGGCACAGTCCCCGATGTCCATGCAACGTTGCAGAGGCGTGTCAACCAGGACAGCCCTACAACATCCAGAGTCTTGAGGAACTTGGGGCGGATCTCATCCACCACTGGCGCCCTGCCGCTTCGGAGCTGTTTGACTGCCTCCGCGACCTCAGCCCCAGTGATGAGCGAGCCCACCACCAAATCCCCCGGCTCCAGTTCCTCCTTGGAATGCATGTCGGTGGAATTGAGGAGATCCTCGAAGTATTCCTTCCACCGCCCGACTATACTCTCAGTCGAGGTCAGCAGCTCCCCATCCACACTGTAAACAGTGCCAACAAAGGGCCGCTTCCCCTTCCTAAGCTGTCGGACAGTTTGCCAGAACCTCTTCGAGGCCGACTGAAAGTCTTGCTCCATGGCCTCACCAAACCTCTCACACGCCCGAGTTTTTGCCTCGGCGACCGCCCGGGCCGCAGATCGTTTGGTCTGCCAGTACCTGTCAGCTGCCTCCGGAGTCCCACAAGCCAGCCACGACCTGTAGGACTCCTTCTTCAGCTTGAGCACCCTTCACCTCCGGTGTCCACCAGCAGGTTCGGGGATTACCGCCACGACTAACACCAGCAGCCTTGCGACCGCAGCTCCTGACAGCCGCCTCAGCAATGGCAACGTTGAAGTCAATCAGCGATCTGCGACCTAGGGTGTCCTGGTGCCACGTGCACTTGTGAACACCCTTATGTTCGAACAACGTGTTCGTTATGGACAAACTGTGACTCGTACAGAAGTCCAACAACTGAACACCGCTCGAGTTCAGATCAGGCAGGCCGTTCCTCCCAATCACGCCCCCCTAGGTCACGCTGTCATTGCCCACGTGAGCATTGAAGTCCCCCAGCAGGACAATGGAGTCCCCAGTTGGGGCGCCTTCCAGCACCCGTCCCAAAGACTCCAAAAAGGGTGGGTACTCTGAACTGCCGTTCGGTGCATAAGCACAAACGACAGTCAGGACCCGTTCCCCGACCCAAAGGCGCAGGGAAACAACCCTTTCGTCCACTGGGGAAAACTCCAACACACAGGCAGAGAGCTGGGGAGCTATGAGCAAGCCCACACCCGCCCTCCGCCTCTCACCCGGCGCAACTCCAGCAAAGAAGAGGGTCCAACCCCTCTCGAGATGGTTGGTTCCAGAACCCAAGCGGCGCGTAGAGGTGAGCCCGACTATATCTAGCCAGTATCTCTCAACCTCCCGCACCAACTCCGGCTCCTTCCCCACCAGAGAGGTGACGTTCCATGTCCCAAAAGCCAGTTTCCGTAACCGAGGATCGGACCGCCAAGGCCCCCGCCTTTGGCCGCCGCCCAATCCACATAGCACTGGACCCCTGTGAGTCCCCAGCGGGTGGTGAGTCCACGGGAGGACGGATCCATGTAACCCATTCGGAACTGGGCCCGACCGGGCCTCATGGTTGAAGGCCCGGCCACCAGGCGCTCGCCTGTGGGCCCCAACCCCAGGCCTGGCTCCAGAGTGAGGCTCCGGTGGCCCTCCGGACAGGGTACACTTAGTCCTGTTCTTTTTTCTCATCAGGTGTCTTTGGGCCACACTTTGTCTGTCCCCTCACCTAGGACCTGTTTGCCTTGGGAGACCCTACCAGGGGCAATTGCCCCCGACAACATAGCTCCTAGGATAATTAAGGCACTCAAACCCCTCCACCACGTTAAGGTGGCGACCCATGGAGGAGTTACATTACAATAACATATATATCTATGCCTTCAAACATTCCAAACCTTTGAACTTATTTTCAGGACATCTTACTTAAAAATATAACTTGAAAGTGCTAAAACATAGAACACACAAGTGTTTAAAGAGGCCATGAACTCAGTCCTGAAGAATCTCTCTGAGGTGACTGTTGAGCTTCAGAAGGAGCTGTTTTTATTAGCATGCTACCTTTGTCTTATAAGTTAGTTTAGATTACGTTCCAACATTTCTAACATGCTTTTTAAGATTTAATGTTAACCAGTACAATCCTTAGCTTACCTAACTGATAACTAACTATAATATGCTTTTAAGATTGAATTGTTCTATGTTGAAGCTCAAGATTTCCACCCTTTAGAACAAAGTAAGCAGCGCATAATGTGACTGTTGCTCGTCATTTGGAAGTTATATGAGAGTCTGGATGTTTGGCAGAGTAAACATGTTCATCCAAAGGGGATGCAGGTATAATGCAGTCTTTCTCCTCAGCTGTTGGTGGTGAAGGGGGCGGAGCTACTCCTCCATTCATTAAGTGTTGGTGCTATTTATACCTTTGGTTCAGAAGAATCTTATGTTATTTACATTGTATATGTTATTTATATTTATTTATGTTATTTATATTTATATGTTCATTTTACAGGAATTTAATATGCTATTTATGGCTCTGGGTCAGAAGGAGCTGCGTGAGAGATCAGCTGAGTGTGAAACAGTAAAAGTGGCAACTGGAGAGCCCAATGTAATGAAGTAAAAGTACATCTTTTTCAACACAAATGTACTTGAGTAGAAGTAAAAAGTGCTCTGCTTTACAAATACTCTCTGAAGTACAATTTTTTGAAAAAAATACTCAAGTAATGGAGAAAATGTAACGTGTTACTACCCACCTCTGGGTATCAGACCGTCCAGGTACATTTAATCACTCAATCGGCGGCAACTATTAAACAATTGGAGCTTTAAACTATCTGAGGATGTTTATGATCATTGAACCTGACACCATATGTCTCTCTTCAAACACAAGCTTCTCTTTGGGACAGTCCCGTCACATTATCAAGTCATGCCTGGTGTCTCACCTGTGTTTGCTCTCTCCAGGTTCTCCACAGTTATCTTCTGCAGTTGCACTTGATCCTCGGTCGTGCTTAGCGCTCCTTTCAGAGTGGCCACTTCTTTCTCACTGGCTTCCACTCTGTGTCCAGCAGCTGACAGCTCTGCTGAGAACACTGGGAGGATAAACACAGGAAGAAGCGTTAGCTGCTACGATGCATGTGTGAAGATGTATATTTAACACAACCCCTAACATGACACACATTCACACTGATGGCTTTGAGAGCAACTTTGGGTTCAGTGTCTTCACAATGTAAACTCATAAGCTGCAGGAGCTGGGGATTGAACCAGAACCTTTTGAACTGAGAGATGACCTACTGCACCACTTAGCACCTTGTCATATAGGGCTATGCTTCCTGGTAGATGCTGAACCCCCAGCAAACACATACCAATTATTTTGGCTTGTCTGAGTACTGTGAGCATTTCTTCTGGAATTATTTATGAATCTATGAACTTGGTACCTGCGTTTTCCTTCTCCAGCTCAGAAATCTTGTTTCTTGTGGCCACCAGCTCGGTTCTCTGCTCCTCCACCTTCTCTGACATGTTCCCAAGCTCCATCGTCAAAACTAAAATCTTCGCCCTGTCTTCGTCAGTCTTCTCCTCGACGTCTTTCATTCTGCTCTCCAGGCCCCTCAGCTCAAACCTCTGCTCCACCACCATGTCTCTCAGCATCTTCAGTTCATTCCACATGGCATCGACGGATGTGCAGCATGTTTGAGCTGTCCCTGAGGACAGGAAGAAGAGCAGCACTATATAACAGCCCTTCATTCTGAACACACCTGAGAAGTGATCAAGTGATGTTTGGGACGCTCACTTTCCCTCTTTATACAATCAGTCAGACGAAATGAGAATGCAACAGGTGTGAGGCAGATAATCTACTTTCATGCTTACAAAATATCTCTTAAAAAAAACAGTTTAATCCGACATGTCATGGGAAGAGGACAATCTGTTTGAATGTCAGAGTGTTGTGTTGTGTGTTTGCTGTTCAAACAGTCTGGGGGGGGTCCAGGATTTAGGAAAAGGGCGGCCAAACTGAGGCCCTGACTTATGTGAGGGTGACACAAATGTAAACATTAACATTTAAAATAACACCAAACACAAGTCCAGCCTCTAGCTCGGCAGACTTCCAATCATAGTTTAGGATCACAGGGAGATGGTAACCAGATTTCAGGAGGGCCCATACCATCCCAGACAACCTCCTGGACACCCCCCTGAAAACAGTCTCCATAATAACAATTAATAACTAACCATGCTATCTGACCAGTCATGAGAAGAGCAGAATGTGTTCAACATGGCAGAGGTTCAATGCCAAAGCAGCCACTTGAGGTGAGAATGGAAACATGTCTAAGTATTCATTTGGTTTCAATGTTTCACATGGATGTTACATTCTTGTTACTTTTCTGTGAAGAAAATTACAACTCAGTGTGGCAACATATTGGTCTTCTATGTTGAATTCTTTATGGACTCAAATAGAAGATGTATCTCAAAGAGTCGCAGTGTGTCGAGTGCAGAAAGAGTGAGTGTGCTACATTGAAAAACCACAAACTCTACAAACAGCCTGTTGCAGGCTGGTGTGGACTCTTGAAGTTTGACTGCACACAAAACGGTACGGTCAAATTTTCATTCAAAATTCTACAAAACTAAAAGTTAAAAATAACTATTAACAACAAAATGTTCCTACAAGAAAGAACCTTTGATGCAAAGTGTTCCCCCGCTGTGTTGTGATAATGTTGGCTCATTACAATAGATATAAACAGAATCCAATGAAGTGGAGCTACAGTTCATAAACAAGTGCATATTTAATTTAAGCATCATATCACATAAACACATGGAGGACATAATTACAGGGAGAAAGCAACACAGGAGAGGGGAAACAGAGAAACTAAATACTACTGTTATTAATTTTGAGGGTTTTCACCTTTGTCTGTGTATATAGTCTGTGGCTGTTTCCAAAACCACTTGCTACATACTACCCATGAATGTAGTACGCAGAACATACTGCATACTACATACTGCGTTTGAAGGTAGTAATATGTAGTATGACTGTTCTGTTGGATCTGTTCTGCAGGATGCTGGGTCAGGCGTTGCATCATTGAACAAGCTTTTGTTCAAATGATCAAATATTTAATCAGAAATCAAAGTAAGGCGGTATCAGACAGTCCAGTATACATTTAATCACTCAATAAGCAGCTACTATTAAACAATTTGATCTTTAGAATATGTGAGGATGTTTATGATCATTGAACCAGACACCTCATGTTCAAACACAAGCTGCTCTGGCACACAGGTAGGTTTGGGATTGTCCAAAGATGATAAAAAGATGCACTTAGTTAATATGCTGTGCTGCTTTAGCTAGATACTATTTTGCTCAATTTATTTTATTGATTATGTGTAAAAAGAACCACAGAGTGTATTGAAGCCTTTATAAAACTGATATCTTTGTTATTATTTTGATTATTTTCGATTCCTGAATTGATATATATACATTTATAAAAGTATTCCAAGCATCTAGGACACCAAAGAATGTATTATTTTAGTTTGATCACTCAGGATAGAAATAAATAAAATTAGTATACATAGTTTGATCTCAGATTTGGCCTTAACTCTGGGCTCGCTCTGATAACTACACCAAGTTTACATTCTTAAACAAGTTTTTAAAAAGCACAAATCAGAATCCAGTTAATATCCAAGGAGTTCAATCATCAGATATTTATTGATGTGCTGGTTCACCATAAACAAGTAGATCACTGTGATGATCACATGACCATCACTTACAAACTGAAGAGGAGGAAGCCACTGAAAGTGTTGTGATTTTCAGAGTTATCATACAAACTTAACCATTTGGGAAGATTCATGTACACCAAATCTCCCTCATTTAACTGAAGAGTTAATGCATTTGACAAATTTTTATGCCCTCCCTCAGCGATATATTCATCACTTCTTATCACTCTCTGGTCATTGTGGTACAGTTCAACACCAACACGCTGAGAATTATTGGCACCAAATGCGCTGAATCTGAAGTAGTAAACTCCTCTGATGGGTGCGACGAACATGCCTGCATGAGAGGAAGAGTAAAATTGAGAAGTACATTAAAACTAGAAATGTGTAAAGATACATGTTCATGAATCTGTTTGTAGCTGGAGCTGTACCTGATGTAGGGTTATAAGCCTTCCCAATGTTGGTGAAGACTTTATCGTACTTCAGCACAGTGTCAGTTTCAAAATACCCCAACGGACTGTTCAAACCAACAGAGAAAGCAATCTTACCTGTGAAGAAAAACATGTTCATTATCAATAATGAGTGATTTGATGTTCAGGGTAACTTACTGCTCACAGTTGCAGAATCAACCTATCCTTTGATCAATCTAGAAACAGCTAAAGAGGTGGATCTGAGGCGAGCCACAAACACAAACAAAGCAGCTCTCTGTCAGTCAACCTGCCTCGCCCCTGTTTATGAAAAGTCATGCATAACTCTTATCATTATTGTACAAGATCCCCCTGTTATGAGGACTCCTGGGCTTTTGAAGCGAGCCTAAAGTGGACAATCGAGGAGCTGCAGTTTTGTATTCGCTTGATTGTTTGATTCTTGAAAAGGGATGTAGCTTGGGTATACCACACACCATACAGCTGAGGATACTGGACTGCAGGCTACTCTCAATTCCTGGAGATACATACTGACAAATTCAAGGTTAAAATATATATATTTATGTGCACTGACAACACTGATTTATGCAGTGAGCATTTCACCCATGAACAGACACTCAGAGCTATTTGAGCTTCTTTTCACCCCGTTTGAAGACGTTGATTTAATGTCTATGTTTAGACCAGATTTCACCGTAAATGTCCAGGAGTCAACATCCAGAGGTTGTGTTTCTTTCATAGTCAGAGCTGCACAGCTTTGTCTAGTCTTCCATTTACTTCTTCTCTAGAAAATGTTTAAACTGCTCTCTTCACAACATCTCTGAACCTTCTCGTTAACATCACACAAAATATTTACTGAACAATTTTTTGACCATTACGTCAGACTGAAACAAATCAGCTGTGAGCTAGGTTTATATCTTCCTCTGACTCATAATGTTTACTGTTTAATCCGTGACATGATCTGGATGATTTTATATTTTTTTAGTTACATGGAACGATTGTTTGTTTGTTGTTGTTTTTTCTTCTTTCCAGTTACCTTACACAGCATTGAATCTGCTTCCTTGCTCTGACAATAAAGAGCCATAAGGAAGGATGTTTAACATTTAAATACAGCCAGTGAATATTATCTACAACAGAGGGACTCAGAAAGTTTTTCAATCTGTTTCTGAAAAAAAACATCATAATGAATCAAACATTCATGTGTTTTAAAGGTCAAAGTAGCAGGTTCTTGTAACTGGCACTCAATGTGTAAATTACTTTGAATCATTGAACAAGCTTTTGCTCAAATGATCAAATATTTAATAAGAAATCAAAGTAATGAGGAATCAGACAGTCCATGTACATTTATGGCCCTTTTCCACTACACAGTTCCAGCCCTACTTGACTTGACTCAGCTCTACTCGACTCGACTCGACTCTACTCAGTTTGTGTACTTTTTCCACCAGCCCGAGTACAAATTCACGGTGGGCGGGGTCGTCTTAACACAGCTGCTTGAAACTGCAGTGCGAAACTGCGTTCACGTCATTTTGAACGTGACACAAACACATCAATCACAAACAATGGAGGCAATGGTGTACTTGCTGCTCGGTCTGTGGCTTTTTGTCGCAGGCCGAGCGAGAGAGGAAAGCAAAAGAAGGCTGCAGGCGGCGAGACATTGTACAGTACTGATGTCGTTTTTTAAAAATGGCGGGTTTGATTCCTGTTTGGCGTCGCACTCATGACTCTTCAGTGACGACATTATCTGACAAATCAGTGGCCGGTAGTCTGTCGATGTCACCTTTTATTATCGGCTCAGCTCGCTTAGAACCAGAGCAGAGCAGGTACGAAAAGCTGGTATCTGACACGAGGTACCACGCCTGTGGAAACACAACACAAACCGAGTAGAGGCAAGTCAAGTCGAGTAGAGTAGGGCTAAGACGGGCCGGTGGAAAAGGGCCATTAAACACTCAATAGGCTGCAACTATTAAACAATTGGAGCTTTAAACTATCTGAGGATGTTTATGATCATTGAACCTGACACCTCATGTCTCTCTCTTCAAACACAAGCTGCTCTTCGGGACAGTCCCGTCACATTATGAAGTCATGCCTGGTGTCTCGCCTGTGTTTGCTCTCTCCAGGTTCTCCACAGTTATCTTCTGCAGTTGCACTTGATCCTTGGTCATGCTCAGTGCTCCTTTCAAAGTATCCACTTCTTTCTCACTGGCTTCCACTCTGTGTCCAGCAGCTGACAGCTCTGCTGAGAACACTGGGAGGATAAACAAGGCAAGAAGCGTTAGCTGCTACGATGCATGTGTGGTAAGATGTATATTTAACACCACCCCTAGCATGACACACATTCACACTGATGGCTTTGACTTGGAGAGCAACTTTGGGTTCAGTGTCTTCACAATGTCTCGTAAACTGCAGGAGCTTGGGATTGAACCGGAAAACCTTTTGAACTGAGAGATGACCCACTGTACCACCAAGCTTATATTTTTCAGACTAATAGTTGGCAAGGCGTCACGTGTTCCTGGGAAAATGCTGAAACCCTCTCGACACATACCAATACATATTTTACCTAAATATATCTATACATCTATACATACAGTGGGGCAGAAAAGTATTTAGTCAGCCACTGATTTTGCAAGTTCTCCCACTTAGAAAGATGAGAGAGGTCTGTAATTTTCATCAGAGGTACACTTCAACTATGAGAGACAAAATGAGGAAAAAAAAATCCAGGAAATCACATTGTAGGATTTTTAAAGAATTTTATTTGTAAATTATGGTGGAAAATAAGTATTTGGTCAATAACAAAAGTTCAACTCAATACTTTGTAACATAACCTTTGTTGTCAATGACAGAGGTCAAATGTTTCCTGTAAGTCTTCACCAGGTTTGCACACACTGTAGCTGGTATTTTGGCCCATTCCTCCATGCAGATCTCCTCTAGATCAGTGATGTTTTGGGGCTGTCGCTGGGCAACATGGACTTTCAACTCCCCCCAAAAAATTTTTATGGGGTTGAGGTCTGGAAACTGGCTAGGCCACTCCAAGACCTTGAAATGCTTTTTACGGAGCCACTCCTTCGTTGCCCGAGCGGTGTGTTTGGGATCATTGTCATGCTGGAAGACCCAGCCACATTCCATCTTCAGTGCTCTCACTGATGGAAGGAGATTTTGGCTTAAAATCTCACGATACATGGCCCCGTTCATTCTTCCCTTAACACGGATCAGTCGTCCTGTCCCCTTTGCAGAAAAACAGCCCCAAAGCATGAGGTTTCCACCCCCATGCTTCACAGTAGGTATGGTGTTCTTGGGATGCAACTCAGCATTCTTCTTCCTCCAAACATGGCGAGTTGAGTTTTTACCAAAAAGTTCTATTTTGGTTTCATCTGACCACATGATATTCTCCCAATCCTCTTCTGGATCATCCATATGCTCTCTGGCAAACTTCAGACGGGCCTTGACATGTACTGGCTTAAGCAGGGGGACACGCCTGGTGCTGCAGGATTTGAGTCCCTCTTGGCGTAGTGTGTTACTGATGGTAGTCTTTGTTACTTTGGTCCCAGCTCTCTGCAGGTCATTCATCAGGTCCCTCCGTGTAGTTCTGGGATTTTTGCTCACCGTTCTCATGATCATTTTGACCCCACGGGATGAGATCTTGCATGGGGCCCCAGATCGAGGGAGATTATCAATGGTCTTGTATGTCTTCCATTTTCTTACAATTGCTCCCACAGTTGATTTATTCACACCAACCTGCTTGCCTATTGTAGATTCACTCTTCCCAGCCTGGTGCAGGTCCACAATTTTCTTCCTGGTGTCCTTCGACAGCTCTTTGGTCTTGGCCATGGTTGAGTTTGGAGTCTGACTGTTTGAGGCTGTGGACAGGTGTCTTTTATACAGATAACCAGTTCAAACAGGTGACATTAATACAGGTAACGAGTGGAGGACAGAAGAGCTTCTTAAAGAAGAAGTTACAGGTCTGTGAGAACCAGAAATCTTGCTTGTTTGTGGGTGACCAAATACTTATTTTCCACCATAATTTACAAATAAATTCTTTCAAAATCCTACAATGTGATTTCCTGGATTTTTTTTTCTCATTTTGTCTTTCATAGTTGAAGTGTACCTCTGATGAAAATTACAGACCTTTCTCATCTTTCTAAGTGGGAGAACTTGCAAAATCAGTGGCTGACTGAATATTTTTTTGCCCCACTGTATATCTATACCTGCATTAAAGACCGTACCAATTAATAATAATGCTTGATTTTAAAACATTTACAGGGAAAGAACAAAAGATGAGATCATAAGTTATATTGCATTTACATTAAGGTGGTGGTTCCAATTATATTGGCTTGTCTGAGTACTGTGAGCATTTCTTCTAGAATTATTTATGAATCTATGAACTTGGTACCTGCGTTTTCCTTCTCCAGCTCAGAAATCTTGTTTCTTGTGGCCACCAGCTCGGTTCTCTGCTCCTCCACCTTCTCTGACATGTTCCCAAGTTCCATCGTCAGCAGTAAAACCTTCGCCCTGTCTTCGTCAGCCTTCTCCTCGACGTCTTTCATTCTGCTCTCCAGGCCCCTCAGCTCAACCCTCTGCTCCACCACCATGTCTCTCAGCATCTTCAGTTCATTCCACATGGCATCGACGGATGTGCAGCATGTTTGAGCTGTCCTTGAGGACAGGCAGAAGAGCAGCACTATATAACAACCCTTCATTCTGAACACACCTGAGAAGTGATCAAGTGATGTTTTGGAAGCTCACTTTCCCTCTTTATACAATCAGTCAGACTAAATGAGAATGCAACAGGTGTGAGGCAGATAATCTACTTTCATGCTTACAAAATATCTCTTTAAAAAAAACAGTTTAATCCGACATGTCATGGGAAAGGGACAATCTGTTTGAATGTCAGAGTGTTGTGCTGTGTGTTTGCTGTTCCAACAGTCTGGGGGGGTCCAGGATTTAAGAACACGGAAGCCAAACTGAGGCACTGACTTATGTGAGGGTGACACAAATGTAAACATAAACATTTAAAATAACAACAAACACAAGTCCAGCCTCTAGCTCAGCAGACTTCCAATCATAGTTTAGGATCACAGGGAGATGGTAACCAGATTTCAGGAGCGCCCATACCATCCCAGACAACCTCATGGACACCCCCCTGAAAACAGTCTCCATAATAACAATTAATAACTAACCATGCTATCTGACCACTCATGAGAAGAGCAGAATGTGTTCAACATGGCAGAGGTTCAATGCCAAAGCAGCCACTTGAGGTGAGAATGAAAACATGTCTAAGCATTCATTTGGTTTCAATGTTTCACATGGATGTTAGATTCCTGTTACTTTTCTGTGAAGAAAATTACAACTCAGTGTGGCAACATATTGGTCTTCTATGTTGAATTCTTTATGGACTCAAATAGAAGATGTATCTCAAAGAGTCGCAGTACGTCGAGTGCAGAAAGAATAATGGCCCTTTTCCAATATAAAGTTCCAGCCCTACTTGACTCGACTCGGCTCTACTTAACTTGACTCTACTCAGTTTGGGTTTCTTTTCCACCAGCCCGAGTACCGACTCACGGTGGGTAGGGTCGTCATAAACACAGCTGCGCAAAACTGCGTTCACGTCATTTTGAACAAACCACAAACACACTAATCATAAGCAATGGAGGACATGGAGGCAATGGTGTACTTGCTGCTCGGTCTGGGTTTTTTTTGTCGCAGGCCGAGTGAGAGAGGAAGGCAAAAGAAGAGCAAAAGAGTATTGATGCCGTTTTTAAAAAATGTCAGGTTTGATTCCTGTGCTGAGAGCATAGTTTGAGCGCTGAGCATCGCGCCCATGACTCTTCTGTGATGACATTCTCTGACCAATCAGTGGCCAGCAGTCCGTCGACGTCACCTTTTAGTATCGGCTCAGCTCGCTTAGAACCAGAGGAGAGCAGGTACGAAAAACTGGTATCTGACACGAGGTACCGCGCCCGTGGAAACACAACACAACACAAACCGAGTAGAGGCGAGTCAAGTGGAGTAGAGTAGGGCTAAGTCGGGCCGGTGGAAGAGGGCCATTAGTGCACTACATTGAAAAGCCACAAAAGCTACAAACAGCCTGTTGCAGGCTGGTGTGGACTCTTGAAGTTTGACTGCACACAAAACGGTACGGTCAAATTTTCACTCAAAATTCTACAAAACTAAAAGTCAAAAATAACTATTAACAACAAAATGTTCCTACAAGAAAGAACCTTTGATGCAAAGTGTTCCCCCACTGTGTTGTGGTAATGTTGGCTCATTACAATAGATATAAACAGAATCCAATGAAATGGAGCTACAGTTCATAAACAAGTGCATATTTAATTTAAGCATCATATCATAGTTTCTAAACTTTAATAACAAAATATTTTAATTTGGAACGTCACAAGTAGTTGAACCTGTTTCTCTGTATGGGTTGGGTTGTTAAATTGGGGTGTTCTGCTGGTGGATGTGATGGATAGTGGGAGCTGGCCATGTGCAGAATTTAATAATAAATGAACAAAAGGTACAAACAAAACTTCCCAAAGAAACAAAGAATTAAGAAAGCAACAGAGCGATCCAACCCAGGAAAGGGGAAACAGAGAAACTAATTACACAGGGCAACAAGCAACAGGTGTGGAAACAGGACACAGGTGAAACTAATGAGCTTAATCAAGAAGGAAGGAAACACACAAGGAAGTAAACCAGACGCACAGGGATCAGAACTACAAAATAAAACAGGAAACACACACACAGGGAATACAACACAAGGCATGGAACACTAATAGTATGAGGGAGACAAAAGGTCAACTAATAACTAACACAGAATACACACAGGAAGGAAACAAGGCATTAAACACAACAAGGTAAATTTACGAAATAAAACAGGAAACATTGAAGGAAAAAACATGAGGAAAATCCAAAACTGAAGATCAACCCATGACACAATTTTAGCGTTTCAAACTTAAATTGTGAAACCTTTCAAAGTTATTCTGCACGTCTCAACACTTAATCCAGGAGTTTCAAAAAGCATCCTAACTTGAAACATAGAGAACCAAAGTTGTTTTATAACCCGAGTCCAAACTATTTGATCTGCCAAACCCACAGGGCTCACTTCTCAAACAGTCCCTTGGAGGAAGAGTTTGACATTTTCAGTAAATATTCTCATTTCCTTTCTTACCATAAAATCACATTGTAAGTTGAGGAAGGTGGAGCTCGAGTTAGTTTTCAAAAACAAGAATGGGACTTGATTGAAAACCAACCAACTCTGTTCAAAGCTTTAATCAGCCAACTACACATTTATTTTTATTAAGTAGAGTATGGAAAATAAGAGATTTTTCAACTTGTGTCAGCTTTGGGCAGGGTCAACAAAGCTTTTGTTCCATGAACATTTTAGATAACTTGCTAATTGTTGCAGCTTGGATTTCACTGTGCAGACAAAACATTGGTATTGATCCTCTCATCTAAGTATCAAAAGAGCATAACGGTATAGATCCAAAGTATAAATAAAACCCTTAAAACTGAATTTGACATGAAATACAGACTTTCTTTTTCTTTAGTTGTTTCAAACAGCTTCCAGCCCTGAGACCCAAAACAACACCAGCAAGTTACCAAGTAAATCCTGTAAACTCAAAGTCTGTGTGAAGTCTGGGGATGTGTGCTGTAGCGCTGCCAGCTCTTTTCTAAACAAAGCCGACTGTACACTGTGAGAACTCTGCTCAAACTTGATCCTGCTCATTGCCAAGGGTCAAAAATAGCTGCTAACACACTCTGTGCTCTTTGTTTGTGAAAACGTGATGCCGCTTGATGTTTCCAGGAGTAACCTTACAAAAATCAACTCCTCCCTCATTTTCAACTATTTTATCACCAGCTGAGCTTTGAAGGACAGTCAACAACAGTCCAGTTTTTATTGAAAATGCATCATGTCTGCCAGGGTGACATGTTGGTGAAGCAGAACAGATTTCAGATGTCATCTTGCACCAAGTCCTAACAGTATGCACCATGAGTCTCATCTACAAAATCAGCTTGATTACATTGTTCCTTATCAGTGTCTTAACTGGCCCATGTGGCGCAGCGTGAAGCAAAGCGATGCATCCACAGATATTTTCACTGATTGTGAAGCCTGAAGATTTAGAGCTCCCTCTGCTGACTGGCTGCAGTATAGGTCACAAACCCTGCCTCAGTAATGTTAACAGATGGACCAGACGCTGTGAGAGGCACTCAGTTTTGACACATTGGCTGTTTCCGAAATCGCCTACTATACTAGCAGTACGTACTGATATGTCCAAAATTCGGTATTTAGTAAGTAGTATGTGAACAAGAGCAAAATCTGCAGTATGCCAAAACTCCCCGGATGTGTACTGATTCGGAAAAATATCTCAGTGTGCATCGGACCAGTCTGCCTCGCGTATTGTTTCCCATAATGCATAGCGCTCGTTCTGCTTTTTCTTTTTCCTCATTTTTTGACGGGAGGAAATCCGTTTTTGGGTGCTGTGAAAGTTATCAAATTACATATAAACCACTTCCTAACTTTTTAAATCATAAATGGATGCTAAATAAGCATTTTATTTATCGGCTTCGCCGTTGTTTACTTCCGCTTTCCGAAACCGGAAATACAGCAAAGTCTGGCTCAGCATGCTGCATGACAGATCGGACAGAACAGTCATACTACGTACTAAATTCAAACGCAGTATGTAGTAGGCAATACCTACTGCCTACTACATAGTAAGTAGTATGTAGCAGGCCGTTTCGGAAACAGCCTATGTGAGTTTGGTAAACTAATCAGCACAGTGCAGGGTCAGGTGTGTGTGCCTGATTGCCCCTGATCTGGAGCAGGTGGGGGAAGCTTATATATACTCCTGGGCTCACCTTCCAAGTTATTGAGAGGATCTCTCCTGTGACCTCTGCATGTATAGTTTACCTATGCACCATAAATCCCTGAGAAAATACTTATTTTAAGCTGGGCAGGTCTTTAGTCTTTTGGTTTTCTTTAAAGGTATCTGTGGCAGCCCTTTTAGTTTTGTTAAAAGGTTTTCCTGGGTCTCCCTCATAACTTGGTTCCAGCTAGGTGCTCTGCAGAGGTGGTTTAGTTTCTCTTTTATCATATTAACACCTTGTTTAGGTTTTGGAGTCTCTTGGTTTCAGCCTTCTATATTTTGGTTTTCCCCTCTCCCTCTGATCGCTTGTGATTTTTGTGGTTATTCCTTTTTTGGAATAACTTTAAGAAACCCTGTGGTCCGTACTTGCATCCTGGCAGACGCGAAACTATAAAATCACAAGACAGGTCACATGTATTCTTCTCAATGACGTACAGGTCTGTGTCTCATTTTCAGAGTAGTTTAGCTTCAATTTGTTATCTAATTTTAAAAAGAGGAAATGTGTCATCATGATTGACAGCTCTGTTGACCAATGTGGCTCCTTCATCATTCTGCCCTTTATTAGCAGAGTACAGGAGGCATGGTTAGAGAAATTTAACAAACACTTACATGTGTGTTAAACAGGTGTGTGTTAAACAGGTGTGTGTGAAACATGTAAACACAGAGACAGAGCTCTGTTACTGTTTACATTTATCAGAGTTATTACAGTGAACATGTGTACAGACACAAATAGCTGTTAAAGCCGTCATCACAAACCGACGTCGCTTCACGTGACGCTCCGGAGGAGAGGACATTTCATCTCTGGTATCATTTCCTCGCATCTCTGGTGGGCGGGACTAAGACGCGAGGAAGAGACACGAGGATGGACGTTTAGAGTTTTGAGAAGCACCCATAGTCTGTGGCTGTTTTCGAAACCACTTGCTACATACTACCCACAAATGTAGTACGCAGTACGTACTGCATACTGCGTTTGAAGGTAGTATGTAGTATGACTGTTCTGTTGGATCTGTTATGCAGTCTGCTGGGCCAGGCATCGCTGGGTTTCCGGTTTCGGAAAGTGGAAGTAAACAACAGCCAAGCTGATAGATAAACTGCTTCTTTAGCATCACTTATGATTTCAAAAATGTTAAGTGTTTTTTATAAAATGTAATAATTTTCAAAGCACCTAAAAACAAAGTGCCCTCGTCATTCTTTTATTGTTAAATTCAGACAGGACTTTCAAAAGAGTTTACTTGCACAGTTTGAAAAGGTTTTTTGTATGTTTTTGTAAAAGGACAGTCATTCATATGTTATATGTGTTCTATTAAAAGATTTCTGTATTATAACAATGTTCTAAATATGAAGGTATGGCTGGAAACTCTTACGTCCAACACTTGACAAAAATGCTTTCTAATTCACTCCTATTCACTCTATAGTCCATTACAGCATCCACTCTCCTGCTGGTTTGCTTTTCACTGCGAGCGGTCCAGCAGAGTGGAAAGACAAAACCTTAAAGACTGAGGGTGACATGTTAGGTAAGACTTTGAACAAAATACATGATGTGTATCAGAGTGTAAGAGGAAAAAAGTCTGAATGTGCTGGCTCTTAAGGTGTGATATAAAAAAAGTTTCTTTGACTTACAGAGTCTGGATTTTCGGCAATCCAGACTCAGTTTGCAGGTGACATGAGAGGTAAAATGTGTGAAGTGTAGGTGGTAGACTGATGATGCATATTCTTTAGCTGCTGTTCCATAAATCTGAAACTTTTAGGAGGTGTTTCTTATATTTGAGGTGACGGTATCAAACCTGAATCAAACAGTGTTTGCATAATTATCTCCATGTGTCAGTCCTTGGGTTTGTTTTTACCTGTTCAACTCAACAGATGGCTGGAGTTTATCACATTAAGATCTTGTGTCTTGTGTCAATCAAAGATATGTCAAAATAAATGTTCTTCCAATTCCAAAAAGGTTGGGACGCTATGAAAAATGTTAAAATATTTGATGGTTTGAAAATCACTCAAAGATTACATTTAATTGAAAATAACACATGTTGAACTGAAACATTTTATTGTTAAATGATAAATATTTGCTCATGTTAAATTTATTGCGAGCAGCAAGTTAAATTTTTACCATTGTGATACACCAGCTCTTCTTTTAACAAGGCTCTGTAAACGTTGGGAACAGAGGAGACCAGTTTCTGGAGTTTTAAAAGTGACATGTTGTCGAATTCCACCCTGAAAGACGTTAACGTTCATTTAAGTCTCCCATGTGAAAAATCTATCAAATCTGGTAGGCTTAGATCAGCTGAAAGAGTGTTTTCAAATCAGATTGTTTGACCCAGGTCTCAGTTTAGTTGAGGGGGCATGAAGCAGCATCGCAGATATCTCATTAGTGACAGAATAGAGGTCAGGGTGAAAAACATTGCACTCATCACCTGCTGGATGACAAATGAAGCCCTTCACAAGCTGCAGGAAGGGAGGAGATGAGAGAGAAGCAAGTCAGAGAGAGACGACGCGGCGGAGATGGATAAAGGCAAAAGAGAAAACACGACAGAAGGAGTCACTTGTGTTATTACCTCTTTGCTGCTGTAACATCTTTCATTTTTACACATTATGACATTTTTTTGTTTTACAGAATTTACAACAGAGGATCCGAACATCCCTCCAAGGTATGGTTTGTCTCTTTGATTAATGAAAGCACTCAACACAGGCAGTGGAACACTTACGGGATCCCTGCTCATAAGAAAATTGATTACCTTTAACTAGAAAACAATGGAAAATGGTGAAGTGTAATGACTGGGTACCTATTTAACTCTGCAGTCATTACAGGGTCCAGGAAAGCAATCACTGTGCTCTGTAAAGCTCTGGTATTAATGACTCTTAAAGTGTGAGAAACATTGCTTAAAAACACTCTTTAGAAGACTGATTACTGCCATCATATGACAAAATGAAACATTAATATCACAAAGATTGCAGTCTGGTTCTGTTTTGATTAAAAAAACGCCTTCTTGCTCACAGCTATTGTTTTCTTTTAAACTTTGCATTCACAGAGGAAGGAACAAATGTGACTCCAAAGTGAAGTCAATCACTAAAGCTGTGTAGGGGATTAATCAGTGTTAATTGGAACCCTGTTTCAAAAACAACCAAAAACCATTCTTCTCCACTTCTTTACAACTAACAATTAGAATCAGGCTTTATTGCTCAGGATTAAACCAACTCCTCATTTCACCACCCTATTAGATTCATCCCCCTGCTAATGGGCCTTGTGATGAGCTATTGATCTACAGCAAGGTGTCTCAGGAAGTGAAGGAGACACCAAATGAAACCAGCCTAAAAAGAAAAACCTGCAAAGTTACATCGTAACCTTTTCAGGTAAATTTAATGTAAAGATGTAAAGCTCATAAACTACCCTTTTTTAGGTTCACTTTCCCAACACTGTGCTCACACCTGTCAAGGTTTTAGCCCAGCATGACACATCATGAAGTCATGTCAACCGGAAGAAGAGTGGTTGCTTACTTGGCAAACAGGAATCCAGATGAATACAAACAGATAAATAAATAAACGGCTAGATACAGCTGGAAAATCACTTATAATTCTAAACAGTGGCTCTCAGACTTAAAAATTAAACAGCGCACATGTCATTTCTAGCCAGAAAAATATTTGGTTGACTGAAATAATTTGTAGCTTTCAGATTTTTTGACCATCAGCCAGTATTTGCGACTTCTAAAGCTACCACTAATGCTAGCTAAAGCTGAGGAATGTGAACACAGTGGTAATAACTTTGTAAAAATACAGGGGCTAAAGCCAGTTAGTTCAAGTATTTACTGTGTTATAAACATAGACTGTATAAATAATGGACATAGTATCCGTGACGTCACCCATCTGTTCTGAGTGTTGTTTTGAAGCCAATCGACGGCGGCAGCCATATTGAAAATGCGGAACTCAACCAGGCATTGTGTGACGTAAAGAGGTGGAGTTTGAGCCTCCTAGCCAACAGCTATGTGTTCCCTTCCGGGAGTCAAGTCAGTCATGTCCTTATTTGGGCAAAAACTCGTAATCTTAATATCTTCTGAGTGGTCGCGTTAGAAAAACATTCACCCCTTGTACAGTGTGTGCCGGTAGAGAAATTAACTACGTAGAGCCAAGCCGTTTTTTGAACCAGACTGTAATCATATTTATTAATGCTGCAAAAATCTTCTTCTTTGAATTGGTGCGTATGTGGTTTCCGGTGTTTCTGCAGCCAGCGTCAAGTGGACGCTCGATGAATTGCAGTTTGTAACACTTCCACATGGGCTTCATATTTGAGATTGGAGGTTGCTGCTTGGTGATAAACCATAAGTATACATAATTAAACCAAGTTTGTCACCAGGTCTCCCTTTTGGGTTTAGCAAACATTATGCTTTTGAACAAATTCATAAGTAGTGCAAAAATGAATTAACATTTCTTTCTTAAATAGCCTAAAAGCTAAAAAATATATATATAATTCTGATTAAATTCGCTGCTTTTGGAATTAAATAGAATGAAAATAAAATGCAAGTGCTGTGTACGAATTCAGGGGCTTCTTCCTTTTGAAGTGCGCATATCAAGACTCAAGGTGCGTCAAATGTCATCCCTTTTTGAAGGCTCCATTAAATGCAGTGGAAAAATGCATCCTACTTTCCTGTGCTGCGTGGGATACATCAGGTGCATCTTCAAGACCCAACATATCCTGTTATTCGTTTTGCATCAATCCAAACAAGATGGCAGACTCTTAAGTGGATGAGTAACACACTGTTCAATTTCAGCATTTAGTCTCAACACAGCAAAAAAAAGCAACCAACAGAAAAAAAGACAGACAGCTAGAAATTTGACATTGTCTTTAAAATGACAGTGAAGGGAGTGAAGTTATGTTAGGCTAGCTATGTTAGCTAGTTAACCATCTACGCATCTGCTGCCAGAGGACAGGGTCGGTGTTCTTTGACGCAAGGGTAAGGGGTGAAAGAAATCCTACCAGAAGACCTCCTTTTGTTTCAGCTGCAGCGATCTTCCCAACATTCAAAGGCTTGGTCCTTCAAAGGTTTCTACCTCTGAATTGGGAAAATGCTGATATACTAAGCTAGTTAGCCAGACATGCTATCATTTGCAACTTTAGTAAGTGCTGCCTCTAAATTAATTTTAACCTTGTATCCCACTTGCTGTGAGCAACTTTTCCTGTTCACACAGATGTGAAAACAAAGGCAGCAAACAGTTAGCCTTCTTTAAATTAATGTACATCAATAGTTAACCCCTGTAATTTAAATGCTCTACTCCAGGGATGTCAAACTCATTTCAGTTCAGGGGAAACATGCAGCCCAATTTGATCTGAAGAGGGCCAGACCAGTAAAATCATAACATAATAACCTATAAATAGCCACAACTCCAATTAGTTCCCTTTTGTTTTAGTGCAAGAAAATTACATTTACATTCTGTAAATGTTCACATTTACTGAACTATGTTTTTACAAAAACAGCTGTTGTATTTTTCTCCATGATGAGTCTCATAGTGGGGCCGAACATGATATTCTTTAAGTGCTTAAACCTGCTGCAGACACACCAAACACACAGGCAACTATGATGCACGCACATGTATGGTAAGCATGCTCACAATATGTGGCTCCTTTCGTAAAATGTGGATCCACTGCTCCTACTGTGACACATTTACATACGTAAACTTTACTGTTGATTGGAACACAAAGTCAACTGGATTATGCAAACTGCAAATATTCCTTTTCTTCACTTTGAGAAAAAAATGTCCTGGATCACTGTTCTGGTGCGCTCTGTCGGCACTATGATTGTATGCGCCCCTAAGAGGACAAATTTGAAATAGCAGTTACTTTTATTTGCAATTAATGTCTTCTCTGTAATTTTTTTCACTTTTGCAAAGATGTCCTGTGGGCCGGATTAGAACCTCTGGCGGGCAGGTTTTGGCCCGCGGGCCGCATGTTTGACACCTCTGCTCTACTCTGTCCATATGCCCTGTCCCTTCTCACTGAAGAGGTGATCAATTTAACCTCTGACCACCTTGGAGAAGAAAAAGTACAATCAAGTATCAGCAAAAAGAAATGTCCTGCTTTGAAAAGTTCCTCCTCAGCTCTTTGATATCAGTTATTAGTGATGAGGTTTTTTATTTCCGGGAGACGAGTATCACATACATTAGGGGCAAGAGTGAGTGATGACGGTAATTAGGACCGAGTTGTCCTTTCTCAACCTCTGCTCTTCAACTTTCAGCAGACCTTTGAGGACTTTTATTCTTCTCTGTTTCCATTTCTGGATGAAAGATTTATAACATCTATCAGAAGGTTGAGATTGCTAATAAGCCTTTGGACTTGTGTGAACCGTCATCCAGCAGGAGAAGAAAGTGAGTTTCTTTTACTTCACACCTTCAGTAAAGCCTTTGCCTTTCATAAAATGATGCATGTATTATAAGTCATTTTACTAGATAAGCAGCCTGTAATTATTCTGTCTCTTATTGATTTCCTTCACATCCAGATCGTCCAGACTCCCCACAGGTAGTTCATAGATACAGATACCCTGGCTTCGATTGGATTCTAGTGGTTCAAACACAGCTCTATTATATTTCCTACAGTTCTCCATTTATTCGCCTGCCGCTCGGAGAGATTTGCAAGGCGGTAGAATTTGATCCCTCCCGGAACAAATTGAAATGTACTGTACTTGCAGTGCTCAGCAGTAGGGCTATCCTGCAGCGCGGAGAGGCCGTATTGTGCTGACTAGACTCAGGTGCTCACCTCACTGCACACACTGAAACTGTGGACCGTTATTCCCATACGCTGTGGAGAAAAACGAGGAGTGTGCATCTGTGCACGTCTGTGAGTATTTTAGGTGGATGTGTGGATGTGCTTCAGAGTCAGAGGATGAAAGTGTGGGTCTGTCTGAGTGAACCTTAGGCAAAAATGATGATTCCCATACATTAATGCAACAAAATCAATCATATAGTCAATCCATTTCTATTCATGAAACACCAGATTACAATAAACGTCACCTCATTGCACTACATAAAGAGCATATACCAGGAAGAGAGACTGATATGTAAACTGGGTCTGTTAGCAAGAGTTTTTAGAGTCATGAAGCTGGATTTATTGAAAATTACATCACCTTTGTCCTTAGTTTACACTACTAACCTGGTCATAGCTCCATTAAGCCCAGAGCTTTTATACAACTGGACAACAAGTGCCAACCTCCAATCTTGAGAAATGAAGCTAATGCAAAGTGCAAAAAGCTGCAGTTCCTTGAGTGTCCACTTGAAGCTGGTTCTAAAAGCAAGGGAAACCCCATTACACGCATGTTAAAATCATCTGTTTTGAAGACACTAGGGGTGTGGCCGACGTAGCTGACATGCAGGTGCTGTAGCGGTTTGCCAAGAGGCTAAAGTTCCGCCTCAGCTTCACTTTTTCTGCGTTGATCACAATAAATGCTGAGTTGGAATTTCGCCACAGTTGTTCAGCTTCATAGCTCCTCATTAGGAAACAGTGTGTGTGACATCACTCAGACTACACCAATGTTTTATGAAGCCTGCAGTCCTTCTGTGGAAGCTATATGCATCCAGTTGGTGATGAAAAAAATTCTGAGCACATCTATCTTCAGTCTCCTTCTACTGGGTATATATTCAAGTTAACTTCCACTGGATCCGCTCCGTTGCGTCCCGGCTGCGTCTCTGATCCGGCAGGTCGGAGCCCTCCGGATCAGATACCCAAGACTTCTATTTTTGCCGGATGCCGGAGCACGACGCATCAATCTCAGCAGAGCAGATGGAGTGGGACAGGAAGTCAGGCACCAAAACAAAAAGAAAAAACCTGCTCCGTGCTGCGTTCTGAAAATGCAACCGGTGGTGTTGATGGATGACAGAGCACGAAGACAGACCGTAGCGGATCGGAGACATACTGGACACGAATCTGGTGGAAGTACTACTCATATTGTCAGTGTTGTAATTCTCATCTTGATCTTGAGACAGAGGCCTGGACTAGAGCACTGATGACACAGACTCAGGCACTGCCTCTGCATTCAGACTTGGGAGATGGGGAGGATCTCTGTCTAATTTTTTCAGTTTTGATCAAAGGCTGGCGCATGTTCATGTGCAACAATTACTGCCAGGATGCATGAAGAGGCGAACAGGTTGTGCATTTCTCTTTCAGAGATTTTAAAGAAAATAGAAGAAAGAGCAGAGATGTTAAAGAATCATCGAACATCTGGCAAGGTGCACCCAGAAATGTAACCTGATAAAATTGCTGCCAGCTAACAGTAACATTTGCCACTAAAATGACAACAAATGGGTCTAAGATGTTGGTGAATTAAACAGGGTAGCCTTTGGGTTGCAGGTATTTTTGAGTTATTACACACCTTCAATGATCCCACTGCGGCAGAATCGATGAGTGCATCTCCCCACTAAGAGAGCAGGTGATGTGCATTTACACAGGAAGGCAAATTGGACCTGCCTCAACCATGACACCAAGAATTGAGAAAGATGGAGATCCTGAAAAAGAGATATGTTGGATGATAATGAACAGACGGACAGACAGACAGACAGACAGACAGACAGACAGAGAGACAAGAAGATACAGTAGAACATCTTTCTGTCTTTAAAAGATGTGAGTGTAAAAATAGGATTAATTTAAGTATCAACAACATTGGTGCATTTTAGGGGCAGGCCAAGAAAAAGCAGGCTCTCTAGTCTCTTGTAGTTTTTCTCTCTGAGAGCAGGAGCAGCAGACAGGATGATTCTGGGTTTTAGACACATAAACACCTCTGTGAGCCAGCCACGGGCCTCCGAGTTCATAGAATTGATGTTGTAAAGCCCTATCCACCACTCAGTCTCTCTCATGCACACACGCACACATACACAGCTCCATCTCAGCCTCCCTCCGTCTCTCTCGTTCTCTCTTCTGCCCTCCCCACTCACCTTTCCTCATGATTAGATTGACTGGCTTAGTTTTGGGACCAGCAGCTCAGGGTTTGAGAAGCACTATGAAGGGGAATTGCCTTTAACCGAGATGAGGTTTGTCTCAGCTAGCTGTCTGCTGCTGCTATAAGCTGCAGGGTATTCAGCGTGCGTCGCAGCACAGCGCCTGTAAACGTTACCCTCGGCCCCCTGGTCAGGACAGGTGGATCACTTCTCTCAGGTTGACTGTTTTTGTATTTATTAGTATTGTGTACTTATTTTAAATCTACTACAGCACCATCGATCTCCGCGGTGGAGTTTGGAAAGAAACCCTGAGGCTGAAATCAAATTGCTATGATCATCTTTTTAACAGAGAATTCAGAATCAAAGAGAAGCGCTACATCTGATGTTGGCGTGACATTGGGTCGTCCTAGAAGTTCTTACTTTGTGACCGTTACGGGCATCATTATGAGGAATGGACGTGCTTACAGAGCGAGCGCCACAGCAGTATATCACTGGATTTATGCTTACAGTTGCCTTGCAGGCGGGTGCTGCTACCTTTTTTCTCTTTTTTTCACCCCCTCCGCTTGTTTCCTTGGGATTCATATCAATTTGTCCTCATTTTGCCTCATCCTGTGGTTACAGTGTGAAAGCTGAGATACAGACAAGGAGAGAAAATGAGTGTGTGCAAGAGGTTGTGCGTGTTTGTTTTTGTCAAAGTTAGAGAAGAAAAAAAAGAGGGAAAAAGCAAAGGAGTGGTGAAGAGGATGGCAGGTAGAAGAAGAGGAGGGAGGATAGTCTGGGTTGCCTTTCCGTGTCAGGAGAAGAGTGTCTGGCCCGTAACGAAATGCCAACCAAATGAGGACGGATCAGGGGGCCGAGCGTAAGCCACCCTGAGCCCCCATTACTGAGCACGGAAGACGGATGGGACTGCTCGTCCTGAGAGAGGGAAGAGAAACACACACAAACACATTAATACACATCCTCACACTCACACCAGCGTGCACAGGCTTCAAGGACAACGTCATACACAAGCACACACACACACATACGTGCTGCATAGAAAGGCACAAAGATGGGAGGAAATAGATAAAGGCATGTTGATGAAGTGTTGCCATCCTTGGAGACGATGCTCATATGTGCACTCCATTCATATCCACGGTCGGCATTCAAAATAACTCCGCACTGAGGATGCAAATTTATAGAAATCAAGCAGCAAATAAAATCTGAGACACTGACTCACTGACTACACATACTTAACACAACAAATGTCTCACTGCTAGCAGAAGCTGGCTATGCTAATTTGCAGATGGCAAATCATCCGCCATGCAGACAGCAACCCGTACTGTACCCAATCATGATGAATGACAACAGATAATGTGATAAATCTGTGTCTTCAAACCAGATCTAAAATGTTTATGTTGCTTAAGAGCCCAAACTGTCTGCTAGTCTTGGCTTTCATTAGACCCTGTGTTGTCTTTGAAACAATTCACATCAAGAAGGCGACACATGATTGCCTCCCAGTGACTGCAGAGTGTAACTTTATGGGGCATGACTAAAGCACTTCTTCTTATTAATCTTTCTGGTCAAAGGCTTCCATCACAAGGAGAACAGAGGACCAGAGGAGCACAAGCCGCTGAACGAGGGAAATTTATGGAGCCACCCTGGCGGTAGTAGACCCATATCAAACGGCACGACAGCAATCAAGCTTTTTTTAATGGCTAATCATTCCCCGCTCCCATGGTGAAATACTTATATCACCCCCACTGAGGAGAAAGAGGCCAGAGAGTTTTCAACTTATTCAGTGACCATTCAAGAGCACTTACGCCAACTGCTGTTTATATCATGTTTAAATGGACGCACACAAAGCCTGCAGTCAGTTAGGAGCTGCTCTTACTGAAGTGGTTACACACTGTTTCCCTGATTTCACACACACATTCATCTAAGAGCTTTGACGATGATAAGTTTTGACTGTTTCAACAAATTACTGGAATAAGTATTAAATTTAACCTCTTACCATTTTAACATTTAATTGTATTAACCCCAACATGTCAAGGTGACGCACATGGAGTGGAGTGATCCACTGCTGGTGAATGATTAATGGACTGCAATTATGTGGCGCTCTTTTAGTCGGTTCATCAGAGAATCATGTGAACTATGAAATGTTTTTATATTATTAAAAAAATAAAATAACATTTAGGCCGCAGTTGGCCTAGTGGTTTAAGTGTACAGAAGCTACAGTCCTTGTACAGCAGCCGCTGGGTCGACTCCTGTTCACGACCCTTTCCTGCGTTTGTTCCCCCACTCTCTACTCCTCATATCTACTGTCTACTTCTTTAGCTGTCCTATCTTATAAAGGCAAAAAAGTCTTTTAAATGTACCCAAAGTCTGGTGAAGGGACCTTTAGCTACTGTGGTCCTTCTCTTCGGAACAAACTGCCTGCTGACATAATGGCCATCACTACTGTCTCTACTTTTTATTTTTAAAACTCATTCAAAACATATTCATTTTCTCAAGCATATGAATATGATGACTGTTGTGACTGGATGCATGTGCAGAATCACTTGCTGTTTGTTTGACTGCTGTGTCTGATGTAAGTTGGGTGTATCTGTTGTTTTCCTGTTTTATTTATTCTATTTATTTTTTTATTTTTTAAAATGTTTTTATGTGTGTAATTCTCCATGTAAAGCACATTGAGCTTACATGTAATGCAATGTGCTTTAGAAATAAAATTGCTATTACTTGACTAGAAAAGAAACTTAGACGTGATGGATCAAAAATGGAGCAGACACAGATCTGGTGGAAGTTGGCCGTTTGCCTTATCACTCAGCTGTGGGGGTCATGTGAAAAGACTTCGAAGAAACCTTCTCAGGTTACCCGACTTCAAAATAACAAAACTCTCCTTTTAAAGCTAAAAGCTCAATCCAAACGTCATCTAGACTTGGATCGTGACCTTTGGACTGACTGCAGTTTTTTCCACATCATATTAAAAGTACCAGGATTAGAATAGTTAGCTTCATCTTGTTGAAATGATTGCCCTCTAAGTTATGGTGCTGACTTTTTGGGTAGTTAAGCATTTTGCTGTAGTGTTCTAACATGTCAAGGTAGCAATCGAAATCATATTAAAATTGGTCATAGTTGTGAAAAAGTTGGATGGAGACAGTATTTCCCACTCATGTAGGCAATATTACTTTACTCACCTGGTTATCGCTGATGTCACTTGAGGCCAAATCATCAAACTGAGTCTCTGTTTGCCTCGGTCTGATATCAAAGGCTCAGGCAGCGCAGTTAGCGCTGGCTACACCAGTTTTCTTCAGCTTTGTTTTGAGGCAGAGATAACCTACAGCTCTATTATCCCTGTTGAGGTCAGGCCTGCTCTATGAAAGAGATGAATAAACATAAGGATTGAAGTCAGCAAAATGTAGGGTATTTTAAGCAAGCCAGCAGCATGCTTTATTAGTATGAGTAATTAGCATGGATATGCATACCAGTTGTTTTGCTCCTCCACCTTTGATGAGAGGGTTTCAGGGCGGGATAGCCAAACCAAAGATAGTAATAGCATGAGGCAGAGAGGGTGGTGAAGTGTGTGTGTGAAGCCTTGTTATTCCAGCTCTTACTCCCAGTAGGCTTAGTTCCTATTTCAATTAATCCCTAATCAAACCGGGAGCAGCTAACATGATCTGATTTGGCCTCTTCACATCGGGACGCTCTAATCAGTTTCCCCATCCAAATAGGATTTGGAGGCAGGCCAGAGGACACACACCTCCTGCGTTGTTGAGATTGTCCTCTGAGATATTATCACTCTATGACACGTCCTACCCAGCGACTCCCCGTGTGTTTTGAAGAGGGCAGTGTCAACATGAATAGTTAGACAACTCTAAACTTGAATGCAAGGTGATAGAGAGCACCGCAAGTATTCTGGCGGTGTTATCTGTCCTCAGGCGAGTTGGTGGCTCTAGAGTTTGTTCAGAGCCAGATAGCGGAGGTCTGGTGCCGACTGCATAATGTCTGCGGAGAGACGAGACCGTAAACAAAATCTGATGTATTATTCACACCTTGGCAAAAAAAAAAGGATGAACACTGGGGCCTGATGCTGTGATGTACGCTGACACCTCACATCTGCTAGCTAATGAGTCTGACTGCAACAGGGCCCTCTCATCAAGGGCATCAGTCGTCGCCCAACTGTGGGACAAGAGGAGAACTACAGTGCCTTAAGGCCCAGCTTCTGTTGCAATAAAGAACAACAAGCAGCTGCGAAGCACCAGGAGAGCACTTACATCAATCCATTAAGAGGCAGAGACGCAGCACGGGCGAGGAAATAAACACAGAGTACAGAGGAAAGTGGAGTTCAAGACGGAATTAAAGTAAACTAAGAGAGACACAGGAGGGGGAGCGGAAGAATGAAGAATGCACACCTACGAGGAATAAGGTGAAAATTAAAAACAGAGCTAAGAGTAGCTTGTTCATAAGTTCTGAGTGTTTTAATTGACGCTCACATTTTGCAGAAGTTAAAAAAGCAGCTGCTAATATAAGTGTAAAAACACTCAGTAAGAGAAGAGAGGATGTATCTCGCATTGTTCACAGTCTTATAACAGAAATATTCCAAATAATACAACCCTGACGACACAAACGTTCAAATGACAAGAGAGCGTCTGCTGCTGCCTCGTAAATTACGTTGACCTGAGGTTAATTTGGTGGTTCAGTGCCCCCTGGAGGACACCGCCTGATTTCACCTGTTTAATAATAAGTTTTGTGTTCACATTTATATCATCGTTATGACATTTCTTATTTAAGGACATTGCAAAGTATAACTGACTGACCTCCACCAGTCAAGAAAAAGGCAATCTCAGTACGTCAGAATTTTTGCCATCCGGCACCATCTACCACAACTTTAAATCTCTGATGGCACAGTTTTTAAATCTACAAGAATTAGTCATGAATATTTCTCACGTCATATAGTCATGCATCTTATTTAAAGGCACTGTAAGGAGCTTTCGTGCTCGAATTTTGTGTTGTGTTGATTCTGGTGACCTCTCAATGGTAGTGTTTTTCTGGTATCAATCAATCTTTATTTATAAAGCGCCTAATCGCAACAAATGTTATCTGAAGTCTCTTTCCAAACAGAGCAGGTCTAGACCGTACTCTATGTTCTATTATTAACGAAGACCCAACATCAAGACAGGATAAGATCCAGTCCCATCTTACAGACAGGACTCAGTCTGGTCTCATCTTAATCCACCATGAGCAGAGCACTTTGCAGCATTTAGCAAGTTACAGTGGCAAGGACAAACTTCCTTTAACAGGCAAACTCTGATTACTAAAGTGAGCAGACCTACATGTTTAACGTTAACCTGTCACAGCCCCGGTGTCATGATGTGTCCCAGTAAATGTCTGAATGTTGTACATATGCACACAGTTGAACTCTTTAGTACTCAAAGAGCAGGAAGCTTTCACGCTGCAGCATAAACATTCAATCCTGTTCATATGTAACAAGTTGACTCCTGCATTATGTTGTTAATGACAATAATGCTATGACACCTCTGGTTTAATCTGGCACACAGACACATGGTGTCATCCCTATGTTCCCACAGCCCAATGGTCCTACATTTCTAGGACATTTTCAAAATTAGGTCTTGTGTTCCTATATTTCCCGTCAATTTAAGCCCTATTCTCCCACAAGATTTATTGGAAGCACTTTATAGTAAATGAATGAATGAATGAATGAATGAGTCATTTTATAACGATCAGCAGCAGCAGAAATCGTCATAATCACAATAATTACAAGAAACAATAAAATAGGCTGATAGAAAAGGGTTTCGGCTGAAGCAGAGCTTATAGATGCTGAAATGTGGGAACATAGGCACAGTCCCAGACACACACAGAACCTCCACGTAAAGGCCCAGCCCGCTCCGGCTCCTACAGAAATAAAATCACAGCATCACATCCCGTGCACAGAAATTAGCATAACTTGCCGTGCACGTTAGCTAGCTCTCTAAGCACTAAAAATAATAGACATGACATGTGAATGAAATCAGAATACATGTAGATAGTAAAACACTTAATAACATCTTAGGGAGCAAAAGAATACACTAAACAAATAAATAATAGGATGGATTAAGATAATAACTTGAACTGAACACCTCTCCCTCAGGGGGAACATACGAAAGGGAAGAGGGGAGGGAGTTAAACAAACAGAAACAACCACAAAGAAGAACCTCACAGGAAGAAAGGGCTGTTCATCAAAACATGCAACTTTAACAAGTAATATTCAAACAATTGCAATGTATATATTATGTAATTATATCAACAAGGACCTGAAATATACAAGTATGTATCTGACCCTGTTACACAAAGACAGTTAGCTCTTTTAGCTAGCAGAGCCCAGGTTGTAGTTGAGTTTCTCCGTCTGAAACTGCAACAGAAAATGTACGTCTGTTTGATAATCCTGCTCCAGTATCAGACATGAGGACTAAACATTATAAAAAGAAAATTATCCAAAGATAAAAACTCCTCCTGCTTCATATCTGACCTTTCACTGGCAAACTTTACCAGCAGAGCTTGGCTTGGCTCTTTTCGTAACATTGTTTCTTGTTTATTTATTTGCACAATTAAAAGAAAATACATACAAAAAAAATAGCAAAGATAAATAATATAATGTGCAGGAAGAGGCAGAAAACTCAGAGAGTTTATTTGAAGCCTCCACCCAAATAATGTTCTAATATCAAAAATGAATTAAAAAAAACCTGACACATATAAAGACAATGGTTGATACTAAAAATACAATAACATAAGAATATACAAAATTAACAATTCATATAATTACAGTTATTACATCAACAGAATTCAAAAGTACAAAATTAGAATATGATGTGCATGGACACCTACTCTATGGGCCCGATCTACTAAAGGTTTGCGTGTATAAAAACACGTGCAAACTTGATTGTGCGCGCAAAGTAGATGTACTCACCGGGTGCACCGTGGATAGCGTCTTTCAAAATAGCACTCGCTATCCATTTAGCGTGTTTGCCTTCATGAATATGCAGAATACATGTAGATCATCAGAACGCGCAAAATTCTGGGAGGAGGAGATGCAAATGTGATCATTTAGCACACGCAATGTGATTTATCAAACCTGAAGCAGATAGCGAGCGCTGTTTTTGCGTCTATATTTAGCACGTTTGAAAGGCAGGTGCAAACTGGCACAGCGTTACGCACACATGGCTGCGGTCACTGTAAAGCTCATCATAACTTTACAACATGCTCGCCACAGCGGGGCTTACAAGCATTACCAAATGTTTTAGTCAATCAAACCAAGATAACAAAATAATAATAATAAAACAACACAAATTCAAAGCAGTTCAGCACCACGGATAGCGACCGCATCATTCTGACACCCACTTTAACTTTTTCATATAACGAGAGCACAGTAGGCCACTGTATCAACAGATATAAAGTTTATTAAAATTGGCACAGCGGCCCACATCTTCACATACAAACAAAAAAACAATATGGACTAGGCCTACTCACCACTGTTTGGACGAGCCTTAAAGCTGCTATGAGGAACTTTTGTTTTGTATCGATTCTAGCGCCCCTTGTGGACAAAGTGATACCTCTTATCTCTTGTCCTATACATGCAAAAGTAGTGTTTTCAAGAAAATCCTCAGCCTGTTGTCTTTTAACAGTCAACGTTACCAGGCAATGTGATTATTTTCCATGAAAACAGTCAATTAAAGGCTGTTTCTGAAGTGGTCTGGTCTGAAACCTACCCCCTCAGGGCAGTTTCAGGCATTAAAAATGACAACAGAGAAGGTGTCAGTGTTGTTGCTGATGGTCTCGTTTGCAATTGAAGGTCATAAAGAGGCATCAGTATCATTTTCAGTCTGTTTCTCAGCCAGTTCAAAACTCCTCACAGGGCCTTTAAGCTCTGCGGACTTGTCCACGATGCACTGTATGTCCATTTTCTTTGATCTGTCATTCTCAATAGATAACATGACATCTCCACTCAGTCTATTCTGTCCCATTGTGCTCATCAAAGGGTTTTTAGTTAGTTTTAACTCGGTGAATGAGCGCTCACTGAGCTGCGCCAGGCAGCTCTCCGTAACTCCTCATCTCGTGCTTGCAGCAGTGTGTTGGGGTGAATTGACTCAAACATGTTCCCAATTCCATTTAAGCTGGTGAATCTTTGGGACAGTTGCTGGATGATGATATCAGGCATTAAAAACATTCACCCGAAAGTTGCTCCCTGGGACGGTGAGGCCACTGTCTTCATCCAAGTGACGCCTAACTTTTCTAGAGCAAGACTGGCAGAATAAGCCTCATCGAATCGCTCTCTAAACTCCATCAAAACACTGATTGCGTTTTGGAGTAGAGTAGATGCGTTTATTTCATCTGCAAATCTTCTGTTTTTTCTCACAGCATTCACCTTTTCACAGATGGCCTCCCAAATCGCGTTTCTAACACTGAGATGTCTCTGCTGGAGTTCACCGATGTGTTTTTTTCCCTCCTCCACAAAGACCTCCAACTCCATGGCTTCAAACTTAATTTATCGCTTAAGACCACTCTGCTCTCTCAAACTCTCCATGGTGACAGCCGATAGTACACGCAAAATCTTCGTAAAATAGGGCGGTCCACACCAGTTTTGCACTTGTTATCATTTGCGCACGCAGTCTTAGTAGATCACCCGCAACACGCCCAGAAATAGCGCATGCAAAATTATTATTTGCACACGCAAATTAGCGCTCGTTATTTGGGATCGTAGTAGATCAGGCCCTATGAGTATTTGGTTGAGCATGATGAGTATATTAAGTAACAGTAGTTAAAAGTTTTTTCAAACATCGTTTATAACATTTTAAAGATAAACAGTTTTTCATTACATGGGAATAAATATTCCAGAATTTGCTGCCCCTGAAACGCATCGAGAATTGACTTCTACAAGTAAAACATTTAGGAGGATGAAGAAATAAAGTTTGACGAGTTGAATAAGAGTGGACCTGTGAATTTAATTTGAAGAAAGACTTGAAGTGATCAGGGATATTCCCTTCACGTTGTATTTTATACAAAAAAACACATATTTGAGAGATACTGATGTTATAGATATTAAGAAGCTGGAGTTTCTGAAACAAAGGAGCAGATGAGACATGTGGCTTCGATCGAGTTGCCATTCTAACAAAACGTTTCTGAAGGAGCAAAATTTTATGGAGTCATAGGAAAAGTACAACCCCAAACTATATTACAATATGAAAGATATGGATAAATTAGGCTGTAATAAAGAGTAAGGAGACAGTTTGTGGTAACAAGATGACTAATCCTTCTTATTATACCAAGAGATGTATTACTTTTTCTGCTAACCCAATCGATTTGTTCTTTCTAACTGAGATTCTCATTAACAAAAACTCCAAGGAATCTAGTAGCTGATACCTGAGGCATCTCAACAGAGTCAATATGAATTTTAGACAAATCCTTAGAGTATTTTTATCTGACACTAAAAGTCAGTATAGAAAAATAAACTATCGTGTTGCTGATGCTCTCGTTTTACTAAGTAGGTCATGAAGAGGCATCAGTATAAGAGTGAGACTGTTTAAAACTCTTCACGGTGCCTTTATGGAAGCGCTTAAAGGTACCAAAAGTTTGTCTAAAACCCAGCCGCTGTGGATGCCAGCGCTGCTATCAAAAGCCAAACAACCCGAACAATGAGAGTTTGGATTGACTTATGGCTTAATCCTGATTGTAGCACATAAGTAGATGACATCTCCTTTTCCCAACTGAGGTTTGTGCTATCTGCCAAAGCTGGACGAAAAGAGAAACTGTTCAGTCTTTCAGTCTCTCTGTTATCATGTTGTGCTCATTGTTCACAGTAAGAACTCTTTGGTAATACTGGATGCCAGTGCCTTTTCATATTGGTTTGTCAGAATGTAACACTATTATAACACCACAGAGCTGTTGGCTCACTGTGATCAGTTTAAGAGAAATGGAGTTAAGGGCAGCATTAAATTCTGCCTTATTGTTAGATAAGAAAACATTCTGCCTGCTGATTTTGTGACGACCTTTGATTGTAAGATTTAAGCACAAAATGTCAAGCCTTAAAAAGGAACACAAAATGTTCCAGGAGGTTTATATCACTTCAAAAAAGCAACTACACTTCAAGAATCTTGTTCTTGTTCATCTTAAGATCAGGATACATGAAACAAACATGCCGGGATTACAAGTTAAACTACTTCAGCGCTTGATCACTTCAAGGTAGAGTTTCTTTCTGAGGGCTTAGATGCACATTCACTCAGAAACAAGCCAGCATTGCTCATCTTGCGATTCTTACAAGTGGTCGTGTGCATCAAAGCGTGCTTCTTCTCCCGCAAAGTGCACTGGAAAACAAACACCCACTTCACTCAACACTCAAAACATGAAGCATGGAGGGAGAGCGAGTAAAGAGAGCACCTCATTTATCAAACCCCAGTTGGCCACCAGTGGGTGGGCATCACTGTCAAAAGGCCAATTAACAAGAAGCCCATTGTGAGCACCGCAGAGCAGCACAGGAGAGAGTAACCATTAGCGGAGATTCATCATTAGGAAATAATAGGACCAGAACGGGAAACACGTTTCACGTCAGAAGTGAGGGCTATTTCTATCTGAAGAGTGGTGTGACTCTCTGATGATCCCTTTAAAACTTCACCTTTAAAATGAGCTTGGACATTTCATGTGTAGAGAAATTGTTCAACAGCAGATACTTGATGAATCTAAAGCTTAGGCGTGTCCGATGTTCCTCCTTGTCTTCATCTAAAGTGACAGTAGTGGAGAAACGATCCTGAAGCTCCCACATGAATACAGGCAGGAGGAGAATCAGGGAGATTTCTAACAGGGAGTGATCAATACAGCACAAAGAATATCAGTCCAGAACACAGACGAACAGAGATGGGCTTTAGTCTTCGAGGGCAGCAGGGATTTCAGTGTTTTGGGAGACAGTTGCCTTCGTACAACGTGTCTTTTGTTAGATTATTTTGTCTATTGTAAAAAAATTATGATTCCTCTGGCCCTGAGGCAGAGGTGGGGGATTTGTAAGTGCTCGCTTCAGTATGTTACTGTACTGAATGTGCTTTAGATGAAGCTGTCAGGGAAAATAGTTTGTGCAGATATTTGAGGAACTTTGAAAATCTGTTTTATTATTACTCTGGGCTCCAATAATGGAGAGAAGGAACGGCTATACGCAAGATAAAAGGTCTGAAGGATTTTTAGTTGTTTGCTAAATGAAAGCATGATTTTAAAACACTCTAATATTTCTACTCATTCACCAAACAGCAAAAATTACAAACCTACACACGATCACTTTGATAGTGCTTTTTTTATACTCTATTCTCACATTTATATATCTTTATACGTTTTATGTTCATATTTCTATATTCCTGTCTTTGAGAGCTCATGCAGGTTTATTGCTGCATGTCCTTGAGGTACAGTCATTGGATTCACAGACGGTTTGTACGAGCATGTGTCAAATAAAGAGCGAGTATTTTAAAGAGTTCTAGGAAATGTTTCAAGGTTTCAGGTTTTATTCAAGAGGGTCTGTGTGAGGTATGTTAGAACCACAGACTGTATAAAACATGGATATTAGTATCTCAGTGACATCACCCATTCGTTTCTGTAGAGGGGTTTTTAAGCCAAACAATTGGAAAAGCTGGCTCAACCTGACCTTCAGTGGACCCAGAAACAGACAAAGAGGGGGAGCTGAGGCAGGCGTTTGGCCCCCTGGCATACATCTACATCACAGCTGCCTGTTAGTCAACTCAGCCACACCCTTAATTATGAAAGTCTATGAATTACTCTTAGTCTTAATATCTTTAAAATGTAAAAGTTATTATAAAAAATCCTCCCCTGTGCAGTATGTACAAATAAAGAAAGGTTATTCAGACCATAACTGTGTCTCGAACCAGGCTGTAAACAAGTGGACACTTGCACTTCTGCTTCGGCTTTATTTTTCAACACCAGAGGTTGCTGCTTTGTTAGAATGGTCCCCGTATGGAGAAGCCAGCTAGAGTTACTATACAAACGCTAAGCTACATTCTGCGGCTGCTAGGGCTACAAGAAACAGATAACTTTAGCAACTAAAAAGTGCAGCCTTATCAACCTAAAGGTAGAACAGAATTGCTTCACCGGAGTGAATGTTTTCCATCATTTTCCGCAAGTATTCTAAGTGACAAATTCCACCAGATCCATGTCTGGTCCGTCTCCGATCCGTCACAGCACCAGAACTGATAGGTTTCTATTCTAGTCAATGTGTTAACTTCAACTGGATCTGCTCCGTTGCGTTTCTGATCCAGCAGGTCAGAGCGCTCCAGATCAGAAACGCAAGACTTCTGTTGTAGCCAGATGCCGGAGCACCACGCATCAATCTCAACAGAGCAGATGGAGCAGGTTAATTTTCAGAATAAAACACTCTGTTATCACCAGATACAACAACAAACCGTCATGATGAGCTGAGCCAGGCCTGGAGTCAACAGGTCAGAGGTTTTCAGAGGACCAGAAAGACAACATGGATGAGGAGAGGAGGAGGAGAATCCTTGATTCAGTTACTATACCAGGAAAACCTTGGTCACATGACTCCAGCAGTCATGGTGTTGACTGCTGGTCTCGTCCAGGTGTTGAGGGAGACATGTGGATGTGGACATGTGGATCGGAGACAGACCAGACACAGATCTTGTGAAAGTCCGATGTAAGAGGAGGAAAGAGTATCCCAATAAATAAAATTTCTTCAAGAGTACCAAATTTGAACACAGCAAATCTTTTAAGTAATGTCAAAAGCTATCAAAGCATCAGTATCCTCAGCTAGCATCAGCATCAATAAAACATAAAGTACCTTAGAGGTGATTTGAGAACTGTCGAAAGACAACCCGAAGCAAGAGCATGTGATGACAAAGTCACTGAATTTACAGTACCTGATGATGATCCACCTTTTTCTGTATCCATACCAGCCCTGTGTGATATGGTCCCTGCAAACATTCACAGTCTGATCCACAACAACATCAGTGAGGAGAGTACAGAACTGATGCATGGACTTCTGACGTGAGTCCAGTGAGTATACTGAGTGTGACGACCCAGCTGCTGGATGGACTGAAACATGAAAAAGACATTACTGCAGCTCAAGAGTGCTTCAGTTTGCAGAGAACAAAATAAATGACAGGTGAAGAGTCAGAGCTGATCCTTGTTTTGTGCGTTAAATAGAGTGAATTATCAGTATCCGATCAGTATAAGCCCTCAGGAGCAGGTTATTAATGTCAGTTATCAGCTCAAAGTAATCCATATCAAGCTTATCTAGTTTTTAATGAAAAGGTAGGAACACCAGAGTTATAAAAAATAGTTGAAAAGATAACATAAAAAAAGCAACAGTTTGCATATTTTTTCATTCATATTCAAACCATAAACCCAGTGATCATGGTGAGAGCCAGAGAGGAGGGATTCTTTTTTAACTGGACTTGTGTGGATCAATGCTTGGTGTGGAGAAGTTGTAGAAGTAGGCATCAGGTATTTGGACCTCGAATTCTTCACTCCAAGAAAAACAGGGGGTAAAGGTGTCACAAAAGATCGAACAATCCCTGAAAATCTTCTTCAAACCTCACTGAAGGACTCTGATCCCAAGGTGACTCAAGTGCTCTGTGTATTTGCTCTAAAAACTCTTAATAATTCATTCATGAACAATCTTTAAAAAAGTAAATGTCAAGCACTTGGCCTTGGAGCCCTGAACAGAAGTGACAAAAAACTTTGTCCTTCCAAACTTTCTTTTCTTGGTTCAACAACACAGACCTTTCTCCGGGTCCACATAGAAAATTAGCTTTTCAGGCAGCAAGTGGGTGCTCGTGTGTGAGTGTGTACATGTCTCTGTTTGTGTTGCTGTGACCTGGCTTTGCAGGCGCTCCAGGTCGAGGTTGCATGTTTTGTCCCCCGGAGACGTGGGCTGATTAAGAGGCTTTGTAACATTTAATGGCTTTGTGGGCCGGTGAGCTCCACACCGACTATTCAACCAGTGACAACAGACGTCCTGTTCTCTTCTCTTCTCTTCTCTTCTAAGGAGGCACACTCCTGAAACAGCAGCTCCTGTACCTCTACTGCACCAATCACCGCAAGCAACTTTGAATTCCCCCCACACTCAGACACGTACACATCAGCTGCTGCAGTCTTTACAATGCACTCTCAATTCTCTCCATTGCGCTTTCATCTCAGACTCTGTACTCCTAACTTCTTTTTCTGTCTCTCAAACTTCTGCTTCATGCACCTTGTTTCTCTTCTCTGCATCTCGCCGTGTGTTTTCCTTCACTCCTGATTTATTCTCCAGGCGTTTCTGGCTCTAATATACATATACACACTGCTCTCTGTCTCTCTCTAGGTTTCTGTCAGACCTTGTCAGCAATATAACCTGTCAAAGCCAGTCACAGTGATCAGCTGTCACTCAACCTGACATCAGCCTGCTGACTTGCAAGCATAAATCAAGAGGAGGACGAGGTGTGTGCATATGTGAGGCCTCTGGAAATGGGAGGAAATATTTAAGAGGGTCATACAGTGATGCCTCCTACGCAACAACTGCAGAAGAAACTGTTTCAACAAATTGTGACAACTTTTACATTCAGCACGTTTATAGTCAGAGAAAGTTATCCTACATTTGGTTTATCTGGGAATAAATTCCTTACCAAAAAAAAATGTCTTCACCAATGAGCTCATAAAGGTGTCTAATAAAATATTTTGACTGAACTCCTGTAGGAAAAACAGTGACAGCTGCTGAAAAGTTCAGATACCCAAACCTTATTCATGGAAAGTTGAAAATGTTTCCCTTTGGCATTAAGCAGCAAGTGAGGGGTCACACTAATGGCCAAATTCCCCCGGATCCATAATTAAAGCGGGAAAAACTCGGTCCCATGACCCCAGCTGCCCTGCGGTCCTGCTCCATGCTGCATTCTGAAAACACAACCGGGGGGTGTTGATGGACAAGAGAGCACAGAGATGGACCAGACACGGAACTGGTGGAAGTCCCGGGTAAAGGTCTTTGGGATTCTTTATTGATTGCTGGTATTTGCTTTGCACCAAAACCACTCCATGGTGCAAAAACAACCACGCCCACTTTTACACATGTATTCAAAAGTAGCATTATTTGTTTGTTATGGATTTTCTTACGTGACTTTAGTTGAAATCTTTTTAGATGTGTTATTACAGACTACATTGTTCAAGAAATGTTTTGGTGAGCAATTTATTAAAGATTTTCTCAATATTCCTTGACGATTAGAAATGTGCAGATATTGAGGTATACGACACATTTAGTATCCTACTTAAGTGGATGCAACATGTAAAGATAATGGAGCACACTATGCACAAATACAACAGTCCATAACTACGTGGCTCATTTCTGCTCCCCTTTCATACAAAAGTAGATCCATATGTATGAAACAGACTGTATAAATAATGGACGTAGTATCCGTGACATCACCCATCTGTTCCTGAGCGCTATTTTGAAGCCTAGCTAACAGCTATGTGGTACCGCCTGTCAATCAAGTTAGTCATGTCTTTATTTGGGCAAAAACTCAGAATCTTGATATCTTCTGAACCAGTGTATTAGAAAAAAATCTGCCGTAAAATGATATGCTGATAGAGAAATTAGCGTTTTGAACCAGACTGTAAACTTGTTTATTAATACTGCAAAGATCATCTCTTTTGAATTGGTGTCTAAGTGATTTCCAGTGTTTCTACAGCCATCCTCAAGTGGATTCTCTATGAACTGCAGTTTATAACACTTCCGCATGGGCTTCATATTTTGAGACCAGAGGTTGCCACTTGGTGTTAAACAGTGTAATCGTCATAACTCTCATACTTCTATGTATTCTTTACGTTGGAATGGATGCTAAGCAATACATTCAAAAGAGGGCACAGCTCAGAATCAAAAGTCATCCCAAAGAAGAAGAAAAAGAGTAAACAGCTCCGGACAAAAGCAAGCATGGCGACAATGGAAGAGATGTTAATAATACATCTATATAGAGACAGAAAATTTACAGACACACTGCAGACACTGTGCTCTGGGAGGTCATTACTTCACAATGTGTGGACGGAGAATTTTTCTTCAAAGAATGATGGGTTACAATGTCTTTGGTTTGAAGTTAGCTTCACTGCCCAACACTGCCCCAACATTTAGTCCTTATTTGCAAGCTTGCAGAAAATGTGCAGTTTCGGATTCAATTAATCCGAAATGAACGCAGAATACAGACCAAAGGCTCCATCCGTATGCGTATCTAATGTTGAGCATAACTGAGCCTTCAGGGGTTACCTCTGCAATCAAGCAGGGGCTAAACTCAACTTGAACTTACTCAACATGTTGCCTCATCTCCCTGTTGGCACTCTTGATGTGTAAGGAAGTTAAGAAAGGTGAGAAAGAATGATTAAAATGAAGAGAGATCAATAAAAGGGGGTTTTGGGGGGTTCTTGCAGTGGGATTGGTTGATGTTTTCCCCTGCAAAAAAAAAACAATAGAGTCATTAGGAGAACACATTCATGTGCCCGGGTACGAGGGTGTAGACTTTGGATGTGCATGTTTAGCAGTCAATCTCAGGCAATCAGATTAAGAACACTTTACAGACCAAAGGTTATCTGTGTATGCCATATATGTGTTTATGTTATGTATATGCGGATTTAACAATAACTAATAAAACAAGCAATTAAAATACGAACACTTTTAAAGATCTGAACCTTTTTTAAAAACACGAGTCATGACTGTTTGATCTTCTATTTTATCCTGTCAAAGATGCTCATCATTATCATGGGTTTAAAATGTGTTTTCATTTTCAGGCTACAGTACATGTGTATTTATTTTAACTTGCCCCACAAAAATGGACCTGAGCGTGGTTCACAGAGTTTGTTTTCTCTGTGTGTAAGAGTGAGATCTGCCAGCATGAGACCTAGAATGACTTACAAAGGTGGTGTTGGTGCTAGCAGGGATGACCTTGCTACACATCAGCAAACTTCAGACTGGCTCTGAAGTAAAAGAAGCAACATGAGGCACACAGTGAGCACACAGTCTGGGATGGGTGAAATAGAAAAATAACTCTCACAACTGAAAGTTTGTTTTGGGGAAAGTTCAGAGAAAGTTTCATGTCTAGAAACTTCTCAAGCTCAACCTCCATGAGAAAAGTGAAAAGTCGATAATGCTATAAATACACACCGACACAAACACAATGGTTCTGTCCCACTACAACTTTCATAACAGTTTTACAACATTATATTGCATCAAACTCGGGACCCATTGTCTATCGTCTCACACATCCTCTGGGAATGAGGGACGATTTTTGGGGGGCATTTCAGTGCAGCAAGCAGTTACCGATAGACTCAAAGCTTGATTTGAAAGGGTAACTGGACTTGGTAGAAATTGGTTGAAGACTTCTCACCTCTCCTCTGAAAGGATTCTTCAGTTCTGACAAGACTGGGGATGAAGCTAGAAAATATTAAGCCTCCAACAGTTGTTGGTGTGCTAGGGTCGTCACATCGGGTTAACTTGGCGAACGACTCTACTAGCAACCCCATGTCACTATTTCAGCACACCAACGACTGTTAGAGGCTTATATTTTTTTGCTTCATTCCCAGTCTGGTCAGAACTGAAGAATCCTTTCGGAGGAGAGGTGAAACTTCCTCAAGAATTTCTACCAAGTCCAGTTGCCCTTTCGCATCAAACTTTGAATTACCATGACCTGAAAGACTGACCCGGGACTTCCACCAGATCCTTGCCCAGTCCGTCTCAGATCTGCTCTCTCGTCCATCAAAACCCACCGGTTGCATTTCAGAACTCAGCACGGAGGAGTCATGTGACCAAGGTTTTCCCACAGTAATCACTGAATCAAGGATTCTCCTCCTCCTCCTCTCCTCATCCATGTTGTCTTTCTGGTCCTCTGAAAACCTCTGACCTGTTGACTCCAGTCCTAGCTCCGCTCATCATGACGTTTTGTTGTTGTAGTTAAGTGAAATACGATCTGGTGATAACACAGAGTGTTTTATTCTGAAATTTAACCGGATGTTTTCATTTTGTTTTGGTGCCTGGCTTCCTGTCCCGCTCCATCTGCTCTGTTGAGATTGATGCGTCGTGCTCCGACATCTGGCAAAAATAGAAGTCTTGTGTATCTGATCTGGAGGGCTCCAACCTGCTGGATCAGAGACACAGCCGGAATGCAACAGAGCAGATCCAGTGGAAGTTAACACATTGACTAGAATAGAAACCTATCAGATCCGGTGTCGTGACGGATCGTGACAGACCCAACATCCGGTGGAATTTGGCTGTGAGAACCTTCACAGACTTACCAATACACAAATCCCAACATTCTTCACTGCATTGTTTACAGTCCAATCAGCAACTTGAGAAGTGACCATGTGTTCAGATCAGCAACCTTAATTCATTTCTTCACTGTTTTCTGGTGAGTCTCAGTAAATAGCATGTTACCCTCGGACTTTGCTCTGTCTTACATCAGACATTTGAACCCAATAACGATCAGACTTTTCTGACTGAACAAGTGGACTACAAACAGAAACCAGAACATTTCTCATTCTTGAACCCATACCTCAGACGGTTTCTACATTTTTATGTTGAATTAGATTATTAAGGCACCAAATTAGCCCAATAAATCCAGCTACATGTTATGCTACAACTAAAAGTGTCTCCATATTTGTGCATCATCCAGAGTACACAATATATTTCCAATGTGAAAGAGTTTTAAATGAAGTCATACACTGCCCAAGAGGTATATATTAGCCTCTCTCCCACAGTTAGACCGATCCAAAGTGTCACCTCATTACTGTTTGTTTTGCTTTATTGCATTCAAACCTCTATGGGATATATACACCATGTTATAAGAAGGCAAGAAAGCTCTTTATCTTCTTAAGCACACACACACAAACACACAAAGAGAAATCAGTCGTCAAGGGACGTTACACTGGATATCAGTGTTAACACAAGTAATTGCCTTCTGGTTCGGGAGCTTGTGAGTGTTAATCCAGCTCAACAAAGTTTGCTCTTCAGTGCGTGACTCAGAGAGCGCTGTTTTATCTGCACTCTTGGTTCGGCTGCTTCTGCCAGGACGTCACGCAGTGTGTGCTGCGTTCGTCTTCCAGTTGATAGCACGACACAGAAGGTAACTCACTCTAAAAATGAAGTGAATTTATCATCTTTGAGAAACAGGGAAATAAAAAGTCCCACAAAACTGCTGATATTAAGACAAATTCTGCGTCTAGTGTGTGCGATAAGGAGTGCGGTGAACCTTTTTAAAAACCAAATCTCATCAAATAAAACATTATCACATTTCTCTGTTGGAAGCAGACAATGGTGGAATTACTATGCCTACAGCAGCTGCGGGGTCTCTTATCTTTTATCCTCCCGATAAGATAAAACATTTTCTCATTTCCTTTGTTTTACATTTCACACATTCAGAGACAAGGTGATCTCTCCTGGAGGTGTGAGCTCCCATGTTAAGCAGCCAGTTACCGACAGGAGAAGATGTCATTCATTATGAAAAATGCTTAATGAGATCTTCCCTGCGATACCACCCTGTGATTTGAAACTACACCTTCCTGCCTTTGAATTTTTAATCAGGATATTAAATATTTAAGATATGAATAAAGACTGAGTTGACAAAGCAATTAGATATTGACTGACCTTTTCGGGTGTGTTTGGTATTCTGAATCACTCACTCAGGATTCATCTTGCGGCGGTGAGGAGAGGAAGAAACGGTTAAAGCAGGACAGATCTTTAACAATCAATCAGCGCCTGAGGAGTGCAGCGGGCTATCTCCAAGGATTCTTGCGTAAGGCAACGAGGCTCAGTGATATGAAATGCAGCCATGCCAAGTATGAGAAGTTATAGGAAGATGTGGAGATGCAAATTAGTTGTTACTTTTTCTGTTTTATTTTGAAAGTCTAACATCTTCCATCATTTCAGTTCTCATTTTCCCTGGTTCCTTAAATATCAGCACCCATTTTTCCTCAGCGGCAATCTCTGGTGTTAAAATAAAGGAAGTTAAAGTGGCACTACCAAAAACTGCAGTTCTTCAAGTGTCCACTTGAGGCAGCCCCTAAAAGTGAGTCCTCATTATGTCCCATATTTAAATGTTCCTTTTTGCAGCATGAATAGACAAGTTTAGAGCCAGGGACAAAAACAGTTTTGGTTCCTTTAGTGCATTTATATATTTATGATAACTATAGAGAATTAATTTTGATATATGACTCACCCTTTTCAATTATATAAAGCCTAAAGTATGACTGGCATGGTCACAATGAGAGACAGTTAAATGCTGCCGGCTCTCTGCTGGACAGCAAACATAAAGAGTAGATAAGTCTGCACACCGGAAGCTGCTCCAATATGTATTTAGTGAAACATATCACTGAATGCATATTGGAGCAGCTCCTGGTGAGCAGACTTACAGTATCTACTCATTATGTTTGCTGTCTCTGTCCAGCTTCCACTACCTCAGGTTCTGTATGTGTGTGCCCCCTCTATCCTTAATTCCCTACTGGACAGCAACAAAGCAAATTTCTTCCCTTCTCCTCTTGGCTGTTTGTGTTGTTGGTTGGATGTTTTGACATACAGACCTTTCTGCAATGTCGCAGTGCTTAAGTCCAGGACTCGTGACTCCACTCAGAGTTCGACTCAAACTCAAGTATTGACTGACTCAGAAAAGGGAGAGGAGGATTCAGACATATTTATTGATGAAGACTTTGTTTATTTTATTTCTTTATATAAGTAGGCTTGGGTTCCTCAGATTCGAGGATTCAATAAGAAACATGCTTTTCGGTTTCTCCTCTCCGTTCCCAACAGAGACATCAATCTTCCAGGATTAAACCTGAAAAAGAATTCTGCAATCCACAGAAAGTTTTTCTCATCTGTCATGACCTGCTGTGTCGGCGTAACATTCGTCACTTGTGACGCAGCAAGTCGACAAAGTCACGAGTAGAGGATCATGGCGGACCGCAACAAACGATCTAAAGTTTGGCCAAGCTTCATTAAAAATGATACCGACACAGTGAGGGAGGAAACACAAACATTATCACATTTACTGCCACACAGCATGAATCTGAGGGAAACTCTGTCTTCAAAGTGCTGTGGTCTCACGTTCATAAAAACGCCCCTGTCACAGCTGTTGTAACGTCCTGTCACACTCTGGTGCAAAACACAGCTGAGCTCACGTTCACATTAATATAGAACTAAACAAAGCTTGTCTACAAATATTTTTAAAATATTTGTTGTCCACCTGGGTCCTATGAGGGGTCCCTGTCATGCAGAAACTCTGTTCACTTCAGAGATGAAGGGCGAGATGAATGAGGAGGAAGTGGAGGAAAGTGTCCATGCAGTGGAAGATTTGTGGTGAAGGGGTTACACCTCTTTGCAACCGTTTAGTCTCCAGCATTTAGGAATGCAAATGCATTATATATGATGTTATTTTTTCAGATTCTAATTTGATTTTGTCATATTTTTCTTTCATTTATTTAAATAATGACAGTTAGTAAGTTTCCTTGATCTATCCTGATAAGAAAGAAAAATGTTTAATGAAGGAAACAGAATAATCCACGTCACAGTTAACAGTTCACTTTGAGAGCCGAAACAATTAAGGCAGGCTAACTTTTGTTCATGTAGTATTCATTAATTTTTTACTGTCCAAAAATAACAAATCCATAAGAACCGGAATCATTAAGCGGAACCGGAATCAAAAGCTGAATCAATAAAATCGAAACAGTACCCAACCCTATGTATAAGGCGCTCATAATTTATTCAATTTCCAGCAGGTGCCAGCGAGTGGGTTTATGTGCTGTCTTGTGCAACAACTCTTGCCAGGATTCCTAAAGCTTTGCAACAAATTGTGCATTATTCTTATAAAGATTTTACAGAAAATGCAGGAAAGAGAAACATATTGGGTTTTTGATAAAGATCCTTCAAGGAGAAGACGGGTGCACCGAGTAAAGTCAGTGAGATGCTACAGAAGCCTCTTTGGACTGTTGATTTTGCTATCGTTAGCCATCTTCTACCAACATTTATAATCCAAGATGTTTGGTTTGTTATTCTTTTGATTAATAGCTGGGGGGTTTTATTAGACGCCTGTAGTGATCAGTGTTGATCAATGTGTGTGTCTCGTCTTCAGCAGTGGCACATCACTGTCGCTTAATTGAGGATTTAAACCTCCAGACACACTGGGATCAATCAGAATCTGGTGCGAAGAAATAAAATGTGTTTTCTGCACACCCAAAAGGTTGACCTTCACACAGTGAGTAGTTTAGAGTGAAACAGCGCTCATCTTTAGAAATCCTCAGGTGTTGTGGACTCTGATTATACTTCGGGGAATTTGGGCTTCAGCTCTGACTCAAGCTTTGGTGACTCGACTACATGCTGGCCGTCTGCGAAGTCTAGGCTTGAGCATTTTCTGAGTCAAATCCTCTTGTTGTCTTGATATTTTTGAGCCAAGATGAAGGTATTCTGAGCTCGCCAGAACCTCAGTGTTTATTGTACTGATATGAACTGCCAGTGCATAGGAGCCAAGTAGCACACAGGAGACTGAAGAGCTCGCAGGACGACAAGAGGACCAGATATTTTGTAGTGAAGGTCATGAGCCAGCTGCCCTCTCACCAGACGTTCAGGAGAGTAAGCGGTGAGTCTGTGACATTCCAGGAGCTTTCTGGGTTTCTCTAGCCTGAAAAATAAACAGCCATAATCAGTCAGCATTACAAATAGCATCTCACTGGGGAACATGCAGGTAAAATATCTCATCCACTAGCTATGATTGCTTAGTGCTTCCCAGCCCCTCGCTCCTCTCTTTAACTCCTGGCTCCAGAGAAGCAACATGGCAGCAGCCAAACACCAAGACTGTGTTTCATTGTACACAGTTGAGAAACCAATGAGTGATATCCCTGTGGACACGTCTATCAATATACTAACTATATATGTTTCTTCCTCCTTACTCTCAGCTACTTCTAATTTTTGTTTTCTACACTTTTTCACTCTGCTTGGTTCTGTGCCTGTTACCTCGCTGCATTTGTGAGATGTTTCCGACTAAACTTGTCTGGCCTTTTGCCAGTAAAGACTTTTTGAACCCTGTGACCTGTACCAGTGATGTTGCTAGATAAGCATCCAACATCTCTGCCGCATTCAAATCCAAAAGGATTGGGCACCAGTGGCCTAGTGGTCTAAATGCGCCCCATATACAGAGGCTATAGTCCTTGTTGCAGTGGTCGCTGGTTCGACTTTTTGCTGCATGTCTTCCCCCACTCTCTACTCCCCACATTACCTGTCTCTCTTCAGTTGTCCTATCAATAAAGGTATGACTTTAAAATCCAAAAGGACTCTGTATCTTAAGATCATGATATGGGAAAAACACACACATATGCAATATCTTCATAAAGTCCTTGTGTGTCAGAAAACAAACGTTTGCACGGTTGTGCTCAGGACAGGTGGAAAGAGAAGCAGCATGAGTGTGGATCACTTGCTCACCAGCTCACTCTCTCTATGGGAAGAGCTATCTGACATCATAACACCACTCAGTAGGGGTGTGTGACACCACACATTTTGGTTTCAGTCATGTTATTCTGACAAATCACATAACTGAAGTAGTATAAAGACATCAGGCTGACTGGCTCAGAAACGACCCTGTTTAAAACACGTTAGTAAACAGAATCTCTGATGTTAGTTTGGACAGAGGAGACCAGAAACTAAAGCCACTAAGAAAAACTTCATGTAGTGTTTTGATTTATGTTATCCCTTTTTACAAAGAGTTGTGCCTTTTCTCCCTCCTTATCTTATAGAGCTCTCAAATAGAAGAGATGATCCTGCTCTGCCTTACCCTGTTACCAGCCAGATCCAGTTTGTACCTGAATGCTCACCTGTGTCATTTTAACATTTATTTCATTTGATAGTTTATTTTGGAGCTTTTTCTGTCACAGCAGAGACACAATTTTCATTTTAATTTAGTGTCTCATGCAAACGCTACTGCTGTTATTGATGAACTTCTCTGAATCAGACTTTTATTCCTTTCATTTCAGCTGCATTTTAAACATACAGATGCAAATATGACCATTAATAATAACCATGTAATGCCATCAAACAAGAATTGAACACTACAGTTTCTCAAGGAAATAAAGGTTTATTGGAGACCTGCTCAGTATCTCAGAGACTAACTCAAATCACCACCTATGGGTCCTGGGAGACTCAGATTGAAAACATAGTAACATCACTGCTGCACATCTTTGTGTTTCAGTCTCAGATTTGTCTGGCACCATGACATTTAATGATCGAGGCACTTTTGAAACCTGACCACCTCAGTGCTAAATATTTAACCTATTATATTTTCTAAGACATTAATGAAGGTGTTAAACAAGATCTTGGTTTGTAATCAAATGTCGAAGAAAAGAACATTTGAAACTTAAATAGCAACAAGCCCTGCTGTAGCTTGTCTGCCATGCAAAGTATACTTTCGGCTGATTTCCTGCTGTCGTCTTTAAAAAACGACGAATGTAATAGAGCATTTATTCACTTACAGCTAATGCAATGAACAAACCTTGCAGCCAAACAAAGATGATCCAGAAGTCAAGGCTATCGGGAGCCTTTTCCGAACACTCGCTAATGGGCTCGCAGACGTGGGGACCAATTAGATTGGCAGCTATCCAATTTTCTCTTACATAAGCAATTACAGTAGAGCCTCTTCATCCGCTGCTCTCAAGATGAGAAGCTGAAGGAGGGAAACAGCCAAGCCAGAGTGTGACGTCTGAAGGTCCCTCGTAGCGGTCAGCACCCGAGGTCCCTCAGGGAGAGGACCAACACTGTGATACTTGACCTGGGCTTGAGCTGGGTGACAAAGTGTAGAAGGAGGCAGGCCTATTAGCAGCCACATGAAGTAGGCAAGTCAGACCCGAGTCCATGACTCAGGCTGACACCAAAGATGAAGTTTTTCACACTGAGTGCCACCTCACCAAGTATGTTACAGCATGGCACTTCACAGCTTTGGCTCTGACTCACATCCAGGATAAAGGCAGAATGTTTTCAGTGGGGAAGAACAAATTTTCAGGACTATAGACAGAGAGCTGTTCTGTTTCTACCCCGGAAACCAGAGGTAAGAGAAGCATCGGCTCCACCTCCGGATGATTTCAGTTTTATCAGCCCATCAAATGGCTGTTACGTCTTCTCATTTGGAGCAGAGATTTGAGGTTTGAGGTCCATACTGCGCCTTATGGTCTGCTGATTAGGCCATTATCATCTATTAGTGGGGTGGAACGACCAATTTCCCCATTTGGATGGAGGAGCCTGGTGGCCATGGTATTAATGACGGTAGCAAATTAGGCGACAAGCGAGGGAGTCAGTGTCTGGAGGTGGTTATGAGGGACGAAGGTTTCTGCTGATTGAGGGACATGAAGTCAATTTTAAGTCATTTTAACGTATGCTATTTATTTCATGTATGTAACATGACTCCGCTTCCATATTTTAAAGTTTCTTTGTGGTGTAGTATTTTATTTTGTCTTTCTAAACTTCAACAAAGCAAGAGTTTTTCAGCAGCAACTATGTACTAATCACTACTTTGCAGACCAAGAAACGCTAATGTTTGGTTGGTTGCTGCTTGTTTGTTGATACCATTGAGGGCGTATTAATATGTGTGATTTGACGGCCAAATTATGCCTCGCTGGGTGCTGAAATATTGCACACGTGAAGTCAACACGTGCAGAAGTGACCTGGCTGGTGACGCTTAGAGACTGATACCACCCCTTTTCTGCTAACCAAAACACACATTTACCTTATGGATAAAACTGTAAAGACACTTCAGGTCTGTTGTCGGCATGAGAGCAGATTCTTGTGTTGACTCTCAGCAGATACTCTTGGGGAGAGAAAGTTCATTGATTCCCGTGTCAGTGTTTGTTCTTCTTCTCTAATGTGATCTCCTCTTTATTTGTAAAGAAAGTTGCCGGAGCTGCATATTTCAACAGAACTGTCAATCAATCTTTTTAACATCAAATTATTTATTAAAACTTATTTAAACTATAAAGACAGGGGAAAAAAAACATTTTTATCAAAAGGCCTTCTTGTAATATTATGTTTTATCCATGATGCTGTATTTATAATTATATTTTTCTAATGGTTTTCTTTTATTCAATCCTTGTTTTTAATTGTTTTTCTGATTCAATTGTTTTAAGTAGGTTCTCTTTTGCTTGTCATGAGTTGCTTTTGTTTTGCATTTTCTTTGTTGTATTCTGTCTTTGTTTTCTGGTTTTATTTTATAGAGTTTTCCTCATGTCTTCCCAGTGTTGTGTTTTAGTGATATATGTTCTGTGTTTTGTTACCTTTTTGTGTTCTTGTGTGTTTAGTGTCTTGTCTGTTTACTCCCTGTGTGATTTCCTGTGGTCTTGTTTTTGAGTTGGTTTTCAGTGTTTTATTTTGTAGCATATTCAGAGATCAGTTTGCAGAAAACTCCGCCCACAGACCAATCAGCTCGCTCGATCACGGAGCTCTGTGAGTTGGGGAGGGGGGAGAGATTGCCAGGACACTTTGTCTACCTGTATGATTTTATATATAAACACTGATGACAGTTAGCCTATTTATTTTCTTTCCTGACATTATACTTAAACAGAGTCTAAAATATGCTAGTCAGATTAAGTTGTTGTGTGACTACTGTATTAAATCTAAAACTGTGTGTGCTTATCACTTTGAATCATGTTTTCATGTGAACATGCTCAGGGTTATTCTGGATTGACTCATCATGTTGATAACCAGCTGGATCAGGAGAAGATATCTGGGTTATGTTGAACTCGCTTCGTAGTATACCCCTCTGTGCCTTGTTGGTCTCACCTGTGTCTCGTTACTTGTTTTTGTTTATTTCTTTGGTTTATTAAAACATTTTGTTAGATTGCATCTTGGGTCCTCCTTCTTTAGTTTTCCCCAGTCATGACATTACTCTTTTACTCAGCTGTTGCTTTAAGTTGTTCTTAAATTCCGTATGTCTTGCTAGTTCAATGTGTCTCCCCGTCTTGCTTTGTTCATTATTGTTGGGGTTTTTACAATGTAAATCACTGTGTAACATCTGTTTTTATAAGTGCTATATAAATAAACTTTATTATCATTATTATTTTTATTTTTTAGTTTGATTTATGTTCCATCTGTTACAATGGAGGGGGTGGGCTTTAAGACCTATACTGCATGCAGTCAGCAGGGTAAGCTCTGATAGTTTTGGCTTTACTCAAGATATCTAATGTACTGTCTATTGTTTAATGCAGTCTATGGATGATAATTAGAGCCAAAGAACCAAATACTGCAGGGACCCCATTATAATGCAAGGTATGATCTTTTTCAAGATTTATTTTTATTCCTTAAAAATAACTTTAGACGTGCTAAGAATGCAAAAAAGAAATGATTATAGTAAAAATGATAAAAAAGAAAGTAAAACTCATGAAGTTTTTAAATCACACCAAAGTGATTAAAAAAAAAGATATTTAATATTTAACGGGTGTTACAGATGGGTGTCAAAAAATAGCTCTGCAGTGCTCCTGAGAATATTTCTCCTAAGCAGCTCTGATAGTACATTTCATGTACAACATCTGGTGCACATGTTATCATGTCAAGACAGAAAATACCTCTTGGAGCCATGGAGGTATCGGGCTGTTTCCTCCAAGCATGCAGTTTGGACGAGGAACGTGAAGTCTGCAAAGGACTCTTGGCTCAGGTGCAGACGAGCAGCAAAGAGATGACTTCATAGACGAGAGCTTGAAGGGGATTTGGTTTGAAAAGCTCTTTGGGGAGTACCTCAAGGACCACAAGTAGCTCTCAATCGGGAGTGGCTGCGTGTGTCACAGATCCAAAACCACCTGAACCCTGATAAGATATTGTCAGGAGAAGATAGCCGGAAACCATCTGTTCTAACTCCAAAAGTGAAGGCTGGAGTTTGAGGTAAATGGGAACACCATTAAATTTTGTTTTGCAGCATTGTACCTACACATTAGTTATACACAGCTTTAAAACAACACTGCTGTCGCACTGAGTAAATGATTCTGTTGCTGGCTGCCAGCCGCTCTGACAGCCTTATTAACGTGTATCACGGCACAGAAAGGGTTAATGTGGTAATTTATGGTCTTTGGGCCTCGAGGAGACCTTTGTCAGAGTGTGAGACAGGCTGCCCACCTGAGGTATTTATGATGCGGTTCTTAAGACGGTAAATAAAACATTTTGCATCATTAAAGCTGTTTATGAATGCAAACTAACAAGTCTTAATTAGCTTGGACTTTTATTTTGCTAAATTGATGATAAAAATGCACACCTGCTGAAATGGGGTTGGCGAAACTCTTCATCTCCTCCTGTCTCTATCACACACACACACACACACACACACACACACATTTACACTCCCACACACTCGCTGTGACATGTGAGAGTAGAAAGGCCAGTGACACTGGTGGCTAATTAGTGACTCGCCTCATTAGTCGCCTCGTCTCCATCTCCGGCCCCTGCAATTATCTCCCTCAGGACCGCACCAAGGTTGAGCCTCCCGTCTTCATCTCTGCTTTGCACCCCCCTCTCCTTCAATCTATTTCTTCATTTATGATACAAATGTGCGTGCTGTGATGGGAATACCAACAGTTTTTAGATTTTAAAATTAGTCTTCTGTATTGTTTAATCATTCTTTTATCTCTTACATTGCTATAGTATTTAAAAGCAACACTTATTCAACATTTTGTGTCTTGTTTTGATGTAAGGGTTAAAAACTGTTAATGTATATTTGCATTGTTATTGTGGGCACACATGCCAATGCCTCATTATTTTGCCAGCAGCTTGTGTGTAGTGTTGCTGCAGTGTTTATGCCGCCCTCCTGGTCAGATCTGAAAAGATCTAAAAAAGAGTCTCAAGAGTGATCTTACTGAGACGTCTGAGTTGAATTAAGGGGAAACAACAACGTATATATAATGTGCAATGTTAAATATGAACTTGTTTTAAGTGAGGGAAGCTAATGCTATGCAGTCTCTGATCAAACATGGTGAAAAATCTTCTGAGTTAGTGATATAAAGAGTGAATCCAGAGGACTGTTTGGAATCAATGTGTTAAAACACATGAAATGTTATAAAAGGTCATTCAGAGGATGATTTGTGTTTATCAAAAATGTGTTCATGCATGCATATATGTGTATATATGTGTGTGTACATCATATAATTTCTAGTTGTGTTTATGGCACAATGTCAGTTTGTGTCTCTTCAGTATTTCTGTGATTCATTGACAGGAGCTGATATGCTCTCTGGTTTGGTTTTGGCTCGGTTTTGTTGTATTGTGTTTATGTGTGTATGATTGTATGTGTGTTAGAGCGTGTGTTTATGCTCTTGTTAATGGTGAACCTAATAAAGAAAGAAAGTTAGTGGCTCCACCACTATCGTCTCATCAGCTTATTATGATAGCAGGATTAGGGAAAATGTGTTATGGGCAATAACTTTAAACGTTTCACAAACGATATGATGATAATAATAATAATAATAATAATAATAATAATAATAATAATAATAATGCATTTTATTTAAAAAGGTGCCTCTCTTAGCACTCAAGGTCACCGTACAGGGCAGTTTAAAAAACAATATCAAAATTAAGCTGATAAAATCAACAAGGCATGATGCAGTGCAATTAATAAATACAAATAAAATCAACAGGATCAAATACAGTGCAGTGAAGAGGTGTAATCAGAGTGAATATGACAGTTTAAAAAGATGAGTCTTGATGAGATGTGATTTAAAAATGGAAAGAGAGTCGATGTTATGGATGTCTGGTGGGAGAGAGTTCCAGAGGCGGGGGGCAGACCGGCTGAAGGCTCTGGACCCCACGGTGGTTAAACGGGCGGGTGGTGTAGTGAGGTGAATGGAAGAAGAAGACCTGAGAGTGTGGCTGGGTGTGTTGATGTGGAGAAGTTCAGAGAGGTATGGAGGAGCGAGGTTATGGAGGGCCTTAAAGGTGAGGAGCAGAATCTTGTAATCAATGCAGGACTTGACCGGTAACCAGTGAAGCTGCTGAAGGACTGGAGTGATGTGATTGATGGACGGAGTTCGGGTGATAATAAAAGCAGCAGAGTTCTGGACCAGTTGGAGTTTATGGATGGATTTGAGAGGGAGACCAAAGAGGAGGGAATTACAGTAATCAATGCGTGAAGGGACCAGCGTGTGAACGAGTATGGCAGTGCTGTTGGGTGTGAGGGACGGGCGGAGGAGGTTGATGTTATGTAGATGGAAATATGCAGACCGAGTGACATTATTGATGTGGGATTGAAATGATAGTGTGCTGTCAAGGATGACACCCAGACTCTTAACCTGGTGGGAGGGAGAAACTGAGGAGTTGTCGATAGGAAATGAAAAACTGTTGAGCTTGGAATGGTGGAATGGTGATGGATGACACTTTACATGAGCATTTTAACTAAAACGCTCCCTTCCTTATCTCCTGCTTGTTTTGCATGCATTGCACAGTGCATGTGTTTGCAACAAGGTGTCTTCTCTTAATCTCAAATTATCTTAAAAGGATGAAGTGTTGTTTTCATATCCAAAGTCTTTAAAATCCACCTTTTTATCTCTCTTTCCTCAGCTTTTGAGTTGGTTGACCTCATAATCACCTCCAATTTGATGTAGATTATCCTGAAAGTAGCTATTGGCTGAATCTTCATCTATCTAGCCAAATGTATCAGTCTAACTTGGCATACTTAGTGCAGATTTTTGCTGCAAGTACATTAAGTTGTTTATTTATATTAAAGCTAAGAGCTTTGCAGAATTAGGCATAATTATAGCATGGCTGATTTGACTAACACATGGACGAGTTGTATTATGGCCTCAACTTCGCCTCTTTACTGGAGTTTTAGAAAAAAGTTAGCAAAAGTTGGTCGCCAAACTGGAAAGGCTAATGCTGTCTTAGGGCTCCTTAATGCCTCTTAATTAACCAATGAGTGATGTCACTGAGACTACATCCAGCTTTATACAGTCGTTCATGCTGTACACTAACTTCTGTAAGAGTCAGTGTTGAGCTCAAAGCTGCTCTGTGTGACTGTGAAAGCACATCCTGAAAGATTTGCTAGCATGCTATAGACTCTTGGTCTTGTTTGAGTTAGCTTAGTTGCTATCTCAGTTATTATAGATGTTATGATGTATGCTGATATTAGAAGCACAGTAGCCAAGCCTTGTGATAGTAGCCTAGTTTGGATTTACTTTATCCTTCAGTGCTTATCTTTTTAAGTCGAGTAGAACTAAAGTTTCTGAACTGAAATCATGTTTATGCTCCTGCTTCTTTCTGCCCAGCGTTGTGAATGCTTGGAAACTTTGAGTAAAACTTCTACAAGCTATGATTTCGCGTTCTGGACTCTGTGAGACGAAGACACATGACTTCATTAACCTAAAAGTTACACATGAGGAAGAAGTATGAGCCAAACTAGTCGTTGCTAACAACCTGTTTGTTATCTGTCTGCTCTCCAGCCTTTGAGAGTGTAAATAGTTTGTAACACTTCTGCTTTGAAGTTACTTTAAAAAGAGTACAAACACTATTTTGTATTTTGTACTTTAGGTGCAGATAACCAGGAATACTTCTGAATACTGTTAAATATTCCTCCACTTAAAGTGTGAAAGCTCAAATAACCAACTGCAGACGTCCAACCTTTATTTTGTATTCCCTTCCCTGGAGGGTTTGGGTTCTTCATTAAAACTCAGTCATGTTTTATATTTTTTAATCAGACAGCAGAATATGAGAATATTTACATTCTCAGGCGTCTGTCTGTTGCCCTCTCTACCCCTCGTGATCAGAGTAAATCTGAATTTTAAACTGGGCTAAATAGGCCACCAGGGTGGTCCAAGTTTCAGGTATTTGAGTGGCGTTTTATTTGGATATCACTGTTTGCATATCTGCCCTCCCATCTGATCTTCTTCATCATTCACAGGAATACATAATTAGCTACCTCTGCTCTGCATGCTTTGTGGTACAACAGGACCAACTCACACAGGGTTAGATTAGGTTAATGTTCAGGCCAGGTCTGAGCCCAGGGTGACTACTAATGTCATAAACCCCCCTCAGCGCTACACACTGAAGTTTCTGCAATAATAAACACAATTCCTGCTTCCTGATGCTTAGCTGGGTCACTGATCGTTTTCAGTAGTAAGTTATGTATGCTTTTTTTCAGGTAGGAGACCTCAACCCTTCTCAAGTCAAAGTTTTTATCGGTCACAAGTGCATGCTAGTGTTTCAGTACTCAAGAGTCTTCAAAAGCTGCTCCCCAAAATGTGACATAAATATCAAAAACTGAGGTAGTATATATCCTGAATGCAGACATGCTGCTGCTGCCCTGCTGCTGGAGCTTTCTTCCTGCCTGCACATCAAAAAGAAAAGTGATACGACAAACATGGATGATGGCGGGGTGTTTGTTAGCAGTGGGAAGGCTGAAGACAGATCAAAGCTCCAGGTGTATTTGAGTCCAATCAAGAAATGAGACGCACTGCTGGCTTGTGTCATGCAGAGTCAGGTGAAGCAATTTTTCTCACTGCTGGCTGTGTCACCACAGACTTTTACGTGCCGTTTCAAGACTTTTTTTGCTTTGAGAAGAAAATCTTGATCCAAAACTACAGACGCTCTAAAGAAGAAGAACAAGCTGGCATAGAAACCGCCTCCAATGTATGTGCTCTGCTGTGACTGATTAAGCTCCTGCTCCTGCTGGCAACTTACAGCACATAAGCAAAATAAATATATATGGTCTGTGTTGCAGGTGATACAAGGATAACAAACTGTCCGCCTTGTTTAGCTCTGAAGAATGAGCCCAGAAAAGCAGTGAGTAAAAAAAAGTCTCAAAATTTTTGGAAATGTGGCTTTAAAAGTAACACTAAAGCGGTAACCTCTGGTGTGAGAATTTAAGCAAATGCGGAAAATGTTAAAAACTGCAGTTCATCGAGGATCCGCTTGGGAGATGAGAGGTTGACCCACTTCAGAACCAATATTAGGTTAGACCACAGACGCTTCAATGGCTGTTTTGTTTTGGGTTGAAACTGCCTCTAAATACTTATTAATACACTGCTCACTCGTATGGACATAAACTTCAAATCATACTTACAGAGCTACAATGGATTAAGGTTTCCAGGGGCTGTAAGTCTAGCTGTTTAGACGTCTAACTTCTAAAGTCCCTGAATCTTTTCTCCTTCACTGCTGCTCCCACAGTTGAGGACATGCTCCCCTCTCTCCTTCAAGTTTGCTTTCAAAGACACAACAGTAATTGCATTATACATCTAAACCAAATGAAACAGAAACAACCTGAAGGACGCTCCTGTTACCATCAGGGAGGGCAAGAATCTGGATGTACTCTCTAATTAAATTGGAACAAAGAGAGAGTCAAGACCTTGATGAGAAATGTTCTTTGTCTTTATCTTGTATGTGCAGTGCTTTGCATTTTTATATGATGACTGCTACAAGCTGGTTTGTTTTATTAATCTCTGGGATAATTATGCAGATATTTGCATAGTGTGCCGTGACACCTCTGGTACTTTGGTATTTGATCAGAATAATAAGGTACTGCACTACACGGCAACTGTCTCAACAATTTGAGCAGCACTTCATCTTCTCTTAAAACCAGCAGCGTTCAGCAGCAGACACTCATTTCTCATCATTTTGGACTCAAGTTTATGAGTACAAGTTGTACATTTGTCATCTCACAGCGGACAAACACTCCCAAACACAAATAACTGGAAGATGGGAGTCGACTTTTTCTATCCTTGTTGCCCAGCCTCCTCTGAGATTCACTAAATGTATTCCCTTAAATGTCTCACCCAGCCTTTCCTCTATCAGAGTCATGTTCATGAGCTTGCATGAAAACCTGAGATATCTGTCAGAGGCAGCGATTCATCACAGAAGCAGCCAGCGTGCAGATAAAGTGCAGGAATCAGGCTTCAGCAGCCCGTCTCCAGGTGTGTGAGTGTGTGTGTAGCATGTTAACATGCATGCATAAGCATGTGCTTCTGCTCTCCAGGGAAATGTATGGCGGCAGTTGAATTTTTCATTATTGTGATAACGTTTTTTTAAAGGCTGGAACACAAGCCCACTCAATATATTAGCTTTGATGATATGCCGTACAGACAGGAGTGTGACGGGAGCAATAACCTTGAATCTCAGTCTTCAGGGCCCGTGTAGAGCCTGCTGGTTTTCATTCCAGCTAAACATTCAGGGGCTGACCTAAGCCTGGGGACATTTGTGATCTCAATTAACTTCCTTTAACTTACTAGTAGGAGAGATGAGTAGAGGTAGTGTGAGCTTTATAGAAAGAAGGGACATGATTTTAAACCATCGCACTGGACATGAGAGTAAAGAGCTGCATTAAAGTGTCATGAAGGTGTTTGTCTGACGTTAAAACACGGTTGAAGAGCCAGACGTGAACGAGTGAAGTCAGAGTGAGGCAGGACTAAAGTGAGTTATTACATGAAGTCATGGCTGCTCTGTGAAATGTTCCCTCGTGGGCATGTTTACCCAAAGAATCAGAGCTAAAGAGAGGAATCAATCATCATGATGGTTTTCATATCTCAGCGTGCATGTTGTTGCGTTCAAGTCAGGAGCAAATACATCATCACTAACTACATGGCAATGAAAATGTAGTGTTCTTATGTACCTGAAATAGTAGGACAGTTTACACTTTGTTTTTGTATAAGATTGTGTTTTCTTGCTCATAATTCTTCCGCTAGTTCCACAGTTTACAAAATAAGAAGTTCTGTCACGTAGGATGGGAAACAAAGGAGGAGGACCGACATGCAGACTATAGAAGGCGTAATTAACAACGGCCAAATGGCAAAACAAAGAGAACTTACTTCTTAACAGCCTGAACAAAACACGGACGTCACAGGGTAAACCACAGGGACATGGGGAAAGGTTGAGGACAAGCTGACACAGCAGGGACTAAATACACACCGGGTAGTGAGCAGTGAGACCGAGGTGAAGACAATGAAGGCAGGACACACAATCACAAAGAAGGGAAAACACAGGGAGTACAACTAGACTTTACACACTGAAAGGAAATAATGCAAAATAAAACAGTGAAAGCCAACTCAAGAACAAGACAGGAACACACACAGAGAGTACAGTGAGACGAGGGTAGTGTCCATAGATCCAGAAAAGATACTTAACAAGAGGAAACCTAAAAGCAGGACAGAAAACACACGGAAAAAGTCAATACTGCAGAGTCATGTCTGTTTCTAATGCTGTGCCACCTAAATCCAGGTTGATACTGTAAGCTATTCCAGGGCTCTGAGGACTTTAGTTCCCCTGTGAAGCATCCGGTGCTTTTATTTTGAAGGTGGATAAACGGATTTCGTGGTGTTGATGTGTTGTTAATGGATTATTGACGATGGTGCGCCAAATAAAGTTGGAACGTCTCGTTCAGACGGAGCATCGTGTTATTATTTTATTATATTGATAAAGTATAGGCGTCATTGAAAACCCTCGGTTACAATACTTCTGCATTGACTCTACACAGAAGTGGCCAACACCGTTGTGAGCACTACATACTTGTGAGCAGCGTTTCAGCATCGCTCTGCAGTACTCCACCTAAATGCATGAAGGCAGTGTGGTTTCTAAGCTCCTCAGATCGCCTGTTTACTGCCTTGCTATGTTGTCTCCTGTCTTGTTCACAGGGAACTATGGTGACTCTGAGCGTGTTATGTAAGATCAGGCCTTGTTGTTGATTATACTGCAATTATCACAAAGAAGAAGAGAGAAAAGGCGTTGGAGGAGATGTAAAGTACGGCCGATGTACAGTAATTCTGGAGATGAGCTACAGCCCAGCGGTCCAATGCGGCCCAGTTCTTATTGAAGCAGTTATATTTGGAGGAGGTGCACGTCAGGCTAAGTGCGTAGGCTTCTGTGTAGGACCTACTGTGTGTGCTACTGCATCGGTCTGACGCCGAAGTATAAACCAGGCTATTTTTTTTCAGCATTGGGCCTTTAGAGAAGACATTTCTCTATTGGCTCACACAGTCTCTCATAGAGTGGTGAACCCTCTTTCCCTCTTTCCTTCTGAGAGACTCAGCCTCTCTGGACTGTCCTTTTTATACTCAGTCATGTTATTAACCAGCTGCAAATATACCTCATTAGTTTGAAAATGTTTTAACAGATATTTTTAAGCATTACACAACATTTTTAGTGTTTAGTTGTCCCTGTCCCAACTTTTTAATAAATGTGTTCCAGGCATCAAACTTAAAACAAGCACATATATTTTTCATAAAACTAAAGATGTTTTCTAGTTTAACATTTGATATGTTGTCTTTGCTCTATTTTCAGTCAAATTAAGGGCTTAAATGATTTGCAAACATCCGTTTTCATCAACATTTTATAAGGTGTCCAAACTTTTTTGGAACTGTGGTTGTTCATACTGCTGTAGATTAAAGTAAAATATCTGAAAAGGCAACACGTTCTCTGCTCTGCCTTGGCACCGTTTTAAATTTCATCGTCCCAATAAAAAAAAAAAGTACATCCAAATTCAATTCAAGCACATTAATCTGCAGCCTGCTGACAATTACTGATAACCTCTTTTCCCTGATTTAAAAAAAAAGGAATGCATGGCCAGATTGGACAAAATAAAAATGGACCTTTCGTCCCAAAGTCGCCCATCAGCTGTTAAAAGAGACTGTCTTTATAATTCAAAATAGCACTTTGGGTGCAAATGAATTAAAAGTAGGCAGCTGTCAAAGCACTGCGAGTTGTTGTTTCCGATTCTTTAATTTCATCTCTTTTTTCACAGAATTCATTTTCACTTGTCACAGTTGAAACAGCGCAGATGTGATTTATAAAAATAATGATGGATGAGTTCCATTTAGCTGCTCCGGTTTTCAGGGCCCTGGTTTGTGCGTGCTGGCTTACTATCACACTGTCAAGGCTTATGTGCACACTGACAGGCATACATAACACCTGTGCATGAAAATCCAATGTCTGTTGTGCAAAAAGCATTTGAGCTGGTGGAAAATGATAGACAAAAACCAAAATGAGGAGAGAAGATAAAACTTGAACCTCTCTTTACTACGATGCTGCAGGAGGCGCATGAAAGAGAACGCGTCCTTTACTGTTTCATCTGTCATTACATTCACATCACATCATACTGACAAGTTCTAATGCTGCTTAAACGAAAATATGTTGACTGCATGTATCTCTTTCTAATATTAGTGCAATGAGATAAGATCAGATGCTGAACCTGTTACTAAGCAACAGACGTGTGAGTATTGTCGCAATATTAAGTCTCCAAAAAGTATCTGCTATGTTGAAGCTCTTTTTAATCACAGGCTTTGGATCAAACTCCAGGATTAAGGCTCTCTGCAAAGAAGAGATCCATAACTGAGTGCTTGGATATGCAATAGTTAGGTCCTTTGATGTAATGCACTCTGTAATATGATACTCTGATGGTTTTCTAAGAGTGTCTCCAGAGAGAAGCTGCTTTTTTGCACAATTTTATACTCTGCCTATTGTAACCTGGGTTAAAAGGGCTGCTATCATAAGTAAGCCTCATGAACATGTTCCAGTGTATATTTAGAGTAGCACTATATGTTTGTAGAGCCTTTTAGCACCTTTCAGCAAATTGTTTTGGTTTCACTTCGCAACTTTCACCACAATGCTTTAATTTTGTTCAGGGGCGAAGTGGACGCAGGGTGTGAATCCAGTCTGACAGCCGTTCAATTCATTTTACCAAGTCAGAGCCGGTCCTGAACACACCATGATCAGGACTCTGGCGTGCTCCAGCTGTTGTTTTTAAAAGCACCTAGCAGCGAGGATGTGCAATAAGTTTACACCAAGCGTCAACCTCCAGCCGCGAGAATTGAAGCCAATGTTGAGATGTTACAAACTGCAGTTTCTCGAGTGGCTCTGGAAGTACTGGAAGCCACATACACACCAATTCAAAGAAGACCATCTTTACAGCAGAAAGAAACATGTTTACAGCCTGGTACAAAAAACAAGTGTAGTCTGGATAGCTCATTTCTCGATTGGCACACATTGTACGGGGGTGAATTTTTTCATAACTCAGCAGTTTAGAAAATATCTAGATTACAAGTTCTCCATTATGAGAGGCACAGCTGACTTGACTAATGGGCGGGATCACTAGCTGTTAGCCTAGAGGCTTAAAGCCTGCCTGTTTACCTCACACTAGCTCAACAGAAGTTAGGTTGAGTTCAGCATTTCCAATATGTCACCCGCCGACAATTGGCCTCAACAGATGGGTGATGTCACGGATACTACATCCATTATTTATACAGTTTATGGTTTAAACTAAAATGTCCAGCAATAGCAATCAAGACAGCAAGAGGCTGAAGATCCTGCACTCATTCTTTATATCAAACTATGTAAGTTGAGTGCTGCAGTTTGGGGTTTTAGTTAGAGGCTTAAAAAGCATATTATACCAGCACATTGTTACCTCAGATAGATACGGCTTCCTGCTTGTATTCGACCCTCTCAACCAAATTTGCACTCACTATTTACGACACATATTTTGTTAATCTATATAATTTTGATAGAAAGAGGGACAAGGCAGCTGTCGGGGATCATTATAGCAAGCAGGCAGCAGCAGCCTGTCTGACAGTCAGGATTCTTCATGGGTAAGGAGAAAGGTAAAGTGGCGAAAGAAATACTGATGGGGTAAAAGTGAATTTTAAATGAAAGGTTCCGCCAAGGATAGAAACAAAAAAGATGAGGCTTATTTCTAGTGTTGTCCTCTGGTGTTGAAAAGACAAGGACATGCAAGATGCTGAGAGGAAAGGTTTGGCATTCAGGCAGTTCTACTATGAAAGAATAATAATCTGGAGCGCTGGTCGGCCTAATGGTTAAAGTGCCTTCCAAGGCTGTAGCTTTAGAGTTAGCGACCGCTGGTTCGAATTCCAACCACGACCCTTTGCTGCCCCACTCTCTACTCCCAATGTTTCTTTTCACTCTTTAGCTGTCCTACCCAACAAATGTGAAAATCAACCAATACCATAACTTCTCTGAGTAAACAGAGAACATTCTGGCGTTCGGATATGCGCAAATACAGCAAGTACATGATTTAATTTGCATCTGGTGTGAACATAGACTGTATGAATAATGGACGTAGCATCTGTGACGTCATCCATCTGTTTCTGAAGTGCTGTTTTGAGGCCAATCGTCGGCGGGAGCCATATTGCTGCTGTTGAGCGATTGTGAGGTAAAGAGGCGGGTTTTGAGCCTCCTAGCCAACAGCTACAGTGTTCCCGCCTGTCAATCAAGTCAGCTGTACCTTTCATTGGAAGACTCGTAATCTCAATATCTTTGAAATTACCACATTATGAAAAAATTCAGCAGTGTGTGCCGATTGAGAAATGAGCTATCCAGACTACTCTCGTCTTTTGTACCAGGCTGTAAACATGTTTATTTCTGCTGTAAAGATCAGCTTTTTTGAATGGGTGTGTATGTGGTTTCCAGTGTTTCTGCAGCCAGCCTCAAGTGGACGCTCCATGAACTGCAGTTTTTAACACTCCTGCATGGGCTTCATATTTTAAGACCAGAGGTCACCGCTTGGTGTGAACATGATCTAAGTCCCATCATCATATGTTCTTGATTAACAGTGGTGAAAAAAACTTTCACCATCCAATGCCACTTTGCATCAAACTGTGCTATTAGTGATTAGATGAGGAGGCCCAGCTGAAGCAGAATTAAACTGCTTATAACTCAACTCTGAAATGTAAAAACTTAACTCAAGATGTTAAAGGCTTTTTACTGAAGGCTTACTGAAGTCTCTATTTTTATCAGCACTTTTGTTTTCCCTTAAGCAGTTTACAGTTTCTAATCTCCTTTATAATGCGTGTATCTCTTTGTATCACATTCATTTAAAGTCCAATCTCTCAAAAGACAAGAAAACACAAGCGCATGCTTTGGCTTGAACTCTGCGATACAAAGTTTATGCCATAACCTGTGTAATTGCTGTTTGTACATATAGATTTTCCAATAAAACAGTAATCACTGAGCGAGTTCCCAGCTGTCCCATTACATGCACCCGGGTCGTCACACTGTGGAAGATGATTAATCACATACAGTTGCTCATTTTTAAATACATCCTATCCTTGATACATTCGTTCACCTCAGGGGCTGTTTATCACTTCTTTTTAACTTCTGCTGCTCGATGTAGGTGTAAACTTTTTACCTTTCTCCTGGACCCTTGTTGTGCTAGAGAACCAGCAGTTCGTGGTGTACTTTTTATTAATGTCCAGAAGCGTATGTGTGTGTTGTGAGGTGACTCTGAGGGCATCTCTACAGGAGACGACTCAGAAAAAGGAGTCAGGTTATGTTGTAACTGGCCCGGGTTCACCCCCCTGCTGCACAGAAAGTGCTGTAATAAATTCAGAGTCGGGGACCTCTCACTTTTTACTCCTACACCTACACCTGTACCTGTTGTCTTTTAGCATTTCATCCTAACCACCTGTATCCTCTCATCCCTCTCTCCTCAGAGGACAATATGCTTTCTCAATCTCTGCTTCTTTTCTATATTTTACCCAATTTCAGCATCCTTACAGTTAATCGCTCCCTCTTTACAATGCCATTCTACTTCACAGCTAGTGCTCCAAGTACAGCTGGACATTAATCTGCCTATGATGAGCCCCACGCGCCAGACAGCTCATGGCTGCTTATCGGGCGCTCGGTAAGATTAGGACAGTCAGTGCTGCCACAGCGGAGTTTGGGATAGAGGACGGTGAGAAGACTCGGTAAAGACTTTGTCATTACCTTTCAGATGCCTATAAAGACTAAAGACCCATTCACATTGAAAACAATGACTGGGACAGCTCTTTTCGGGGCTCATGGTGCGATAATTCTCCAGCTGAATTCCTTTAAAAAGAAGTATTACTGCATTGACCCTCTAAATCTGCTGTTTGTATTCTTTCTTAGAACTTATTTTAGATCTCTATTTATTGTCTCTTTGCAAAAATATCACCATGAGATCAAAGAAAATATAAAGAGACAGTTTAAACCTTCATCCTTTTTATATCTAAGGTGTTATTTTACAGATGGGCTGTGACAGACACGAGCTGGTGAATGTGTTTCATCTTCATTGTTCATATTTCTCACGAGTACGACTCTGGGATTGATCTGTATGGAAACACAATGATTAGACTATCCTGAACAACACAGGCGAATAAATGTCAAGTGCAAACAGTTTATCTTATTCCTCCGTCCATCTTTGATTCTACGTGCATCCCTTTTTTTGCTGAACAGTCTCATCTCAGCACTTAACCTCACATTTGCATAAGTCATTATGGCTGCGAGGACGGCGGAGGCTATAAATTCTGCTAAGTGTTCATCCGTCGTGGTAAGTTTGAAAATGCCCAACTAATTTTTACATTTCTCTGACTAATGGAGACAGAAAGCGCATCCATCACGGAAACATCATTCATACATTTGATGAGCCAAGCACTTCCTACCTGACTTGTGTGTGCAATCAGTCTTAAGCAGGTCACATGTGATCTCAGTGATGAGATGTTTTAAAGTTTTCTGATATTTGACGGTATTCTCTCCTCACCGAGCTGAATCTAACTTCGATAAAGCCTCAGGGAGAGGAATACTTTGTTATTGAATACTTGCTCCTTCTGCCAGCATCAATTACAGAAAATGTTTGTTCCGCCAATTCGGAAGCAAGGGTATCTCTCCTCCTCCGTCAATAAACAGAGACCAGAACAACGCTGGCAACTCGGAGTGAAAACAGGAAACTCAATAGAAGCACTGCGGCCTCTTTAGAAAAACATAGATTTCCTCCAGTGCTCCTGACAGATGCTGAAGTTAAAGTGTTTGTGCACAGCTGGGACTCTGGAGAGTAGGCTGACTGCGGCTCTCAGTGTGTTTCAGTGTGAGAGCGTGTGTCTGTGTGTGTACGTGTCATTGATGCCACATCAAAGAGCTGAGTTGACATTCCTGGGTCATTGACTGCAGACGGCGAACAGCGGAGACAGAGTGGAGGTGTCTTCTTTAATGGTACAACACAGGTGAGCAAAGATGAAGCTCTCTGTTGACTGCACTTATGCAAAAACGCGTCCTACGCAGCCATACAGCTTCAGGGCTGAATAACAAACTTCATCTCTCCAAAAGAAACTACAATGCTGAGCAACCTGAAGCTACAACACTTTTTATAATTGTACAGATGTTTTCAGGCTGAGAGCTGTATAAATGTTGGATATCTGCCACTTTTTATTGCATCACTTCATCCTGATTGATAAACTTATAAAACTCCAAATTGAAAGAGAAACTATGGATTTCTATATTTAAGATAAAAACAAAATATTATATATTAGTTTATGTTAGTACCATAGACTGTATAAAAAATGGACGTGGCAAATCGTCGGCAGGAGCCATATTGCTTCTGTGGAGCCAGTGTGACGTAAAGAGGCGGAGTTTGAGCCTCTTAGCCAACAGCTGCAGTGTTCCCACAGTCAGCTGTGCCTCTCATTGGAAGACTAGTAATCTCAAAATCTTCGAAATTGCCGCATTAGAACCCCCCCCTCACAGTGAGAACACATCGAGAAATGAGCTATCCAGACAACACTCGTCTCTTGTACCAGGCTGTAAACATGTTTATTTCTGCTGTAAAGATCAACATTTTCCCATTCATGTGTATGTGACTTCCAGTACTTCCGGAGCTAGCCTTAAGCAGATCCTCGATGAACTGCAGCTTTTAACACTTCCGCATTGGACTCATTTTCAGACTGGAGGTTGCCGCTTGGTTAGTACCCAGCTTTCTTATTTATTACCTGGCTGTGTTAAATACTTCTTTCTGATTGGTCAAAACCCCAAACAACACAAAAGTGATGCCAGGGACATCCTAATCACACACGTCAGATTAAATCAATCCACGATACGAAGTCCTGAACTTTTCACCTCTACCTGTTGACACTGTGGCAAAACATTAGCTTCCTTTAACGTTCTAAATTGATAAGCACTGTTAAAACATCAATGTGACAGTCAGTGGGCACAGATGTGAGAGCAGCCTGAGGACCTACTGGACCACAACCATCTCTGAAAGGAGAAGTGGAACAGCATCCTGTCCTGCAATCCAGGCAGCAGCAGCAGAGCTGGTTAAATATGACCCATCTACACATATATGTATATTTTAGCAAACATTTATTTCTCTGTTTTGGTCTCACACCCACACACAAACAGAGTTTCAGGGAACTAAAAATGGAGGTTTTCAAAAACTCCTTCCAAGGTAAGGTGGAGATTATTGAAAACTCTGGTGTCTCGTTTTTGGATGAACAGCAAAAACAAAAGTTTTGGTAAATGCTAATGCACCTGTTCTTTGCAATTGTTGTTTATATGTATTGTTTCGAAACCTCACTGTTCTTCATAATTATACCACACGCTCGAATAGAGGCTTAACGAACGGGCCTACAATGTTCTTTTATAATGTTTGACGTGACGGACTGAATACTTGTTCTCATCACTTACTGGCCTGGCATGCTTATGCAGGTGTTTCAACCGTTTCTATATTGTCGTGTAGACAGAGAGATATTCCGAAACACTTCTGGTGTAGACAGGATTTTATTTTAACGGAGAGAAAAATATCTGTTTTAGGAAATATCTGTATACATGTGGACGTAGCCTTAAAGTATGATCTGTAGTGATAATATACACCATGTTAAAATATGACAGTGTCAGCTTTAAAGCTTTGAGAAAAAATAAGTTATTTTGAAATATATAATATTCTGTGTCACAATGTTCATGTCTTCAGTGGTTATGCAAATTAGAATCTAGGGAGAGTAAGTAAAGGTCTGATCTCATTATACATTATCCTCACATAGAAGACAGCTAATGCTGACATTTAGCAACTCATTGGCTAAAGTTATGCTAGCAAGAACATCAATTCCAGTAAATAGGAAATTAGCTTAAATTATGTTAGCTAAAGGTTCTGCTTTTTCTTTAATATTTTTTAATATTACTATCACACTATATCAACATTCAGCCACTCCCTATGTAACTGTAAAACTAGCTAGTAAGTGGTTCACTAGTGCTAGCTGTCTCTATAACTAGCTAACAAGTTAATGCTGGAGCATTGGGAGAAAATTCGTAGCTAACATACGAAAGGAAATGGCAAAGCTTTCTGATAATATCTTGTAAAACTAATATTAATATTGAAACCATCTGGTAAGCGGTTGAATGCTAAAATTAGCTGTTGTGCTTTGACACAGGACTCAATATCTTACCATCTTTCACTGTTTGGTGTTTACGTTAGCTGCTGCAAAGCGTCAGGTAAAGGACAACAATTCATCAGACACCTGGAAAAACATCTGTGCAGTATTTTAGCAGGACTTGAGCTTTCAAACCCTGGAGACTGAATGTTAGAGAAAAGCAGCCACCGTATATATGGTTGATTATGTTTCCTATAAACAAGCTGAATGCTTCATAGAAACTGAAAAACTCATTTAGTAGTTAACGGTAAAATGACCTTCATGTTTACTTCATGAGTTGAAAAGTTGAAAAGTTGAATCTCCTAAAGTTTAAGGGATAAAACTTTAAACTTTCTGTTTACTCCTGAAACTCAGACCTTAGCTAAATGAATTGGACATATTGTCATTGGCCTAATTAAGGCACACTTCTTTGCAGAACTAAGGGAGGGAGGGAGGGTGTGGGAGGTTCCACTTACTCTCCCCCATCATCACGCTTTGTACTCTCTGCAGCAGGAAGCCGCGTGTTAAGCAGGTCTTTCTAAAAATCTCTCAGCTCATTGACATCAAGTGCATCTCCCCACTTGGCTCGCTCAACACTTCCATAATAACAGTCATTATCTTCAGCACACATCTTTCTGCTTCATTTAAGCCCGACTTAACAAGGGGGTATCTATCATAGAGGTGCTACTATTCTGCGGTCGCTCTGACCTCCAGCGCTCTGATTTATTCCTGACCGTCTCCTCGGCTCCGTCTTTTGCTCACGCTGCGGGACAAAAAACGCCACTGTGAACCTTTTTAATTATGAAGACATAATTTAAAACTTCATCAGTCCTAGGAGGGAGCTGGACGAGGTGACACGAGCAGCCGGCAGGCTCTCCGTCTTACGGCGGGGGTCATTTTTTAAATAGAGATGAGGGTATTTTAATAGGATTGGTAAATAAGGGCAGCACTGCTTCAAGTGTACTTCCTGGTTCTTAAATTATTCACTTTTAATGATCAGCCACTTTGATGAAACTTTCCTGTTTGTTGCAGCACACATGCAAGTTGCTGTCATTCCTCCAACAACAAATTGGTTTAAATGGAGGCTATGTATCATCACTAGTGTGCGAGTGTGCGTGAGATGAGATTGGTGGCGCTGTTAGGCGCACACAGCATCATTATTTTGATTCTGTCCTCTACTCCTGTGACTTGGGCGAAGCAGCAGGACACTGAGAGATGAGGACGATGAGGTGCACCGCCTGGACAAACACAAGGACAGCTCCACCATCGGCCACAATGTATTAAACCAATTATTCACCATCAGGGATTGTTTTCTGCGACAGTGCATGTTTTGTTTACTCCGCTTAGAAATGTAGCGAATGGGGTGTCATCTACGGAGCAGGCCGCTCAGATTGTAAACATGTTTTTCTCTCCCTTTGCTACAAGACTATAAATAAAGAGACTGCTGTTAGAAGATTTTATTCTGAGAAGCCCCTCTCTCTGGGGCTCTGAACGGCGCTAAAAAGCCCGACGCAAAAGCCTTCAATTAGCAGAGTATGCCTTCATCTTTGGACCAAAGTCACCTTGAACAATTAAATGATCTCTGCATTTAAATAAAACAATCACTCTCAATCAATCACACTTCATTAGCTCCCAAATTATTGCCAGTGCTTCTTGGGCATGCACCACTTGTTCCCAGTCCCACTTCAAATACACTTTTACTAAGGTCATCTACAAACACATCTGTGTGCACAATAAAAGAAAGGCAGCAGACAGCGATAGTTTACACTGAAATGTCTTTTAATTCCTGATCACACAAGGCACAGTTGTGTTTAATTTCACCACAGTTTGGGAGATTTTCGTTGGGTTTGCAGGGACTTAGAAAAGTTGGAGTTCACTCTTTCCAAAACTGGCAGTCAGCTGGGGCCGACAGACACAAACAGAGTTAGCCTGATATATTTAGAGCGGGGGATTATCATTGGGATTCTCAGCTCTCCACAATTTAATACAGGAGAATAACAAAGCTCTGAAACGTATCTGCATCCAGAGACTTCATTTACAGGAGAGTTTTGGTTTAGTTCAACACTTTTTAAAAAACGTTTTCCTTCAACCTGAAATAGGATGAAAAGATATTCATCATCTCAATACTTTGAATAAAAAAAAAACCTTGACCTGCACATTATAATTCATGATGCTGGGTTCATGATACATCCATAAAAAGTGATGAAAGAAATCACATTTTAAGCTTTATGGTTATGTCCATGCTTTAGTGAAGACATTGCCTCGTAAAACATGTATTTATTAATCTTGTACTTTGCCTTTTTATGTCTCACGCCCAGATTAGTTTGTTCCTGTTTTGACAGCAGACATGCTTTTATTTTGAAAGGACAGGAGATGCTTCTTCTTGGTAGTAAAGTTACAGGAGCAAATGAAAACAGCAGAAAGAATGATCAGCAATGAAGCAGCATCAGCTCGAACAGAGTTGTAACGTCTGTTGTGTGCAGACATCATTGACAACATGCATGCAAGGAAGAAAAGAGAGTTGGAAGGAGAGAGAGAGAATGATATTGTCAACCAGTTTATCAATAGATGATTGAATATGGATTAAAAATGCTAAATCAGTCTGCAAATATATTAGTGTCTGTATTCCTCTATTCTGCTACAAACATAAAAGACGGAAAACGCTGAACAAGAGAACTTTAAGGCAGACAGTGCCCTCTGCTGGTATTAAAGGGTATTGTGTTTCATTTTTCAACTCGCTGTTTTAATTGTTCCTCATGTGTCTGTTGAGGACCCGTTTCATCCCTTCATTAAACCACATTAAGCTAAAACAAACGGATCAAACTTACTCTTTGTTATTGAGATGAACTGTAAAATAATAATTTAAAAGTTAAAGAATAATAACCGTGTGTGACTTTTGAGCTAAACTGTGGTGCAGTCGGAGGTGTTGTGTTGAGTCCAGAAAAAAATACTCCATAACTTAAAAAACATTTTCATTCCTCCTGAATGACAATAAACGATTTACTGTTGGTGTGTTGTTTAAAATTGCTCTGTTGTTTCCATTTAGGTTGCAGCTATATCCCGCTCTCAGTCTCATCAAAGTCACTCCATCACAGACGACGGAAGTAAATGCCTTTTCCCCAGACAGGACGAAGGCAGGGAAAGAGGCTTGTCGACGCTAAAAGCATTTTCACACTGAGGGACCAATCTCCAGCAACACTGCCCTGACCAAGGTCATTTCTGTTCAAACAGCAGAGCCTGAGATGATGTAGTGGACTGATATCCTCGGGTCAGCAAGCTACATTCCATCTTTGAGGCATAGGCTGGTGTAAAGTAAGTCTAGGCTTCAGCATCCGCAGTTTTACGGTTCTAGAGGTTACAGCTGAGGAGGCTGATTTTTTTTTTTTTTTTTTTTTTTTTTTTTAAAGGTGTTGAAGAGACGAGTGGATGCTGCAGAACTCCCTTATCTTGTCTAACGCTGTCAGCCCCAGATGTCCTGCAAGTAGCGTTTCTCCTCTCTCAGCCCCGCCAGTGTCTTCATGGCGTCCAGTTGATCAACCTGGAGCTCTGCCTTTATCATCTCTATCAGGGTGTTGTTCACGTCCTTAGCCATGTTCTCAGCATCTCTGGTGGAAAAAGAAAAGAGCATTAGAAAAATCACATCACAAAGCACAGAGGCAAGCCCATTTTTTGTGGAAGCAGCAAGTGCTGCCAGTCCAGCAGAGCAGCTTGAAAGGAAATTGCTGAAATCTCTATCTTGCTGTGGCAGCATATTGTGAGAGATTCATCATCCTGTGGACTTAAAGTGAAGTTTCTGACTCTGAGGGATTCAGCCAGCTCTGATGTTTCAAAGATCATTTACTCAAAAGGTGAGCTGAGCGGTCTGGCAGTGATGAGAGACGACTTCTCTTGATGGAGGAGTGATATAAAGTTATAGGAATGTTGATCTGACTTGACTTGCTATATGGCTCTGTGTGTTTTGATTTGCCGTGCTGTATTTATTCTGACACTATGTTGTGATATGGAGAAAAAGGGAAGAGGAGACATGTTTACTCAATAAACGCCTCAAACTGTACAAGGTGTTACATCAGTGTGGAGTCAGCAGCAGCACAGGGAGTTACAGACAGGATTTTGGAGTTAGTTGGTTTGAAGCAAGGCACTTCAGCAACTTGTGTTAATTTTTTATGAACTATCTGCTTTGCTGGGAGCAGAGTTTGTCTTCAGTGGACAGGTGAGGTTGGCAGCAGCACTTGGCACTGAATTGCTTCTCGGCTACGTCATGTCTGACACCGTTCCAGTGTCCACTGCAACATCTTAAAGGCGGCGTGTCTACAGGCAGAGTGTTGTTTAGCACCACAGCAAGGTTTCTTTTATGTTCGTCTTACTCCGCTGTTGGCGACAATTCGTCTCTGTGAAATGTTGTGGTATTTGTTTTTCTGGAAGCCTGAATAAAATAAGCTGAAATGAGGATTGTATTTCATGACATCGTCTCTTTACCTATTTTTACAGAGCTGTGAAATACTGTGAACATGCCTTCACTGCCTTCACAGAGATTAGTTCATGTTAAAGAGATAAACAGGGAGGACATCTGTACATATGTAGCTCATTAACTTTATAGAAAGATGGGTGATGTGTCTCTTTTTCCGACAAGTGCACAAAAGTGAAGCCAAATTACCTGCAAAGACAGGCGTTGATTTATTGCAAGAGTGATGTTTTTCGGAGCCGGAGTCTGCACTGCCAGGATCAGCTGGTGGATCCATGGTATTGATTAGGGATGTGTTTGGATGTTTAGAAGACTTAAACATCATCACCCTGAATAGTCAGCACCAGAATTACTGGTCAGTCAAACTAAGTATCAATACTTTTATTGTTGTAGGCTCAAAATGTTGGTCACATGTTCCACCACCATTAGTCGAGGCTGCATTAATGCTGTAATGCTCTACAGCCTGTGTGTTAAAAGGTGCAGTGGACAGATCTCATACCGTGGTGCACTTTGGCAGGATTTTGATTTTAAAAAGGGGAGTTTAAGTTTTAAATAAGCTGTGTTTGGTTAAACTTGGCATAAAGCCACTCGACAGGATTGAAGACTGGTGGTGCTAGCTCTGCTTGCATTAGCCACTCAGCAGGGCAATTTGACATTGCTCACTAACTAACTGTGTGATCTACTGAGGCCCCTGGTTGGAGTTCAAGAAAATAAAAGCTACGTAGAAATCTGTGCGCACAGTTTATAATCTGTGTGTAAGGATCAAAACTGTTTAATTAATGGACGTAGTATCCGTGACGTCACCCATCTGTTTCTGAAGCGCTGGTTTGAAGCTGATTGCTGGTGGGAGCCATATTGAAATGCTGAACACAACCTAACTTTGTCCGAGCTAGTGTGAGGTAAAGAGGCGGGCCTTTAGCCTTTAGCTGCTAGCAGCTACAGGGTGCCCGCCTGTCAGTCAAGTCAGGCATGACCTTATTTGGGCAAACTCGTAAGTTTAAGATCTTCAAATGTTATTAGAAAGTGTAACCCCGTACAGTGTGTGCCAGATAGAGAAATGAGCTATTCAGAATGAAGACGTTTTTTGAACCAGGCTGTAAACGTGTTTATTTCTGCTGTAAAGATAGTCTCCTTTGAATGGGTGTGTATGTGGTTTCCAGTGTGTCTGCAGCTAGCCTCAAGTGGACGCTCAATGAACTACAGTTTTAATACTTTCGCATGGGCTTCATATTTTAAGACCGGAGGTTGCCGCTTGGTAAGGATTTGCAAACTGTGTGCATGGATAACAAATCTGTTACCACTGGTCACACATTTTAAACTGTGCGCTTGGATTTGCACGACTCCTATTGGTTTTTCTTTTTGACCTGACACCCAGGGACTGTGTGGTGATCCAGAGTTTAGCTGGTTAAATAAGTTGTGCTCAACTTTCACTGTTTTCTGAGAGTTTTCTCACCTCCAGACTAACTGGTTAGGCAGAATTTAAATTTCTGTTTAATCAACTATGAAATAAGTCGCTGAAGTATATTGATTGTATCTACGTCTTGCCCTGTTTGCTAACCAACACACTGAACTTCATGATAAGAGGGGAAAGGTCCCTGAGGTCAGCTCAGTCTATGGCTGAACAGATTCTTGTTTTGGTGGGTGGGTTTTGTGACGTACATTACAGCCAGTGAGTAAGAGGAGCTCGGAAAGTCTTTTGGCTTCACTTTTGGGTTTAAAGTCATGTTACCCATCTTTTTATACAGTCCGATGTTTTCACGTGTTACAACTCCACTGTCATTTTGAAAAATGTGATAGTTTATTCATGAAACATGGTTATATATGCACTTTATGTCAGCCATCAACAGACAAAGGCACCTCCACAGATCTACAAGTTCACTTCAGACTTCAGAGACACATTTTAAAATAAACCAGGCGTGCTAATATACTCACAGAGCGACGACAGATAAAGAGAGAGGCTCTGCTGTCTCTTCACACACAGTGCCACACCATGACACCCCCCCGCCAGGTGAACACAGAGATGAATATATTTTATTATTATCAGTGTCAGACTCACCCGCAGACAAAGAGGTAACCCTTCTGCTGGAGCAGGACTTCCATGACATGTTGCCTGTTAATTAGCAGGTTGTCCTGGACGTATTTGGGTCGTCCCTCCTCCTCCTGGTCGTCTCTGGAGAAGCACACCTTGAGGTGGCTCAGGGTACCGCTGGACACAAATCCCTCCAGCTCCTCTCTGTGCAGGATTGCAGTGACACATCCAAATATTTCAGGTCATTACAAAATCCAATTTCCCCACATCGTTATTACAGTAATCCTGAGCAGGTTGTTCCTGATGTTTGAAAAATAACTGTTCTAACCTTGTGAGATAACAGTTGTCCAGGTTTTTTTTTTATTATAACTCAGAAATAAATGCAAAAACTTCTGGCCAATTAATGCTCTGTGTTGAACAAACTGACTGTTACCCTTTCACACCCAAACTGCCTCAAGATTTAAGAAAAACTTGCTGCCTAACAAGACATATGAACTCCTGTGCAGATTATTCTGCAAGAGCGTAACAACTGTCGAGTTTAATAAAACATAAAACTGACGGGTAAACAACCAATTCCTTTTTTTAACAAGACAAGTGCAAAGATATGGGTTTCATAAGCAAGGTTGAGCAACTGTAGAAGCACCTTTACACAACCCTCCCAGCATCACAGTTTTCGGTGTAACCTTGCTCGCTCTATGTGGTCAGCTTGCCAACTAACACTCCGTCTCCTGCCTCTGTGTGTTGTACAGTGCCTGGGGTGCTATCAGTAGGAGAGGAAAGAGGAAGGTGGAGAGAGAGTGAGGGTTTACCAAAGCTCAGAGCATCTTGTTTGGAGCTAAGCAGTCGGAATGAGCAGAAACACACACACAGACAAGATTGGAGACACACACATAACAAACGGCGGCTCTGAGATCATGGGTGAAGGTCTTCGCCTCGAGGGTCTGTGTTTTCCAGCAGCCCCTAGACTAAAATAAGGCGTTTTCCAATAACAAACAGACACTGCTGTGAAAATACAAAAGGTAGAGGTGAGTTTGGTGTCTTGGTTTAATATGAATCTTCTACAATTGTTGCTTTTTCTGCTTTTATTTTCAATCTAACCTTTGACTGGAGTTATTAAAATAAATCACGTCTTTTGACCGAGATGTGTGATTAAAAAGTCTGTTTGAACGAGAGCGCAACATGAAAAACAAGAAGAAGGACGGAGTTGTCTGTCTTGTTTGTCGTCTGAATATGAATCATCAGATTGATAACCGTGTGAGCAGAAACTGGTAGATGACAAAAGACAGCTGACTTCTGAGAAAACAGTCAAGCCCAAAATCTGCCAGACTCCTCCGTGTGTTTATACAAATAACAGCCTGTGGCGATATCCCGGACCCTAACGTGATCCCAGCAGGCCTTCAGTTACGCTCCCCCTCCTGCATGAAATCACTATCCGTGAAAGGAGAAGTCAGGAGAGGGGGAGAGAATAAGTGTAGGCGGGCGGAGAGGGGAGGACAGGTTTGATGTGACAAACAGGCAGATTGGCATCAAGCTCTCAGAGGGGACGTTAAATTCTTTGGATTATTGAGTTGCATCGCACGCCTTGTTTGGTTTTTGTCAGCGGGAAAACTCAATTGGAGAAGAGTCGGCCACATTCAACCAGAATTCTGGGGCATTTGTAATTTTAACCCACAAAAGCTCCTCACATCCATCATGCATTGTAAAGTTAATGGGTTTGGTAGACTTTAATACGCTGCAGATTGTGTTCAAAGCAAATAAAAAAGAATTACTTCCAAAAATATTCTTTATTTTTCACTGAAAGGAGGGTTATGATGTCAAGGAAAACCTGTGCTCACACAATTCTGAGGAGAAAGTGAATAACAATCTGTGATGGGTGGGTTTGTGGGACATCTGAACCTGGAACTTTACTCTGTCTAAAGCTCCTTGGAGGAGTTTTTGGCTCATAATGAGACGCACTAAAAGTAATATTGATGCTGTTTTATAGGCTACAAAAGCAAACAAGGCCATCAGCATAAAGATCGATTATTTCTATGTAGTTATTGTTTATGTCTGAAATTGCTGCTGTGGGGTAGGTGTCACAATAGTTTAGAAACTGTACGCTACAAAAACATCTCAAACATTTTCATTGCCAAGATCTCCAGAGAGTGATAACTTTGTTAAAGATAGAGATGTTACTAACAACATTACTTTCACATGGACAGGACAAAACCAGCAAAGATGAGAGTATCGACCATTTAAAAAACTGTTCAGCAGTGGGCTTTAGGTCTACTTATCCTAATCTTCATTCAGGCTAGAAACATGTAACGAGATGGGCTTATAGTCCCCTGGAAAATCTTTTGCTTGCTTTATTTGCACGTATTTAATCGCCAGAATGTTCTGTGTTTACTCGCTTAATTTCAACAAATAACTTGCTCCATTCCCGTGTACGCAAGTACTGAAAGACAAGAGGCCAGTGATGCTAATTGGGGCAGTGCTAACTTTCCATTACAACAGATAGCTGGAATCAAGTGGCAGACAAATGTTTTCAAAGCTAACCACATCATTTGACCTCCTCACTCACGTTCCTCCTGGCAAGCTCTTTTATATTCCTGCTTGGATTTAAAAAAACAAACAGGTGGGGTCGCACAGTACAGGTTAGCCACACAACGGTCCGTTCTTCACTTCATACATCACTGGAGGATCTTCATGCCGATTGGCCATTGCAGCAAGAATGATTCGCTGAAAATTCCACAGGTGAAAGAATGGGTCTGTGCAATGACTGAAACTGCATCCTATGAATGTATGCTAAGTAGATTAAGTGATGACAGAGGGGAGGGGGTGACCCCATGGGACATGTTTTGGGACTACATAAAGGTTCATAATGACCCCCATTAGGATTCTGATTTTGTTGTTTTGTTTTGCTTCCCTTCCCCCAAGTGAATCCTGCAATACTGTATACCTCAGCAACATGTCTATGTGATATATGTAGAAGCAGGTTAGGTATGTGTGCGTTTGTAGATATGCATGTATGAAGGTATGAGTGCATGTGCAAGTGTACATGTATACAGATACTGTATATGAACATATTAGTTGATATTATTATGTATCCACTTTCTTTTGTATCTGCTGCCTATCTTTTTATTTTCATTAAAAATGTGCTAACTCTGTCACCAGAGTTCATTGTTAATTATATATTACCTGTTCCTGTATGGAGGAAAATATTAAGTTTGCCATGTACCAAGCCTTTGAAAAGTTCAATCAAAAGTTCAATACCAAAAAAAGAATGATTTGCTGAAGATCTGATTTTTTAATTCTCGCAAATAAGCGAATGAAGCGAGCGGCGACTGTGTCATGAAATCACGTCATTCCCCTGTGGGACTCGCTCCATTTGTGCAACTTGCGGCACACATTGTGTTGCATGACAAGGGCCGTGTCTAATCTTTATATTGACTTTACATAGAAGTCACTTGGACAATCATTTAACTCCTGTCTGTAAACATGTTAACTTTGCTACAAGAACAGGCATTATTACATGGGGCCTGATGAGCCTTACTTAGCTTTTGGAGCCAGCCTCAAGTGGACACTCAAGGAACTGCAATTTGTGTACTTCTGCAGGGGCTTCATTTCTCCACAGCTGTGGTTGCCACTTGAATAAGAGTTATATGTTTTTTCTTCACTTTTGTAATTGGGTTTCAACTGAGGATGTGTTTACTTTTCATACTTAATATTGCTTCTCCACTTTCATTTATTACATTTGACATAAAGATGTCAATCAGTCAATAAAAAGCTGATTACTTTAAATTAAAAAAAGCAAGTTTAAATGAATCCTCCTTTTTATAACCACTTGATCTGAAATGCTACAAACTCTTTGAACCAAGTTTCAGCATTCAAAAATCAATGCCAAACCTCACATTGCATTTACTTTGATATAAATCCAGCAGAGATGCATGCAGGCAGCCAATTCAGCTGCAGGTATGTTGCTCTCATTCTGCTAACCTATTTAAATCAAGTACAACTCTTCATGGGTGGCTCATAAAAACACAGACTAATCACTTTGGTCAACACTGCGGGGGTGTTCATCAGAGATGCCCACACTGTGAACAAACACAGCCCACTACCTGCCTGTGAGTCCATATTTAACTAAGGGATAGAGGAAACAAAGGGGAACAAACAGCATCCTCTGTGATGTGCTGGTGTGTGTTTAAGGATGCTAATCCATTCACACAGTACTTAATCCTGCAGCAGAACTCGATCAGTGCACCAGCACCAGCACGTGTGCTGCTGATAGCGGCAGGAGCCGATCAATTAGCATGTATTAGGAGGCTAATGCCTGGCAGAGATCAGAGCCATGATCTACTCGCAGGTGGAAGTCAATCTACAGCGCTTTAACATAACATCAGGTCAATCCAAGTACTCGTGAAAATAGGTTGGATTAGAGGGATTTCACTATTTAAATACAGACTTCTGATACACTGTATGAAAGATGGAAAACCTTGAGTGTGTGGAGCACTAAACCAAAACCAGAAAATAAAAATGATGTAATACCCCCACAGGTAATAAACAACAGAGTTGTGGTTCAGTTGCTTTTTATCAAATCTGCATCTAGTGTTGAGTCCGCCTGTCGATTCAAAATCCTTTCTCTGTGGCGGATTAAATTAATCTCTTATCAGATATATTTAGGATTAGCCTTCAAAAACTTAACAGCTGCACTGGCTGAGGAAACAAGTTGTGAACACAACACTGTCTGAAAGTAACAACTTCAAAGGTTAAACAGCAGACTTGTATGCAAACAGTAGATTTGTTTTAATGTATTCAGCCACATATAAGCATTCACATTTAGATTCACATTTCTGACCAGCAGACACATTTAGGACCAATATTCAGTCATCATAAAAGGTCTGTTTGGTCTCTGATCTTCCATAAATATATAGTGATATATCTGCTAAATATAAGGATGGCTGAGTATGGATTTGATAGCTGACAGATATTAAACTATCTGAGCTGAATGACAGTCCTTTGTAAGTTTGTAGTTTTACTTGATCGATATTTGAGTGCTGAATTGTTCTATTTAAAATTGATTCCATCCCTCATTTTAATAGCTACAATATGAAATAATATTTAGCAGCTGAATCAAAGAGAGATTGTCAGCCACAACCTATGCAGGGGGAGCAGAGAGATGGAACCAAAGCAACAAAGTTGCAGACCAAAAAAACTAAACAATAAGTTGTGCTGGCAGTCCAAAGCTGGAGCAGGACCACATATGAGATAAATGAATGCCCAGCTGTGATAAATACTTGAATCTGATTGGACAAAACTCCAACACCTAGAGACAATCTGATCTTACACATCATGTCAAATCATATTTGTCACCACTGCCTGTTGATACTGTGGTAAAAGGTGTGGTCTTGAACAGAAGCCAGTTGAATTAAAGTTTGGAACACTAAAACAAAAAAGGAGGAACCTAGTTCTTAGAGATCTCATGTGTGGAGGGGAGGAACATAAATATTCTTAAAATGCTAAATTAGTCCACACATCTGACTCCAGATGAGTCAAATACTTGATTCTGATTGATCAAAAGGGACTACCTGATCACACACGTCTCATCAAATCAGGAGGAGTCTGTCACATTCCCCCTCTGCCTGTTGACACTGGTAAAAACGTTAGTGTGGTCTTAGACTGGTCAGACAGTTAGCGGGCACAGATGTGAGGGCAGCCTGAGGACCCCAACCATCTCTGAGAGGGAAAAGTGGAGTAACATCCTGTCCTGTAATCCAGAGCTGGTGAGAGAACCTCTGAGCTGCTGATCTCTGCAAAATTACTTTAACCACAAACAGTGGTGATAGTTATGATCATGTTCAAAGTTGTGACATGTGCCTCATTTACAGGTGTGATCAAAGGTGGGTCAACGTCAAAGAGAAGATGGAGAGCTGAATGAGGACAGAAGTGTCAAGGTAAATATTCCGGCAGAAGTCCTGCTCACCTCGTCCGACTTTAGCATCAGTGGAAATGGTGAACTGAAGGTGGATGAGTCCCTGATGCACTTCCTGTTTGCTTCCGGGTCGTGCTGGCAGGCGCGCAAAATAGCGCGCTAGATTACAGCCTCTCGAATCAAACTTTTTAACCAGTTTTAAGTATCAACATTTGCTACCTATTTTACAGTCTTTTTACTACTGTTTTTATCCTTCATTACAAGCGGGATTTAAACAATCGGTGCTCCCGGTCGAGAATTCTAAGAAACAAACTGGGCCTGGAACACCATGTCTCTTACCTTGCCCTCTGGCTGCGGAAGTTGTCTCCATCTCACTGAGAAGATAGTGGAGTTGGAGGAAAGAATCCACAAACTGTACCGAATTCGGGAGGCAGAGAATTTTTTGGATACAATTGTCTTCGGCGGGCCTGCCCAGGCCTCCGTCTGTGGCACTGAGGGGCCGGCTTGTGCTACTACCAGCATGGCCAACGCTGTTTCGCCTTCGGTCGCTTGCAATGCCTCCTACCAGGCCGACCCTGCTCCCTCACCTGGAGGCTCCACCCAGGGCACCTGCACCGAGGCTAAGGAACAGACCGACGCGGCTTCCCGGCCGGTCTCTACTCCACCCGCTGCCCCCACTACCTCCATACCAGCGGACCCCTGGCTCCTGCGCGGGGCGAGACCGAAGCTCCGGGTAAACTGCTCCACTCCGCTCCACTCGGAGCAGTGGGAGGTGGTCGGTGACCGCATTAAGAGAAGTTCCTCCTGTGTTCCAGCTGCATGGGACATCAAGCTGGGGAACCGCTTCGATATCCTGGATGATGAATTCCCACCTTTAAGCCACCAGCGGACGCCTCCATCGCTCTCTCCTCCACACCGGCACTGGGCATCGGCTAACTTCACGCCACGTCCACGCCGCGACCAAAAACCAGCTACCACCCATTCCCTATCCCGACCTGCCGGCCTGGTCGAAGAGCAGGTTGCAAGGTCCTCTGTGGTGCATCAGCACAACCAGCCCCCGGGGAGGTCTGCCCCTTACCGCCGCAGGCTCCTAATGGAAGCCGTGAACCGGCGCTCGGCGGAGCTTGCCCGTCCAAAGTCAGCGGAGGTGCTCTCCCCAACGGATCCCATCTCCTCACCATCGTCTGGCACCGCCTCTGACCCCCGGGGCTCTGCTGGCGGCCTCCCGTCGCGGGTTCAGCAGGAGCGCCCTGCGGTGAACACCGCTGGAGCACGTTCCCAAACCTGCAGCTCCGCTGGCGGCTTTCCGTCGCGGGTTCAGCAGGAGCGCTCTGCGGTGAACACCGCTGGAGCGCGTCCCCATCCGTGCAGTCCACCACCTTCTGAAAACATCCAACCTGCTTCCCCACAGCCCCTCATCCCACCATCCACTCTGATCATAGGGGATTCAATAATTAGGAATGTACGGTTCTTCAACGCAGTCACACAGTGTCTTCCAGGTGCTACAGTCACTGATCTCCACAGAAAGCTCCAGGAAATGCTGCCGTCGCTCCCCTCTTCCATCAGCAGGATAATTATCCACGTTGGAACCAACGATACGACCCGTCTTCGTTCGGAGGTAACAAAATCCGACTTCAACTCTCTTTTTAAGCTCCTTCAGCACTCTGGGAAGACTGTTTTTATTTCAAGCCCCATCCCGACTGTCGGACGTGGTGCAGGTCGCTTCAGCCGACTCCTGAGCCTTCACTCCTGGCTGCTATCTACATGCTCTGCACTTAACCTGGGTTTTATAGACAATTTTAATCTGTTTTGGAACCGTGCGTCTCTTTTTAACCGCGACGGACTTCACCCAAACAAACTGGGCTCTCATGTGCTGGCTGCTAATATGCAGCATGCAGTGCAGACACACCCACGGTGACTATTTACTCCGCAATCATGCCCACCTGACAGTCCCACCTCCTCACCTGCGGATCATCTCCAATCTAACACTACACAATCTAATGTCCAACATACGAACACGCCCCTCTGTCTCTCTCCACCTCCTACACCATCACCACCAGTCTTCTTCCCGATTACCACTATTTCATCAAATCGAGTCCTGAAACAAAGCCGTCCTCCTTTTACCTCCTCCTCACATATTATCACTCCACCACGCAACTTAATAAAAATCACTCCAACACATCCAGGTACCGTGAAGCCAAATGAGCCCACTAAGCTTGCACTTTTAAATATCAGATCCCTCCCCAGTAAAACTTTTTATATTAATGATTTTATTTCAGAACATGGTCTTAGCTTTTTATTTTTAACTGAAACATGGCTCAACACAACTGCACCTGCTTCCCTTTTAGAGTCCTCCCCAGCAAATTTTAACTTTTTATTCTCCTGCAGACAGAACAGGAGAGGGGGAGGGATCGCTAGTATTTTTTCTAGTGGTTTTAACTGTGCATCATGCTCACTTGGTCAGTTTCAAACCTTTGAATACTTAGCCATGGTCATAAAATCACAGCAGCCAGTTCTCACTGTCACCATCTACCGCCCACCCAAATACAACAGCAATTTTTTAACAGAATTTTATGATTTTATGTCCATTGTTTTAACTGGCTATGATAAAATGATTTTACTTGGTGATTTTAACTTTCACATTAACAACTCCACCGACACAAGGGCTCAGGACTTCCTCGATTTAATTTTGTCTTTTAACCTCACTCAGCATGTACAGACTGCCACACACATCCATGGAAACACTTTAGATCTAGTAATTACAAAGGGCATTGATATTGAAATTTCATCCATCACACAAGTCCCCGTTTCTGACCATTTCTGCATCTTTTTTAACACCACCTTTTCTGTTTTTAATGAACCTCCTGAAACCACTGTCACAAAGCGTACCATCAATGAACATGTAACCCAACACTTCACTAATCTGCTGAATAACTTTCCTCCATCCACATCCTGCTCACCTGACCACCTTGTTACTGATTTTAATAAAAAACTCACACTCTGTCTGGACACAGCTGCCCCAGCACAAACAAAGAAAAGGCAACTCCACCACAGACCACCCTGGAAAACTGCTGCTATTTGTCAGCTCAAGAGACAATGTCGGAAAGCAGAGAGGAGATGGAGGAAAGACAAGTTACATGTTCATTTTGAGATTTTTAAAGAACAAGTTTTTATCTATAATAATGCAGTCCGGAAAGAGAGACAAGCCCATTTCTCAAAGATTATTTTAGAAAACCAAAATAACCCCAAAGTGCTTTTTACTACCATCGACAGAATCTTAAACCCCCAACCCATTCGTACTCATAATGACTCAACTCTCAGATGTGAAGACTTTGCACACTTTTTTAAAGAAAAAATTGTTTTAATCAGGAACAGTATTTTAAATGTAGTTAGCGACTCCCCCTGGGATTCCCCTGCCTTCGGGCCTCCAGTCACCATGCCATCCTTTGTTTTAATGACAGAGGGGGCTGTGGGTGAAGTAGTGAGCAAGATGAAGTCTGCCACTTGTGTTTTAGATCCCATCCCTACAAAACTGTTTAAATCCTGCTTCCCTAGTCTCTCACATGAAACAACCACGATCATCAACTCCTCCCTCAGCTCAGGCATCTTCCCCTCAGTTTTTAAGACCTCCATGGTGAAACCTACCCTCAAAAAACCCAACTTAGATCCCTCAGAGTTAAAAAACTACCGTCCTATTTCTAACCTCCCCTTTTTAAGCAAAGTTTTAGAGAAAATTGTTTTTAATCAACTTTTAGTTCATTTAATCAATAATAACGTTTTAGAGAGATTCCAGTCAGGCTTCAGAGCGAACCACAGCACAGAGACTGCCCTCCTTAAAGTCACAAATGACATCAGACTGATTTTAGATGAAAACAATGTGGCAGTACTCATTCTTTTAGACCTCAGTGCTGCGTTCGATACTGTCGACCACGACATTTTAATCAAAAGACTTGAGAAATGGGCTGGTCTCTCTGACCATGTTTTATCCTGGTTTAGTTCTTATCTTTTTAACAGACAGTTTTTTACCAGCCTCGGTGCCTGTGTGTCTCAGACACACGATTTTAACTATGGGATTCCTCAAGGAAGCATTCTTGGGCCTATTTTATTCTCCTTATACATTTTACCCCTTGGACACATTATCTCAAGTCATCACATCAATTACCATTTCTATGCAGACGACACCCAACTATACATCTCTGTCTCACCCAATGACCCAAATGCTCTTCACTCCCTCACCGCCTGCCTTTCTGACATCAATGTATGGATGAGCAAGAACTTTTTAAAATTAAACGAAGACAAAACTGAAATTCTTTTAATAGGACCCAAAGCAGCCCGAGAACAGCTCCAGACTACACTGAGAGATTTTAACAGTCAAATTAAACCAAAGGTCACAAACCTGGGAGTGGTTTTAGATTCAGATTTTAATTTTAATGCTCATTTTAACAAGGTCGTAAGTACTTCATTTTATCATCTTAGAAATATTGCAAAAGTCAGACCTTTTTTAACGCAAAAAGATGCCGAAATTTTAATTCATGCTTTTATTACAAGCCGCATTGATTACTGTAACTCCCTTTTTACAGGCCTGCCCAAAAAATATCTCAGAAAGCTGCAGCTTGTTCAGAACGCTGCAGCTAGAGTTTTAACGAGGAGAAAGAAAACTGACCACATAACTCCTCTTTTAAAAACTCTGCACTGGCTCCCTGTTTCTTTTAGAATTGATTTTAAAGTCATTTTACTTGTTTTTAAAGCTCTTAACAGCCTTGCTCCTCCATACATTACTGATCTCCTGTCATTTTATGTTCCAGCCCGATCACTGAGGTCCTCGAATGCTTCCCTTTTAAATGTTCCTCGTGTGTCCCACACAGGTACCGGCCAGAGGGCTTTCTGTTTTTATGCTCCTAGGCTGTGGAACTCTTTGCCTCTGGACATGAGAACGGCGAGCTCTCTGGGTGTTTTTAAAAGTAAACTTAAGACTTACCTTTTTAATCTAGCTTTTAATTTGGAGTAATTTATTTTAGCCCTGGACTGCATTATCAGTATCATTATTATTATTATTTTTATTATTATTTTATTATTTTATTATCATTTTTATTATTTTCATCATTATTATCTAAACCATTGTTTTAACATGTATTTATTTATCTTATTTATTTATTGTGTTCACCTGATCTCGTTAACTCTACCTTATTTTTAACTTTTATTTCCACTCTTACTTATTTTATTAATTTTACTGTGTTGTTTTTCTTTTCTTTTTTAAAGTATTTCTTCTTTTTTCATGCCTTCTATAATTCTACCATTGCTGTTGTTTTCTTACTGTCTGTTACTCTGTGAAGCACTTTGGGCTACATGTTTCTATGTATGAAAGGTGCTATATAAATAAAGTTGAGTTGAGTTGAGTTCAGTTTGATGTGAGTTTTAACAAATAAGCAGACTAATGTTTTAACGATGTGCTTGGTTTAATAATTCACCCTGCAAGGAGGCTGATGAGAATCTGTTGCCTTAAAAGCATTTAAGACCACCGAAATCAGAGTGACAATTGTATTGGCTGAATAAATACATCATTTTAAAATAAAAATCACCTTTAAATCAATATCTTGTGTCAAGTTATTCACGGCTTTAGTCAGTAGCCGGGTAAAGACCTGATGCAAAGCGGAAGAGTCTGGCTCACCCTGTCAGGACTCTAATTTGCACATTATACATCATCTTCTCTTACATAACTGTGAGTTAATGCTACGATCTAACCTTTATTTAGTCTTTTGATCCATTTTTATAGAAAAACATTAAAAAGCCCATTCAATAAAACACATTAAATATCTGACATGTATCTTTTGAATGATTTTGTTCAGTACAATAAAGGAAGACAAATAATCTGTCAGATTTGTTGGCCTCTGAGTCAGATATATCTGATTATTCTAAAAGCCTGATTTCAGGTTGATAAAGGAAACGCATGTAGGACCCGACCATAATAAAGTCACATAACCTCTATGAAACATCTTGCCTTGAGTTGCCTTGAGAAATGCCCATGAACACTCCTTTTCACTCGCAGGTGAATACCTTGTTGCCTTGGATTTCGATATTTTCTTCCCATAGATGTTAAATGAAGTCCTTGAGGTGATTGCTTAATGGTGTACACAATGCTGGCAATGATGGCGGGAGTAAAGAACACCCACGTCATGTGTATAGACAGCGATATGTTCATTATGCAGGTCAAAGATTTGAGTACATGGAATATACAGTGGCAAGGTGAAGAGGGCTGTAGGTACGGAGAGGAGTTTGTCTGATTCTCAAAGGGCTGAGGAAGATAGGTATGGAGTATGTGAATATATTTATGTATGGGCTCTTTGAATAGTCCCTGAAAAGAGAAACACATCTCACCTGAACAGGAAGTCTCTGTCTCGGTGACGGCACCCAAAGAACAACCAGGTCTCGCCGAATGTGGCCTCGGGCTTCTCCTGCTTCTCCTGTTCTCTGAAAGTCAAACAACGGATGTTAGCGGCCAATCAATACTCACAGACGACCAGGCCAGATGGAGGAGAGCGAGTCCTTCCTCGCAGCAGAGGTTAAAGAAGAGTAGTGACACCATTAAGCACTGTCTGCAATGACAGTACACTGAGTGCCACAATTGGCTAATGCACGGAAACGACTGTGTGTGCTGCAGCGAGGACATTATATGTATTATTGAATTTCACCCAAACAGAAGGATGGAGGCCATCACTATAAACAGTTACTGAAAATGAAACTGCAGCTCGTGCTTTGTGTGTGTGCTTTGGGTGCTGTCGTGCTTGTGTGTCCAACTGTGCTTGCATGCAAGAAAAAAATAAATGTTCCGGCAAAAGTGATTCCTCTTGTGGCTCAGAAGTTTGGCAAAGCTCCCAGAATCCTTTGCAGACGATGGCAACACACAGCGCACAAAGCAGCTCTGAGGGTGCCGGTATCTGTGCCGCACACCTGCTGCAAAGGTGACAGCTCTCTCCCTGATAACAACAGTTAACCCCTAACCTTTCATGATGCCATCAGTCAGTTCACTCTCTAAAGAGCCCCGTGTTATCTGTTGCTCCCGTCTGGAGGGGGGGGGGGGGGGACGTTGAAGTGACCGACCACGGCGAGGAGTGGAGGAATGCCACAGAGATGCACGGGTCCCTTTGTGCTGCGCTGCTGCACTCACAGGATAAGGTGCTCTGTGCTCTGAACCCAAATATTTGATATTCACAAACACTAAATCCTGCTTTGTGTTCTCAAGCTGTCACAAACTTTAAACTTTTATGTTTGGATCATAAAAACTGTGCTATCCTGAGCCACAGGAAATTAATCAACAATTATTGAATCAACCAGTTAAACAATACTGCATGCCTGAACATGCACATCTTTGAATCGGGATTTATTCTTGCACATCGTCATGGCCCTCCGTGTCACTACTTGCTGACAGGATAGCAGGTGGGCCTTGCTAGCCACACAGCCAGTGGTTGATTAAAAGAGAGATTTCAAAAGTGAGTAAGATTCTTCAAAACATGTGTGAGGGTCTGCAGGATAAGGAAATGATTGTAAGAAAGATTTATTTATAGAGCACCTCTCAAGAACAGAGGTCACAAGGTGCTTTACAACATCAAAAGAAAAACATTAAAAGGCAAAACAGAGATTGTAATTAAATACAAAAACATTACAAAAAACAGACGGATTAAACAAAGGCTAGTCTAAACAGATAGGTCTTCAACTGCTTTTTAAACCCGTCCACAGTTCTCAGTTCCAGAGGGAGACTGTTCCAGAGTTTAGGACCAAAAACCTGGAAAGCACAGTCTCCTTCAGTTTTTAACCTGGTACGAAGCACAACCGATAAACCCTGATCAGAGGACCTCAGAGTCCTGCTGGAGTTAAATGGCTGCAGCGGCTCCTGCCCATTGAGCACTCAGTACACAACAATAAGAATTTTAAGCTGGAATCTACATTTAAAGCTAGGGTTGGTAGTCACAGAAAACTAGCATGAATTTGAATGTAGCATTTCCTCAGGACTCTGTCTAACCCCTCCCCCCTCCCCTTGGAGCTCCTCCAAAACGGCACCCCCGCTCACATGCACCAGCACCACTGATTCGTGACCATATGGTTTCATGATTTGTCTCCTGATGGCATGGATTGGTTGGTGTTTTCCCAGGTTTACTCCAGCTGTAGATAGCCACTTTTTTTACTCTTTTTTAAGAACACATTATGTATTGATTGCTATCTGGACATGAAGATCATTTTAACTAGTATAACAAAAAGTGTATCTAAATCTGACTACCAACCCCAGCTTTAACTGGAAGCCAGTGCAAAGATATGAGGATCAGAGTAACATGAGACCTTTTAGATGATTTTGTCAACAGCTTAGCAGTAGCATTTTGGACCGCTTGTAGGCGGTTCAGGGAAGCATTGCTAAGACATGTGACAAGAGAGTTACAGTAATCCAACCAAGATGACACAAAAGCATGAGTAATCATTTCCAGCTCAGCTGTGGACACTAAAGGTCTGAGTTTGTCGATATTTCTTAAGCAATAGAAAGAAGAACGAACCAAACTATTCACATGCTGGTCCAGGCTAAGGGCCTGGCCCATTTGGACCCCTAGATTGTGTAGGCCAGGTTTAACAGCAGAGGACAAAAACCCAAGGCTTCTCCTCACCTCTGGAACAACCCGGTCAGGAGCTGAGATAAGAACATCAGTCTTATCTGAATTCACCTGAAGGTAATTATCTGCCATCCAACATTATATACAGTCCACACAATCAAGCAGGATTGACAACTTAGACATTATGGGGTTTAAAAGGCAAGTACAGCTGAATGTCGTCTGCATAGAAGCGATAAGAAATGTCTTTAAAAGTTCTTATGAGATACCACAGAGGGAGCAGATAAAGAGAAAACAACAGGGGGCCCAGGACAGAACCTTGTGGGACACAAGGGGACAGGTTTTCTACTGATGAGACATGTTTGCCAGCATGAACTGAAAAAGTTCCTTTAGAAAGATACAAGGAAAACCAGTCCAAGGCTGTCCCAGAGACACCCACCCACTGTCTAAGCCTCTGAATCAGTTGTGAGTGCTTAGTATGTATGGAGTTTTTTTTTTTTAAAGATATCCTTGTGTTTATGTTACAAATGGACTGTCATCAAAGCACTGACACAAGGACATGTCGGGGCACAGAGAGAGAGTCAGTCAGGGACGAGCGCCTGAGAGGCCCGGGCAGAAAGTCAACAACAACATGTGGGTCCATTGACATCACCTTTAACCTGACAGCCAGTTGCACAACACTGAGGATTCACATGCACAGGAAACAGAGTCATGTACATGCTACAAGAGAGCCGGGCTACATTTTACAGATGTATTTTTTGAGACAACATACACAGCTTTAAATCAAATTTATATTTCATAATGGCTTCAAAAGTCCTACATGCTTCCACTTTTGCCTTTAAAATCAGGGAGCCACGGAGTGACATGTTGTGGATATTTACCGGCTTTAGCCAGTTGAGCTAAAGTTGTGAACACTGAAACAAAAAAGAAGGAACCTAGCTCTTAGAGATCTCGTTGGTGGAGGGAACGAACATGAAAATTTTGAAAATGCAAACTTAGTGCACACACCTGACTCCAGATGAGTCAATTACTTGATCCTGATTGATCAAAAGGGACAACCTGATCACACACATCACATCAAATCAGGAGGAATCTGTCACATTACCCCTCTGCCTGTTAACACTGTGGTAAAATAGTTAGTTTCCGTCTCAGGCTGGTCTCAGAGTGGGGAAATAATGACAGCTAACGGGCACAGATGTGAGAGCAGCCTGAGGAGCTACTGGACCCCAACCATCTCTGAGAGCCTGCTCACTTTACATTATCTCTTAAATAATGACTAACCATTAAAATTAATTCAGAGGGAAATAATAATTCAACTTGTTTTATGTTGTTGGGACTAGTGATGTAAATTTCAAGTATTTTCCGAGATCGATCTTTGGAAATGATAACGATCAATTATTAGTTAATCATTAAAAAACGTTAACGTTTTCCATGTCAAAAACAATGCCAAATACTTTTTTTCCTTTGAATTAAATTTTCCTTCACGACCCAATGTGTATAACTGACAGTATTGAAAAGACTATGGATCAAATTGAGGTGTATAAAATGTTATACATGCCGAATATCAATGTGTGGGGCAGGCTCATTATCTCCACGGACATACAGACATAAAAGTGAAGGCTCAGACTTCAACAAGGGAACTGAACAGAAACATATTTTAGACTCAGTGTCCAGTTTTCTGTCTACTCGTTCTTATTGAGAAAAATAAGCATGTGAACGTGGTCAGGTGTCAGCCGGGAGCGCAACTGAGTCATAATCAGTCTGGCGGCGGAGGAAAGTGCTCATGGAGACCTGTCACTCAGCCGCACACCCCAGCTGAGCGTCTCCGTTATGCGCAACACCTGTAGTCAGCTGATTCACATCCAAACATGCTTTAAACTGAAAACACCTCCCTGATAGCTGAATGACATATGAGACCACATGATGTTTATTGCCATTTTAGTGACGTACAGATCAAGACTCATAAAACTGGATCATAAAATTTCAGGGTTAGAATGAAAATACACTTTTTAACAAACTAGAGGAACTTAAATACTTGAAATATTAAATCAAGATGAATCGGTTCATGTCGGAACAATAAAAAAACATGTTTTCTTACCCACTGGCAAGGCCATCCAGATATATGTTCACAGGATGTTTTTCCAGCAGCGTGAATAAAGTACAAGGACGATGAGGAAAGATCTGATACTTTGTGGAATAAAGTAAAACTATATTCTTTATTTTCAAGTAATGAACTGTAGCGCCTGTACTCACAGTGCTTCACTGATTAGTGTTGGTGAGAAAAACAGAATCAATGCTCAAGTCTGAATACCAGAACAAAGCTTTGCCCTCATTAATTAAATGAAAAGTTGACCAGTTAATGAAAATACTTTGCAGAAGAAGTTTGTTTGAGCTGTGTGTCTGTGCCTGGGTCTTGGTAACAGAGCTGTCTGGCTGACTGGGTTCGAACGCTCAGATCCCGTCCATTAGCATCCTGGACCAGATTCTTCTGATCTGCAAACAGCCTCGAGTAAACTCATTTTAGTGGACTCGTCTCTCTCCTCTCGCTGCCTGCCCTAAAGGGATCAATACCAATATGAAAAACCTGGATTCCATTCTGAGCAGACCACACCGGCGCCTTTCTCTGAATACAAATCACATCACATCACATGCCCACACTATAACAGCCTGCGATACAATCCCAGGGGGGAAGGCAGCATCTACAGAGCACTCCATTTGGGGTCGAAATCAGAAGCGGTTGCCTTTCAGAGCCATTCAGATGATCAGCAGGAGGGGGAAACTGTGAGGAAGGCTGAGGTGAAAGACTTGGTAAACATCCCAATTATCTCATATCTATCATCTGTTTTCTCTGCAGCTCCGTGCGAGAGGTTCAGAGCAGCTTTTTGGGCATGAAAAAACAACGAGACAAAAAAAAAAAAAAAGCTTAAATCCAACAACAGCTTGAGGCTTAATCAGTGAAATTACGCCGCAAAATGACACCCATATATAAACGTGCTGAATTCGAAATGTTTTCAGAACACAGGAAGGTGCCGAAAAGCAAGACGTTGAAGTCTAATTGTAATCAGCTGTGTGGTTAGCCTGATAATGAAAGCTCAATATTTGTTCACATAAACTTTAATAAAAAGTTGTCATATTGAATGTGCCAAGCATGCCTTCAGACCTACGAATAAAACCGAGCAGACTGATTCTTTTTCCAGGAAGAAAAGCTTGTTAGAGCTGTAAAGAGATTATTTCAGGCTACCCATTCAGTAAAGATACAATATTTGTTTAACTGTTACTGCTCCTGGCGAAATAGAAACGCACTGAAAATCACATTATCTATGAAATCCTTCCACTCAAAAGCACAGCAATCAATACCACAGTACCAGGGGGCCTTATTAAAATCTCCTGGTACCGTCAAGTGAGCCTCTGACCTTTAAAGACTCTTCTTCCACTTGTTACTGGTGCTACAAACTCATACAAAGTACTTTTGAAAACAGCCATCGATTAACAGCAGGGGCAGAAGGTGAGGGTGGGAGGGGGTAGGCAAATCGAAGCATCCCTTGTGTTGTTTTGTTGCTAACACGACCCTTCTTAGGCCTGGAGGCAGATACGGTGTCCCGTTGACAAACTGGTGATTGTTATCTCCTATCAGAGTGCAGCGTCAGCCGCCGAGGCTTTGTTTGGAATCTCAAGTTAGATTCTGTATAATGTGGCGCTCCATGACAGGTTTGTACAATCCTCCAGCACAATACGCAGCTGGAGGGGAGAGGATGAGGGAGACGAGGGAGGGAGGGAGGGAGACGAGGGAGGAGGGACTGAGGAGACAACAGAGCTGATAAGTCAGTTAACAACTCGGCTTCAACAGCTCAGAGCCTCTCAGCAGAAAAATACATGAAATTGAATCAAATCAAATCAAAAATGGAAGAGCATTGACGTTTCAAGGTTTAACTGTTGTTTTATGAAACAATGCCTCCAAAAATCAATCAAGGTGTAGGTGTTTTTTACTTCAAACCAGTGCTAACCAGTAACAACACACTAAAATGTGTATCATGATGTCCGGTATTCAAGAGAGCAAAGTTTGGCTGCACCATGAGGATCAAAGTGTGACTGATAGGTTTGTATCACAGTCCTCCACCAGAGAACACTCCCTCTGGCTCCACCTTGATCATTAAGAGGAGGTGTCTGTCTGCGAGTGGTGGAACCAGGTCAGTCTGAAAACGTGTGCTATCTTCGGAGCTCCTGCATCCCAAAGGCGCAAACACCTCCTCACCCCACATGACCGCTCCTCTTACCCCAAATCTGCTGCACTCCATCCACGGCTGCCATCACTCCAGCCGCTGCTGTGTCACCTCTCAGAGCTATCATCCACCGACGACACCCGCCGCAACTGAGCACACGTCAAGGGGATTTAGAGACAATTGGACCTGACTGGGGCACAACCTCATTTATAGAAAGCCACCCAAGAGTTAGAGATGTCAGTCTGACTGAAAAGGCTCACCCTGCTTTCTAACAAGTCATGGTGGGCAGTGGAACTGGCTCAACACACATGCCTCAGCCTGGACGGAGCAGCTACTTCAATCATTTAAAATCTTTCTGACAGATCATCGCTTTGCAATCTCCATTTATCTGTCAGATCTGAATCTCAGAACATTAAACAAAATGTCACGTTTCTACCAAATGATAGCACTCCTCAAGCATTTAGACATATAGCCACGGTTTAACAAGCCGGGGGAGAACTACGGCATACTCAGCCAACGGTCAATATCCTCACACCACCTTGCCGGCAATTAACAAGCAATGATTTACTCCAACAACGTCGCTGTGGACTGCTGGACTTTTTTATTTCCAAATCAATAACGCTCCATGTGCTGCTTTGACTCTTGGCTCTTCATTACAGGAGGAGTCATAAACTTGTGCTTAGGAAGGCCTAATTTATTCCTCGTCAGACAAGTGAGGCATCTGAAATAATCCCTGACGTGATCACAGCCCTCACTGCAAGATTTATTTTGACTCATGAGATGTACATGACGCTGACTTTTATCACCTTTGAGCCAGGTCTCATTTAATTGTCTCTGCAGATTACTCAAAAATAGGCAGAGATGATGCGCACTTAACATCACTTGAACAATGTGAATATTCATTACTGGATGTAAATTTTGGCTGAAGTAGCCCGTGTCACACAATGTGCCAAGCAGAATTACAACCTGCATGATTCTGATGCTCGACATGGATATTTAGCTGAGCTACTTCAGCTGCATATCATATCACATGTATAACATCCCCAGAGATGCACTGGGGTCCCATGTGCAGAGGCCATGGTCCTCCAAGTAGGCAGCCTGGGGTCAAAGTCTCCTCCTCTTTAAAGTTTCTGTGCTATTGCTCATTAAATGGATAAAAGTAAAAAGAAAATATTTTAAATGTTTTAACTTGGGTGCTTCAGAAATGATTTATCCGACCTCCATTCTATCATCCAGCTTCTCAAAGGCTTTTTTAACAGACCTGACCAAGCTTACACCTTAACTCTTTACAAATCAGCATCATGATGTCATTTCTACAACCTCAAGACCTTCAAGTGGATCAAAAGAAAATTGGTTTCTTTCAATTCAATTCCAAACCTTTATTTATTCTCGAAAAGACATTGAGGTTTCCCTCATTGCCAATGTCATCAAGATCACAGGAACATTAGAAACAACGAACAAACACACAATCATTCACAAAACAATAGATTCATTAAAGCAGATACAATTTGAAACACAGTGGTCTGAGATCAAAGTCTTAAACTCTGCAAAGGAGGGAATGGATATCAACGTTAAAGTCTGTTGGAGGGTATTCCATGATTTATGGGCATTAAAGGATAATGCTGATCTACCCAGTTCAGGGTTAACTCGAGGGACTTTCAGAACGAGCCAATCAGAAGAGCAAGTCCCGTAGGATCCATAATTCCATTCCTACAAGTTTGCAAGGTAGATGGGAAGCTTTCTAGCAAGCGCTTTAAAAATATACAAAAAACAGTGTTTCTTTCACGGGTTCAAAGTAAGCCAGTGGACAGCCTATTGGTAACTTACTGTTAACAGCAAAACTGAGACTCCCCAAAAACAAATGAACAGATGCTCCTCCCAGTTATGTAATGAAACATAAAGTGACAACATTTATTTGCAGAAATATCTAAAGGGGCAAATATGCTGTGACTGGAACTCATGGCTGCTTCTCAAGTTGCTAATTAGACACAGAGAAGTTGTCTATTGTAGGATGTTGGCTACACTGTAATGCTCAGAAAGATAGCCATCGTTACCAGAGGCTTATACCATCATCATATGATAGCAGATTGGTTCCAATATTATCTCTGTAAATGTCACTTATCATGCTGCTATGTGATATTGATATGTATAATTAAGTTTGCCATACCTTTGCTGGAGGAAGCCAATGAAGGGTGCAACTCCAGTGCCAGGTCCAACCATTATGAAGGGCACCGACAGGTCGGGTGGAGGTCGAAAGGAGCAGTTCGGTCTCAACTTCACATGGATCTAAGGTCAGAGGCCATTAGCAAGAATTTAAAAATAATGAGAGTAATTACAACAATGCTGAGAAGTCGCTGTGGGCTTACCAATCTAATAATTGATCTACTTAATATTCTAAAGACATACTAATAGGAAAACTCATGAGCTCCAGCTGGAATCCATAAAGTCCTCGGTAGAGAGGATTTACTTGCTCTAATTTAAATGAATTCCTTCATTAATCACACACAACTGGCCTAAGGCTTGTTCTTTTTGTCTATAGTGCATTAAAATAGAGTTTACAGAGAAATATAAAACATGTAGTTGAAGAATGTTGAATTTAAGATACCTCCTGTTCTGCAGATTCAAGGAAACCTTGTAAAATGTTCCTGTATTCTGCTCCACCCCTCAACCTTCACTCTGACTATACAACTTCTTGAACTGTAATATTTGAAAGAGAACAGGCAGTCTGGCTCTCTTGGTATTTTTGTGGAAACAAAACTAAATCATGGAAGGGATGGTAAAGTAATGCTAAGCAGGATTTCAACTTAGTCAGGATGTGTACTTGTCTTTTTCTCTCCCTATGAGTGGGGAAGGTTACAAATTTTGTAGCACCTGCACACTACTACCAAAAAATATGAGCACCAGCAAAGAAATGTTTCTCCCAAGGCCAAGAGATCACAAATTTGCACAGCCTAATTCAGCTCTCCATTTTCCACTGTACTCATTACCTTTGGCAGGTCTGGGGTGCTGGAGGATTCATCCATCCCAGAGAAAACCAGGGCAGGACTGATGAGGTCAAACAGCCAACCGGTACACAAGCCCTGCTTTCCCGCAGGCCGCAGAGAGCATGCTGGGAACTCTACCACATTGAAGACAAAATGCAGCTTTCCTGGGTGTCTGAGGCCGGAGCTGTAAAAACGGTACCACAGAGAGTTTGAGATGGAGGTAGATAGCGATAGAGGAAAACAACAGTGTGAGAGACAGAGTGTAAGAAACACAAACAGTGACAGGCACAGAGATGAAGTGGAAAAACAGAGTGAAATGCAGAGAGAAGCAAAGGGAAAACAGAACAGTACAGGCAGGAACAAGCAGTAAAAGGAAGCATACATTCAAAAGAAAAGCAGCAATGCTTTTTCAAGTGATTCACTCAATTCACTTAAAAATGCAGTTGACTTGCTTCTAAAAGTGTCAAGAAACCATCTAGATTTGATGCAATCACTCTCTCAATTTTGGACATGGCATTGAAATGAGCTTCATTATGATCTATACCAGAGGTTCCCAATGATTTTCTGTCTGATTTGGTCGAAAAGGTCTGTCGAGGTAGCTATTGAATGATGTCAACACCAGCCATCAAATTTGAAATATGTGTTAGGATGGATTTTGAACTCAATGGCATAAAGTAGTATTGAACACATAAAGAAGATGTAATGTGAATATATATGTTCATGCAATAATCAGTGTTTTGGTCAGTTTGGTTTATATTTTACTTCTACCACCATATGCAGAAGTTGAATGTTCCATCTTAAGCTAACCATTTCAACTTTTCCCCATAATTTTAAAGTAAAGGCTTCAACCATATATGTATTACTTTAAAGCTAAGGTTGGTAGTCACAGAAAACTAGCATGAATTTGAATGTAGCATTTTCTCAGGACTCCGTCTCTTTAACCTTAAGCTAACTATATCAACTATGATTTCAAATTACCTTTAGATAAATATATCAAAAATGTATCTATCAAATTAAGCTAACTTTTAAAAGCAATTTATATATCCTTAAGCTAACTATATCATCCAGTTTCCCATTACCTTTAGCTAAATCTGAACAATTATTGGTCTATTAACTTAGGGCTAAAGTCTAAAAACGATATATCTGCAACACCATAAGCTAACTATATCATTGAGTTTCCCATTACCTGTAGCTCTATAATTTAACCATTTATCCATTAACTTAGGCTAAAGTCTAAAAACAATTCATCTATTATTTCAAGCTTACACTTCATTTCTTGCCTTTAGCTAAACAATTGACTGTCTATTAGTTTTTAATCACAATTCTTCAATGGTATCCACAGGTTTAAGCCAAACATCAAATTTCTCTGTTCAAAAAAGGTCTAAGAATTAAACAGTGGTTGGTGGGATGTATCATACAGTAGCTCATCACACTTAACATATAACTCAGCATACTAATTCATAATGTTACATGTGCTGTTCCCCTGGTTGGGAATAAATGATCCACACATGACTTCTGCCTCAATCTAGACTAAAAGATGGGAATAAAATAGCTTACTGTCCATCTTGCTTCAATAAAACTCCCTCTCTCCCTCCTCTATATTCTGGTCTTCTCTGTTGGCCGAAGAACTCTCACGCTCCCTCATCCTTCACTCTCCAGTTCCTGTGGGCCACCAGAGACCTCTATTGACCACAGCATCAATAATGCAGGCCTCTAATGTCTCTGCACCATCTGATAAACTACAGCCACCGTCTCCGCTGTCCACTCCCTATCTCTTGGCACACACAAACACAAACACACACACACACACACACAGGCAGCTAAGTGAGGGTCTAATGAGAGGAGAGGAGAAGTTTTGACATTGCGTTAGATGTTGCTGTTCCACATGAGCTTTAAAGCAGACCTAATGGGCACTAGCTTAACAGGAAGAGCAAATCAATGACAGACTAAGTGGTGAAAAAGATGGAACACTTGAGCCTATTTAAAATAAGCACACCTGGCTAAACACTATATAAAATTTACTTTCCCTTGTTTGCCCAAGATTTTTCAGCATTCAGTCAGCTTATAAGGAAATAACGTATTTTAATGCACACCCAAACAAACAGAAATATTAAGGCTACAACAAAGGGATATACATGCACATACAGTATATTCAGCTGAATCATTCCTTTTTTTCTAAAATACTTTCTAGATGTCCCCTGAAACTCAAAATTCATATGCCACACTTTATATTACTCATGGAGCCTCGCTTTGATGTTATAATAAACCCTGTCAAATGTCTCATAATTTGAAAGCTCAATCCAGCACTGTGAAGAAGCTGGCAAAATAGCACATCTCTAGTGGAAAGCAATGCCTTTCCTTGCTGCCAATAGTAAGAACATTTGAATATTATTATGTGAACTCGACTGTCTTGCCTGGAGGCACCCAAAAAAGAAAAAACAATGAGGAGGTCGTGATTGATTGGTCCATTATGATGAACTCTAAGAGATAAAATATCAACAAAATTAGGTCTGAGGGTTTGAAAAAACCTGTATAATTGACTCTAACTCTTTTGGGGGGTTTTACAATGCAAACGTTAAAATGAAATGTAATCGTTAATCTTCTTTTGAGTGTGACACATCCTGCTGCATTTTAAAAAGGACTTTGCCTTAAGTTGTGAGCAATATCAAACTCATTAATTTCCTCCCTTGTTCTACCGTATATAGTCCAGACTTTGGGATTCTTCTGTCTTACAAATGATCTATGAATTTCAGAACTAATCTACAACAAATTCAATCAAGTTTGGGAGAAGACATTAGTGGGAGACCCCTGATAAAAACTGATTACGATTATTTAATTACATAAACAAGTCCAAATGAAGGAAGCCATATTTTTGTTGCAGATGAGTAAATGATAAAAGAGCTCCATCTTCAAGTAAATGAGATTTTTCAGTTATTCGCTTAGTGCATCATAATTCATCATCACTGTACAAAATGATACAAAGTAGTGTTTGATTTTTTTTCATAACTCAAACGTGTACAGAATCACAGAACAAGTGATCGATGCTAAAATGCTAAAAAAAAAAAAATATTTGTGACCATGTTGAGAAAGTAAGAGCACCATTCATACACTGCAAAGTCTTACTAAATGTATTCCTCTAATATTACATTTAATTAAATCCATGACAAGTCCAGATATGACATCTCATTCCAAGATATTACATGAAAAAATGAGGACTTAATTGCTTCTAATCAGAAAAATAGCTGGCGGGGCAGCAAGTCAGTTTTGTTTTTGTTAATTTTCTTAAAATTAGACATTATGTCTTCACTAACATTTTTGCTTGCTTGTAACATCTGGGGAAAATAAGTTGTGTCTTGACTTGTAAGGCTAATGAGGGTTATATTTAGTGCAATGAGATATTTTGAGGAATAAAACAATAGCTGAGTTGAATTTTTACTTGTTAATATGAATGCATAATGCTATACGAGCAAATGTGTTCAAAGATTCATGCACTTCTTATTTCTCTGTCACCTTACCTGGCTGCTGAATAAGGCCTGGGCTGCAGTTTCGGCAAATGCTCTGAAAAGCAAGCACAACTGTCAATCACTCCGGTGTATTGCTTAGATTATGTTACAGAGACACCCATGACAGAGAGGAGGCTAAATAAGTGAAAGTCATCCCGGTCCATGGAGACATCCCACCCACCAATCTTTCCACAGCAACCCCCACGCAGGTACCAGTCTTGTTTCTAGGACATACTTCTATATTTATGAAATTACTAACTCAGGGTTATGGATTCCCAAGTGTCCAGATGTGGAGCCAGTAGGAAACAGATTGCTTATGCAGAGCTTATTTCAATGCCAGCCATGAAGGTGCCCTCTTTTGGGTAATATGTGGCGTGAATTACCTCAGTAAGGATGTGTCAGAGAAATCAGGAAAACTTATTAAGAGTTGTAGATAACTTTTCACCCCGTAGCAACAACATTTGCAATCTGCTGCGCTGAGACCACCGCCAACTCTACGGCTAAAAGACTGATTGGGAGTCGTGTGATGCACTCCCTTACATTTTATTTGTGTCTCAGTAATAGATGGACCTGGAAAAGTGAAGCTGCACCATACGCACCAGCTGAGGCCTCACAATAACACATTTTTCTGCTAAATTGCACAGGCAGACAAACAGCTGGACTAAATCTGCTGTCTCTTATTTTTTTGGATTTCTCTGACAACTAAACAGCTCAGGGTGTTAGCAAGACAGCTCGGCACTTTGACACCCGTTTCATCTCTCTGAGCCGGGATGTTTGGATTTTTTTTTAAGTGGTGATGCATTAAACACATTAAAGCGAGTCTGAAAGACAGTTTGGAAGAAAAAAAAACAACTATTCTTGAATTTCATCCACATTTCCGTTCATCGTTAAGGACCAAAAAGGAGTTCACATCAAAAGAGTGAAAACAGTTAGCAAAAAACTGCAGATAGAAATTGGAAATATTAGATAAAATCATGAGGTTTGTGATCTTTCAGAGAAGTGAGAATCTTCATGCACTCACATGAGACTTGAAATTAGATGATATGTCAGTCTGAAAGAAGAGAAGAAGATTTCTCAAAGTGCGTCCTCACTGATCTAGAAAATACACTTGAGACTGCAGTTTGTTTGTTAGATAAAAAACAAAATCTCATGAACTCAAGCTCGCACACGTGATCTGCTTCTGCACACTGTTGAAAAAGAAATGGTATTTTAAGTGACAGAAGTGCGTGTTATCTTGAAACTGTAAGTCTTGTTTTATTTTTGATAGAGGTTGCATTCATTGTTTAGTTTTTCTTAATTATTTTGTCTGAAAATAATAAAAACAAGCCAATTAAAATGTTCCACAGCATGACAGATATAATCTACTTGTTTGTTGTAACCAAAAGAAAAACAATTAACTCTTGAGCAAATGAGACGCTCCTGAATCTTCTGTCAACCCACCGACTGACAGCTCAACTTAATTATGTTAAATGTGGATTCAAAGATGTATCTTAGGCAAAATATTTCACCTAAGAAGAGAGCTAACTTTCATGAGGAAAACTTTTACTCTTAGAGAAATTGAAATCTTTAAACACGAAACTCCAAAATGTATTAATGACTGCAAGGGCAGACAAATTTACAAGGAGAGCCCAGATTACACGTCGGTCTGCCTTTGATATAATCAATATTCTTGTGCTGTAAATGTTTCTCACAGTAGCTCATTTGTAAATACATTATCAGAAATAATTAGGAACAAGCTGAAAAAGATGAAAAAATAATTAATGTTTCTCATAACAGGAGGTGAGCAGCCCCAGAGAGGCCTCATCTTTTTGAACAAATCGTCACACACAACAGATCCAGGATTGCTTTCCATCAGGGGAAACACACACCTCTCCATCAGAGGGTGTATCATGTACGTTAACACAATCCTCTGCTGCAGCACTGTGCTGGAGCTGCTGCTTTTCTGTCTCAGAGTGACAGCACATGTCCGAAACAGAGGACAATCAATCCATCATCTCACATCACTGCACCGTGATGATACTGCCGCGGGATACAAAAGGATATATCACTTTTAAAACCTCTGAGTGCAAAGCTTTGTTTTTTATTGTTGCAGTGAGTGGCTTGAGGATGCATCGTAAAATATGTATTGCAAAAGAAGGTCTCTGTTCCAAAAAATACAGTCTCAGGGTCCCCGATATGTTTTTCAGAAAATGAGCATTTTCAGGGGTATCATCGATCATACTGCACAACAATATCATCTATTCCATCTGAGAAGTCTCTCTGTGCAGCAATTTATATGCATAGGTACCGTTTTAGTGGAACAAAATGAGATAGCAATGTGCTTGAACATAAAAGTTTTACTTTTAAAGACATACGAGGAGTTTCTTCGGTGCAGATGGCACAAAGAGAGAATTACAAAGGTTGTTAGCATTAAAGCATTAAGATGACTTCCTCCAGGGAAGACTTTTTACTCCTTCTTCAAACCTACAAACAGCTCGTTTCAAGATTTTCAAAGCTCACGGCCCTCTGCAACCATTTAAAAACTTTTCTGTAGCATTTTATTACATCTTCAGTGACTACATGAGGAGCTATATGTGATATGCAGAGCAGGACATCTCTGGTCTAATTTCAAACCATCCAGGATTGTGAGCAAAGGGACACATCTGCTGCACTTTAGTGTGTTTTTTTTTACTTAACTTTCTGTGACACGCTGCACTTGTGCCTAAGTAGAAAGAAAGGGGATAAAAGTGCACCCTGGTACAGTTTCATTTTGAGTCCTGCGGTAAAGTAAATTGAAAAAGATGCTCATGGACAGGATTGAGCTCCCGGGGGCTGCGACCCCAAAGTTTTTATCTGAAACAATAGGCCGTGTAACAGCAAGAGAGCTGACTCCAGGAAGAAGGTATCTTTCACAATTTATGCCCAGCATTAACTTTTGTACCCAGCATGCACTTGTCCAAAGACGCTTACACACATCCCTCTCATTATTTATATTTAGTGTACAACAGCATAAACTCTGATCAGCAAACACCTCCCTCAGGTCGGGTTAATGAAGCAGGAAAGGTGCAGAAGCGCAGCAGTGTACTTTTACACTCTGAGTCAGAGTTGACCATTAACCTCCGCTCCTAACTGACCCTGCGTGATGTGTCCTTGCAGAGCTCGCCGCCCCACCACTAAACACCTCCCCCTGTCCCTGAAATAACAGCTGTTGCCCTGCAGGGCCTCCAGCGTCACATTACACACGAGGGCCCGCTCGCCGCAATTCCCAATTTCTGCATCAATTCACCACGAAAAAAAAGGTGCTGCGGTTGGCAAGTCGACCAAAAATAACCGACAGCGGGGAAGGCCGAGAGCTGTGACGCAGCTGTTTTAGAGGACGACTCTACTTGCATGTTAAGCTGCGGCCAACTAATTTCACTGTCTGTTAAGTTTCAGTCAAAGCTTATTAGATCCATACTGAATGGCCAGCCAGCTATCTTAATGAGCAGAGAAAATGTTAGTTTTCTGCAGACAGTTGGCTCAAGGGGTCAAGGGAGGATGGCAGAGATGGCCGACAGCAGCAAAAAGTGATCAATATTATTAGCAGGGAAAGCGATAATAAATTAACAGAGAACCTTTCTCTTGACTTGCAGCTACAGTACTGCTTTTATATTCACTGACACTTTGGAGAAGAAAAATACAAATTGGGGCTACGTGTACTTAAGTTTGAGACAAGGAAATGAGTGTTGATCCTTTGGGGAGGCCTCTGATGTATACAGTCTGACCAGCCAGTATAATTAAACACTGACTATACCAGCCTCAAGACTGGCCTCACTTAGCTCTTTACTGGGGCTACAGTGACCCCTTCTGGACGGAAATAACACAGGCATACACTGCTCTGCATCACAAACACAGGAGAGCAACTTGTTCTTACCTGAGGTCTTTAAAAAGCAAGATAAATAGATCAGAAGTCATTTAGTCTTCTGGTAATTAAACAGCTGCAGTCTGACTCCCAATCTCATGCCAATCACTGTGATTTACTGTTTGCCTCAGGCAGCATTAGAAGCCTGCATTCATTTAAAGTGCATCAATTAAAACAGTAAATCTGTTCATAAAAACAACATGAGGAACTACTCAAGCTCTGCAGGAGCACAAGTTTGTCTTCTCATTATTGAGAGGATGAATGTCACACCTCAAATGTGTCTGTTAGCTCTGAGACCTGAAGATGAAAAGATAAGAAGATAAAAATATGAGTGATGTAATGTTCAGATTGTGCTCTTCAAGCTTCCCGTTATGTAATCCATCACACAGAGACAGAATTCATCGTTGAGTTTTTGGCTGCAGGACTAAAAAAGCAAGTAAATGAGATATTAACAGTAGGCGTCCTGACCTATGAGGAGGCTGAGAGGAGGAGAGCATGATGGGAAGGCTGCGAGAAGCTCCAAAACGCTGAGGCTCTGGTCCCTCACGTACAGGTTGTAGTCTGCAGCGCCTTGTTTACTGCAGAGCTCCTGCAGTCTCCTCCTCTGCACACTGTCCCCTGTATGCTCCACCAGTGCTCGGAGGAACGCCTGATGAGAGGAAGAAATCAGATGCTGAGTGACTTACAGCTTCTCTACAGACTGTCAGAGGAAATGATCATTACTCTTTCAGTTTCTGCTCCTGCAATTCACATTTATCACTTGAAAGAGAAGACACATACAAACTTCAATGCTTCACTGCAAACAGGACTTGTTATTTCAGACTTAAGGAAAATAGAGTTTTTGATTCTGACACACTCAGTTAAACGATAGATATATACTGCAGGGTTAACTTTCTGCCTCTGTATCATTGCTATTTAGCTTTAAAGGCTTTTACAGATAATGTGATATAAGCAAAGGCAAACAGGCATTCTTATAATCCTTTGAAAAAGTCATCTAAATCAATTAATGTAATCAGTTACTGTGATAAATATGCAGAAGCTGCTGCTGCTGTTTAACTGGCACGGCATCAATTATTGTTAATCTCTGAGTTGGCTTTGATGTAAATTAACAGGATTAAAAGCATCAGGAGAGAATATTGAAATGAAACTCCTGAACAACTTTTGGATTAATTTTAGTCCACAACCATTTATCTCTCTGATGTAGTAATCACAACCTCTGAATATTTGTCATGCCTAAGTGTTGGGTATAATTCCAGTGATTCATTATACTTTAGGAGTGCACGTATGGAGAGAGTACTGGCATGTACTTGTAGCTCTCACTGGAGGAGTGATGATTCCCTCCCCCTGATTCATCCTGCAGACAACACTTCAGCACCAGAGTCGAAAACAGCGTCAGTATCAGCCCCTGGTTAGCTTCAGGAATAATATCCATATTTAGGGCGATAATGATAATTATCGTGATATAATTTTTCTCAATATAAATATAACAAATGTTCGATAAAACTTTGATATATTTAAAACTGTAATTACACCCCCCAACCACTGGAAAAGAGGGGGCACTAATGTGCCTTAAACACTAGTTGCCACCAAGCGGCAAACTCCGGTCTCAAACGATGAAGCCAATGCGGAAGTGATATAAACTGCAATACATCGAAAATCCGCTTGAGGCTGGCTGCAGAAACACCGGAAACCACATAGATATGAATGGGAAAAAGACGATCTTTGCAGCATTAATAAACATGTTTACAGCCTGGTTCAAAAAACGGCTTGGCCCTACAACACTAATCTCTCTAATGGCACACACTGTACGGGGGGTGAATTTTTTTCTAACGTGACGATTAAGAAGATATTAAGATTATGAGTTTTGCCCAAATAAGGACATGACTGACGTGACTCCCGGTCGGGAACACACAGCCATTGGCTAAGAGACTCACACTACGTCACACTCTGCCTAGTTGAGTTCCGCATTACCAATATGGCTGCCGCCGTCGATTTGCTTCAATACAGCTCTCAGGAACAGATGGGTGACGTCACGGATACTACGTCCATATTTTATACAGTCTATGGTTGCCACCCAACATTAGAAAGCAGAAGAAGGTGACATTGAACAGCCAATCATGTCCCACGGTAAAACAATAGACTGTATAAATAATGGACGTAGTGTTCGTGATGTCACCCATCTGTTTCTGAAGCACTGTTTTGAGGCCAGTCGTCAGCGGCAGCCATATTGCTGCTGTCGAGCGATTGTGACGTAAAGAGGCAGGCTTTGAGCCTCCTAGCCAACTGCTAGTGTTCCCGCCTGTCAGTCAAGTCAGCTGTGCCTCTCATTAGAAGACTCTTAATCTCAATATCTTTTAAATTACCACGTTGTGAAAAAATTCAACCCCGTACAGTGTGTGCCGATTGAGAAATGAGCTATCCAGACTACACTCGTCTTTTGAACCAGACTGTAAACATGTTTATTTCTGCTGTAAAGATCAGCTTTTTTGAATTGGTGTGTATGTGGTTTCCGGCATTGGACATGCTTGGGTAAGAGGTAGGAAAGCTTAAAGATGTTTGGAGTGTAATGTAAACACAGCTGAAAAGAGTGACAATTAATGGAGTGAAGTCCACATTGTTGAAATACCTTGGCACAGTGTTTGACTCCAACTTAAAATTCACGGAAAACACAGAGCTGATTTTGAAACGTGGACAAGAGAGTATACACCTGATGCACAATCTAAATTCTTTTAGTCTCAGAGAACATTTGATCCAGTTTTTATCACTTTTTTATTGAAAGTCATTTAAGGTTTTCTATTATCTGCTGGTTTCATGGTCTCTCTTTGAAAGACAAGAACAGTTTGAACAGTATTATTAAAGTCTGCTCCAAAATGATTGGTGTACAGCAGCAGGATCTGGGTTCCCTTTGGAGGAACCGCATCACTAATAAAGCCAGAGGGATAATAGGCCAACATGAACACATCCTAGCCAAGGAGTTCTCTTTAATGCCCTTAGAGCAGCGCTATCTCGCTCCTCCCAGAAAAACAAACAGATACGCAAATTATTTTATTCCTTCTGCCATCAGACTTCTAAATGCTGATACAGCTTTTAACAGTTACTGTGTTTTTAAAAAATGTTATTTTAGTCTATTTTAATTTATCATTTTACTCTTTATGACAAGCCGCATCTTGCACTGCTGTTGTCACTGACATGTTGACTGTTGTTGAGTGTTGTTTGTCTGTCAGTGTTTGTGTTGTTTAATGACAAGCTGGTACACTGCAAACCAAATTGCCCTCTGGGATGAATAAAGTTCTCTGAATCTGACAGAGACACTGAAGAAGATGCAAAACCAACCAGCTCAAAGCAGAGACCCTAGTCTGACACTGGTGACTCTGTGTTAACTATTAACTTAATACACTTCATTAAATACAATTTCTGGATGCGGGTAAATACATCTGATTATGCAAATTATCTCAACCTGAGAGAAATAAGAATCTACAAACTAAAACTCAATAAAAACACAAAAATCTCATCTTACACAAAAGATCTGCTTCCTGTTAGCACCGTCAGAAATGATGGATTCAAGAAGCTTATCAGAAACTAAATCCAGATACAAGCTAACAAACCGTCTCGTTTCTTCAACTTTAACTCAGGAGCAAAACTGTGCCGTTAAATTTAAATGAAATAATGATTTGTTTTTTATCGTTATAATTATCGGTATCGACTGAAATGAAAAAAATTATCATGATAAAATCTTTTTTAATATCGCCCAGCTCTATCCACATTTGTCTCAGCAGGAGAGGCGAGCATGTCAAGTTATCGCTCTGTGTTTAATGCTGTTGTATAAATTGTTGGGAATTGTTCTTCCTGAGAGGCCGAGGTGATTCTAAAAACCATGCAGTATAAAGATTATGGAGGTAGTAAATGCTTTAGTAGGACAGATTAACTGCTTGTATTACACAGACAGGTGTTGTAAAATAAAACTCTTACTGCCTTGGAAGTCTCAAGGCAACTTTTTCATCTGAAATCATCTCTTTTCATGACAGAGTTTAATAAGAGAGAGAAAAGAGACAAGTGTTGAATACAGCTGGAGAGAGTCTGCTGAAGCTGTTATGATTATAATATAAAGTTTTCAGACACATCATCTGTTCGATACGGACAGCTGAAAAGCTTCTCTAATTAAATCCATGAAGAAATCAAAAGTAATGTTTCCCTAATGTCTCTTTCTTTGGCTGTTTTTTTCATATTTATCACAAACTCTAAGCCGTTTCACATTCTGGGCGAGCTGATGTTACACTTCTTCAGAAAAAACTGGATTGTTTCCATATTAAACATTTCACGAACCATCGTCCTCTCATCATGGAGTGTGCTGTTTACACAGAGCAGTGAACTAACGATGATGCTTGCGCTGCAGGCTTTTCATTTTGGTTGTAATGTTTTTGTTAAATGAGGAATTTAATTTGCAAAACAAATAACTTCATGACGTTTTTAATTTGAAGGGGGGGGAAAAGAAAATACGAAACAGGTCACACGAGGGTTCAGACGTTGATTAGCTACAGTCGTTGCATCTTGAGTGTTTTAAAGAGTGCTGTTTGCAGATAAGGTTTAACTCACACACATGCCAAAGCTCTGAAGAAGCTCAAGACTTTGGCTGTGTGATGTTTCCAAACACCAAATGTGTTCATCTACACTCCCACAGGACAGTTCAATCAAACATTCAGCTAAGAGCACCTTCGATAAAGCTTTGTCAAACCAAACTGTAAATCTGAGCACATTTTTTGGATCTGTAAGACGATTTTAGCGGCACAACAAGTCACAGTTTCATTGTTGTCCTAATGTAAGCTATCCCAATTAACATATTTTAAAAGTCTAAATTGAATGGAATAACTGATAAAAATCATTTCCCACAGTTAATCAATGCTCCCTCACTCAGCAAGTTTACATTTTACCTACAGGATGGATCAGCAGCCGTGCTTTCACACCATTCTGATGCAGCCAGATGAATCTAAAGCTTGCTGTCTGCTGCCCTCAGATTTTTCATTGCCCTGTTTAGTCTTTACTCTTTGGTTAAATTTAGCAAACACAAGTATTATATAAACAGAAACTGTAGTATGAAGCTAATATGCATCCTTGATAATTCTTTCAACAAGATCACAAAGATCACAGGATAACCTACGATGCCCTTTAAATCACTTTTCTTTGATCCTAGAGTTTTTAAAGAAACTGGTGGCTGTGACTTTCAACTAAAAGCCCAGTTAAACCAGAACAATCTGCCCAACATACACTGCATTTCACCTCTTTGAGACGCATCTCTTGGTTTTGTTTGTAAGGTGTTTGTTTGTTTGTTTCAATAACTTATGTCAAGCTCTGGGTCCCGTTTGAGGTAATGCATGTGGGGATGAACGATAGAAAGGGTGGCGTGATGATAAAAGGTTTATGGACTATTTTTGTGTGTAATTGTCAGTCCAAAACTTGAAATTGGTTTATTAGTATGTTGTTTAATCGGTCTTGTTCCTTTTGTTGTTGTTTTGTTAAGGTGGTCTACTTTTTAAACTGTTGTGTACAAGGGGAGTATCCCTTGATGCCTCACATCCATAGACTTTCTAAATAATGGACGTAATACCCGTGATGTCACCCATCTGTTCATGAGCGCTGTTTTGAGGCCAATCATCGACGAAAGCCATATTGGTAATGCAGAACTCATCCAAAAGAGTGTGACGTAAAGAGGCGGGGTTTGAGCCTCCTAGAAAACAGCTATGTGTTCCCGCCTGTCAGTCAAATCAGTCATGTCCTTATTTGGGCAAGAACTTGTAACATCAATATCTTCTGAACCGTCCGATAGAAAAAAATTCACCCCCCATACAGAGTGTGCCGATAGAGAAATGAGCTACGTAGATCGAAGCCGTATTTTGAACCAGGCTGTAAACATGTTTATTTTTGCTGCAAAGTTCGTCTTTTTTGAATGGGTGTGTATGTGGTTTCCTGTGTTACTGCAGCCAGCCACAAGTTGATCCTCGATGAACTGCAGTTTATAACACTTCCGGATGGGCTTCATATTTTGAGACCAGAGGTTGCTCACATCCCACACTAAAATAATACTGCAGTAACCTGAGCAGTAAGTGCATGTTTGCTTCCTTGAGCAGCCTAAATGAGAGCTTCCACTGGGATTGAGAGGAGCCAGTATCTCATTGATTCAGAAAAACTGAGCATATACCTGTTTGCTTTTCTCGTGATTCAAAGAGAATGATTTCATCAGTTCAGAAAAAACATGTTTTTTTCACCTGAGTGCAATATGCTTTCTTAAGGACCCCTTTGAAAATGAGATTTTCCTCAAATTAATTTCAAATTGAACCATATAACATATTATTGTGATACTAAACAATGTAATCACAAGACTTGTATCTCATACTGTGCTGAGCAATTAAGAAAATAAACATTGTGAAATAATAAATGGTAGTCATGTTGAAATATATGATAATTATACCCCTTCACTAAATCTGACACAAGCAGTAGAATGGTGCTCTAAGTACAAAAACCCTAACCCTTAAATCCTTGTTTTCATATTTAATGCTACATCAACAGGTAGTACATTTCAAAGCAGCTTAACTTGTGTGAATTACAAGCTTAGTAGCTCTACAACAGAGGGGGGCACATACCTTTTTAGGAACACTTCTGATCTCAAGACACCATGTGAACAGATACAGCAGAGAGATGTTCTGAGGGATGTAAGGAGGCACCTGAGCGGCTGTAGCCGAGGAAGAAAGCACATTATCAGAACTTTAAAAAAGATTGTAACCATGTAAACAAAAGTGTTACAAACATAAGAGGCTGTGTGTAATGTTTACCTTTCTTCTTAGTATCTGTACGAAGTGATACGTTCACTTGATGGTTCCTCTTGTCATGGAGGGCCAATCTGTGGAGCATGTCCTCCACCTCAGAGGCTCTGTTTGGGCAGAACACATCAAACGAATCCCCTGGCTGATAGGTCATCATCGGGTACGCCTAAGAATGAAATACAAGCATTATAAGTGCAAAATACATCCAGCCAAGTTTGAGTTTAGAGAATTATCAGTCTGTCGTGCTTACAGAGACGTCCAGCTCTAAGAGGAGAGCTGTTTTGACTGAGTCTCCTCTGGTCAGCTGAACTGCCTTGGATACAGGAACTTCAAAAAGAGTGTCTTTGATCATCAGTCCATCAGTCTGAAGGGAGAGATGTAAGATGAAGAATATGGCATACAGGTTTTAAATTTAAAACAGTTTTATCAGGAGTACCAGTCCTTACCTGTTCCATTAAGTCCACCTCCTGAAGAGACACGTCCAGGTAGGGAGGAGGCAGCGCGGGAACATTAAGAGAAGAATCAGACAGTGGTGGCAGGGAGAATATCAGTGAGGCTGCCAGTGCAACAAGAGGAACTCCAGCATCTGTGGTCTGAGTCCCTGGTTTTGATGTAGAAACACTGGCAGCATCGTGGAACTGGGATGCCAACCTGTCATTTCCCAAAGGAGAAGCTGGCCCGGGATCAGTAACAGCAGTCTGTGTAGTAGAAGCTGAAACTGAGGATGAGTCAGCAGATGAAAACGTGGAGACAGTCTCCACAGATGAGTTGGCGGATTTACAGTTCTGTTGGTCAGTGATGCTTAAAAGGCTTAGCTGGACATCTGGAACGGATGAATCAGGAGCATCCTTTGACGAGTCCCCTGCTTCTCCTGTCGAGTAATCTGCCCTATCAGAAGCCATTTTTGATAAGGCAGCTTTGATTGCTTTCCACAGACCTTCAAGCCAAGGATCCACTACCACCTCCAGCCTGGAGAGAACAAAGTCCACGAAATTTCACACAGCAGTGTAACAAGAAGATAAGAAAGAGTCTGTGTGGGTAACATGCTGAAAACTTGTTCTCTAAACTTACCCTACACCATCATCTGCATATCCTGCCGCATAAAATTGTTTGGCTCCAAGTTCCTGTAGACGACTCTCAATTGTCTTCCCACAGTTACAGAAGTTTGCATAGTTTGTGTCTCCTAAAGCTGGGGCAGACGGAGGAAAAGAGATGATGAGATCTTGAGACAGCAACACTGAGCAATTATCAGGACTGTGATCATTGAAATCTATATATGCAAATCAAGTTCCCCTATAGTGCAAGACTGAGAATGTACCTAAAAGTGCATAGCATAGGTGTGTGTAATGGTCAGTAGGGAGGGTCTTCTTCTTTATGCGCCTTACAAACTGGAGGGCATTGTCTGGTGGTTCCCCATCTCCAGTAGTAGACACAATAAACACGACTGGGGCTCTCTCCTTCTCCAAATTGTACTGTAATCAAGCATATGACACAATTAAAGCTGCTGTTGGTAGTCACAGAGTACATATCAGCTCAGAGAGAGGGACTTTGAATGTCAACACTATCCCTCCCAACCAGATTTCCTCTTCGCCCCCAAACAAAGATCAGCGTGTGCAGTCATAGTAGAGGCTGCCCCTTAACCAATCAGGACAGAGGATTGGACATTAGCTATGATTGGTCCGTCTTAATGGGAACGAGTGGAATAATAACATTGCATGATACAAAGGAATTGGAAAACGCAGAGATTTCGCAATAGTCTCAAATTACTCCACTTACCGATGAGTATTATGACCTTTTCGCCAAACCCAGCAGAAAAAAGTAACATTTTTTACACCATTCCTATCGACAGCAGCTTTAAGGGCATTCAAATCATTGAGAAAACACTTTACAGTCCACTAAATCTTACAAAATCCACATGAGTGCATTAGATGTGCATCAGGAGTGGGACTTTACAGATGTGTTGCATTCAAGAAAATGGTCATGATATACAGCAGTAGTTACCCTTTCATTTTGTTTCAAGCAGCAGAGCTCAGCAGTCAGCCCGTGCTCCTCTGCCTCCTCAGCTACCCCCTCAGCTATGGACTGGGCTTGTCCCTTCTGAGATCCATACAGAACCACAAACCTGGGCTTCACCTCACAGGGCATGCTGGATGAGTCCAAAATAAACAATGTCAGCACATCTGAATAATGCACAGTCCGTTATTGAGCTTCTTCTTGATTTTATCTTACCTACAAACTGCATATTTACACAGGTCATGCGTAATGTGCCACTGGACAGCCCGAGCAATACTGTGAACAGCAACAAGCCCGAGCACCACCATACAGTACCCGGATGTCGCGTCAGTATTTGACGTTTGTCAAGACTACAATAAGTGCACGTGGTTTCTAGAGTTTAGTTAATCGCAACATATGATATGTAACAACAAAGCTTTTCAAGAATTAAATCAGCTCAAATTAATGTTTGTGACTGAATAAGTGAAAACATTCAGTCCTGCCAGTTCTGACTCGCTTTGCTTTTCCCTTTCGCGACCTGAATGTGGTCTGTAAAGTTTAAGTTACACTATTTTGAACAATTAATTCCACTAAAAAACAGATACAATCCAGAGCTCAGTTCTGGGAAGTTAGATAATTTCATACCTTTTCAAAACAGCTGTGGAGAGTCACACATTCCCCGGTCCGTCCCTTGGATTCTGTCATCACAGGGATTCTCGCGAGAACAGCATACAGGCAGTGATTGAACGAGATCGGAAGAAACCACATCGAAAAAAATAGACATCTTTTCAGTCTTAATGTAAACTTTTTTTTTTTTAAGTCGAGTATAATCATTAAGAATAATTTCATAAAATTTTTATTAATCTTGCATTTCTTCAGGGTAAAAGGCGTTTTTATTGAGTATTAAAGAAACACTTCTCCTTACTTGGTTCCGCCCTCCCCGCCCGTGGAGCCTTCCAGAAGTCGCCGGCAGACCCGTGCGGCTTGCAGTTAAGCCACACTCCAAACTATCACCATAAAATCTCCTGATTTCATCCTTGAAGCACTTTTAAGTGTCTTAACACCTCCATCAACATGTCCTCTTTGGGGACACTCGCGTTTGATGAGTATGGAAGACCTTTCATCATCATTAAAGACCAGGACAAGAAGACTCGGTTATCGGGCATTGACGCATTGAAGGTACAATGGGCTAGCTAGCGGTGCATGGCACGTTGTTTAGCAAGTCATCCACTTTCTGTCAGCTGTGTGTCGTTTGAAATGTTAAACTGGCAGCAAATGTTTTATTAAGCAAGGAAGTGACCATAGACGTATATCTAGCTGTCAAACTGAGCTGCTAGAGCTATGAAATACTAAAGCCTTAGCTCCAATAGCAAGTCATGCTAACACAGAGGCCCATGTGCTTTCTGTAAGGCGTTCAGCCGATGGGTGTTGCAAGGCTGTGCCCCACCATGTCACTATGGATGCACATCATTTCTATGGATGGAAATCTTTCTCTCAGACACTATTTTGCATCTGTCTTCAGTATATCGAGCTTTATATCTATATTTACTAAAATGTGAGCTAATGTGAAAATGTTTGTTTTGCAGTCTCACATTATGGCAGCCAAAGCAGTGGCGTCAACGCTGAAAACATCTTTGGGACCAAATGGTGAGTAACAAATGCTGTCCACTAATGGTAGAGTTTCCATTAAATCTGTATGTCATTTCTAAAGAGCTGATGGATGTTGTCTTCACGTGTACTCCTTACATCCAATCCACTAATACAATTCAATTTAATCTTGCAACCAGGCTAGGGATGAACATTTTAAGTATTTTTCGTGAAAGATTTTTGGAAATGTTAATGATCAATTATCGATTAATCAATAATTATATTTAAAAAAAACATTATTATTCTTATGTCAAAAACAGACCAAATACGTTTTTTCCCTCTAAATTATATTTTCACAGCAACAAAATGCATCTAACTTACGGTATTGAATACGGGTACAACATGTTTAACACTGATTATCAACTATCAGGCTCATTAAAACATTATTCACAGACATAGTCTTATAAGTGAAGGATCATAATACTAACAGAAAAGTACTTCAGACTCACAGTGCCCAGTTTTCTGTCTACTCGTTCTTATTGAGAATAATAAACGTGTGTATTCTATCAAGTGTCAGCCAGGAGCGCAACCAGGTCATAATCAGTCCAGCTGCAGAATAGCCTGGTTGGCTCTGATGTTGCTGGTCTGCAAATTTAACGTACTACAAATTCCCACGGTCAGTTGGCTTTGTATCTAAAGGTGGGGAAATGTCCTGTTTAAAGTTGTCAACCGCCATGTTGTTGTTGGCAGCAGTTGCGTATTGATCCTCTTCAAAAAGCGGAGACTTGACGCGCAGCCTCAGCCGCCAGCTGAGCGTCTCCGCTGTGTGCATCACCTTAAACTGCTGATTCACATTGAAACATGCTTTAAACTTAAAACACCTCCCTGATAGCTGAATGTAATATGAGACCACGTGATGGAAAAATGAAAACAAAAAATGTGTGTTTCAAGTAATTTTTTAACAATCAATTAATCGATACTTGATTGATTGTGTACATCCCTATTTACAACCAAACACACTTCATTTATTCATAACCTTCCTCTGTCGTTGCATCCAGGCCTTGACAAGATGATGGTGGACAGGGATGGAGAGGTGACTGTCACCAACGACGGAGCCACTATTCTTAGCATGATGGATGTGGATCACCAGATTGCCAAGCTGATGGTGGAGCTCTCCAAGTCGCAGGATGATGAGATTGGTGATGGAACCACTGGAGTTGTTGGTACGTGGGGGAAAGGGGCTTGGTGGGGATTTCTGTGGCCTGTAAAACTGGATGTATGTCTGTGGTGGTGTGCTGATGATCCTAATGTAGGATCAAAGCTGTCAGTTATCACAAAATCATGCAACCCTAGATGGATGTTATTGAAAATAGTACTATAAGTGTGCAGACACTGTACACCTATTATTGACACTGGCTAATACTTTTTACAAGCTATTGGAAACTGGAAATTGCTCTGCTAGATCACACACTACTAAATCTTATCATTTTCCTGCACAGGAAATAATTAGAGCCCACGTATCATCCAATAACTTTGTCTTAATTTCATCAATTTGCTATTGTAGCATGCTAAATTATAAAACGATTTGTCAATTCATGAGTTTCTGTTCACACCTTTATAGACCTAATTGTTCTGAGAGTGATGACTCTTGTAAATACACTGTGTCCTGTAATTATATCACAGCTAGACTGATGTTGAAGTCCTATATTTAAAAAGCTTGCTTGACAAAAGTAAAGTTGTGAAATGTTTGATCAAGCCGTTTTTGTGCATTTGAAACAAACTCCAGCTTCTGTTGATATCACTGACACAGTATGTTTCCTCTCCTCCTCAGTGCTTGCTGGGGCTCTGCTGGAGCAGGCTGAGCAGCTGCTGGACCGCGGGATCCACCCCATCAGGATCTCTGATGGTTACGACCAGGCCGCACGCATTGCCATCGAACAGCTGGACAAAATTGCAGAAACTCTCCCCTGTGATCCCGACAACACAGAACCGCTCATTGAGACCGCCATGACAACTCTGGGGTCTAAAATGTAAGTGATTCGAACAGTAAAGGGACAATTTTGCTTTCAAGACTCTACAATATAATGAACTAAATTAGTTTTCTTTACTTGAGTCCATCATATTTACAGCTGAATCAATTCACCTTTTTAAAAGTGATGCTACAAATCATAAGTTGGCTTTAGATTGATTTTAATAAATAAACTGGTAGCTTTGTGTACGTTTTCATGTGTCAACCAACAACCTACATGTAAAAGTAAAACCTGTGATCCACCTTTCAACTCAAGAGCTTCTTTTTTTTTATGTCAGTTCAGCATCACAAAGGACAGTTGTATATTCAGGACTCTAATAATCTTAAACCTAAATTATAACTCTTCTTTCAGCATCAACCGGTGCCACAGACAGATGGCAGAGATTGCAGTGAATGCCATCCTCACTGTGGCAGACATGGAGAGGAAGGATGTGGACTTTGAGCTCATCAAGATGGAGGGCAAAGTTGGAGGCAAGCTGGAGGACACACAACTCATCAAGGGAGTGATCGTTGACAAGGAGTTCAGCCACCCTCAGATGCCTAAGGTACAAATATTTACCCCTAAATTGATTTGATTTATGTGGGAATGAAATACTCCAAACCCTACAGGTTGTACTGTATGTATTTGACCACTATAGGACTGTGATTTTGACACCGTGTACTTCTTAACACTCAGGTCCTGAAAGATGTCAAAATCGCCATTCTCACCTGCCCATTTGAGCCCCCAAAGCCCAAGACCAAGCATAAGCTGGATGTGACCTCCGTGGAGGATTACAAAGCCCTTCAGAAGTATGAAAAGGAGAAGTTTCAGGAGATGATACAACAGGTAAGAGTTTAGCAGACTCTTGAAACTAACATCTACCACACAGAGTAGAAGTGGAGAACTTTTAGATATGATTTTTTTTTTCTGTTTCAGGTCAAAAGTAATGGTGCCAATTTGGCAATTTGCCAGTGGGGCTTCGATGATGAAGCTAACCACCTCCTGCTGCAGAACGAGCTGCCCGCTGTGCGCTGGGTTGGAGGTCCTGAGATCGAGGTGAGAGCGCCTTGTGGTTTAGTCAAACTCCTCAAACCAAAGAGTAACACGTCCTTTTAAAGCAGATAAACTGCATTTTCCCACTTCATGGAAACACGTGATAACAGATGAATTACTTTATTTCTGCAGTTGATTGCGATCGCCACAGGAGGGCGCATTGTTCCCAGGTTCAGTGAGTTGACACCAGAGAAGCTCGGCACAGCTGGTGTGGTGAAGGAGATCTCCTTTGGTACCACAAAGGATCACATGTTGGTCATCCAGGAGTGCAAGAACACCAGGGCTGTGACCATTTTCATCCGGGGAGGAAACAAAATGGTAACTGAAGCTCTGACTTGTTTTCCTGTCGAGATGTTTGTTAATCTGTGGCTTCCTCCTCACCCTTTGTTTCTCGTCCTCTGTAGATCATTGAAGAGGCTAAGCGTGCTCTCCATGATGCTCTGTGCGTCATTCGTAATCTGGTCAAAGACAACCGTGTGGTGTATGGAGGAGGAGCTTCAGAGATTGCATGTGCTCTGTCCGTCAACCAGGCTGCAGACAAGGTAAGAAACACCAGAACCTGATGATGCTGTTTTTGATTTACTCCTTTTCTTCTATTCTTTTTAAATGTGTTCTGAGTCTGAATGTCTGCCCCTCTCGTTCCTAGTGTCCATCATTGGAGCAGTATGCCATGAGGGCATTTGCTGATGCTCTGGAGGTGATCCCAATGGCCCTGGCTGAGAACAGTGGATTGCACCCAATCCAGACCATGACTGAGGTCCGAGCCAGACAGGTCAAGGAGAACAACTCCTTCCTGGGCATCGACTGCCTGCACAACAATACCAATGGTAAGGAGCCTGCTGTCTGACAATCACAACATTTAAACACAAAATAAATACTTTAAAGAAAATTAACCTTTTGTTTCTCCTACACAGACATGAAGCAGCAACACGTAGTTGAGACCCTGATCGGTAAGAAGCAGCAGATCCTGCTCTCCACTCAAGTAGTCAAGATGATCCTTAAGATCGACGACATTCGAAGCCCAGGAGAGGTCGAGGACTGAAGACCTCCTGGAACATGTTCCCGTTTCTGAGCTGATGGAGAGGTTGTAGGCACTTCCTGGAGCACCATATACAACCCGCACTGCATACTGCTATTTATCATTTGATACAAATGTTCAAGCTGTTAACGTGTCAGTCACCATTAAAATGTTGGTCCGTAGACATTTACAGACTGTTGTTGTGATTTCAAACTGCAAACACGGACACTGATAAAACTTGATCTTTATTTGTGTATTTCATCACAAGTGTTCATTACATTTCTTAGTAAGCTCAAGAATGAATGCAAAAAAAGGAGGACATGTCTCGAGCAGTGTTGCCAACTCCTCAGTGAGGAAAGTAGCTATTGGCTGTATTGACAAAGTCGCTAAATTACGTCATTATTATATCATTATCAAAATGGGAATGGACGCTGCAGGAGAGAAGTGTAACATTCAGGGAGAGACAAAGAGGTTAAAAAAAACACCTTCAATATGTTTATAACTACACTTAGGAGCCTACAACAAATCAAAGTAAAACATTACATTTTTCAACCACAACCGTTTCAAGATGTTTATTGCATACTATCTACATTAACTATCTAAATGGACCAAAAAGAGACGGAAGGCAGGGTCAGCCAGCAGTGTCTTCATACAGGCATGATACATTTGCAGTCTGGATTAGGAGGGGTGAACGCCTCCTGCTCTGAATGCAGCTAAGAGGGACTCCGCAGCATCCACTGCTCGTTGAGTAGAGTAAGAACGATACATGCTTTCACGTCAGTCTCCAAAAGTCTCCATTTAACACCAGAAAAAGCCACTAGATTTGTTGCTAGTCGCTTTTTTGAAAAAGTCACTAGAGGGGTCTGAAAGCTCGCTAAATATAACATTATATACATTTTGCATGCTTAAACAATAGTTCTACAAACAGCACTCATAATGATTAGGCAAGAGTGATCAACAGTTTTGGCTCTACAGATTAAATTCACATTTCAGTAACGATAAAAAAATCAGTTCTTCTGCATCCACAGGCCCACGCTAAACATCAAGGCCTCTAAATAGTGAAAAGTTCTGACCAACAATCATGACCCTTAGCTTGATTCAAAGTGCACTTATATTTTGATTTTAACCCGCGAGATTGTAAGAGACACGTAACTGAATATGCATCATGTTCCTCTGGCATCATTCATAGAAGATTACTTCAACCTGAAACTTCTTCACATGTACTTCTTGAGCCAGTTGAGTAAGTCTGCCCTGGCCTCCATAATGCCGGGTTTATCATCCGGGTTCATGTCCTCATTCTTTCGGTGGGCGAAGCCGTGTGTCTGACCAGGAAAGATCTTAACCTGGAAATCTGTTGTGCATTTCTCCTTCAGCTTTGCTTCAAGAACATTCACCTGGAGAGAGATGTTTAAAAAGGTTTCCAGCAGTCAGGTTGCACATGTACGGCATATTTTTGAGATCTACCCAGTTACCTGGTCCAGTGGTATGTAGGAATCATCCCCGCCAAAGATGAACAGCGTAGGAAACTTCAGCCCATACCTGTCCTCTCTATCACGGATGATCCCTGCACAGTATCACATGAGCCCGTCCAAAAGAAAAAACAGTGTTAAACTCACATTGGTGCATGCACATAGTTAATTCCAGTGTGTGCAAAGTATATTGTAGTAATGAAATACAGACCGTACAGCGACACTCCTGTTTTGATCTCGGGATAATTGAGGGAAAGGTAATGTGTGGCAATCCCTCCCCAACAGAAACCCACTACTCCAATGTTTTTTGCCCCGCACTGCCCCTTCAGGAACCTCAGCACTGCATCCACTTCTCTGGAGAAAGATATAGAAATATTAATACTGTCTTAAAACAAATGCAGACAGGAAAAGAAGTCACTAATCACTGGTTAATGACTGAAAACTGCAACAAACTGTACATCAACTGCTAAATAAATACAACAAATAGGATTATAATTACTTGTTAGTGTTTGTTGGGGGTCTACCTTTAAGCCACTCCCCTAATGTGGACCAGTCATTCGATGGGGTCCAAGGCTCCTTTCCAACGAAGAAGTCTGGAAGAACAGCACTGCTCGGAGGAAAACAAAAACAGCATCACAAATCACTGTGTTATAATAACTGATCCAACCACTGTAACAGGTTTTAATGTAGCACAGCCTACAGTGCTATGCCCATTTATGTATTGTAGGGGAGACCAGGTAAAGTTGCAACCATCTTTATTACTCAGATTAGAAACATGCTAGAGAGTTTACAACAGCTGTTGAAACACTGATGGAGTCCTCAAGAATGAAACGTAGTTTTGTTTTTTATTAAATGTCAAAATATCCTCATCAGATAAGTATTTAAAGATCATCTAAAGACATTTGGAAGGGACGCATTCAGCTGAAAGTCACGAGTTAACAGGGCAATGAAATCTGTCTTCTTGCTTTAAGTCGAGCGTTTCAGGCTTTTTGAATCCTCTTTGTCACTCGTGCTTGTGTCCTTCCAATTGGCAATCTAAGCAGTACATTTGTAACGCCAATAAAGCCGACCGAAAACAGCACAAGAGGAATCTCCTCCATGCTAACGGGCTAACTACAATGTAGCTAACGACCATGCCGGTCTGTCTATCGCCTTCATCTTTGTTGTAAGGCCTTTATCCTTTTCTTACTGTCCTCTACTGGTCAGGCAGTGTTGCGTAATTACTTTTATTTATTCTCCACACATCACTGGCCTGATTTGCACAATCACTGAACTTCAGGCTGTAGTGGAAAGGCAGACAACAATGGGCTACAGGAACTATTTAAGGTGCATTTCGACCAAGAGAACTACTTTACCCTGAACTAAAAGGTTCCTGTGCCCCCATTGTTGTCTGCGTTTCGACCGTGGGCTGAAGTCCCGGGTAGATTGTGCAAATCAGGCCAGTGAGGAATGGAGGGGGGGAAAAAAAGTAAATGCACTACACCACCAGACCAGTAGAGGGCAGTAAGACAAAGACAAATGCCATTCATCACAGATGACACCATAGAAGCAGACGGACAGGCAGGTATCTTTAGGCATTTTTCGGCTGGGGGAACTTTACCCTGGAACTAGGGACTTGCACCTTTTGGAAAGTACTACCCCCAAGCAGGGGGTTTTCAGGGGGGAGATCAACTACCCCTGAACTAAAATTAAGACCCTGGTTCCTCTGGTCGAAACGCACATAGTTGAGAGATGAAGTCAATTGTTCCGTGGCAAAGTTTCTGAGGTCGAAAAACGCCTTTAGTTCCTTAAAGAGAAGTTCCTGGAACTAAAAGCTCCTGGTACTTTGGGTCAAAAAGCAGCTCTAGTCGAACTGTCCTACACCTTTATATTAGTAAGTTATGTTACTCAAGTGTCTCTAACTATGCAAGTAACTTGAAATTAGTCATCTTAATGTACAAATTTGGTTGATCTAGTTCAAGCACTTTTAGATTACCTTAAACGTGAAGCCGACCCCAGTCTCCCCTAATATGCATTGTTGTTGTTGTTTTTCACTCACATGTATCCATTAGCAGCAAGCATGTCTGCAATATATCTTGTGTTTGGGAGCTCCCAGCCAAAGATGTCCTGTATAACGATGATAGCCTTGTCCGATGCAGTGGATGGTTTCACTACATAAGCCTTGATGTGCTCTATCTGGATCTCCTGACCGAGTCCACCATACTCCATCCGATCACCAATATCACAGGGACACGGCTTGGCTTCATTTGCCATCTGCAGACAGACGCACAGGAGCAGACAGACACAGACAGACACAGACAGACAGACAGACAGACAGTCAGACAGTCAGACAGCTCAAATACGTCCTCGAGTTAAACTATAACTTCGTGTTTCGACTTAGGATCTTTGACCTGATTATGCAAGCACAGCTATCACACAGGACCTTTTCCAGAATTTATTTTAGTACTAGAATAATTAACGTGAAATATAAGAACCATACCGTGTAGTTAGTGCACCTCTGATTTCCAACTAAGTATTTTGCAGGGTTAGAAACTGTTTCAGCTGAAGTTCAATCCACGAATACTGAACTGCTGTGTTATGTTGCTGTCTATGGATACCACAGCAATTTGAATTCCTGTCTTTACCTTCAAAATAAAAGCTCTCCGTCTGTTCCAAATGTTGGAATAAAAATGTTCCAAGTTGATAAGTACGGTCATAAAAGCAATCAGGCCTTTCGCAGGTTCATAAGACACAACTGAATATGTTACTATTGGGCATTTCTTTACCCATATCAACTTATTAATGTTTGAATGTTGACACTAAGGCGGGTTTTATTGCAGTGAAGATTTTCTCTTCCCTCTGATGGACACTTTATTAGTCTGACATTAAAAATCTCCAATTGCTGCTGGAGAAAGTGAAAGTGAAAGATCAGCATGGATATTATTCATTAAGTATTCATGCATGCATTATTCTAGCATGCATTATTCTAGCTTGCATGAATACTTAAGAATTGCTGTAGATCATCACTCCCTCTACTTATTGTTACCACTAATGTTACTTTCAAGGGTGACTTATCACAGGTCTAGAATGGCTCCCATTCAGAATCTTAGTGACACGAAACAGTCATCAAATTACTGATATAATGGTATGCAGATGTTTCTCTGAAAAGGCACCGCTGGGATTCGAACCCAGGATCTCCTGTTTACTAGACAGGCGCTTTGACCAACTAAGCCACGGCGCCGATAGTACATGTATGTTACAGTACAGTAGCAGCTCAGCTCAGGCGACATCACATGATCAATTAGATCTTAGTAATTAAATAGAAAAAATTAATTGATTCATATGTTTTCTAATTCAGGCTCTAGTTTACATTTTTTGGCGTTGATGTTTTCAAAAAAGGTGTACGATAAGATATCCCATGATGGAACAGTTTTTTTTCTATTTCTTTTAAACATCACTTCGTTTGAAATCATTAATTAAAAAAAAAACAAATGCAGAGAAGCTTTTGGCTTATATATATTTACTCATATCTCTGTATATTTATATGTCAATATAAATCTATGACATGAGAAAAATATAATTCTCAGTATCACATGGAGAATTAAAGCTGCAAGCGGCAATGAACCGGCCCTCGCACACTTGCACACATAGGGAAAAGTTCTGGCCGCCTGGTGTGCTGCAGGATCTGCCTGTGCAACAGAAATTACTGTCCTTCATGCACGTCAGGGTGTGATGCTCCACACCCTGTTGCAAAAGTTGGGGTTTGGAACAGCAGCAGAGCTGAATGACGTCATATATTATGCCTCCACATAAAGCACATCTGCAGCTGCTAAATTCAAAAATAAAAATGGACATGATCGAAGTGGAAAACTGACCTGAGGTCTGACAAGCCAAATTCGAAATTTTGTTTGCAAATCATAAATGCTGTATCATCCTGACCAAAGAGGAGAGGGGCTGACTGACTTGCTATCAGCGCACAGTTCATAAACTAGCATCCGTGATGTTTGGGGGCACGTTAGAGCGCATGGCATCATGTATAATAGATAGTGTTCATACTTTAGTATGGGCAACAAGGTCCATGGCCACTATTGTTTTGTTTCAGGAATGAAAAAATATGGACGTAAAGTGTGTGAGCATGTGTCAGAGAGTGTCTGTTTCTCTATGGGTGAGAAACAGTTCGCATCAAAAACAGTGCGTAAGATGGAGTGCTTGGTGGTATCCTAATAAACTATCAAACAAGTTAGTGTTTTAGCTGGTTAGCTCGTTATTAACTAAGTAACTAAGTTACTAACCGACTAAGTAGATCATTTGTAAGCTTACTAACTCAAGTAACTTAGTTAGTTTCTTAGTGATGGTGGGAAGACTCATACCTACCTACTCACCTGACTAACTAACTAACTAACTAACTACCCACCCACCCAACCAAGAGCTCTGGCGCTTCAACCATCGAAAAGAGAGCTTATCCTGTCAGCCAGGTCTGGGATCCAGAACCCCTGTCCACCGGAAGTTGTGTTCACAGTGGAAGCACCGACAGGTGGGTGTCAGCATGATGCACGAGCACCCATGCACAAGATCTCTGCCTAACACCCAGTCTCTGACCCTGGGATACTATGTCCCAACGGGGAGACAAGCTCGCCACGACTCTGTGATGGAGTGTGGACTGACTGTCATAGCTCAAACAGGTCCTATTTATAACCAGGGTTGAAAAAATGTACGATATCAAAAATGACGTCATCATTTTACATGCAGGTCTATGGAAGGAATTCATCAATATAATCATTAGTATATAAATATATAAGAGTTATAAATATGGATTTTAGGACAGTCGGTTATAAAACATGGAAGTTATTGAAGAAAAATGATGAAAATATTGATTGATTTATGATTAAATATTTATAAAAAAAAGAGGAAACCACAAACATTGGATACAAGTTGGTGTGTCTCATTCCTCTGAGTGAGTATTAGTTATAAATATCGATTTGAGGACAGTCTGTCATAAAACATGGAAATTATTGAAGGAAAATTATGAAAATATTGATATATTGATAGTCCAATATTTATAAAAAGAGGAAAAAACACAAACATTGGATACAAGTTGGTGTGTCCCATTCCTCCAAGGGAGTATTAGTTATAAATATTGATTTGAGGACAGTTGGTCATAAAACATGGAAGTTATTGAAGAAATATGATAAAAATGTTGATTTTGCTACTGTGAAACAATAACTTGCTGATGGTCCTTTAGGTCGGTCTCCATCGGTTTGGGCAAGCCTCAGGAGAGGAGGTTACTGTCCTCCTACCATCTTCCATGGGCACAAGTGAGAGCTTTACTTGCTGGCTCCAGCATGAATGTCTGTCGAATATCCAACTTTAAACCAACTTCACCACAGTCTTTTACTTTGGAGTTACTACCTTTTAGCCCTGGACTGCATCATAAACATTAAGACAATTGTTTGAGCATTATTTTTATTTTTATTTAATTTATTCAATCTTATATGTCTATATTCCTCAGATTTTATTTTATTGATTTTATAGCAATGAATTTTATTCTTATACTTATCTGATTTGATTGATTTTATTGTACTGATTTATTTTGAAGTTTGTCATCTAACTTTCCTCTCTCTTGCTTTAGCCTTGTATCATTTTACCTCTTGCTGTTGTTTTCTGGCTCTCTTTTCTTTTGTGAAGCACATAGGCTGCATGCTTGAATGTATGAAAGGTGTTCCATAAAAAAGGGGTTGAGTTGAGTATACTTCTAGGACAAAAAAAAAATAAAAGACTGAAATTTTCAATTTTGAGGAAAAAAGCAAAATTTCTCACAAGGGAGGCCCTCATAACATTTAATTTCCACCTTAGAGCTGTAAGTTGCATGTTTTTAAAAGTTTCAATTAACAGTCTGCAGATGCCATTATTCAAAGTGGGGATGGATTGAAATAAACGCAGACAAACAACATCCGTATGCTTATTTCTGATACAGGAGTACATATATTTCTCTGCTGTCATTTAGTTGATTTGATCATAATGATTTTATTTTTCTGGTATTTATCTGATTTTATTTTATTGATTTTATTGTAATGAGTATTTATTTTTCTGGTATCTATCTATATAATTTTATTTTATTGTTTGTTTATTTATTAAATGATACCCCAAAAAAAGCGTTTTCTTGAAGCTTGCCCCTCTCGGCCCCACGGATCACGTGACGGTTGTTATGGAAGTGTCCCTGCCGTAAAACTGTACCCGCTGCCGTAAAGCCGAACTGTTGTGACAGGAGCTAGCAGTGACGTTGGCGCATGCGTTAGCTCAGTTAGCCATTTGTCTCCTAAACTGTCATTTCAGCCACACGGAGGATGTACCCTTCTTCAACTTTAGTGTTTAACATTTGAAGTACACTTTCAGAGCCCATCCTGCTGTGTCGCGGCGAGCACACCCTGTACTGGAGAGGAGTGAAAGCAGAAGCAGGCGCTGGAGTTGAGTCTGTGGGGAAACCATTTTATGATTCTCAATGCATCATAAGGATACTCTCGACTCGCTAGCTTAACGCAGCCCGATCTATCGTCCGTGTGGTGGATGGGTCCGCTGCACCAGGTGTTTCTGGAAGTGACCGGTGCTTAGCGAGCAACATGGATACAGCCGAAGAAGGTAAATACTGAGAGGTGTCGCTTGTTGCTTTCTGGCAGGAGTTTGTTAATTAGCATTAGCTTCTGTGCATCACCGACACTAGGTCTGCTGCTGCTGCTGAGCTGGCCTGCTAGTGGATACTTAAGCTTTATAGCAATACAGCCTGTCAGTGTGCTGTGAGGGTAAGTTAGGTGTGATCTCTGTGGATCACTGTTTTAATGCGGCAGAGCTCATTATCATGGAGGAGGGCAGAAGTTATTGGTGATGTCATCAGTCTCCTGATATGTTGTCATTTAGATAAGGAAATGTCTCTGCCTCTTATCTCTGTATGTCACACAGCCGGCTTTATGCATGTGGACTAGATCCCTCCATCCACACAGACACCTGTCACCTAACATGTGTCACTCTGTGTCCATTAGCACACCCCTGGTCCTCTTGGCTTTGGTGTTGGGTGTAGGGATGCAAGGATAGACTCAACCCACGATTCTATTCGAATCCTGATTTTTGGTTCACGATACGATTCACTCACGATTCTCTAACGATTTAATAGAAAACTGGATTGAACTCAAAATTTAAATAACTATTATTTTATCTCAAGTCTCAGATATGGACAGTTGCATATGATATATATTTTTCCTCTAATATTTCTTTGTAAACAAAGTAATCCTTTTTCATTTTTAAGGTGTGTTGTAACTCAAATAAAACCACTGCACACTTTTTTTCAGCACCTTGCAAGAAAACTTAAATCACCATACAAAAACACCTTGTTGGAAAATTTCAGAACAATTATAGAGAAATGGAAAGTGAACGATTCCCAAAAGAAAGTGTTAAATATTAAAACAAATAAGGTAAATCTTTTTAAGTTAGGGATGTAAATTTCAAGTATTTTCCGTGATCGATCTTTGGAAATGTTAACAATCAATTATCTTTTAATCATTAAAAAAACGTAAATGTTTTCCATGTCAAAAATAATGCCAAATGCTTTTTTTCCCCTAAATCAAATTTTCCTTCACGACACAGAATATATTACTGACGGTATTAAAAAGCTACGGATCATATTGAGGTGTTCAAAATGTTAAACACGCTGAATATCAACGTGAGGAGCAGGCTTATAAATAATCTCTGTGGACGCATGGTCATAGAGTGAAGACTCAGACTACAACATGTGGATTTATTGCAACAGGACAACTGAACAGGATCATATTTTAGACTCACAGTGTCCAGTTTTCCCGTTCTTATTGAGAACGAGTAGACAGGGTCAGCAAGCGCAACCGGGCCAGATCAGTCCAGCACTGGAGGAAAAAGCGCTCGTGGAGACCTGTCACTCAGCTGCAGCCCCCAGCTGAGCATCGCCGCTGTGAGCAACACCTTCAGTCAGCTGATTCTGAAACATGCTTTAAACTTAAAACACCTCCACTCAGCGAGTAATGAGAGAGCAGCACAAGAGACTTAATGATGTTGAACAAGCGGAGTATAATGCAGATAGGGCCTTCGACTGTTTAAAAATAATATCCAGATACAAATGTTGTTGAATCGATTTTAATCCACCCTTATTTGTAGCGATTTTTGACCGATTTGTGATCGTTACATCCCTAGTTGGGTGTCATATTCTTGCTAACATGTCATATGTGTGTTTTTTCTCTGTGTGCAGCGGATATTTGCCGTGTGTGCCGCTCCGAGGGGACCCCAGATAAACCCTTGTACCATCCCTGTGTCTGCACTGGCAGCATCAAGTTTATACACCAGGAATGGTAAGTGTGTTTTGGCTCTTCAGCTGTCATTTCTGAGACCCCTGTATTAAAAGTCTTACCTAATCTTGTGTAACATGTGCTCAAAAGACCACTGGCAGAAATGTGAGGATCTTTGGTGAGGTTAGCTGCTTTTTTTTGGCCAATCCACAAACTTCTCTAACATTTTCATCCCTCAAACTTACTCTGATGAGAAACTAAATGGTCTGATTGTGAAGGATTTATTTAACCCAGAGTTGTGTGACATGCATACAATTATGTATCAAACAAAAGTGCTAAGAACTGCAGTTCATTGAGAATCCGCTTGAGGCTGGCTGCAGGAACACAGGAAACCACATACACACCCATTCAAAGAAGACCACCTTTACAGCAGAAATAAACATGTTTACAGCCTGGTACAAAGAAACGAGTGTAGTCTGGATAGCTCATTTCGCTATCGGCACACACTGCACGGGGGGTACATTTTTTCATAACTCTGTAATTTCAAAGATATTAAGATTACGAGTCTTCCAATGAGAGGCACAGCTGACTTGATTGACAGACGGGGACACTGTAGCTGCTCACAATCGCTCGACAGCAGCAATATGGCTCCCGCCGACGATTGGCCTCAAAACAGCGCTTCAGAAACAGATGGGTGACATCACGGATACTACGTCCATTATTTATACATCTATGGTCTTCCCCTGCGCTCTATTCCCCACGTCCTGTCTCTTTCCAGCTGTCCTTTCTAATTAATGCAAAAATGCCACACACAAAAAAAGATATCTCTTTAAAAAATAGTCCTCATCTCTAAGGTTGTTTTGGATCCAGTAGTCTAATTGAAGAAGCTATGGTCTGTGTTTACATGCGTACACTATAATAGGATTGATGCAGTCAAGTGATTTGTTGTATTGCGATGTAATTGGATAACATGGTGCATAAGCTTGTGATAAATCCCGGAGTAGAAGAATCATGAAAGGATGCAGAACAGACCTGCCCTCTATCACACCCAGGTTGCACGGTTCTCCACAATACTGACCGCAGGTGTGGTACTGCTCTGATGAAAACAATACCAGGCCCTGCAGGTAGTTTTAGGATTGTGCTGCGTTCTCATTGAGGGTCAGGTGCGTGGACATCCCCGGGGCATGAGGCCTGGATGGTTCTATGGCAATTGTTGAACCTCACTCTGTATTCATATCCGCTCACAGTCACCCCCTCAAAGTTCAGAATCACAGTCTTTTGTGTAAAGAGTGTCGTTGTAGTGAGTGTGTGCAGACCTATTGTCTGTTGCTTTGTTTTGTTTAGAACATTAAAATGATAAACTAAACCCCTGCAGCTCTCAAGAAGCAGACAGACTCTGTAAAGTATTAAAGATTATAGATTAATAAGTGTTGCATTGTTCAGCGTTGCAGCATCAGAGATCAATATTTCTTTCTGCACAACAGGGGATTTCAGGTCATTTCACGGTCTGAGCTGAACCTCAGTGAGCTGAACAAGGTGTAAAATGTCTTCTGTCATGGAGGGGGATGAACGTTTCGCTGAGTTATGGAACATCAAACCTCGTGAATTTTTCATAAGTCAGGCAGAGTGAGGACCTGGTCAGTGATGTAAGATGAATCTGAAACCAAAGCCCTGTTCTGTTCCGTGTTGGTCTCATGACGCAGACCCTGCATGCTAGCATATGTGTTGGATTCAGCCGGTGTTATGCTGCCCTTACATAACTGTGCTGTTAATCCCAGAGGCTGGTCTATGTCACAAAGAGCAGGGATGTTGTTGTTACAACGTGCAAGCACAAAGAAGCTCAGGAATAAAAGATATGCTGCTTTTTGTGAAGTGTGGGTGAGTGTTCGACGACTGAAACACGTGCTCACAGAAGCGGCAAACTCCAGTCCAATGCAGGAGTGCTACAAACTGCAGTTCATCGAGGATCCGCTTGAGGCTGGCTCCGGAAGTACAGGAAACCACATACACACCAATTCAAAAAAGCCGATCTTTACAGCAGAAATAAACATGTTTACAGTCTGGTACAAAAAACGAGTGTAGTCTGGATAGCTCATTTCTTGATCGGCACACACTGTAGGGGGGGTGAATTATTATCTAATGCGGCAATTTTGAAGATATTGAGATTACGAGTCTTCCGATGAGTGTCACAGCTGACTTGATTGACAGGCGGGAACACTGTAGCTATTGGCGAGGAGGCTCAAAGCCCGCCTCTTTACGTCACAATCGCTCAACAGCAGCAATATGTCTCCAGCAGATGATTGGCCTCAAAACAGCGCTTCAGAAACAGATGGGTGACATCACAGATACTACGTCTATTATTTATACAGTCTATAGTGTTTTCACAGTTCAGCCTCTGTCGTTCCTTCTTCATATTTCAATTAAAAGACTAATGTGTTTGATCTTAATACTTGAATTTATAATCTTTACATCCCAAACTGGATTCAGTCTGCGAAACAGGAGATGTTTATATAAACAGTTTGTTGATGTAAATGTGTAAAAGTCAAAACAAGCAGCCTTTAATCCAGCTGAAATCAAACTTTTGACGTTTTAAATGTGACCACATGTGATCCTGATTGATTTGGTATTTTAAACATGAATGCTGTGATCATTACTATCAGTGTATCTAGTTTCATACATTGCTCCCTAGGTTCCTAGGTGCAAAACAAAGCAGGAAACAGAAACACAATTTTCCTTCACGATGTTGAATTTTTGTCCTTTTGAATGTTTGCATTGCAGTTTGGTCCAGTGGTTGAAGCACAGCAGGAAGGAGTACTGTGAATTATGCAAGCACAGATTTGCTTTCACACCCAGTAAGTACTTGTGACATTGATGGATTATCCTCTTGAACACATTAAACAGCCTCAAGCGTCCTAAAGAAACCTTACAGACGGGTTCTTTTTGTAACACTCTTTCTTTTTTTAATGCATGACGTTGAACTCACTCTCAGTCATTTGTGTTGCTGAGGCTCCACTCTGTGTAATAGTTGAATGAGATAGTTTTAGAATATGTCAGGTAACCTCTCGTTCTCTTCTTAGTTTACTCTCCAGACATGCCGTCGCGTTTGCCCATCCAGGACATCTGTGCCGGGCTGCTGACCAGTGTGGGCACAGCCATCCGCTACTGGTTCCATTACACACTGGTGGCCTTTGCATGGCTTGGGGTGGTTCCTCTCACTGCATGTAAGTCTACCATGAAGGTCTGCTCTTCAATAAACATTGTTATCAGTTTTGCAGCTTAAAAACATCCCTTCAATAAATCTGCTCTCCACAAATAAAGCCATGAAAACAACGAGGCCTGAATTGTTTGACCCTGTGTTATCAGAAACACTTCTTCATTAGATTTGATACGTTTGTTCATTAGTCTGTTCCTCACGGTGAAACTTCTTACACGGGACTTCCACAAGATCCATGTCCAGTCCGTCTCCGATCCACTGCGGTCCGGCTCAGTGGTCTCTCGTTCGTGAACACCCATCGGCTACGTTTTTTGGAACGCAGCACGGAGCAGCAGCGCCGGACAGCTGGAGCCATGTGACCAAGGTTTTCCCGCTGTAATCACTGGATCAAGGATTCTCCTCCTCCCCGCATCCATGTTGTCTTTATGATCCTCTGAAAACCTCTGACCTGTTGACTCCAGGCCCAAACGATCTAACGATAACACAGAGTGTTTTATTCTGAAAATTAACCAGATGTTTTCATTTTGTTTTGGTGCCTGACTTCCTGTCCCGCTCCATCTGCTCTGTTGAGATTGATGCGTCGTGCTCCGGCATCCAGCAAAAATAGAAGTCTTGTAATCTGATCAGTTGCTTTCCAACCAGCCGAATCAGAGACACAGCCGGAACACAGTGGAGTGGATCCAGTGGAAGTTAACACATTGACTAGAATAGAAACCTATCAGATCCGGTGCTGTGACGGATCAGAGAAGGACCAGACACGGATCTGATGGAATTTCGCTGTCAGTCCCTGTTCTGTCCCAGAGGAAGTGTCTAACTTGTCACACTTGTTGCATATAACACAGTCGTGTATGAAGTAACCACACCATCAGCGTTACACATTAGCTCACTCTCATGGTTTAACGCCTTCAAGAGATTTACAGCTTTAATGCATCTACATAAGAGGCGATAATGTGAGAGCTCCAGGATATATAAATCCCCTCTGTGCTCCATGTAAACAGTGTACACTAGATGGATTAGAGTCTCTGATTTTATGTAAGACAGCATTTTGAGACATTTCATAATTATTGTAAAAGAGTAAAAAGCACTAATTCTTCTGTGTGTTCTTTCTGTCATAGGTCGCATATACAAGTGTCTGTTTACAGGCTCCGTGAGCTCGCTTTTGACACTGCCATTGGACATGCTCTCAACGTGAGTGAACACACCAGAATTCTTCTGCATGACACACTAGCACAGAATGCTATGCTAAACTTAGTTAGCTGCTTTATGTGCTTGTTTATTCTCAAGCTTGATTTAAAGGGCCAGTTCATTGTTTTTATGTGTTTTTTTAAATGTGACTTGTCACGCTCTTGCAGAGAGAACCTGCTTGCAGATTGTCTACAGGGCTGCTTCGTGGTCACCTGCACGCTGTGTGCGTTCATCAGCCTGGTGTGGCTCAGAGAACAGATAGTCCACGGTGGCGCTCCACAGTGGTTAGAGCAGCACCAGGCGCCACCGCCAAACGCAGCCGGACAACCCAATGAGGTAGTTTGTTTGAATAGTGGTCAATGAAGCCAGTACATCTTTTTATTCTTTACAACATGAAGCTGAAAACCAGTGAAAGAAAATCAGTTCAGTGGCTCTACCTTCAGGTCAGTGGGCTCTGAGTCAGACACTGAATGCACTTTGTTCAAAGACAGAAGATTCATCCTCTCCTCTCACTCTCAGGCTCAGGCTGCAGGTCAGGGAGCAGCTGATGAGCCACCTGCAGCTCAGCCGCCTCCTGCTGATCCACCAGCTCAGAACGAAGCAGAGCCTGAGCCCCCTGATGTCCCGCCGGACCAGGGCGATGATCCCGAGCTGGAAGAAGAGGAGGGAGCAGCGGCGGAAGATGCTGACCCCAACAATGGAGCACAAGGTTAGAATTACATCAACTTTGAACTTATATTTAGTTTAGTATTGACACAAATAATCCACAGGGTCAGACCTCTGGCAGGTGTAGCTGTAGTTTTGGTCTAAAGGAGTTGTCAGGCTGTGTAAAACGAATTAATCTGTACTTAAATATCATCTTAATTAATAGTTGAACAAGCATACATTAAAAATAAACATGCTGCAGGACTTACTTTCTGTCTTTACATGGTTGCACATTCTGTAGATAAGTCTTACGTTGCAGAATAAATCCCTTACTGTCTGCGAACACTGAGACAGAGATGGATATCATGCTCTAGAGAAAAGGAGCTGAAGTGTTTTTTAAAATACTTCTCCTCCAGTAAAGCCAACAAACAAACAAACAAGCAACACTACTGTTCGAGCAATGCAGCGTTAAACCCCGACAAACACCAGAACAAACAATACCACCAACATAACAGAACCCATCACTGTTCACAACAGTCCCATTTGTCAGTTTGTAAAATCAAAACAATCAATTTGAGAATAATCCAACCCTGTGTCCAAATGTTATCCACAGCACTCGTATCTCACTCGTCTGTTTTGAGCCCGCCTGGTTAATGGGCTGATTTCTGCAGCAGGCTCTGAGAAAGGCCTGATAATGAATTGTGATTGTATTATCCATTATTCTAGCTGTGGGGCGTCATGACAGCTAAGTGACTGCAGCGGAAAACTCACAATAGGTTGCTCTGCACTTCAGGGCTGATGGATTGAACCAGAACAGAATGAATAATGTAAAACAACAGCAGCCTCTTTAAGAAGGACTTTCTGGAGCTAAAAGCCAGCTCCAAACATTCAGCAGACAAACACGGGGACAACTCCGTCTGCAGATGGTGCTCCGTCTGCTGGAGCCATGTTGGCTATTAAGAGCAGTTTAGAAATATGTGGTATCACCTCAGAGCTGTGTATGGATCCCTTTAAAGCAGCTGAATGTACTGATCATCCCTGCATCTCTCTCTCTCTCTCTTTAGATGACATGAACTGGAATGCTCTGGAGTGGGACAGGGCGGCAGAGGAGCTCACCTGGGAAAGGGTAACGATACACATTCATGAGCTCAACTGTTTCCAAAAAGACTCTCAAAAAGTTGTTCTGTTTATGTCAAACACCTTTTAACATAATAAACTTCAAACCTTCTCTGTTTAGATGCTCGGCCTGGATGGTTCTCTGGTGTTTCTGGTAAGTTCTGTATCAGTTATCGTCACACACACTCCTACCAGGAGCTACATTTTAGATATCCACTGCAGCATCCCTCTGAGTCAGATCTATACTCTCACTGATTGTTATTAAAGATATTCACATTAACAGTCTTACCATCAGAACAATGTTTTAAGATCTCTATACCTTTTTTACTTTTAGACAAAATTCAATTAAAGATGTTTTTTAATCCGCAAGAATCATAAGTGGCATTTTAAATTTCATTAACAAAATTATGAGGATAAATATTCATCAACATCCCTTTTTTTTCATGATGAAGACGAGACAATGACGAGCTAAATTATATCACCTATATAAAAAATTCTGATTAACGTATATTTTGTTTTCGTTAATGAGATGAAAACTTTATTGACAGACCGCCGGACATTCAAAATCCATGATATTCTCCCCACTCTGCGTACAATCTGTCAAAACACAAACACTGCTGTCCTGTGACGAGCTGAGTTAGTGAGCAGAGGGGCTCTGTGTTAGCTTGGTCATCTACCTGCAACAGGTGTGCTTTATGAACCAGCTCTCCCTGCCTCCATGCATCTTTCTCATCCTAATTGAAGATTTTACCCCCCAGTGTGCGTTAGTGATAAAGACATAAACAGCTACAGAGTTACGTCTATTTAATATTTTTTGTGTGCCGTTTTTTTTGCAGTTATTACCTTTAACATGTCCGTGTCTACAGCTTGATTTATTACCGTTTGGTGGTACGTTACACACATTTAGTAAGATGTAACAAAGTTTTGCTCAACTCTTAATAATGAAAGATGAAGATGCAGTTCAGAGTGCTATGAACTGTCTGTCTGTCTGTCCAGTGCATCTGTCACTGCAGGAACATTTAACAACTTTCGTAAAAGTGCAACACAGTCTTGTATTGTGTGTTTAGAGCACTTTTATTTGCAGCAATAGTGTCAAAATACAGTTATTGTGGCCCCAAAGAGTGTTTTTTCTTGACTCAGTAAGCACGTTTTATCAACATCAACATTTATGTGGACTGTGGACAAGCAAGCAGAAAATGTAGCAGGACCAGAAACAGGCAACATGTGTTTATGCAGAGTATCGCAGAGGGAAATACAAGGACACACAAGTATGTGGTGCTAGTCCGCCACTACATCGTAGGGTTAACAATGATGTATAAACCAGGCTTTACACATGCACAAGTCAAGATATACAGTCGTGGCCAAAAGTTTTGAGAATGACACAAATATTACATTTTCACAAAGTCTGCTGCTTCAGGGCTTTTAGGTGTTTTTGTCAGATGTTTCTATGGTATAATGAAATACAATTAGAAGCATTTTATAAGTATCAAAAGCTTTTATTGAGAATTACACAGAATTCATGCAATAAGTCAATATTTGCAGTGTTGACCCTTCTTTTTCAAGACCTCTGCAATTCTCCCTGGCATGCTGTCAATCAAGTTCTGGACCAAATCCTGACTGATGGCAGTCCATTCTTGCATAATCAATGCTTGGAGTTTGTCAGAATTTGTGGGTTTTTGATTGTCCACCCGCCTCTTGAGGATTGACCACAAGTCCTCAATGGGATTAAGATCTGGGGAGTTTCCTGGCCAAGGGCCCAAAATCTTAATGTTTTGTTCCCCGAGCCATTTTGTTATGACTTTTGCTTTATGGCAAGGTGCTCCATCATGCTGGAAAAGGCATTCTTCATCACCAAACTGCCCTTGGATGGTTGGGAGAAGTTGCTCTCGGAGGACGCTCTGGTACCATTCTTTATTCATGGCTGTGTTTTTAGGCAAGATTGTGAGAGAGCCCACTCGCTTGACCGAAAAGCAACCCCACACATGAATGGTCTCAGGATGCTTCACTGTTGGCAAGAGACAGGACTGATGGTAGCGCTCACCTCGTCTTCTCCGAACAAGCCTTCCTCCAGATGCCCCAAACAATCGGAAAGGGGATTCATCAGAGAAAATGACTTTACCCCAGTCCTCAGCAGTCCAGTCCCTGTACCTTCTGCAGAATATCAGTCTGTCCCTGATGTTTTTACTGGAGAGAAGTGGCTTCTTTGCTGCCCTCCTTGACACCAGGCCTTCCTCCAAAAGTGTTCGCCTCACTGTGCGTGCAGATGCACTCACACCTGCCTGCTGCCATTCCTGAGCAAGCTCTGCACTGGTGGTGGCCCGATCCCGCAGCTGTAACACCTTCAGGAGACGGTCCTTGCGCTTGCTGGACTTTCTTGGGCGCCCTGGAGCCTGTTTGGCAACAATTGAACCTCTCTCCTTGAAGTTCTTGATAATATGATAGACGGTTGACTGAGGTGCAATCTTACTCGCTGCTATAAACTTCCCTGTTAGGCCCTTTTTGTGCAATGCAATGATGGCTGCACGTGTTTCCTTGCAGGTAACCATGGCTAACAGATGAGGAACAATGGTGTCATGCACCATCTTCCTTTTAAAGTGTCCAGTCACTCAATCATGACAGATTGATCGCCAGCCTTGTCCTCATCAACACCCACACCTGTGTTAATGTGTGTAACACCTGTGTGTCATTGAAATTATGTTAGCTGGTCCTTTTGTGGCAGGGCTGAAATGCAGTGGAAATGTGTTTTTGGTGATAAAGTTCGTTTTCAAGGCAAAGAGGGACTTTGAAATTAATTGCAGTTGAGCTGATCACTCCTCATAACATTCTGGAGTATATGCAAATTGCCATTATAAAAACTGAAACAGCAGACTTTGTGAAAATTAATAGTTGTGTCATTCTCAAAACTTTTGGCCATGACTGTAGAGGCTCTGCTTTGGCCACAAGGGGCGCCAAAATCAACACAAACTGACAGGAGCTTTAAAGTCCCCCTGGTTCTGACTGTTGTGTCTGTCTTGCAGGAGCATGTGTTTTGGGTGGTGTCTCTGAACACGCTCTTCATCCTGGTCTTTGGTGAGTAGACTTCAATGAGGATGTATCATGTGCATAAATACTGACTGATGGTTTTCTAACAGACAGTATGAATATAAGTGAATAAACCTTCAGTGTCTGATGTGTGTTCTCTGTCCTCATGCAGCATTTTGCCCGTACCACATCGGACACTTCTCCGTCGTTGGTCTCGGCTTTGAGGAATATGTAAGAAGCTGCTCTCATCATGTAGTGTTTCATCTCTTTAGCTGTAATCAGTTATTTAACTGCACCTGTGTTCTTTTCCTCAGGTCCAAGCCTCCCACTTTGAGGGCTTAATCACAACCATAGTGGGCTACATCCTCCTGGCCATGACGCTCATCCTCTGTCACGTATCCTTTTCAAAACGCCGTCAGCCCCTCAGTAGAGCAAAGACACACGCTGCATGTGACATTGATTCTGTGTGTGTCTCAGGCAGTGTTGATCCTTAATGCCTGTCTCAGGGACTGGCTGCTCTGGTCCGGTTCCAGCGCTCCAGACGTCTCCTGGGAGTCTGCTACATTGTTGTCAAGGTAACGCCTCTGAGTTGTGGAAATAAGGGCAGCGGCGGCAATGTTTCCTCGCTGGCTGTGATTTATGGCCTGAATGTTCCTCCGAGTCTGTACCCTGCAGCTTACATCACTCTGATGAGAGGTGTTTTTGTTTGTGTTGAGGAACCTTTCAGGCGTTCTTTTTAAAGTCGTGTTAAATGACACTGAGACCCTCTTCTGCTTCCTCTCCAGGTGTCTCTGCTGGTTGTCGTGGAGATCGGGGTTTTTCCACTCATCTGTGGATGGTGGCTTGACATCTGCTCTTTAGTAAGACTCTCTTCCTCCTGACTGAACCACCTTAGTCTAGTTTTTAGAGCTCATTCTCGACTGTCTTCGTTTTATGTGTACCGTGTGATTTCAAGATTAGATCCAAACCTTAACTGATTCATTTTTATTCCAAAGTTTCTTTATTGTTTTTTTATGCACAGACAAGTACAAAGTAGGTTCTGTGAAGCGTAACAGAGGAAGGAACATTTCTGTGACTGATGTTACAAAACAAATGTTCAAAAACACCCACCCCAGAACATTAATCACTTCACACACACCACACAATCATACCAACATTAATTTGGGGCAGGCAAACAAAGAAACAAGCACTACCAGGTAAATACATTAGAGAAAACAAGATCACACAGAAATAGGTGATCATTACCTGATAACAGGCTAGTGCATTGGGGAAGTCTATTTAGGCTTTAGAGGCGGGGACAAAGTGCATAGACAGTAGAGTGACACAGGTGAATTATGTTTTTCAATTAAAAAAAAAAGGTAAATAAATAAAATATTAAAGCTAGGGTTGGTAGTCACGGAAAACTAGCATGCATTTGAATGTAGCAATTCCTCAGGACTACCAACCCCAGCCTTAATGCTACATTAATAAAATGAAACAAAATGAAGACAGAGGGAATATGTGCTCAGTTGTCACTTTCTGCGTAAATAGACAGGAAGTCAAAATAATCTAAAAAGGGCTGCCATTGCTGATAAAACGTATTTCAGGAACCTTTCAGGGAGTACCAAATCTTTTCTCAAGTAACGCAGTATCTCCTGAATCCACGTATGATGAGTAAGTAGGGACGAGTGAGTCCATGTAAGGAAAATAAGCCTACGAGTAAGTAAGGTGAAGAATGCAATGATTCTTTGGATGGGTTTAGGCATATTTTGCGAGGTAGAGATTCCGTCCTCCATGTTTACCTTCAGATCATTTCAGCATCGTCGGCAGCTCTTCACCTTTACGTGCACACACTTCAGATGTTTCTTCCTCTTGTTTTTAATCACTGTTAAAGAGTTAAAACACCTCTAGTTAGTCAAAGTTGAAACACTTTAAACATTTCAGAGATCATCTCGGCCTTCACTCAGACGTCTATGCTCAGTTTAACTTTAGTTTAAGTCAGAATAAAGGCTCAAGGTCTACAGTACGGCCTGAGACTTTCATAATTGTTTCAAATATTTCAGTCCAAAACTCTGACAGTCGTGGGTGTAACAAGAACATATGATTCTAGTTAGCAGGAGACTGTTTGCGTCTGTTACACCTGTCTGTCCGGGTAAATCCTGGCCAGTCTGGCGTTAGTGCGATGGATTCTTTGCTAAATTTGACATTGTAAAAGGCCATGCCTGGCGCATATTGAAGAAGTGTGGACACTGCATACTGATTAATGTTTAAAGGAAAGTTAACACATGTCACATCTTTGCTGACCTAGTTGCAGAAATGTATATTTTGAATCCTTCTGAGCAGCAGTAAGCTTGATTTTACACATTTACTGTGCGGAGTAAAGTGGATGCTTATATGTCGTGTTGCACATTCCCTCTTCGCCCCATGGAGGCGTCCGTCAGAAGAGCCTCTAACAGGGTTGTGCAGCATAAACACAGAAACAGATGCTGTCGATTACACCTCAAACACTCATCAACACAGAAAACAAACTGGTAGACGAGTGGAGAGTTGCATATGCCTCCTTTTCTGCAAGTCTGTGTGTGTCAGCAAGTTTTCTCTTTGATGCTACCTGGCACAACAACAAGGTCCCCCCCCCCCCCTGCCCGCCTCCAGTGGCCACCTTCACTTCTCCTCCTTTGCTGTTTGATTTTAACACCTCAGCCTAACTCAGAGCAGGTGGAGCTGTTTACAGAGACGAGGGAGCCGTGTTCCTCCAGACACACAGCCCTGAGACTGTGGGAATAATGTTATGAGGCTGAAAGTGGAAGAAGTTAGCTGTTAAATTAGGTTTTAATCACAATTTATTCAGCTTTTATATCAACAAACATGCCGTCTTGAAGCTTTAATTAATGTGTAAGATATAAGACAGTAAAAGTCCTGCACAGTAAATGAGACTTTACACCAGTCAGTGCTGAACACTCTCAGAAAACTGCCTAGGCTGCAGTATTTTCAAATGTTAGCATGACGTATATAACAGTCTAACTAGCATTGCATGAATCAAGTTAGCACAGATGATGAATTTGAGTCAGTCTAAATGCTCTTTTGACCTTTCTCTTCCTCCACCCTGCAGGAGATGTTCGATGCCTCCCTGAAGGACCGAGAGTTGAGTTTTAAATCTGCCCCTGGTACCACCATGTTCCTGCACTGGCTGGTGGGAATGGTCTACGTCTTCTACTTTGCTTCTTTCATCCTGCTACTGAGAGAGGTGAGATAAAAAAAGTCAAAGTTGCTAAGTTAGTTTACGGTGAGAATGTTTGTACTTCTGATAGAAAAGTAAAGAGTAAAAAATAACCTCCAATGTTGTTTAATTTGTGTCCACTAGGTCCTGAGACCGGGTGTTCTGTGGTTTCTGAGAAACCTCAATGACCCAGATTTTAACCCAGTGCAGGAGATGATTCACCTGCCCATATACAGACACCTGCGGCGCTTCATCCTGTCCGTGGTGGTGTTCGGCTCCATCGTGCTGCTCATGCTGTGGCTTCCCATCAGGCTCATCAAACTGCTGCTGCCCACTTTCCTCCCGTACAACGTCATGCTCTACAGGTAGCTGAGTGAACGTTGCTCGATGACTTTATGTGACAGAGGTCTGGTTCTGTCTCGGCATGTGGTTGATGTGTGTTCTCCTCTCTTCTCCTCTCTCGCCGTAGTGATGCACCGGTCAGCGAGCTGTCTCTGGAGCTGTTATTACTCCAGGTTGTGCTGCCGGCTCTGTTGGAGCAGGGACACACTCGCCAGTGGCTCAAAGGCCTGGTCAGAGCCTGGACTGTCAGTGCTGGATATTTACTGTGAGTCAAAACATGTGAAGTCACTTTTACAACATGAGAGGGTGTACAGGGAGCAACATATTCAGCCTGGTGAGACTGTATCCATCCTCAGAGACAAAGAATCAACTTTAAATCAGCATTTGATTCGTAGATACGTCAACATTTTAGACTTGTATGTGCAGACGATGATATCTTTTTACAAACTGTAAAAAGTGCAGCAGTGTTTGATGACAGAGAGACTGTACTAAAGAAAATACAGACCCTGCTGTCCTGACTACATGAAAGGATCACCTCTTTTAATGAGTTTTTATACACATGACAGTTTGTTCTTTATCTGCGACAATATTCCTCCAATTAGATTAAAAAATGTGATTTATTGCCTTTCTTACTGTATAAAAATATATGATATAAATTATTTGTAAGAACCATGCAGCCTTTATTTTATATTTCATGTTTATTTTCTGACACCAGCGTAAAACTCTTCCTTCCAAAGCCCTTGATTCTTTGAGTAACCGTCTTTAATCAAGCCCTCTTTTCCCTCCACAGAGACCTCCACTCCTACCTCCTCGGTGAGCAGGAGGACAATGATGCCAATCAACCTGTAAACAACAACAACAACAACAATCCTCCCCCCGGTCATCATAACAACAACAACAACCCTGCCCCAGCTGTTGGTGAGGGGCTTCATGCAGCCCACCAGGCCATTCTGCAGCAAGGGGGACCCGTGGGGTTCCAGCCTTACCACAGACCCCTCCGCTTCCCATTCAGGGTGAGTGAGGAGGTTTACGTTACATCACTGTGTTTCATGTTTAGTGAGACAAAAGCAGTCTGATTGCACCAGGAGTGAACATGCTACTTAACAAACCAAGCTGATTTCAGGCTGAATATGAAAGTATGATTAAATATAACTCACATGAAGGATGTTTGTGTTTTCTTAAATACTGCAGCTGCCTGTTATTTGTGGTTTACCTCCCACAGTTAGAAACTCTATAGGTACCACTTAGTGACATCTGAAGCTCTACAACTCATCTCCCAGTAATCACACGCCTCCTCCCCTTCATGTTTGAGTCTCTGATCTGTGTGTGCACTGTGATATTTGCCTTACACGTTCCAGCTGTAGATCATAAGTTAAAACATACTCCTACAGAGTTTTACAGATTGTAAATATAAAATCAAAGTAGTCCACATTGGAGGACTGCACTCCCTTGTTTCTAAAACTTGTGTTTTCTTTCCACAGATTGTGCTGCTCATAGCTTTCATGTGCATCACTCTGCTTGTGGCCAGTCTGGTGTGTCTAACCCTACCAGGTGAGATTCAGTGGCGTATAGCACACCCAGCAATTCATTTTTCTACTTTGTAGTTCCACACCCAAAACCATAATGAAAGGGAGACTAAATATAAGTGCATGCCTCTGCTGTGAACGGGTTCTTTTTTAAGCTCCAGCTCAAACAGTAGTTCCCGTCCTCATCAAACAGAGCGGAGGATCACTGAAGATGTTTACAGTCGTCATATCTCAAGTCATGTTTGTGTTTCAGTGTTCACCGGGCGCTGGCTGATGTCCTTCTGGACAGGAAGCTCCAAAATCCATGAGCTGTACACAGCAGCCTGCGGCCTGTACGTGTGTTGGCTGTCCATCCGCGGGGTCACTGTGCTGCTGGCATGGATGCCCCAAGGACGCACCGTCATCGTCCACAAAGTCCAGGAGTGGACTCTCATGGTGGGCAGACTCAGTAGCTTGAAAAACTCAAACTGAGCATCAGAGAGTTTTTGTTTGTCGTGGTTTGATGATGTATTGATTGCTTTCTTTTGTTGGTGTAGATTCTGAAGACTCTTGTTGTGGCTCTGCTGGTTGCTGGAGTAATCCCTCTATTATTGGGCCTGCTGTTTGAGCTGGTCATTGTGGCTCCACTCAGGGTACCCCTAGACCAAACACCCCTCTTCTACCCTTGGCAGGTACGATCATAGGTCTGTGTTGTGTTGGTTTGTCTAAAGCTGTATTCACACGTGCACAAAACTCCTGAAAAGTACTCAAAATGTTTTGGGGTGAGCCAAATGTATGAAGGCAAACAGCCCTCATTTCCAACCCGACTTTACCCAGACTCTTTCTGCAAGGCCCCTGACGTTTATTTCATGCAACCTGCAAATCAGGAAGAGTGACATGACGAGATAGATAAAATCCTTACAAAAAGGAGAACAACTTTCAAGACAAGGACAGCAAAGATGTGTGCTCATCTGTCGTTTACTCATATTGTAATCATAGAGCAGATCTCCGTTGCTTCATCACCCAACATGACAACATCACACTGTGGCCTCTGCAGTTGGCTTTAGATGTCATGTTCCACGTCCTGAGACTCACCCTTCACCCCGCCTGCCATCCTCCTCGTGTGACAGGGAACATTTAATGCAATGAGGAACTTGTGCGAACAAACACACAAGTGTGAGCTCTTTTAAATCCCTTCTTAAAACATAATTCTATCGCAGAGCCTTCCCGGGTTTTATCTGAATTTTATTTTATTTTATTTTAATCATCTTAAGAAATATAATTTAAAAGAATTGTATTCCTTTAGAGTTCTTTTAGGGGACTTTTATGTCCTTTTAAAATGTGTTTTATTTCTTTGTCTTGACTTGTGTGATTTTATGAACTGCCTGTTTTATTTTGCTGCCCATGTAAAGCACTTTGTAACTTGTTTTTTTGAAAAGTGCTCTACAAATAAAACTATTATTATTATTATTATTGAACATCTTTGGCAATTTTCTGGGGCAGAGCTCTTTAAAACTTCTAGAATATGTCAGTAGTGAATACGTGAAAGAGTTTCCCTCTCAGAGACTTTTAGTGTGTGATATGAAATTCCCCAACTGGAGTGTTTTAAGTGTTTTAATCCATTGTGCTCTTGGTCATTCACAGGATTGGGCTCTAGGAGTGCTCCATGCCAAAATCATCGCTGCCATCACTCTGATGGGCCCTCAGTGGTGGCTGAAGACTGTGATCGAACAGGTTGGTGTTCGATGGATGCTGTGGAATAGTCTCATGATGATCTTTTATTCTTCTTTAGATCAATGAGTGTTCTGTAACCTGACTGATTAAGACTTGAAAACATGAATTCAGCCTGTAGTTAGTTTCATAAGTAAAGATCAGCAGTGTTGTCTTCTCTTAGAGAACCTGTGTTACATCTCCCATTACTAAATTAAAAAGTCAACACATCATAATAACCGTAACTTTCCACCTCAGGTCTATGCAAATGGAATTCGCAACATCGACCTCCAGTTCATCATTCGTAAACTGGCTGCTCCGGTCATCTCAGTCCTGCTGTTGTCCCTGTGTGTGCCGTATGTGATCGCTGCAGGGGTTGTGCCTGCTGTGGGTGAGTGTCTGGGTTCATGTGAACATCAGTTATAAGGCTTATTTATTTATTATATGTTTATTCTGTGGCTTTCATTCAGAGAGGATAGGACAGAGGATAGAGCAGGAAACAGGGAGAGAGATTGGGAACGACATGAGGCGCACAAGTTTAACCACTAAGCTGAACTGGCGCTCCTTATAAGGCTTTTTAAAATACACTTAGTATTTTTTTAAAGCCACACCAGCAGCACTATAGGGAGAAATATCAGTGAGCTAGATTTTCTTTGCTGAGTAATCCTTAACATATCATCACAAAAGGAGGGAAGTAAAGCCCTCACAGTAACTCATTGAAATGAATAATCTGATGGTAACAAAGCAGAAGTAAATAACTAGATGTCCTTCAGATATCATGTACCTTCATATCTCAGATGGTTAATGCAGCGACTGCCACAACTTCCAACTGAAATGTGTTACTTTATCAGGAGTCACCCCAGAGATGGAGATCCTGATGCAGAGGAGAATCTACCCGTTCCTTCTGATGGTGGTCTCGCTCATCGGCATCCTGTCCTTCCAGATCCGACAGTTTAAACGCCTGTACGAACACATCAAGAACGACAAGTAAGGATGTAGACCCAAGAAACATTGTGTTCAACGTGAAAGTTTCTGGTGCATGCTTCCCCTTTCAAGCCAGTTTAGTGCTTGAAAGGTTGAACATGATGAGAGGAGTTTTAACGTTGTTGTTTCTCTCCTCACAGGTACCTGGTCGGACAGAGGCTCGTCAACTACGAGCGGAAAGCAGGAAGAGCAAGCTCGGTCCCCCCTCCAAACCCTGTGGCAGAATAGATTTTTCTGTCAAACATTGCCACATATTTTTTCACCCGTTACCCTGCCTACACCTTTTCCCCCCACCCTATTTGATTCACAACTCAGTCCTTGGACCTGAATCCTTTCAAATCTCCCCTGGATCCTGGTGGATTTGATGGATGTCGTTCAATTTCTTGAATCTCCCTTCCACGCCCGTCGTTGGTGGGCCGGGGAAACTGTATTATAATCATTGGACAGCTGAGTCGACAACCCAAACCCTCAAGACAGACGCAGTGGCAGGAGGGTGAGGGGTTGAAGGTTTGATTTGAAGCTCAACATCTGTATTGTCGTTCATGCCTTGCTTTGTAAAGTGCTGCCTGATAATTGTACATGTGTAAATACTTTGAACGCAGACTTTGTCTTAAAAAACAAGAGACAGATGTGGATTAATGCAATGACCATTGTACATCTTAAAAGTGTATGTATAATTTATTAAATCAAACTGACAATTTATTTATTTGGTTGTTTGTTCACCAAAAGTTTTTTATTCAAACCTGAGTGTAAAAATCTTGTATTGCATGTTTGAATCAGAGTGTTTGAGCAGGGTTTTCAAGAGGTGTCCAGCTGCAGATCTCCACTCTCAGCCGGCTTAACGGCTCCTCCATAGTGAACCGGAAGCTCCCCTCCATCCTAGGACAGAAGTGATGTAAATCTAATTCTCCTTTGCAGTCTCAACCGTCTGATAGGCTCCTCCACCTCCAGCTCCTCCTTCTCTATTGTCGGACGGAAGTCAAATGATAAATATGCCTGCTCTTGTAAACATAAACAAATGTCTTGAATGTTTCAATATCATAGCATAAGACAATTAGCTTTGGACTGTTGGAATCGCTTTAATCACCATCATTTAATAAATAACTAAATAACCGTAAAATAGTTATCATGAAACGGACTTAAATGAACACATTTGACCTTCATGTGTTGCATATAATATTAAGTTAATCATATTGCTGTGAATCTTTAAACCTTGAATTGATCCTACCTCTATCCCCGTTTTAAGGTTCAAACAACAATGAATGTAAACACAGAGGTTGTGATCGGACTGGAGCCCAAATGAAACCATTGTGTCTCTCTTGAGGAAATGAAAACGGTTGAGATCATTACACCAAACGGAGGTGCCCACCAATTTATGTTGTGTTATTGATGACGTGCATTTTATTCTTTGTTTTTTCAATGTAACACAAGAGGGGTCCAGCTGCAGACTTCCACTCTCAGCCGGCTTAATCCTTATGTCGCTTCCTTCTGGCAGTGGAGCGGATCTCAGAGTGGAGGTCTGCAGCTGGACTGTCTTGGGGTTTTCACATCTGACCATGGCGGTGTCGAGGTATCGTTACAGGGGTGGGAATTGCTGGATCACTTAAGATATAATACCAGATTCATGAGCCAAGAATATAATAACACGACACAGTAATTCTGCAAGACAAACATATAATGAAACATATCTGAGAAATGGATTAATGCCCTTAAGGTAAAGTGCAGGATTAGTGTAATTAGCGCCACCATGGGGATCACTGAGGAGTAGCACTGTGAGAGAAATTTGAATGGAAATGAGTGTTTTTCAAAATAAAAGCATCTTTGGTGCAGACGATTCGATATTATCGCACATGTCAGGGCGATACATCCTGGAATCACTAGTACATAACAGGTGGTGGTGTGATGGCTTCATCCTTGGGTACGAGAGGAGATTTTAGCACAATTCCAAACTCCTCTGAGAGAACCTCTGGGATCTCCTCATCTCTAAGTTCCCTGGTTGTGGTTTCAAACCCTTTAGACTGAGTTGGGAAAGTGGCGCTGATCAGTCTGCGGCCGATGTAGGTAAGCCTTCCTCCAGGCTTCAGAACCATGCAGACGGTCTTGCAGAAGAAGATGGAGCAAGGAGAGTCTTGGTGGTACTCGCACATCTCTGCAAAGTCCTCCAGACACCGAGGTTCAAGCGTGAACTTGTAGATCTCGGTCCACTCTCCATCCAGTCCTCTATTCTCCTCACGCTGCCACTCCAAGAAGTGCATCCCCTCGGCCTCTCTGATCCGGTACACTCTGTGGCCCAGCTCCTGGGAGTCACTTGTCTCCAGTGAAAGGGGGGTACTGAAGCCGGGGGTGCCGAACCCGACGTCGCAGAGCCAGCGCTTCCCATCCAAGCTCACCACAAGGATCAAATGGTCCAAAGGTGGTCCGTAGTACCCCGTCTTCAGACTCCTCACCTGCCCTGAGAGCATCGTCACCTTGAAGCCCAGTTGGCCCAGAAGCCAGGAGAACAGTCCGTTGTTCTCAAAGCAGAACCCTCCTCTCCGCTGAGTCACTATCTTGTCGTACAGAAGAGGGAGCTGGAGCTGGACTCGCCCCCCGCTGTGCGCCGTGAGGTTCTCAAACGGGACCGTCAGCTGGTGACAGAGGTGCACGGAGCGCAGCACGTCCAGGGTGGGCTCTGCTGGGCCGGAAAACCCAATGCGAGTCAGATATGTGTTCACATCCATCTCAGAGGAGGTCAACTTCCCTGAACAAGACGGAACTACTCTCGCTTTGTGCGTAAACTTCCCGGTTTGTTACGACTCACGGTTCCTGCTGAGCCAACCCTCGGTCAAGTCGATCATTAGTCACACACGGTGTAAAAGAAAACATGCAGTCTTCCCTTTATAGTTTTCTTCCTGGTGTTGAATTTCAATGACGTTGTGCTGAGGGCAGGTTCAAAGTACAGAAAGTCATAAAGTCACCACCTGATTCAGAACAAGTACTTCAGGTTTTATAAGGAGGTTCAAGGAAGAGATAAGGTTTATTGACTTGAGTGATCAGCAAAACCAGAAAAGTTGCAGGTCTAACTTAAAATAATAATAATAATAATAATAATAATAATAATAATAATAATAATAATACGGAAAAATAAATACAAATAATCTAATAATAATAAAAATAATAAGGATATAAAACCATAATAGTAAAAATAACAATAATAATGTTTAGTAATAAAATAATGTTTAATAATGATAAAAAAAATTAAGAATAACAATACAAATAATAATAATAATGATAATAATAATAAAAATAATAAAATAATCATGATAATAATAATAATAAAAACAACGACAATAATAATAAAAATAGCAATAATAAAAAGAAGAATAATAATAATAAGAAGAACAAGAACAAGATGATGAAGAAGAACAAGAACAAGAACAAGAGCAAGATGAAGAAGAACAAGAACAAGAGCAAGATGAAGAACAAGAACAAGAACAAGAGCAAGGTGAAGAAGAACAAGAACAAGAGCAAGATGAAGAACAAGAACAAGAGCAAGGTGAAGAAGAACAAGAACAAGAGCAAGATGAAGAAGAACAAGAACAAGATGAAGAAGAACAAGAACAAGATGAAGAAGAACAAGAACAACGATAATATCTTTCCGTCAAGACTATAGGTTTTCAAATCTTTATTAATACCACAAAAAATCTCTTTTATTCTGGATGTGAAATTTTCAAAAGTTAAACTGGGCAATTCTTAGAACAAATACAAATGAAAATGTAAAACAGTGGAATAGAAAAATAAAACATTAAACGTATTCAACTTCGAAACAAACTTTAAGAATAATCACAGTAAATTCAACATTTTAAATAAAGTAAGCTACACTTTTAAAGCTTTGGTGTGTGTAGAGCTACACTCTTCTCTGCAGAGTAGATAGATAGATAGATAGATAGATAGATAGATAGATAGATAGATAGATAGATAGATAGATAGATAGTGTGTATGTTTATAATGACCATGCATTTCTTTAATGAAGCCTTTTTCATTAATAACCAATTAAAAACCCTCCATCTCCTCCCTCAGACCTCCTCCCGTCTCTGCTCACGTGACGTCACCCATTGGCACTCCCTTCCCCTCAGTAGAGGGAGAAAGATGGCGCCCACACACGTACTGAGATGCTGTCAACGGGGTTTAGCATGGATCCCTGTGATTTTTATCGCCCTGGTCGTCTGCTGGTCGTATTACGCGTACGTGCTGGAGCTTTGTATATGTAAGTAGCCGTCCTGCCGCAGTCTGTGGCCTCGTTAGGTCCTTTAAAGCGCAGATGTTTTCATTGTGCCGCTGTCCACACAAACATACAGCTGCTGCTGCTGCTGCTGGCCAGCAGGAAGTAAATGGACTGCAGCTCAACAATGGTGTTGGCAAGCAGGAACAAATCTAGATACTGCTAATTATCTGCCCGCTGCCACACATTTGGGTCGACTCGTCTTTATGGGAAATTTGTTTTGGACAAAGAGAAACTTTAACGGAGCTGTGGATGTTGTTTTTCTGTGTCTTGTTTTTCTGGAGTCTGGATGGAGAATTAAACAGCTCGGCTCTTTGCTGGGTGTCCTCATAAATAGTCACCCTCCATCCAGACTCAGAAATGAGACAGTTCACTCGTCAACTCGGATAAAGTGTGGATTTGGAAGATAGAGGGTTTTTTTTCCAAAAGTGTGAATTTTTTTTAAAATATATCTTCATCAATTAACATAATTTACATGCATTTATTGAGAAATGATGCATGGGCTACATATTCAGGAGTTACTTCACACACACTGAACAAGGTGTAATGCTAAGGTTTATTTTATATAGTTGTGCTGTAATTTACATGAGATATTAAACACATTAGCAGTGCACATCCACACAGAGAGACACCAGCCAACAATTTGAGGAGTGCTTGTGACTCCTCAAATAACATAATATGTAAGATAGAGCACCCATAAATAGATCTTTCGGCCCTGCTGCGCTTTCAAACTATGCAAAGTGAATTTTTTTCATCTTACATCATTCATCTGACATACAGAAGAGCTGACATTAATGAAAAAAAACTTTATAATGTTTCTAAATATTCCACAATGGATGGACTTTGTACATTTCTGATTAAATGCGACACATCAAAATTCTTGTTTTCGGGTCCAATTAGGATCAGAGGGGATTTTTTTTCTCGCATTGGCAAAAAAAAGAGACGGAAAGTTCCTTCCTGGCGTGGGACACAGAAATCTCCTTACTAGATGAACAATAAGTCCTTAAAATGCCAAGAAAATGGAGCAGGGTTTATTCATTTTGCAACATAAGGATGTGTGATAGGACTAAAAACATTGAGAGGAGGGATTGGATGAGCCTTGAAATGTAAGAAATACAAATAAAGTGTCAAAAAAGAAGAGAGGAAAAACAAAACAACACATTTTAAACTGTCTATTTCATTACTATGGTTTGAAACTTTGTGTGGTTTGTAAATGTATCCCCCTCTTTTCTAACGGTTTCTTTTCTCTGTCTGTTTCTTCTCTTTCAGTCACCATCCCCAGTATAGGAGAGCAGAGTAAGTGTTTTTGGGAATGTTTATTTAATACATCATGATTGGAATCCACTGTGCTGAGCCAGTTTGCTACTTATTGGGATAATCTCTCTCAGGTCTGGTGAAATATGCTCTGTACACTTTGCAAAAAAAAAAAAAGGCTGGCACAGACAGAAAACGTGATCTCTCAAAGTGCTGTGGTCAGTCTGCTCAGAGCAGAGCAGCTCCTCATTCAGCATTAGCTCTCATTAATTTAATCATGCAGAAGATCAGTGATTCCACGAATCTGCAGCAGCACATCATGTACATATCAGACTGTATCTTCATGGTGTGCTTTATGGTCTCCTTCCAGTCGTCTACTTGATCTTCTTCCACCTCTCTTTCGTCATGTTTGTATGGTCTTACTGGAAGACCATCTTCACCAAACCTGCCAACCCCTCCAAAGAGGTAAAACAACCTGCTTCCACAGAACACGCTCCCTCTGACTGTAATACAGTCGAACACATTTGTAAAAGTGATCTGCCTTCTGTGTTTCCCTCCAGTTCTGCCTGCCAAAGGCTGAGAAGGAGCGTTATGAGAAGGAGGAGAGGCCAGAGTCCCAGCAAGAGATCCTGTGGAGAGCTGCCACCAGTCTGCCTCTGTACACCCGCACAGGAGCCGGAGGTGCGTCTGTGTGTGGGAATACATTTGTCTGTGTGTTTGCATCTCTGTGTTTCTGCATTAACCTAATACTGTTGTATTGACGTGATGCAGCGATCCGTTACTGTGACCGCTGTCAAGTCATCAAGCCAGACCGCTGCCATCACTGCTCTGCGTGTGACATGTAAGACAACTGTGAATCCAGCAAATACAAACAACAGCACCATTTTCTATTATTATTTTGAATGTGTCCCAAACCTTTTTAATTCTCCTGCCGTGTGTGTTTACAGGTGCGTCTTGAAGATGGACCACCATTGTCCCTGGTATGTAACACCTGCAACACTTATAGACATACTTAGCCTCCTTGTTCCACTACGAGTCAACATTTCATTCAGGGCATTGCTGTCACATGAAGCGATTCACTGCAAGCCTGTTTTTAATTTCATTTGAGAATTCAGGGTGAGCATTTTATCCAAAACACTACTTACAAACGTGCACAGCAAAATTAGCCAACACTAGAAGGTACCACTTTGTCCACAGGGGGCACTAGAATCAACGCTCAGTGCAGTAACAAAAACTCCACCGTCCGTACGCCTTTGTACTTTTATATTGAGTCCCCAACAGCGTTACATGGGTGTCCTGTGTATTATTTACAGTTGCATCATAGCATTTTGGAAACATAAGGCAGGATGTGTAACCTCACAGCGGGGGCTCAATGCACACACACTTTTCGGACCTGCTGCTTTTACAGTGATCACATCTCGACCAATATAAAGCCCATGTGGAAGTGTTATAAACACAGTTAATCGAGCATCTGTTTGAGGCTGATCTGCAGAAACACCAGAAACCACATACACACCAATTCATAAAAGACGATCTTTGCAGCAGAAATAAACATGTTTACAGCCTGGTTCAAAAAACGGCTTGGGTCTACGTAGCTAATGTCCCGGCACACACTATAAGTGGGGGGAATTTTTTCCTAACGCACCAGTTCAGAAGATATTAAGATTACAAGTTTTGCCCATTTAAGGACATGACTGACTTCACTCTTTACCTCACACTAAGCTTGGTTGAGTTCAGCATTATTAATATGGCTCCCGCAGACAATCGGCTTCAAAACAGTGCTCAGGAACAGATGGGTGACGTCATTGATACTGAGTCCATTATTTATACAGTCTATGGTCTCGACCCTGTATCCCCTCTGTTACTTCCTTCAATGCTGGGGTGACTTGGTCAATATGAAGTGGACTAATGATGCAAATTCTGGTGGTGATTCTTGTTTTTAAAATCTGAAGACTTATGTAGCTGAAACTTTTTAAAGGAACCCAGCATAATACAACATGTTGGTCTTATTTGATTGTAATCATTTATATGTGCGTCCTGCAAAAATACACGCAAGAGATCTACATTTTCAGCAAACTTTGAAAGTTCATGCACTTGTTGAGTGCCATTGTTCATGCAGCAGCAGCAGCTCATGGAAACACCCTTCTATTGTTAATCATACAGCTTTGGTTTGACCCAAATGCTCACCATGAACTGCTGCTGACAAAAAGAGGAGATATTTGCAGCAAACACTTCCTCCCTCGGTTGGCACAGACGAGCAGCTTCTGCAAGGCCACTGTCAATTTAGCCTCCTCATGTCCCCGATTGTCCTCTCTTTCTTCTACGTTGCACGCTCTGTCTTTTGGGTGTCCTCCTGTGTTCTTCTGTAGGACTTTATATAGAAGATAATAATGGTAACACATCCTTTTAAAACCTGCTTTGTTAAGCAGCGACAGGAGAGTCAAGGAACTTTTCAGGCTGTTGTAAAAGAAGGAAAATATTTAGTTACAATAATGCAGCAGGCATTGTTAGTGCATGACAACAACAGTCACACACAGTATGAACTTCCATGGCCTATCAGGTTAGATTTCTCCCTCCAGACACATTCCAAATGCTGCTGTTCCTCTGTTTCGTGGTCGTATCAGTTCTCCAGTGCTGCTCAGTTCATTTATTCCTTCCACACACTTGGTGTCAGCGTTTGAGGCTACCACATCTTTGAAACAACCACCCGATGCAGCTACGAGACGAACACAAAGCCTTTTAAAGTTCAGCCTGATAAGATTTCTGCTCAGAGGAAGTGATGTCAACCCCAACCTTTCTGTGTTTTTCTCTGTCTCCAGGGTCAACAACTGTGTTGGATTCTCCAACTACAAGTTCTTCATCCTCTTCCTGGCCTACTCGCTGGTGTACTGTTTGTTCATTGCGGCCACGGTGCTGCAGTATTTCATAAAGTTCTGGACAGTGAGTAGCCATGAGGATGTGTGATGCAGATTTGGTTGCATGTGGAGCATCCTCTCTGAGTGCGTTGTGCATGGTGCTGACTGCTCCTCTGTTAGTCTCTGTCCTCTCTGACCTTCCGCCCTTCACCTCTCTCCCTCTCTCTCTCTCTCTTTCTGTTTCCCCCTCTGTTATCCCCAGTTCTCGCACACTGGCTCATTGTTCTGCGATCTCTCTCTTTTTCTGTCTCCCCTCTCCACTATCCAAACAATCAGTCACACCACTCACTCATGTGGTTGCAAACACCTCCTCTCCTCTTTCCTTTGATTTCCCCTCATCTTTTTCCTCTTTCATCCCATTGTTCACTCCATTCTGTGCACACTTTGTACAGTTACCCACTCTCTTCTTCTTTCTCTCCCCCCTTTCACCAGACTTGGCCTTGACTTGTAATTGCCTGCTCTTTTCCAAGTGCCTCCTCCCCCTCCCACCTTTCTCTCTCCTGGTGTTGCTAACCAGTCTCGTTTCTGTTTGTACTAAAGCTTTGCCGGAGGAAATCGGCAGAGAACTGCCCAAAGGTAACCAGCTGTCCTCCAAAGCCTTTAGTGTTGCCGTGCCTCACCATCGTTGCCATGTTTTTTGTTGTGATGTGCGTGCGGTGACGTGGTTCACATGTCTTCTCATTCCTCGATGACTCTACCTCTCTCCTACTCTTCTTGACTTTCTCTCAGAGTTTTCCTCTCCAGAAATAACCTCCATGTGAATTTGTTATTGATTCCTCTCTCGCTCCTCTCTTCTCCCGTCTCTTCCCCAGAACGAGCTGCACGACACTCCCGCCAAATTCCATGTCTTGTTTCTCTTTTTTGTGGCGGCCATGTTCTGCATCAGTATTTTGTCCCTCTTCAGCTACCACCTGTGGCTTGTAGGGAAGAACAGGTCCACTATAGGTAACAAATGTGCACACATTCAAAATCATATAAGCAGTCCTTAAAACACATCATGTACGTATTCCATTCTGTTAATCTGTTGAAGATGTTTTCAGCATTCTTCTAGATGTACACTACCAGTCAAAAGTTTGGACTCACCTTCTCATTCAATGTTTTATTTATTTTAATTATTTTCAACATTGTAGATTAATACTGAAGACATCAAAACTATGAAATAATCTGTTTTTGCCATAATCTGGATTACAACAGTAGTCAAATAGGGCTCTCCATTGTGTACTAACCCTACCTCTGAACAACACAACTGATGGTCTCAAACACATTAAGAAGGCAAGTCATTCTACAAATGAACTCTTGACAAGGCTCATGTTAATTAGAAACCATTCCAGGAGACCACTTCATGAAGCAGACTGAGAGAATACCAAGAGTGTGCAAAGCTGTCATGAAGGAAAAAGGGGGCTGCTTTACAGAATCTAAAATATAAAACATATTCTGCTTTGTTCAACACTTTTTTGTTCATTAAATAATTCCATATATGTTCTTTCATAGTTTTGATGTCTTCAGTATTAATCTACAGTGTTTACAATCATTAAAATAAATACAAACCTTTGAATGAGAAGGTGTTTCCAAACTTTTGACCGGTAGTGTAGATGTGTTTGTACAATCATCTCTGTATTTGTCCTCTCTGTTCATCCTCCTCTCTCCGTGTCTTTCCCTCCCTCAGAGGCGTTCAGAGCACCGGTCTTTAGAACGGGCTCTGATAAGAACGGATTCTCTCTGGGTTTCCGGAAGAATATCGCTCAGGTGTTTGGAGACGAGAAGAAGTACTGGCTGCTGCCAATCTTTACCAGGTACGGGAGAAAAAAAGAGAACAAGGAGAAATAGAGATGAGAGTTTGATTCCACTTTCACATGTTTGCACCACACTTTTCACGCCATCCATATCGTACCTTAGACTTCCTGAAGCGTTGCACATTTACAGGCAGCTGGATTTGTAAGATCAAGAAATCACAGGAGATCTTCAAGATCTGGCGGGAATTGCAAACTCACTAACAACAGGTTGCCTCTCAGAGGTTTCCTCGCGGTTCATTTGGATCTTATGACCTTTGATTTTTTGGGGGGATTCCACCATGGGTCGGTGTACTACATAATTAAAAGTGACAAAACTATTGCTTGATTTTGCTGCTGATTCAGAGACGGAGTCCTGAGGAAATGCTACAATCAAATTCATGCTAGTTTTCCGTGACTACCAACCCTAGCTTTAATGCTCTATGCTGTACTCAATCTGCTCTACTCAGCTTCACATCTGCCTCCTTTGAAAACAGATCCAGTTCATATTTTGACGATGCAGATCCACTGCACACAGCACAGCAAATTTTGCTCACCTTTATGGTTTATTTATTTTTATTTTTCATTTCATTTCATTTCATTGTTTTAAGTTATATTTTGGGATTTTTACACCTTTATTAGAGAGGAGAGGACAGGGATAGAGCTGGAAACTGGAAGAGAAAGTGGGGGGAGGGACATGCAGGCTGGAATCGAACCCAGGCTGCCCGCTACAAGGGCACGATTTAACCATTAAGCTAAATTTGCGCCCTCATTGTTTATTTAACCGTCTGCTTCACTGCGCTTCAGGGACACGTTTTAGACATTGCAGCACTTCCTGTTGAAGCATGAGCGTTGACTAAAGTGGGCCCGAATTGTTTGTTAGGGCGCAGTGTAGCCGTCACTGACCTAATCAAAGTGCTTCATGGATGTCATTTGGTTTCAGTGAATCCTTTTGAGCTCCAGGGTTGAAAAACAACAAGTAATGTTATAAACGTCACGTCATGTTAACGTCAGATGTAGAACTGCAATAATAAACTTGTTAAATATAAGATTTAAAGCGCTCTCACAGTCCGAGCCGTCTGCTGTTGACGTCATGAAGAGTAAAAGCAAAACTGATTTAGAATTTAGAGCAGCATGGCTCCTTTGTCATTTCCTCATTGTACGGTTAAATTTGGCGTGCCCCTCTAAAACAAAAGAGTCACATTCCTCACATACCCACATGCATTCAGCCACACACACACTAATGTACATCCATAATAGGGATAAAAGGAGGTCACTAAAATGAAGTATATTACTGCATGTTGAATGTTATTTATTGCACCATTTCGAAGCATGGAGATTATTTAGTTCTCTCAGCTCAGTCTCTGATCCCTCCTCACCTGCTGCTGTCTTTGAACCACACTCAAGAGACCGCATCTTACTCTAGGCTGATTTGATTGGCTGCAGCCCTGCTCCTATCTTGAGATGTTGTGCTAATGTTGCATCAAACATGAGATTTATATGCTCAGGTGATGAATATAACCTCTTCACTAAACCCTGAGCATATCTGGACACTTTCTGCTGACCATGTAAAGCATGGTAGGACTTTTCTTTGACGCACACAGAGAGGAGATTCACTTCCCGTCACAAACATGCCAGACGTGTCACATGTTACTCACAAGGCCATGTCTTGAAAGAGGAAGGCTCAGCTGTCAGGTACACAGATAGGAAGCAGACTGCAGACATTCTGGGTGTAGTTTTAGTGAAGTCTTGTTTGATTGAGACGCTTTAAACCAACAGATGTTGGATCGATTATTTGTGGGGTGGCTTGAGGCTCCTAAAGGGTTTCAAACATGCTTCCTGTACGTGCAATCTGCAGATGAACTTACAGCTCATGCTAAACTTTGATACCATAAAGGAAACCTCCTTCTCCTCCTCTCTGAATATGAAGTCAACAGTATTGTAGTTTCACTGTGTTACCCTGCAGACTGATCGCACCTAACCCTGCCTCTCTCTCGTCCTCGTGTTCTCTGCAGTCAGGGAGACGGGCTTACGTTCCCAACACGGCTTGTCAACGCTGATGTAGAGCAAGCCACCGTCACCCTGCACCCTGAGTCCGATAAAAGGTGATAAATCTGTAATAAAACATGATTTGACACAAGGCTTTGTACAGATTTATGTTTTTGGAAAGGGCTATTGATGCACATCCCATTGAGCTCTCTAATTGGGTTTTCCAGTGCTGCTGAAGTCCCTGCGAGCCCTCTCAGCGACTCACAGAATCGCCTCCTGAGCAACGACCAGCATGCCAACAATGTTGGAGACCATCTGGCTAACCACACTCTCAAATCAGGTGAGCTGTAGCAGCGATGGTTTTGTCTCACAGGCTGAAATGACACTTACATCTCTCTGCTTTCTATCCCTCATCTAATTATATTTTCTCTCAACAGCTGAAAGTGAAACCATCACAATCTCCATGGAGAGCGAGTCCTAACCAGGTGAATACGAGTAAAGCTCTGAGTTTATTCTGTCTGATGTCATCAGGTTTGACCTCCATTGACTGGATATAAAGACAGTCTGCCCTTCTTCACCTCCTCTCATTGTACTCGCTCTCTTTGTGCCAGTGTTCATTACATTTTGTCTCCTCATTGCTCTTCTACTCTGCTAATCCAGTGCACACAGCAACATAAAGCCTGATTTGTACTTCTGCGCCGAATTGATGGCGAAGCCTACGCCCTAGGCTTCTGCGTAGCTCCTGTACCGACACAGAATTACACACATGACTGACGAGCACCTCCTCCAAAATGTAACTACGCATCGAATAGACGCGGACTGCAAGCCCTATGATTGGTCCGCTCGGCAGCATTGTATTTCCCGCATTTACAGCAATTCATCTCCTCCTCCGTCTCCTCTCTATTCTTCCCTGTAATCATGTATGTATGACAAACAGCAACATGTATCAGCTGTAAATTAATATATTACGCTCAGAATGACTTTAAAAAAGCAAACAGAGATCGTAGCGGGGCTGGAAACGGGCGACCCTACTAGCAGAGAGACCACACTGCCCTCAGGTGTTTCAGCGGAGTAATGCTGCGCAGTACGGCCACATCGACGCACAAGTATGTAGTGCTTACATTCGCGTCAACCACTGCTATGTAGGGACGAAGTGGAAGTATAAACTAGCCTTAAGAGCAGCATAAGAGCTGTCAATCATGAAGCCACCTCCCCTTTTTTATTGCATTAAATAACAAACTAAAAGTAAACTTTTTAAATTAAAAAATAATCTATAATATAAATCAGCATAATAATTGATTATGATAAGATATTTATATTTCATGTGTATTTTGAAGTTTGAACCCCATCCCATCTCAAATAAATTGCTATTGCTATTGTTAACATGGAGGAGGCGAGTTTTATGATCTATACAACCACCTGTCAGTTGGGGGACCTCACTTACGCTGATGTAGAAGTGTTAAAAACTCCAGTTCCTTAAGGGTCCACTTGAGGCTTGTTCCAGAAGTACCATTCAAAAAAGACGATCTTTGCAGCATTAATAAACATGTTTACAGCCTGGTTCAAAAAACGTCTTGGGTCTACGTAGCTAATTTCTCTTTAAGCATTATTTCAGAAGATATTAAGATTACGAGTTTTGCCCAAATAAGGACATGACTGACTTGACTGACAAGCGGGAACACTGTAGCTGTTGGCTAGGAGGCTCAAAGCCCGCCTCTTTACCTCACACTAAGTTTGGTTGAGTTTAGCATTACTAGGAACAGAAGGGTGATGTCATGGATACTACATCCATTATTTATACAGTCTATGGACTCAACAAAGACTATTAAAGTAGTCACTGAACTTCCTATTCTGTTGACCTGAGGGATGTGTGCTGTTTTATCAGGGACTCAGCCAAATTCCGCCAGATCTGTCTCCGATCCGTCATGGCACCAGAGCTGATTCTATTCTAGTCAATGTGTTAACTCCCACTGGATCCACTCCGTTGCGTTCCGGCTGTGTCTCTGATCTGGCTGGTCGGAACGCAACAGATCAGATACACAAGACTTCTATTTTTGCCGGATGCCGGAGCACGACACATCAATCTCAACAGAGCAGACGGAGCGGGACAGGAAGTCAGGCACCAAAACAAAATGAAAACATTCGGTTAAGTTTCAGAATAAAACACTCTGTGTTATCACCAGATCGTATTTCACTTAACTACAACAACAAACCGTCATGATGAGCGGAGCCAGGCCTGGAGTCAACAGGTCAGAGGTTTTCAGAGGACCAGAAAGACAACATGGATGAAGAGAGTAGGAGGAGAATCCTTGATTCAGTGATTGCAGCAGGAAAACCTCGGTCACATGACTCCAGCTGTTGCGGTCCTGCTCCCAGCTGCGTTCCAAAAACACAAACAGTGGGTGTTGTTGACGGATGAGAGAGCACGGAGCCGGACCGCAGCAGATCGGAGACCGACCAGACACGGATCTGGTGGAAGTCGCGTGTTTAATGTGTCCTGGTTTAGCTGATCTTAGCTGTCAGAGTCTGGCTCAGAATACAGAAGATGACATGTCACTGGACTTCACTTTTGTACAATGGGAGGAGCTGGAGATGTGTCATCCATCCTTAGATGCAGTCAATGTGAGAGTCTGTGAGGTTTTTCAAATTAAAGTGTGTGTAAGTGTAAGCATGATGAATGTTTGTAATAACTGGTTTAATTTCCTCTCTGCCACAGGAGAAACTCCGTCATCTAATACAATGCCTTAAGAAATGCAACAGTTTGGTGTGTCACCCTGGCACCAGTCAGACCCCTTCAGAGTAACTATGGAAATGCATTTTTACATCCATGGTGTTGGCATTTTACGCATGCAGTGTCGTTGACAAACCTCACACCTACCCCCACAGGACATGTGATACAAGCTGGTCCCCTCACACACCAACACACACACACACACTAACAGTCAATGATAAACATATTTTCTTGTGTTGTTAAGTTTTTCTCACAGCTGGAGCATTTATTGATGATTGAAGAATCCTGGAGAAATATGAGCTACTTTTTGTGTTAATGTGCCAAAAGTATAATTAGTGGGCACGAAGCTGAAGTGAAGAGGAGGAGAGGAGGAAAGCTGGAGCCGTTTGTTTCTCTCTCTGTGTTTTTTGAAAAGAAAGGCAGTACATCTTGTGAAGTGGACAGTCTACCTGTGTGACCTTTATTCTTCTTTTGTTTATTAACTCGTCATGTTGGAGCGTATCCGTGGTCTGCACCTTTTCTGAGATGGATGTTTCCCTCCAGAACCTGGACTATCTTACAATGAAGACTGTTGCTGGGTTTTGGACGGCGTTTTTGGATATCAGAGCACAAGATGGCACATTTGCACTTTGTCGATTATCAATGTCCATCAAACAACGTGCTGCTTTTCTTTTTTCTTTTTTTCTTTCTTTGGTCCCGAAGCATCGCAGGTATAACGGCTGTAGGTTGAGCATGTGGTTCATGGCGTTTTAATTGTGTGTGTGAGTGTGTTAACGTTTAAGTGGCAGTGTCTTTTTTTCTTTCTTTAAAGTGTAACAAACTAAAAGAATCAGCTTTATGTGTTTTTGTGGCCACCTTGTGTTCAGACATGCTGCTTTTACATGAACAGGTTGACCTGAGAGATGTATCTCATACTGTGCAATGTGCAGCATCCATCACTACCTGTTGTTTTAGTGTCAGTCATTCAAAGCCCACAGTGTCCACATCCTCTTTTTTGTACAGCTCAGCGCTTCAACCTTTACTAAGACGACAACTCTCATTGCCAAATAAGGGCTCTGACCTCTGAATCTGAAGTGTTTACAGCATCCTAGCTTTATCTTCACTGGCCAATGTCATCGTAACCAAATCTTACTCACTCGTCTTTGTGGCACAATATTTTCTACAAGTTATCTCTGTCCCTCCTGCCTCTCGTGGGCCATGATGTCCTTGCATTTCTGCTGTTGGCCAGAAGGTGGCGACATGTTATCTGCCATCACTTCTGACTTTCTACATGTGGCTCAGGGTTCAATTCTCTTTCAATTTGCAAGTTCATGTTTCTTTAGAATAAAATGCCTTTTTTTAATATTTAACCAACCTACAATCTTTTCTTATCATTTACTATTAATCGCCTATATTTCTTTAAAAATGAAAGTGAATTGAACCCGCCTTATCTCCTGAAAATGACTATCTCCTGTTTGTCTACTCTGTATGCACCTGAGATGTGGCTCTTGTTGTGCTTCAAGAGATTTTGGTAACAGTCCGATCCGTCAGTGTTAAACACCTGGGATGTTGAAATGACGCAGCAGGTCCGTTAAACTCTGTAACAGAAGCATTTTAAAGCATTAGATGTTGTTCATCATGCATATCACTGTATGTGAATAAACTTTTTTTTTGTCAGTATAACCAAATAACAAGTATTCAGGAATGAGTTCAATGCTTTTCCATGGAATTTTGTTATTTATATGCAACTTTCCAGACCATCGGAGGCAGCAAATTCCTGATTTGTGTATCTGATCACATCCCTGACTGAGCCTCCTTCTAACTCAGCTCCACCAGACTCTGGTGAAGTTCCAGTTTACAGCTGTGTATCTCGTGTAGAGTGGATTAGTGGTGTCGTGAGATGTTTTTATTGTCACCGTTGTGCTGAATGTACCACAGATGAAACAGTCTTTGGTTTTAACTGAGGGTTTAAAACAGCTGGTTCTTTATGTTTACGTTTCATCCTCCCAATCATGTCTGACCTTTTTGAGCCCAAGTGTATTTATAATTACTCTTTACCAAGCAGTGATGGGAGGATGTTTGTTATTGTATTGATAATGCTAATGGTGGCAGAATCACACTGTGGTTTGATCTCAACTTAGCGGATAGAATTACAGTCAGAGATCACGAAGCCAAGGTTTTGTTCTGATCACGTTCAAATCTTTTCTTAACCTCACTCGTAAACATTTGGTTCAAGAAAATAAAAAATGTACTGTGTGTCATCAGAGAGGTGCTCGGCTCCTTCCTCGTGTCACTTACAGCCACTGATTCTGAAACATTGGACCTGTTGTCTTGTTTTACAAATTGCCTATATTCTCTCTGGGCTGTTTCGCCTGGAGACTAAAGTGCGCGTGTGTGTTTTGTAACGCTTAATCGAGTGTTCTTTTGTAATATTGTCGTCTTGGCAGAAATGCTTCTGTGCAGCCATGAGATTTTTACATATCTGTGTACATATATAACGTCTGACTAATGCTCAAAAGCATGGCGCCTAACTTCTGTAAACATGTTTTACCATGAGAATTGGGAGTACGTGTTGAAACAGACTTTGGGGGTTTTTCAATTATGGCTCGGTGCATCATGTTTTAAATCAGCTTTACTCTGGTCTGTCTCAACTTTCTAAATGAAGCCATAAAAACTCCAAACAGAGGAAGGAGTTTCAGCCTAATTTCAGCCTTTTTCTTTAGACTGACAAACGTTTACGTCTGCACTCACTGCAGACGTAGCCTATCACAACTTGCTTACTGCTACCTTTTGGTTCCTTTTTTGTTACAATGTCCTATTTTACAATGTGTGTATATATATTGATAATGTACGAAGAAGACTACATATATTTTTCTTGTCTGATTAATTTTACTGTTCCTATTTTGTGAATGAAGTACATGCCTCCACACAATTAACGTGAAAATAACAATAAATGTTTTTTTAAACTCAGTCTGGTTTGGCTCAAGTTATTTCTGGACACATTAAAGCTGCAGTGAGGAGTTTTTATCTGCGTATGAAACAGACTGATATTAATACTGAAGTCTCTGTGACCTACTAAACCAGGGGTTCCCAGACTTTTCAGTCTGTGACCCCAAAAACAGGTGCTAAAGACTCGGGACCCCCAGTGTCCCTTGAAGTGATTTAATGTGGCTTCATTTAGCTGGTCTGCAAAAAATTAGCCTACATGCACTTGAGGTCAAAATTATTAGCCCCCAAGGAATTCTGGAACATTTTCCTTAAATTCTGCCCAATTTTTGAATCATTGATAAATCTTGATATAAGCAAACATTCACCAGTGTTCTTTAGTAGCTTTGGTACAGTTTGGAATGCAAAATACATTTTTAGGATAACTTTATATCAAATATAGGGAAAAATGGGGTGGTCAAAATTATTAGCCCCATGTGAATTTTTGCTTTTAAAACACACATGTGCAGTCAACTGGCTTCCTAACAACACCTGTCAGTCAATTGGCTTCCTAACAACACCTGAGCATTCAAACAGCATTGAGATTTACTTAAGGGACTCCAAACAGGGCACTTGAACACGTTATTGAGAGAGACTACTCATACTAACCATGCCAAAGACAATGGAAATCAGTCTTGAGCTCAAAGAAATAATGGAGTCCCATAATAAGAGTGAAGGCTATACTGTCATGTCCAGGTGTTTTACAGTGTCTAGAACAGCTGTACGTTGCATCATTGCAAAGTACAAGGAGACAAACTCTGTTGGAAACAAACATAGGCGTGGTTGAAAACTCAAGATTTCAAGAACTCTGGAGAGGAAACTGGTCGAAGATGTCAACAAGAAGCCCTGGACATCTGCCAAGATGATTGTTGATTGATGATTGTTGCTGATCTGACCTCCATTGGAGTTGATGTTTGAAGGAGCACAGTTGTGAGGGATCTTATAGTAGTGGGCTTCAGGACCATCGTCCCAGAAGAACCCCTTTACTCAAAGAGCAGCACATAAGAGCCAGACTGAGGTTTGCCCGTAAACATTTGAAAGGTAAAGATGAGTTTTGGAAGTCCATCCTTTGATCTGATGGAACTTTTTGGGCATATGGATGTTGTTCATGTTTGGCCAAGAAAGGGAGAGTCCTTCAATCCTAAGAACACTGTTCCCACAGTTAAACATGGCGGTGAGAGCATCATACTGTGGGGCTGTTTTGCAGCCTCAGGCACAGGGAGTTTTGTTCTGGTGCATGGCATCATGAAAAAAGAAAGTTATGTTGACATTTTGAGGGATAATGTGAAGAACTCTGCTCTTAGTCTAGGCTTAACTCGGTGCTGGGTCTTCCAACAAGACAATGACCCAAAGAATACGTCAAAATTGGTCCAACAGTTCTTAAAGGACACCTAAACCAAGGTCCTGGAGTGGCCCGTGCAGAGCCCAGATCTCAATCCTGTGGAGAATCTGTGGTGGGTGCTCAAAGTGAATGTCCATTCTCAGAAACCATGTGCTTTGGACCAGCTGGAACAATTTACATTGGAAGAATGGGCCAAAATCCCTCAAGAGACATGTGCCAACCTTGTAAGAACTATTTGAAGAGGTTGTTTTCAGGTGTGGCTCAGAAAGGGTGCACTATTGACTACTTCTGGCCAGGGGGCTAATCATTTTGGACGTGTCATATTTACTTGCATCAATAAAATATCCAAATCAAACATAGTGAACATTTTGACTTTGTTATTTTGGAAACAAATAGACTATAAACATTTGTTTTTAATGGTCATTTTCATGGAGAAATCAAGGGTTTTATCTGATTTCACAAGGGGGGCTAATAATTGTGACCTCAACTGTATACAAGCATGTGGCTGTGTTTCCTGTGCAGTTATGAATTAACCTACTGCTACTGATGCGTTTGATAATTAACTGTTCACTAACCCTAAACTTAGGAGTCATCTGGCAACAAAAAAAGACAGAAAACTCATTACATTTTCTATTTTAAAGGCTTTATTTCAAATCTAGCTAATTTGGCTACTATTATTGTGGATATTTTTTACTATAATGGGTAAAATGTTCTATTTTTAGATGACTTGAAAACAGAAAAAAAATCTGGAAGACATCTCGTGATCCCGAGGGGGTCCTCCTGGAAACCCCTGTACCTTACAATACAAGACTACCAGCGACAAGACTAATCATTTCCTTATAGTAGTTAGTCTAACTACAGCCGTCAGACTTTTTCATCAGAAAACACTACCTTCAAAGGTTCAGAGCAAGATCAACAAAAAAGATTAGAGGTATTGCTTTGTCAACAGGGGATGCAATAATTGATGCAAACCAAACTTCCTCACAGGAGCTTTAAAGTACGACTGATTTAGCACCAACAAGCAGAGGTTGAAAAATGAAGCCAATGCAGAGGTGCAAAAAAATGCAGTTCCCAGAGTGTCCACTTGGGGATGGCTTCAGAAACTAAGGAGACTCCATTGGGTCCCATGATGAAATCAAGCGGCAACCTCCGGTCTGAAAATATGAAGCCCACGCGGAAGTGCCAAAAACTGCAGTTCATTGAGTGTCCACTAGAGGCTGGCTGCAGAAACAACTGAAACCACATAAACACCCATTCAAACAAGACGATCTTTACAGCAGAAATAACATGTTTACAGCCTGGTTCAAAGGTCTGAATTGCTCATTTCTCTATCGGCACACACTGTAAGGGGGGTGATTTTTTTTTTATAACACAGCAGTTCAGAAGATATTAAGATTACAAGTATTGCCCATGTAAGGACATGGCTGACTTGATAGACAGATGTGCACCCTGTAGCTGTTAGCAAAAAGGCTAAGGGCCCGCCTCTTTACCTCACACTAGCTCGACAGAAGTTGGTTTGAGTTCAGCATTTCCATTATGGCACCCGCAGACAATCAGCTTCAAAACAACGCTTCAGAAACAGATGGGTAAGTCACAGATACTTCATCCATTTATTGATGATTGAAGTACTCATAGTCCCATTGGTTCAAAAAACGTGAGGTATGAGGCTAATATATTTATTCATACAAGCTGTGAAGTGATTTTTGTTTAATAAAACATTCATCTTAAGTTTCTCAAGGCTAAGATTTGAACATAATTAGCGCTGTGGTTGATTTGATAGACTAGTGGGTTGCTTTTTTTATACAGTCTGTGGTGTGTTGTAGCTGTTTTCTAGGAGGCTCAAATCCCTGTTAGCTCCACCTCTGCCTTTTTCAAGATAGAGTGATGTTGACTCAGCATTTTAAATATCGCCATTGTTGAGCCTCAAAACTTCCAGCCAGAAACCAGTGGATGACATCATCATGTTAATACTTTATGCTCCTAGGACATCATCAGCCTCTAAACAGGAAATCAAAAGGAAAACAATATGACGTGTGATCAGGTTGTTCCTGGTGTTGCTTTGACTGTTGAGGATGAATCAGTGTTGTTGTGGAGTTTTGACCAATCAGAATCAAGCATTTAACACAGCTGGATAATAACACAACACAGATAAAAGATTTTAATCTGAGACTCATTATGATCGTTATTATTTCTAAAGTGGAGAAACAGAGTTTAAAAACAGATTTTCTGGTTTATTTGTCAGCGTTGTCTTTCTTTAAAATATATATATATAAGTAAGAGCATGGTTCCTACATTACCCACAATGCAACTTTGAACAGGTTTGAGAGTAGGATGTGTGATGCTAAAGCAGATAATGCCAACTACAGCCGGTAAAGCAGAAACAAGCAGGCGACAGGCATTGTGGGTTCACTTCCATCTAACTCTACAACCTGAGATTATTCTCATCTGCAGATGCTGACTCGGGTGACATCACTTGAGTCAGGTTATCAGAACTCAAAAGGTCCTGACTCAAACACTTCAGTCACTAATTCGTTTCTTCAATTCCTTCCTTCCTTTTTCACTCAGAGTTTAAATCAGAATCTGTATTTTTCATCAGAGGAGACTAAGAACATTTACTGAGTGTTTCAAGCTTTGCCTTACGTCAATTCATGTTTAAAGGACACTTAATGGAGCATCAGCGAGTGCTATTTTTGGACTGAAATTGAATTTGATGTATGTTATGCAATGATGCAAACACAGCATGCAGACTGAGCAGGAAGTTGTGTAAAGCAAAATGCTGTCAAGGAAAGATTGATTTGTGAGGACTTCAATGGGGACATTGCTTCATACTGTCACTATTTGAGGGCAGTCAACAAACTTTTTTGGACCGAGATTTAAGAACCAGCTGAAATTTGACCTTTGCTATCTGTTTAACAGTCAGGCCTTTGACTTCTGCGGGTGAGAGTTGAACCTTTCCTCAGCTGCTCCTATCCCTCCCTTTTCTTTTGAATTTCTCTACACAAAGGCTGTTGTTAAATCATACTTTAGGTGTATTGACACAGAGCAGAGCCTGAATCACATTTGCTCTGCAGATGTGTAAAACAGACAGGCCGAGGTGAGAAAATCATGACTCAGCGATTTCTATATGATGTACTTAGTGTTAAGTTGAATCACACTCAGGTCAGAATGGAAAGAAAACTTTTCACTTACTTTTTGTGTTACAAACCTCTACTTATGTTTTAATAAACATCAATTTAATGTAAAGAAAATGAGTAAAACCAAGTTAAAGCTACTGTAAGGAACTTTTGGTTAGTATTGATTTTAGTGCCCCTTGTGGACAAAACAGGGAGTCATCTCATCCAATATATGTGAACAGTGTTTTCTGATAACAAATATCATATTGTGCGGATCAACAAACCAATTTTTAAAATATGGCGGCCTTTCTTTGCCCTTATAAAAACCCTGCAGTTCAAGGACGTACCTCAACAAAGCTGGTTGCAGATTTTGAGGTTTTCTTTTTTTTCCATCAACTATTTCTTTATTTTGATCCTTTGAGGCTTTGAATCCCTTCTATAGCACGACACCTATATTCAAAGAAGAACATGTTCTGTACTCGATGTAGATTATCACATGTGATGTTTTTTTTTTTAAATTGTATTTCTCAGTTTGTTTTTGGTATTATAATTACTATTATTTTATTTATCTTATATACTTTGTATTGTTATTCTTATTGCTTTTCAAATATGAACCTATATATCTTATTGTAGTTTCACTATTATTTATTTTCCGTTTTATTTATTTATCTTTTATTTTGAATTTATATCATTTATTATTATTGGTTGCTTTTTCGTTCATTCACTTATTGTGTTTTGGCACTGTGCTGTAAATGCTGACACCTACCCTGCGGCAGTGATTACAAGCACTAAAAACCACCACATAAAATGTATCAGTCTCCTTTCTGATGGTCTCATGTGGTTTCATTGGTCAAACAGAGGCATCACTATTATTTTCAGTCTGTTTCATAACCAGTAAAAATCTCCTCACAGTAGCTTTAAACTTTAAAAATCTGAACAGGAACCTCACACAAGCTGCCCAAAGTGTTTGTCCGTGTACATGTGAGATAAAGCTTCAGAGTTAATGACCTCGATGTCAGTTTGTTACTCGGAGTAAACATACACTCTGATCTTGGCAAGGCCAGAGCAGCCACTGTTCTACTAAAAACCTATGGATGGTTTAACCATTAAAGAGACATCTGCATCAGTTCCTGGCCGCATCAGTGAAGCAATCAAGGTGACATTTTTTTGGAGATAGTTTGTTGACTTTGAGGCTGCGTCTAATTTGACTTAAAATAGAATGTCTGTTTTACAGCTGGGAGTGAGACAGTCCCAAACTGACATCATCCACGCAGTCTGTCGTAAACAGGGACAGATCATGGATTCATTTTGAGGTTACTGCTGTGTTATTAATAATGATCACACTCCAGCTTTTCTTTAGATCTCTCTGACTCAGGCCAGTCTGGACAAATCCATTCAGATGAGTGTGAAACAAAGACGTAAGCTAAGGTGTGCCGTGATGCAGAGGGAAGGGAGGTTGCTCAGACTTGATTCAGTTGATTTGACGATGAGACAGAAATGGATCAAACTGTGCTGTTTTGTAATAAAGATGAACACATCAGGACAGAGAAGTATCATACTGTGTCTTTCTTATGTGCAATACTTGGCTGACGTGTGACCCCGTGTCTGTGCCCGTAATGCAGCCATCACTAACACTCCTTTGAATGTGTCAGCACATGCAGATCAAGGGTAGGGAGAGCACATAAATAAACGTACCAACACGTTGTTTTAACCTCCTGAAGCCAAGGTTTGACTGAGCAGCAAGGCAGAGGGTTTGAAAGAACACAATCTGGATGGTAGAAGAGGTGATGTTGAAAAGTAAAAACAAAAGGACGTTAGAAAGTCTGCTTACTGAATCATGGTTAACTAAGTGATGTTTAGGACCTGTACACTGGCCTCTCTGTGTTGTGGGAAATTATTCAAATGGAGCCAAAGGATTCAAAAGATTCTTAACAAATGCCTCACATGACAATACCCCCTGCACATGTTGCTATGGGAACAGGAGGGGCATGTGATATGCATGCATGTGTTGTTAAAAGGCTCCAGTCTTAAGAAATGCCCCCTCTTCCACCACACACTACCACACACACTCACACACACATACCTAAGGGTATGGAGAAATTCCAGTAACATTTCAAGACTGAGGAGACAAAGTGTCTTTCATTAATGATGCCAATAAATCCTGTCAGTGGTCTGTATGACTGAGCCCCTTCAAAACACGCCAAGATTTTACTGTAACCAGACCAACTCAGGAAATAAACTCTCTATATGTGCCCTCAGAGAGGCTGAAACACTTCTTAGAAGACGCCTCAGTGAGGAAGACTCTCTGTGTCAAGTAAGGACTTGAACAAGCAAATATAAAAGAAGCAAGGCTGCACCAGGGGGGGGGCAGGGGTTGCATTGATGACTTTGATTTCCATTGTTGGAAGCGTGCTGCGTGTTGCAAAAGTTTGCAGCTTTCTTTGCATTTAAGTGCTGCACAGTTCTTTTGTTTGTCCTTAAAACTGTGACTGTGGATGTGCATTTTCTTTTTGAGTCTTGAAAGAGTCAAGCATGAAGGATTCAATGTTGCCGCTCTGTTGTGCTGCTTTTAAAGATTTATAAAAAAGTCACTGTTATGGGCTCTGTCCCTCCCTTGTGTGTTGTTACCCTGCCCGTCCTTTTCTGTGTGTGTTAAGGCATGGCTCTCAATCACATTCCTGCTGTCAGTCAACCTGCACACCTGAGATCCATCTCACCAAGCACCTGCAGAATAAGTAACCCAGCTCCACAACCAGTACCCATCATAGTGTTCAGTTCTGCTGTGCTGTGCAAAACTTGATTCTAGGTTTGTGTGTCTTTCGTGCCTTCCTTTCTTGTGGGATCCCAGCTCATACTTGATTTTCAGCATTTTTACCTCACCTGCCCTGTTCCAAGTTCATCCTGCTCCACCATAACCTCGACCCAACACCTCTACTCTGCTACTTCTGTTTCTGGGTCCTACACAGCAAATTGTGGGGAGTTAATATTTTGGTGTTGTGGCATTTTAAGAAAGTGCAGAGTTAATTTTACACTGATGTAGTCAAATTCATGAAAGTGTATCTTCAGTGTAAAAAGAGCTAGAGTCAAATTTGAGTGCTAACACAAAGTGTCAACAAATTAAATCTGTAAGTGTTAATGGTATAACTTTTACTCCATACTTTTCACTCTCAACTCTGAACCTGGATGTGACACTGTTAGTGTTATTCATCCTGCCCCCTCCCCCAATTACCGTTGAATCGCTTTGAATGTGCACCGTCAGAAGCCAACAGACAAGATTTACCGTTGTCAGGTAAGAAAATACTTTCTGTAAAGGTTATTTTTTGATACAGATATTATTTCTTTAACAGTGCATGGTCTTTTACGTTCAATTATTACCACTGTTACACTGTTAGCTACTGTTGTGCTGTAATACACAAACTAGCCAACCTAACCAAATATCTAGTACCTTATTCATTCATTTCATCTCGCCTAAACTTTATTTGATAGTAAATGCCATACCAATGAGACATGTTTGAGAGACAATGCCACAAGAAACTGTTGATTAAGTTATTAAGTATGTCGAGTTTAATGTTAGGCTAACTAAAGCAATGTGTCTTGTTGGACTGTTTTAATTCATTAGCAGCCCAAATGCTATGCAAACACTGGTGGCAGTGTGATATCCTTGGATTGTAAGACTTGCATTTATGTGAGTCAGTGAGCATTTTAAGTATGCTACACTAATACTGCCTTTCTTTTGCTTGACTTCTCTGACAACATGTTGACACCGCGGTTAACAAAACACAGCAAGTCAATCTTAACTAAAATTCTAAGCTATTTTACAGGCTGTAACTAAACTTTTAAGCTAAATGGCAACTGAAGTAAGTAATTCTTCTTTCTGTCTAAAATACTCTCATTTGTGTTCAAGGCTAGGATAGTGATTTGTTGGCTCTCCTGTTGCTGTTGCATCTCCTGCCCCCTACACCAAGAGGCCACAAAAAACAACAAAGATTAGCTCAGCAGAGGCAGCTAATCATCTTGTGAGATTTCTTAAGGTATGTACTATTAGCTTTTCATACCACCAAAATCATACGTTTTGTTACAGGTCGATATTGGACATTATTCTTTTTTATTATATTATATTATATTATATTATATTATATTATATTATATTATATTATTAATTTGATCTTGTATGTTATATTCATTATGTTTCTGTAAATCTGTTTCAAACTGCAGCGAGGAGCCAGCCTCACTACATTCCTGGACAAAGTTGATGCAAGACAGCCCTTCCTTCTCTGCATTGGTGAGCAAATGAAGAAGATCCAAAAGTTTTTTCATCATTGTGGACCAGAAAGTGATCCTGTGCAATGCTCAGGCATCAGTTGCTGCTTTTGATGTGCTATTCAAAGCTCACTTTGTCTTCAGCCTCTCTTATGATTAAGCTCTCTCCAGTTTTAAATGCCTATGTGATGCATATGTTTTAAAATAAATGTGTTCTTACTAAACATGTTATCTTTATTTAACAATATAATCCAAGTGATTTTAGTAATTTTAGTCCAGCAATGTTTACACCTTACAGTGTTGATATGGGGTAGCTCTTAACTAGGGGTTAACACTTTAATAGTTAAAAAAAAATCCTCTGAGAGTGTTAATCTCTAACACTATATTGAAGTGTTGAGCCAAAGTAACACTGGTTAGTGTTACGAAGTGTTAAATTTTAACTCCCAAAAGAGTCAACAATTACACTTAATAAGTGTTAATATAACAACACTCCAAAAAGAGTTACATTAACACTCTGTGGTGTGGACCCTTATAGACACTTTGGAAGAGTTAATATTAACTCTGACTGTTAATTTGAGTATGCTGATTTTGCTGTGAGAACTTCACAGATATTACGTGCGTGAGTAAAGTAAATAAGTGAGGAAGGGTAAATAATTTATATATATTTGTGTGTGTGTGTGTGTGTGTGTGTGTGTGTGTGTGTGCGTGTGTGTGTGTGTGTGTGTGTGCGTGTGTGTGTGTGTGTGTGTGTGTGTTTTAGTGCACTCACATACTTAATGCTATCCCTGCTTGGTCAGTTCCTCAATTGGGCAACCACAGTAAAAAGTGTGGACATATTCTTTCTCTTAAGTGGTAATAAACTACCCAAAAACACGGCAAAGTTGCAACAAAAAATAAACAATTTTGGCCAAACTTGACAATGTAAATGTGAAAAAGAGATTCAGAGATTTAAGTTTTCTTTATGCCAAAATAATGCCACATTGTTGTGAGTACCATAAATAAAACAAAATCCCAAATCTCAGGTTTCTATCACCTCCATGCTGCATGCAACTGAGTCTGTAACCTGAATATTCTGCAGAACACTTCACCTTTTTGATGCAGAATTCAAACTGTGTGAGAAATGACAAAAAATGCACAAAAGGTCACAGTCAAGGAAAGAAAGCACGAGCCATGTTCTTTCGTTTCTTCCTCTTGAAAAAGAAAAACCGCACGACATCCCACACAGCACGTTTTTTACGTCGATTACTCAGCCTGTCGCGAGCCCGCAAACAATCCCCGTCCTCCGGGTCCACGGAGGAGGCGGGCTCTTGTATTGCAACAAGTGTTTGGGGTGCCCTGCAGGCACATATCCCTCTGTGGAAACTTTCGGAACGCCCTTTGGATCTTTGGAGAGGAGAGAGTCAACGCTGCTACCGACTTTCACACATCGAGCGTCTGTGAAGGTGCGCAGCAGGAGATATTACAGAAACTTTGATTTGAGAATCCACCGACAACAGCACCCAGCATGGATAATGGATCAATCCCAGCTCCTGACCCGGGCTGCCTGGGTCAACCTCCTCTCGCTATCGACATCATCCTCAGTGAGTTGAATATTATTCAGTGTTATCCTCCTGACAGAAAGAGTCTGGTGGCCTTCCTGTGATTACTCTTAATTTGTCCACATGAGTCTCTTTGACCCAAATCTGGGAGCAGCAGTGAGGCTGTAGGCTGGTGGTCTTCCCTGTGTAGCATCTCGTAGTCCCCTTGGGCTTAAACACCAGATCTCACTCCTGCTTTCTCTCTCTGCAGCCTCACAGTAAAGACATAAATATAAGAATTAGACAAGATAAGCATCCTTATAAAACTCAGCATTACTGTCATTAATTCAGGCAGAACTCAGTGTTCAGAGACTGATATGAAAATAATGATCATGCTAATCCATTAATCCTCCTCTCTTGGCTGCTGGTGTTATTGTAAATGTTGGATTATCCGTTTCACTTCTTAAAAGGCTCCTTAGAGGTTTTCCTGCCTGACATCTTCTACAGTATACAAAGAAAATCCACCAAGAGAGAGACAAGTATACCTGTATGGCTTTAATCCTGGGTGTAAACAAGCTCAGTGAAAACTAAGATTCCATATAACATTATGTTTTATCAAACCTTTTTAAAATGTGTTTTAAAAATCCTGCTTTTTTAATTTGACTGAACTAGAAAAATGTGACTGTGTGTAATCTACAAGGCACATTACCTTCAATATTACAATAGAAGCCTGATGAGTACGTCTGACAGGGCTGCACAGTTGGACTCTTCATGCAGATAAAATATGAGTAGTTCAAATTAATGTTGCCTTAACTTGCTTTCTTGTAACATCCAAATTCTGTCTGCTTGAGCTCCTTGTTTGTTGTCTTTTTTTTTATAGTAAACTGTTAAAGCTGCACTTAATTAAAGGCAGGATTTATTATTGTTTCAGTACTCTGATCAACCTGCTCATCCCAGTTTCTGTCACACTCAAACTCTTCTCTGGGCGATGTCTTTGTCATAAGTGTTGATTAGATATTTTGACATGAGTTTAGAGGATATGTTTCACGGTGTGTCAGGAGTAAGTGAGTAATAATGCTCAATAATGGAGTCTCATCGGGACTTTTGTTTCTGGGAGGAAAGTGTCTGATCAAAGGACATGCCTCACACTTTACCATAAATAGTTGGTTGTTATCAGTGGTGGACAGTAACAAAGTTAATTTACTTATGTTCCTTTTTTGAGTATCTGTACTTTACTTGAGTATTATTTTATGGGGGAACTTATTACTTTTACTCCATTTGAAAGACAAATATCATACTTTAGACTCCACTACATTTCTTTCAGTGCTCTAGTTACTCTCTACTTTATCTTTGAAGTCAACTGATGAGTTTTATTTTCTGAAATCAGATCCCAAAGACCGTAAACTGTTGGTGTCCTTGTGTTTGGTTTGTCTCAGTGGTGTAGCCGTACCTGGGTTGAGCGTAGATCAAATGTTCTTCAGATCAGTGCGTTCATTTAGTCGTGGTGATGATGGCTATGACTGAGAAGGATAATGATTCTCTACCTGAGCACCACGACCATATTTTAAACCCACGTTTGAGGATTTTAAATAAAGAATGATTGTTTGTATTGTTGTAAATCAATGATCTGTTAACCACACAAACTTCATCACAGCCTCCAAAACATCAGCATCTAACCTGAGAAAGCCTGTGGAGGGTTGTAGCTAACACACTGCTTTGATTCCAGATGAACATTGTGAACTTGTCTGTGCTTGTAGTAACTTAGTTTATATTTCATAGTAGACTTTTTAGATATGAAATCATGTTTTCTAGATAAACAGAATGGAGCAGAATGTTCAACCTTGCATTCATGACTGCACCCGTGCTTTGTGAAAATACATTTAGAGATATTTCAAAAGGTACTTTGAATACTTAAGTATTTTTAAAAGCAGGTACTCCAGGACTTTAACTCAAGTCATAATCTGACTGAACAACTTTCACTTGTATCTGAGTAAAGTTTGACCAGGAGGATCTATACTTTGACTTAAGTAATGAAGACCTATACTTTGTCCAACACTGGTTGTTATATTATTTTTGATGTCAGTATGATCTGTTAATACGTGAGCACTGTTTGATTTTCCCTGCTTTGTTTGTATTTCATATTTTTGTTTCCTGTAGTCAGACTTCTTACAGTATAGAGCGATTGCTCTCTTGCAAAATGATGCTTTTAAACAACCTTTCCCAACACTGTATAACAACGATATATAATTACTTTATACTTTATTTCAGGCCATTTGGTCCATATCAACATAAAAATGTGTAAAAAATAGAAATAAACAATAACAAATACAATACAGGTTCAGCAAGAAACAAAGATCACATAACTACAGTTGACACCTTCATCTGGATTAAATTATAAGAAGACATATGTTCCAGTGGTTCAAAAAACACTTAATGTCACTTAATGTGGGCTGAGTGAGGTACCTTATAATGTAATTTTCTGAATCAACGAAGCAACACATACATTTATACATCACATTTCTTAACACAGCATGAAATGTAGGGACATTATTAGAAACAATGAACTTGTCCATCTTGGTCCCTTGAGAAAGATTCTATAACTTGTGTAACTGCACCACAACTGAGCAGTATACTAACAAGCTCTGTTTTAACATTGAAGCGGCTAAGATTGAAAAGTGCCGCTGAGACTAAATGGGCTTGTGTTTGTGACGCGTCTTTCAAAAAATCCAAATCAAAGTCGTTGAAACGTTTTTCTATTTATTGACAAAAGACTCAAAATGATTAAATACCAAAAATGATCTAAATAAACGATGACGATGGCGGTCAACAAAAAATATTCTAACCCACTCACACTCTTTTTATGTCTCCAGCCACCCAACTCAACAGGTACACTACCAGTTAAAAGTTTGGACTCACCTTCTCATTCGTTCTACAGTGTTTTAAATAATTAAAATAAATACTAACCCTTGAATGAGAAGGTGTCTCCAAAATTTTGGCTGGTAGTGTAGATAAAAGGTCATCCACACCCATGAACCCTAAACAGGAAATGAAGGCAACCATAAAAGGAAATAATCATGATTAACAAACAAGACAAGAAAATGAACGTTATGGCTCCTAAAAACCTTATCTGTGCACATTGGACATTAACATGCCAGCATATTAGCCTGTGCATACAGTTTATAGCACTGTCGCTGCAGATCATCATCATCACTCAAGTCATTTCTGATAATGTGCCCCAAATAATTTACTTTGTCCACTACACAAAGCACTTGATCAGAGATAAACACACACATTGAGTGTGTTAGCATTTATGTTGGTGCGTAGATTAAAATTCTGCAGGTAATCTCAGGTTTCTTTTAAAGTTATAACTTAAATGTCACTATACAAAATAAACACACTCAATAAACACAGGAAAAATAAAAAGGTGGTCAATGTGTTGTTAAGGAGAAATGATACTCTACAAAGTAGTTCTGCATTTTCGAGGCTCTATGTCTGGATCAGTTTATAGAATATTTCCATTCTGCACTTTATAAAGCTGATGATGCTCTACACGTGTGTTACTGCAAACACTGTAAGATGATAAGCTGTGGAGTAGTACGGTTAGAGCAGACAGACTGAAATAGTTTCATCAGATGAGGTCAATATTGTATAACATCCTTATTCTAAATTAGAAACAGATCCCACAGGAGGACCACTTTCACGTAAGAATGCTAAAAATAGAAACGTTTGTTTGTGTGGTCATGTGTTTTTTAATGTACTGACTATCACCGCTAATGACCCTGAATACCAGGAAGCAGATGAATCAGATTGTCAGGATACTCACCACTGAAGGAGACATATTGAAACCGTTTTCTCAACCTTTCCTCTCGCTTTTTGTTTCTTTTCGTTCTTTGTCTGGAACATCTGTGTGAGTGGTTCAATTGTGAACACATGTGTCTTAAACATTATTACTGGAAATGTCCCGCCGCCAGCTACTCTCCCTCACTGTGCATAAACCCACTAACATGCTTTGACTTTGTATGTTTGCTTTTAGTATAATTAGTGAAACAAAAAACACTGTTTCATGTAGTACATCATATCCTTGACTTAGTCTTTGACTTGAATAATAACTTAAAGGATCCTTACTTTCTCCTGTTTGTCAACATGTGAGCTGGGAACCGTCTGCATTTGATTTCCAGAGCTACAGACTGTATACAGCTGTTTCCTTTAGTTACAGCTTCAATATTCTGTTTCCAATGGAGACACATTTGCCCCACAAGACTACTTCTTGAAAGTCCCGTGACCCCATACTCTACTTTTTGTACTGCCAAGAAATTAGAACAGATAATGATTATCCCCAAAGGATGAAACTCACTGACTCATGTACATGATGAAACAAGGATTGTGAAAAAGGCAACAAGTTTTCAATTATTTTTCTTTTTTAAACAAAGTTTATTTATGATTTTCCAATACAATAGTAATTCACAATGATGACACATACTGATTCATAGAAATCCCCCCAAACCCCACACATGGTTAACATTTCGAGGGAATACAATTTAATATCAAATGACTAATAATATGAAGTGCAGTAGAAATAAAGTAAAATAAGTTTTAAAGGGTTAAAGCAGTTCACTCTATTATCTAGGGCAAAAACAAGCATTGGAACAAGAGACTGTATAAATAATTGACATAGTATCCGTGGCGTCACCCATCTGTTTCTGAAGCGCTGTTTTGAAGCTGAAGTCAACCTAACTTCAGTTGAGCTACTGTGAGGTAAAGAGGTGGGCTTTGAGCCTTCTAGCCAACAGCTACAGTGTTCCCGCCTGTCAATCAAGTCAGCTGTGCCTCTCATAATGGAAAACTCGTAATCTTAATATTTTCGAAACTGCCGCTTTATGAAAAGAATCATACAGTGTGTGCTGATCGAGAAATGTGCTATCCAGACTACACTTTTTTTTTTAACCAGGCTGTAAACATGTTTATTTCTGCTGTAAAGATCGGCCCTTTGATGGGTGTGTATGTGGTTTCCGGTGCTTCCAGAGCCAGCCTCAAGCGAACACTCGAAGAACTGCAGTTTATAACACTTCCGCATTGGCATCGATTCTCGCGGCTGGAGGTTGCCTCTTGATTGAAACACACAAAAGAGGAGAGCAGTGGCATGAACCCAAAGGCATCTGAAGGGTCTTTTCAGTTGTTTGTTTCAGATGCCTCTTATTACTTACTGTAAGCGCTGTTTAACAATGATAAGTTGTTTGTATTACTTTAAGGATATAAATTGTAAGAATACAGTGAGAAAACATATTGTTTAGTTTTGGACAGTGTATTGTAAATTTGCTGGTTTATTTCCTGTATTTGTTACCTGTTAGTTTTATGGTCTTCTGGTCGTCATGTGACTCAGAGACAGGAAGTGAGGTATTGTGTGTAAAATAAGTGTTCCATGTGCAAGGAGGTTACCGAGCCGACTCAACGTGTAAAACATTTTCATGTCGTCACTTAAGAATGGTCATATAAATAAGTGTAGATCTATGGCAGTAAGAAAGAAGACAACCGATAGCCATTACACTTACATTGACATGAAAGGTTACTCGTCACCAAACTATCAGAGCCTGAAACATCAACATGACTCAGAAAGGGCTGCCTTATCAGTAGAAACTTGTTAGCCGATCCCCTTATAGTCTACCTTACCATTGTGTAAATGTTGGAGGGTTACAGTCTTTCCATCTGATCAAAATTTTCCTCTGCGTCCAAGTTTGGCAAAAGATAAAAACCTTTGTGTGTAGTTGTTCAAGATTAGATTTTGTGTCACCACCAAGTGGCAACATCCGATCTCAAAATATGAAGCCAATGTGAAAGTTCAGCATTTCTAATATGGCTCCCGCCGACGTATGGCTTCAAAACAGCGCTTCAGGAACAGATGGGTGACGTCACAGATACTATGTCCATTGTACAGTCTATGGTCACCACACTGAATAGCTCTAAGAACGTAGACAGTTCTAAAACTCTACCTGTAGTTTTGGAAAGCATATCAAATATTACCAGACATAAATTAGATAACCCAGGACATTCCCAAAACATGGGAATGAAATTGGCTTGAAATTGTTTGCAGCGATCACACATATAGTTTATATTGAGACAGTTTAACTTTGGCTTTGGTCCAGTGTGTGATTGTTCAATTCTATCAACACTGATGAATAGCAAAATTAATGACAACACCATTACCAATCCTTTCTTACTGTCATATAATCTCAGTAAAGCACAGGAGGAGTAGCCATATTGGAAAAGTCTGACAAAGAGTCGAGGCCTTAGCGTTTCCTCCTGATCACCTGTCAGTCAGAGCAGCCTATCTATCTATACAGCCATCCATCCATCCATCCATCCATCCATCCATCCATCCATCCATCCATCCATGTCACCAGTCTATCACCAGTCCATCACAGGGCTAACATATAGAGACAAACAACCATTCACGCACACACTCACACTTACGGGCAGTTTAGAGTGACTGATCAACCTCACAAGCATGTTCTTGGACTGTAGGAGGCAGCTGAGAATATGCAAACATCCTGCCTTGATGGGAATTTGAACCAGTAACCCTCTTTCCTTAAGGCTGATTTATACTTCTGTGTCGATGTGTCCGTGTCGCGCAGCAATTTTCCGCCAAAACGCTTAAGGGCAGTGTGGTCTCTCTGATAGCCGGTCGCCTGCTTCCAGCCCTGATACGATCTCTGTTTACTTTTCCACAGTGATTCAGAGCGTGTTATGTTAATCTACAGCTGATATATGTTGCTTTTTATCATACAGACATGATTACATGAAGAATAGAGAGAAGGAGATGAAATACACGGCCGATGGGTGGGGATCCTGGAAGTACAATGCCGCTGAGCAAACCAATCAGAGGTCTTGCGGTCCACGTTGATTCTACGGGTAGTCACATTTTGAAGGAGGTGCACGTCAGCTTCGTGCGTAGGCCTCTGCGTGGGTACGGGAGGCAACAAGTTTTCAATTATTTTTCTTTTTTATATAAGGTTATTTTATGAATTTTTCCAATACTACCATAGTAATTCACAATGATGGCCCTCGATTCGACACAGAAGTATAAATCAGGCTTTAGACAACACCGTGCAGCTCAGTTGCTCCCCTAGGTATGCCCAATTATGAGAGAGTCTTATCCTTTATAGAATCAAATGGATGAGTTATATAAAAATACTTACTTTGTTGTGAACAAGGACAAGAGGTTTTAACACTTCTTGCATCAGGTTGTTGAAATGTTTAGTTCTGCTGTTAATTGCTCATTTTAATTCAGGCTCTTGGCTATGGAGCCTCATGTTGACAGGATACATGCTATTTTCTTTTTCTTTTTTTTAAACTTATATTTCTTGGGCTTTTACACCTTTACTTATAGAGGAGAGGACAGTGGATAGAGCAGGAAACTGGGTGAGAGAGTAGGGGGGAATTACATGCAGGAAAGAGGCCACAGGCTGGAATCGAAAACGGCAAACTGTTATGTGGGCACGCACCTTACCTAATAGCATGTTGGTATTGTAAATGTGAGTATTTTAGAACACGTCTCATAGAGTTGCTAGCATTACAGTAGACGTCTATCCTTATAAGGACTTGTTCTACAAGATGGCTTGTTGGTTCCTGACAGCACACTGTTTTCAAGCATGCCAACATGCTAAACACAAATGTTTAAAATGGTAAACAATAAACACTTCCACTAACCATTAGTGTGCTGTCATGGCTAACTTGTGTGTAAAGGCACTTTAATGCCAACAATAACTCTCAGAGAGCTGCTAACCTTTAGAAACTGTAATTCTTGTGAGGATATCTTTTTAATCTTTGTCTTTAGGCTCCTTGGCTCTCTTTGGCTGTACTTATTTCAAACTGAATAAACATTTCAAGGCTGAAATGCTCGTCAACATGACTACACATCACCAACAAAGTCAGAATGATCAATCAAACTTTATTAGTCTGACCGGGGCAACTCATTTGAAGCAGCTTCCCAGTGAAAACATAAACACATACATGTGTAGACAAAAAATACAATGTAGGCCTACTACTACTAACTTTCAGTTTGTGTCAGAGTTGAAAAGCTAACTTCCCTTTCTCCCTCCAGAGTTAGACATCTTCGGCATCATCCTGTACTCCGTGCTCACCTTCATGGCGGTGATATCCATGCTGGTTTACATAGAGGAGTGTGTCTACATCTATAAGAAAGTCCCCAACAATAAGAAGAGTGTGATCATCTGGGTGAACGGGGCAGCACCGGTGAGAAAGACTCATTGCACTGATAGTGTTGTGGTTTCACAGTCTCCCCCCTCACAGTACACTAACCTCTTCCTCCTTTTGGTTTCAGGTGATTGGCAGCATGTCGTGTATGGGGATGTGGATTCCCAGAGCAACCATGTTTACTGATATGTTCTCCGCCTGGTGGGTCTCTCTCTGTCTGCTCCTCTTTTCCTCACATTTCTCACAGTGCTGTGTGTTTTATTAAGCACAGAGCCCCACAGTAAAACATCAGATGGGAAACATGAACTTCACACCCGACCACGGGTTCTGAAGAGATTAGTGACACTGTGTTGTAATGTGTGGGGAACAGATGGTTGTACTATTCTTCAGTTCTCTAGTAATCCTTCATCTGAAACTCCCCTCCATGTATTAATAAGTCCTCTTATCTCTCTGTAGCTACTTCTCCATTGTGGTGTTCAAGTTCCTGATCCTGATGGTGGAGGAGGTGGGTGGTGACGAGGCCTTCCTCAGGCGAGCAGGGAAACATAAGCTCAGGATCAGCACAGGGCCGTGCTGCTGCTGCTGCCCATGTCTACCATATGTTGCCATCACAAAGTAAGCACACACGTCTTGTTTTTCACCTGCTCGTGTTATCACTACTCTAGATTTCTCACATCACCCTGGGAGATAGCGACTTCTGGAGAGCATTACGTGGAAACACATGTTCAGTCTGATAATCGCAGCAACTGTCTGCATGAGGATTTAGAAACTGGATCCCATTATCATTGGCGAGGGAGAGAGCTTTTTTATCAGATTATAACTTTTAACAAATGTTGTATCAGCCTCAGAGCCAGTGGTGCAGGATGTTGGTACAGAAACATGAGCTCTATCTTGTTTTGCTACTGTGAGCTACATGAGACTATAATAACTATCTTACCACAAGTGTAAGAGCTGTCCTTCACTGAGACAAAGTTCCACATTTAATGAAATGTGCATTTTCCAGAGGAGGAACACCTCTCTCATATCTGTCCTTTGAAATATGAGGCTCCAGCCAGCAACATATTACGTTAGCACAAAACTTAGAATAGGGGAAACAGCTCAAAAATAACACACACTTGCTTTTTTGGGGCATTTTCTCCTTTATTGATTGGACAGCTGAAGAGAGAGACAGGAAATGTGGGGAGTAGAGAGCAGGGGAGGACATGCTGCAAATGTTTGAGGTCGGGAGTCAAACCAGCGACCGCTGCGATGAGGGGAAAATGTTTGTTCCATAAAGACACAGGAAATCTAAGAATTTGTGCTCAGATTTAAGATTTTATGCTAAGCAAACTTGCAGGAGTTACCTATTCCTGTGTAGATGTGAAAGTCTTGATAATCTTCTCTTAGGACTCATAATAAAGGTGTATTTCTGGGCATGGACTTGGCCCAATGGTAAAGTTGCAAGCCAATGTTGTGGGCAGCCCGGGTTCATATCCAGCCTGCGGCCTCCTTCCTGCATGTCATTTCCCCCACTCTCTCCCAGTTTCCTACACTATCCACTGTCCTCTCCTCTATGAAATAAAGGTGTAAAAGCCCCAAATATATAACTTTAAATAAATAAATAAATAAAAGGCGTATTTCCTTTAACTGTCTTACTGAAGATCCTTACCTGTGTGTTTTCATGACCTTTGTAAGATACTGGATCATGAATATCCACATCAACCAAATCTCTGAACCCATCAGCTAATGTCTGATGATTGTAAAGCCTTTATGAGTTAGGCTTTACTTTTCAGGTATTCCTTATAATAATGATAATAATAATAATAATAATAATAATAATAATAATAATAATAATGATAATAATAATAATAATAATAATAATAATAATAATAATAATAATAATAATAATACTTTATTTATATAGCACTTTTCAGTACAGGTGTCAAAGTGCTTTACAGTGGGCAATAAAAATAAGAAGAAGTGCAAAGCAAAATGAAGCGATAAAAAAATAAAATGAAATAAAAATTAAACCCTTTCAAACTTATAAAACAGACCCTTAAAATCAGAGCTAAAATTAAATTAAATCACACAATAAAAGCTTTCCTGTAAAATGTGTCTTGAGTAATGACATAAAACAAGGGACTGATTCTGCAGGTCTGATCTCTTCTGGCAGGCTGTTCCAGAGTGAACGAGCCCTGACTGAAAACCCTGTCACCTTTAGTATTCAGTCGGGTCCTTGGAACAGCTAGCAGAGCACTGCCAGAGGATCTCAGACTGTGTCCTGGTTTGTAGGGGGATAAAAGCTCAGAGATATAGAGAGGGGTAAGTCCATGTTGTACTTTAAAAGTCAATAAAAGAATCTTAAAATCAATGCTAAAATCAACAGGCAGCCAGCGTAGATGAGCTCAATGTGGGCACATCTTTTAGTTCCTGTTAAAAGACGAGCTGCTGCGTTTTGAATTATTTGAAGACGGTGGATTGATTTTTGACTAAGACATGTGTACAGAGAATTACAGTAATCGAGACGGGAGGATATAAAAGCATGAATACGTTTCTGAAGATCTTTAGGCTGACATTAAGGACTTGACTTTAGATATATTTCTGAGCTGATAAAAACAAGACTGGACAACTTTTTCACCTGGGGCTCAAAACACAAATTCCGATCAAAAATTACACCAAGATTTTTGGCTGAGGGTTTAATGGCTAGCATTATTATTACATGCTGTGTAAATTAACAGCTTGAGAGGCGTGAGTGTGTTCAGATTAAAAGCGCCCCTCCAGATGTGCCTGCAAAATAAACGCTGTAATTTCTTGGTTTGTTATATCCCCTGGAGGACTGCGTGTTCATCTGTTAATGGTGAGTCTCAGTTTCACTGTAAATACTTAGTAACACAGAGGCTTCACTCAGGCCTACTTTAGTGAAAAAGAAACAGACTTTCTGTCCTACCTGCAAGTTTGCCAAATAAAAGCCTCGGCCATTAGTGATGCATCTCAGGAAGAAAGGAAAGCTCAGAGCTGGCCTTAGGGACTCAGAGTTGAGCAGATTTTTCCCTCAAGTGTAAATGTTTGTAGCAGAGCAGATTGTTAGCTGCACATGTATGCAGACTTTTGTTTACAGAGATAAATAAACCCTAGTCAGATTACCACTGACGGGAACAGGGATGTTATTACGGCAGAATGTGTTCCACCTGCTTTTGCTGTCCATATGGGCTGTTTCTCCTGCGTGCATGTGCACATGGCAATGCTGATGCCCAATTGGTCAATACTACCTATGCATTAAATTACATCAAATGGAAGCCAGAACACTTCCCAGGCTAAAGGCCAGACCCTGAATCTGGCAACAACATAGATGGTGACTGCAAAGTGAGCAGTCAATGCAAACACAGAATGAAACAAGATTTCCTTCTACAGAGTAATCCCTGCTGTACTGAAACATCCTGCTCTGAACCTGAAGCATGGATCCTCCAAGCTTCTGATACAGCTACAGTCACATATCTATTGAGAGGCTACGTGAGGAGGTCTTTGGCCTCTTTGGGGATTGAGTAACCTTACAGATTATCTGTACTTACAACATAGAGACTACTATTTTGTTTGCTGCATGTAGGTTGAACACACTGCTGGCCATTGAACTCTCTCAGATGATGGGGTATGTGCATATATCATGTTTTAGACTACAGTCCCAACCCTTGACCGTCTAACTTCAGACTGGCTGCGCTTTCATCTCCAGGTCATAGTATTTGATCATTCTATCCAGTAGTAATAAGTCCACAGTCAGATTTCTCCTGAACCTAGTTGCTGTGTGTCTGTAGCAGCAGGTACACTCTGCTGAGACTGAAAGCAAGTCTCAACACAATGATCTGCATGATGGCATTCATCAATGACTAACAGATGTGCATGCGTCTTACGCTATGCACCGCTGAAAGTGCTTCCACCAAGATTAAATACACAGAAACTCCTTTTATGTTGAGCCCTACCGCTGCACAGTGATGATGATGATGATGATGATGACGATGAGGGTGATAGCCAAGATAAGACCGGGCTCAGCCTTTTGTTCTCTTAAGCTGTAGCCAGTTTCCCGTCAACAACTTTCAGTGCTTTCCTTTGGAAACACTTCAGTTTATAAGAAAAATGATGCATCTCGTGGGAGCTATCAATGTTGTTGTTGGACAGGTAGGAGTGTTCAGTTACAGACTCGCCTGAATTGTTCAAAACATCCTGCGGAAATAATTTAGGAACGTTAATTCAGGGAAGTCCACAGAAATCCACACCGGACTCTTAATTGTTCTCCAAATGAACATAAACCTGAAACCGTGTTCTCTTATCAACTCTTAATGTTAATCACCTTCCTCTGTTCCAACCAGGCGCTCTCTATTCCTGCTCAAACTTGGCTCCTTCCAGTTTGCTCTCCTGAAGCCGGTCTTCACCATCCTCTCTATTGTCCTCTGGACCAACGGAACCTTTAACCTTGCTGATGTGAGTTAGTAACACGGAAATACTTTCCTACATCTCCCTGTGTTGTTGTTTCTGTTGTTTTCTGTTTCTGTGCCAGGGATTTTCCAGCTTCTTGCTCTTTAATGAGTCATTTTCTGATGATGGCTTTTATTTGATGTTATATTAAAACTAACATACTCTGTAGAACAGGTTGCAATGGATCACTACAGATAATTTTTGAACATCTTTAATAGCTACTCAGTTATTCCCTCCCTAATGACACTCCTCTTTTTCTCTCTGACACTTAACATTATTGCAGCTTAATGAATCATTAGTTAATTAATCAATTAATAAATACCATTTTTTGGGGGGGTGCGCTTGGCCTAGCGGTGTAAGCACACGCCCCAAAAACATAGGCTATAGCCCTCGTCGCAGAGGTCTTAAGTTGATCCCAGCCATGACCATTTACTGCATGTCCTCCCCAACTCGCTACTCCCCAAATGTTTCTGTCTCTCTTCAGTTGTCCTATCAAATAAAGGAAAAATGTCCAGAAATATAACTAATAAATAAATAAATAAATAACTGTTTTTTTTCTTTTAAACTTAGAGTAACTTTACATTTTGATTTTTATGCAAAAAGAAAATCTGAATTTTCAAAGTAAAATTAGAACTTTTCATGGGTATATGGTGGAAATTTTTGGAAAATTTTTGTTAATTCGCTGGATTTTCAAACAGCAATTTTAAGTGTAAATTTCTGGGCATTTTCTCAATTTTTTAGGAGTAAAATTATGGGAAAATTTCAGAGATGGTTCTGGGACTTGACAGTGAACATTTTTAAGAAATTTCAATGGAAACTTTCGAAAACTCTCACCATTTTTAAATAGATTATTATTTTTTTTTAATTCTCTGTAATTTTATGTGTACATTTTTCAAATGTTTATTGAAATTTGGGAGAGTTGCAAATTTCAACAGAAAATTTCAAAAATTTTCAACAGAAAAATAGTAACATTTGGTCAATTTGTAGGACGTTTGGGGAAAGGTTTAGAAATTTGGGGAGTTTTCAGAATATTTAATATGGAAGTTTAATAGATATTTTAGGGAACTTTCATTAAAACGTTGGAAACTGAAAGGAACTTATCGGGAATTTTCAATGGAAATAGAATGAATGTAGTAATCAGTGACTTCCAAAGGCTTCTTTTCTCCCTAAGGAACAAAGACTCGGAAAAAAGCCTCAACTTGTCCCTTCTTTGTCTCTAGATCCAGTTTCTGCCATGACAGCCCTCAGTTGATCTTTCTTTCTTTCTCAATAATTTATTAAACCAGGTAAAAGACTCATTGAGAGTTAAAACCTCTTTTTCAAGAGTGACCTGGCCAAGACGGCAGCACAAAATAGGTTACAACACACAACAAGCACACAAAACAACACAAATAAAATACGGCCACAGTTTCACATGGTTACATGAATATAGTGCAATCACAAGATCCAATTGAGCTTGTTTCTCTGGCTTTTATGATTGACTTGAATTTCCCCCAGAGTTACAAGATGTGTCAGTCTCAAGTCCTTCTGCACATCATTCCAAGTAAATGGGGCTGACACATGAAGAGTGTTTACTTTTAACAGGAACTCAAAGCTGTGTGATTACTTCTTCCTAGGTAGCGACAATATATCCTGTGATGTCATGCATGAAATAATAATGACTCATTGGGTGTGTGCTACTTCAGGGTGGGCTTTTTTTTGTATACATATTGTACAAAAATATAGTTTAGCAGTAGAATTATTATACTTAATATTAAGTGGAAAAGAGAAGAACAAAGTAAAACAGAGGCTAACCTTTGAATTTTACATCATTAAGTGAGCTGAGACAATGTCAGGAAGATGCTTACATAGATAGGACAAAAATAAAAGACAATCAATGCACTCTAAAGAAAAACGGTGTGTGTTTGTGTGTGATTGTGTTTCAGTTGACCATTACTGGGTCTGCCATATGGATTAACCCCTTCGTGGGTATCTTGACGATCATAGCCTTGTGGCCTGTAGCGATCATGTTCATGCACCTGAGGATTACCCTGCGCTCACTCAAGATCATCCCCAAGTACGCCTTGTACCAGGTAAGAAACAAGAGACGCTTTAAACACACATGTTGGACATTTAAAATCACAAACAGCTGTTCACACACATGGATAATAACTACAGACACTAAAATCTGTTTGTCTTGCCATTGGTAAATATTGATTTCTTATAGCAGAGTCAAGTTATAGGGCTGTCGTACTTTATTTTTACAAGATTTTCCAGTTTTTTTCTTCGTCTGGTTATACAGTGTACGTCTCTGTGTGTGTTTTTCAGCTTGTTCTAGTCCTGAGCCAGCTACAAACGGCAATCATCAACATATTGGCCTTAAATGGAACCATAGCCTGTGCTCCGCCCTTCTCTGCCCCAGCCAGAGGATACAGTGAGTCAATGACCAAGCATACATCCGATCTGTTCATCCATGTGATTACCTGTTCCACGAACAATGAGTTTATTCATTGAAACAATGCTTCTCCTCCAGCTGATCTTTGTTTCCACTTGTCTCCGCAGTGATGAGTCAGCAGCTTTTGATCCTGGAGATGTTCATCATCACGCTGGCAACGCGTCTCCTGTACCGCCGACAGTATGATCCTCTGCCTGAAGAAGAGGAGCACGACGACAATGAAAACTCTAAGATGGCTCCTCTGCCATGAGCTGTGTGTTAGGAGTATATGCGTGTGTGCCTGTGTGCGTGTGTGCCTGTTTGTGTGTGTGTGTGTGTGTGTGTGTGAGTTCGCAAGTGTCATTTTTATTCCCTGCATGTATTTGATTATGAGATTATATATAAATGAATAAATATGAATTATATGTAAATGCATGTATTGTTTGTTTATCAGAGGTCACATATTTTCATGTACAGTATATATAAACACAAATAAACAAACAATAAGCTTACCTGACAATGTTTTATTACACAGGTCAATAATTTCCTACACCTTGTGAGTTAGTTTTACTAATAAAATAAGAAACAGGTAAACTATTTTATTCTATTCTTTTTTGAGACTTGAGTCTACTGCTCCGTTGATTATTTCTAAAGGACTTTCCCTCAACCAGCTGCTCCATATGAACATTATTTTATAATAACACTTATAATAAATCAATTTTCATGTATGTTGAAACTGCTTCAGAATTATTTTTATTAATCAATACCTTCTTTCAAGACTCAAGAATCAAGAAAGCTTTATTGCCAAGTGAGCTTTCACACACAAGGAATTTGACTTGGTGATTGGAACATTGATACTTGAGAACAAGACCGTAAGAACAATAAATATAGAAACCTAAAATTGAATCAAAAAATTCTAAATAGTAATAAAAATACTATCGGTATAAAGAAAAGTATAGAAGTACTTTTAAAGACATTAATAAGTTAACCCTGTAACGCCAAGTGTATCATTCGATACATCCATTTTTGAGACCTCTACATCATCAGTGTGATATATTTTTCAGAAAAAACCTGACGTATACAATCAGATACATGCAGTGCACGGATAATCCACCAGGTGTGAGTAATTCATGCACCAGAAGGTCGTCACCTGACACATCCAAAATGGCAGCTGTGGATCAGAGACCCACTGGGGATTTTTCATGGAGATTTTTACCAAAGTTCGGATGAACTGAACTTTCAGATTGTTCCTGAAACTTCAAGAGGAATAGTTACTGGACTGATGTAAAGCAAAACTAATTAATATTTCATTACTTAATTTATAATCAAACTGTGTTGAAAATGTGTGTATCATAATAGATACAGCAGGTGTTTATTTGTAGATCTGTCAATCATGATTTAATTAAATTTCATACTTTATGCATTCCATAAAGCAACATACAGTCTTTGTATTATTTAAGAACATGTTTACATGACATAATTAGATATATTTAGAGTAGAATTTGAGGTATTCATAACGTATATTGTATTTTTATAATATATATATAAATATTTCTATTTTATTTATTTATTTATTTTTGTCAGAAGGTCCAACAAACACTCCATTTTCAAAGAATTTGATTTTTCTGACAATTATTTGACAGTTCAGGCTTTACAGGGTTAAATTAGCCTTAGCCAGAATGCACATTTTAGTAGATGAGTATATAATAAATTATGTTAAGGCTTAAATTACAATATTGCACATGGTTATTGAGATATTGCTCCGGAAATCGAAGTATTCAACATTTATGTGATATATCACAGGAGTCTTTAGGGATTTACAGTTTGATTGTTCAAGAGGGATACAGCCTGAGGGAAGATACTGATCCGGTTCCGGGACGTTCTGGCGCCTTCCTTGGAGTTACTAAAAGACTCAGTGAAATGATATGATAACTTATAGCTGCTGTTGGTAGGAATGATGTAAAAAATGTTACTTCTTTTCTGCGTGGTTGGAGAAAAGGTCATAATGCCCATTGGTACTCATCTGTTAGTGGAGTAATTTGAGACTATTTCTGAGAATTTGTGGGTTTTTGATTGTCCACCCGCCTCTTGAGGATTGACCACAAGTCCTCAATGGGATTAAGATCTGGGGAGTTTCCTGGCCAAGGGCCCAAAATCTTAATGTTTTGTTCCCCAAGCCATTTTGTTATGACTTTTGCTTTATGGCAAGGTGCTCCATCATGCTGGAAAAGGCATTCTTCATCACCAAACTGCCCTTGGATGGTTGGGAGAAGTTGCTCTGGGAGGACGTTCTGGTACCATTCTTTATTCATGGCCCACTCCCTTGACCGAAAAGCAACCCCACACATGAATGGTCTCAGGATGCTTCACTGTTGGCAAGAGACAAGACTGATGGTAGCGCTCACCTCGTCTTCTCCAAACAAGCCTTCCTCCAGATGCCCCAAACAATCAGAGAGGGGATTCATCAGAGAAAATGACTTTACCCCAGTCCTCAGCAGTCCAGTCCCTGTACCTTCTGCAGAATATCAGTCTGTCCCTGATGTTTTTACTGGAGAGAAGTGGCTTCTTTGCTGCCCTCCTTGACACCAGGCCTTCCTCCAAAAGTGTTCGCCTCACTGTGCGTGCAGATGCACTCACACCTGCCTGCTGCCATTCCTGAGCAAGCTCTGCACTGGTGGTGGCCCGATCCCGCAGCTGTAACACCTTCAGGAGACGGTCCTTGCGCTTGCTGGACTTTCTTGGGTGCCCTGGAGCCTGTTTGGCAACAATTGAACCTCTCTCCTTGAAGTTCTTGATAATTGGATAGACGGTTGACTGAGGTGCAATCTTACTCGCTGCTATAAACTTCCCTGTTAGGCCCTTTTTGTGCAATGCAATGATGGCTGCACGTGTTTCCTTGCAGGTAACCATGGCTAACAGCTGAGGAACAATGGTGTCATGCACCATCTTCCTTTTAAAGTGTCCAGTCACTCAATCATGACAGATTGATCGCCAGCCTTGTCCTCATCAACACCCACACCTGTGTTAATGTGTGTGACACCTGTGTCATTGAAATTATGTTAGCTGGTCCTTTTGTGGCAGGGCGGAAATGCAGTGGAAATGTGTTTTTGGTGATAAAGTTCATTTTCAAGGCAAAGAGGGACTTTGAAATTAATTGCAGTTGAGCTGATCACTCCTCATAACATTCTGGAGTATATGCAAATTGCCGTTATAAAAACTGAAGCAGCAGACTTTGTGAAAATTAATAGTGTCATTCTCAAAACTTTTGGCCATGACTGTAGAAATGAGAGTTTAAAAACCCTTTGACTCAGCTGCTCTTGTTTTTTTCTGCCGCTAGGTGGCATTAGAGCCCAAAATGACTTGAAGTCTGACAACAGTCATTTACATTTACACATTATGCTCCTAAATGTGTACACAAAGTAATTTAACATTATAAAGAGGTGTAAAGCTCTGTACATCCCATTTTATTACTCATTAACTCATTGACTATATGAATGTAGTCCTGTATGTAACACTGTGAACGGCTGAAGCTAACCGTCAATAATGACTGACAAACCTCCGTCCAATCGGGTTCTTGCTATTCTCTACTTCCTGGTTTTGAGCCAATCACAGCAGAGCATCAACAAGCCTGTGCCAAGTGCGGTTGTGGAATCTTTCGAATGTACGTGCTCTCCAATGATGTCAATGTGCAGGCCAAACAGACCGGAAGTACGAAGGTTTAAGCTTCAAAGTAAAGGTGAATTTATAGAGAAATTAAAGACACTGCTATCAAACTGGTCAAGTTACCAGTTCCAACAATAGTTCAGTCACCAGTTATGGTTTTAATAACATTAAATGAAAATGGCAAAGTATACATCATCCTATAGCATGGCATCATAGATGGTGCCTTGACTTTTTTCATGATAAATAATATATGTTTATCTTGTTAATCATCTGTGTGAACCCACTTGCATGTACTTAGGACAACCTGTACTCTTCAGTAATAAAAGGTATGACTTTTATAACCAATGCAATAAGTAAATAGCTGTGAATGTTCATGAAGGTAGGTGTGTAGGTGTAGCCGCTGAGATTGGACTTTATGGTGTTTGTTCATTGTTAAAAGATGAAAGGTTAAACTAAGTGAGATGTAATTTAGTTTATCAATCATTAATAAAGGGTTTATTTTGTAATATATGCACACTAGACCTTTGATTTGCTAAATACATCCTCCCAGGTTTCACATGAGGTTTTCTGTTCGGCTAAAAATATAAAGTTACAGCTTTATGGATATTTGTTGAATTGATGAAAGTAAAATCAATAAAAAGGAAAAAAACTGTATTTATGACTTACATTGAAGTATTTTCAAAGTAAGGCTTACTAACATGTTTAACTGTTGTTGTAGGCTATTTGTAGTTTCTATTCTTATGGCCATATCTCATTTTTTCTGTGACAGTTTAAATCTAGGAGTGTTGACAAACTGTTAAACCAGATTACATGTGGCAATTCACAGCATAAAGGCATTTAAGGTGTAAAGAGGATACATGAACAGGATTTTTTAAGACAGTACATACTGTATGAAGAATGGTAGTTCTTTTCTTTAAAGATGCAGTGTGTAGAATTTAGCAGTGTTTAGCAGAACAGACAGAAATGGAATATAATATTCATAAGTATGTTTTAATGAGTGTATAATCTTATTATTGAAAGGATAGTTTTGTATTTGTTAACTTATAATGAGCCTTTTATATTTACAAAAGGAGAGGGACCCCTTCCATGGAGGCCGCCATCTTGCTCTGCAACATTTCTACAGCAGCACAGAATGAACAAACTATACACCATGCACAATTTTTTTTAATACAGATTACTTAATAAAGGAAGGATCATACTTATCATATATCACAGGAGCCTCTTTTCTGGGGGTTGAGCAATACCGTTATATATTCTCCTTTCTACACACTGTACCTTTAAGCTATTTTTATTGCTTAAAAAATATATTTTTGTCACTTCTGGCCAATGGCGCACACAGGCAGTTTGAGGGGCAGGGGTGAAAACCTAACAAAAGGGCACCTCCTTTCAAACACCTGGTAATCACAGTTTAGGGTTAATTTAAATGTACTCATGCAGCATTAACAAGAGGGAGTCTGTGAGTCCTTCCCCAGATTTTTTCTGCATCGAGCACTTAATTCCTGCATTCTGGTGAATATTTATGTTACCAATTATGGTGGAAATTAAATCATAAAAAAACATGCACAAAACTATTGATATATTTCTATATTATTGATTATGTTACACATGACATAACATAATTAACTATAAGGGAAACCAGAGGGAAATTTATTTTTACATTTAATTCACTGGAGGGGCATCCAAAGGGAACTTATGTGCATTCAGTCTAACAAGGATAAAGCCAAAGGGCACTTTTTAGTAATTTATTGACTTTTAGGCATACATTTTATACATTTGAGGGGCATCAAGACGAAACATTTTTATGTTTTATACATTTGAGGAGCATCCAGAGGGAACATTTTTATGTTTTATACATTTGAGGAGCATCAAATGGAACTTTTTTATGTTTTATACATTTGAGGAGCATCCAGGGGGCACTTTTTTTACATTTTATATATTTGAGGGGCATCAAAATGGAACTTTTTTTATGTTTTATACATTTGAGGAGCATCCAGAGGGAACTTTTTTTATGTTTTAACATTTGAGGGGCATACAGAGGGAACTTTTTAAAACATCTTTTATACATTTGAGGGGCATCCAGAGGGAACTTTTTTTTGTAGTTTATACATTTGAAGGATATCCAGAGGGCAATTTGTAACGTTTTATACATTGGGGAGCATAATGAGGGCCCTTCTTTTTGTTTTAAACATTTTAGGGGCATTCAAAGGGCACTTTTTCATGCATTTTCCATGGAGAGGGCACCAGAGAAGCCAATTTGTAATATTTACTTTTTTATATACTCTTTTTTTTACATGCCCCAAAACCTGCAAATTTGCAAAATGTCACAGTTTTATTTTGAAATTCCAAGCCGGAAACATTCGGTGTATGTAGACTAGCTTGAGTTGGATGATCTGCTCTGAAGCCCCATCAATGTAGGTCCAGGAAGCCTTCTTGAGCACATATTGTCCGCATCCTATCATGTGAACTTATGGACATTAACTTATCTCTGCGCTTCGTGTCCGGTGGAGAGCAGCGGGCTTGGACAGATGTGTCCGCGGTCAGGAGAGGACGACTGTCTGTGAGGTTGTCAACATAACCGGGGGAGGAAATGCTCGTGTTTTCATTAAGTCTCATTCTCACATTCAGGTCCTGGCATCGCCATTAAACTTTCAAAATGAGGATCTTCGCATCTCTGCTGAAAAATGCGAACCCTAAAATCGAGTACTACTCCAGGTTCTCACCGTCCCCGCTGTCCATCAAGCAGTTCCTGGATTTTGGTGAGACGCAGGGACATGTTGGGATGTTATTTACAATGGGGGACTTGTTTATATTAAAGGGAGGCATCCGGGGGCCTTCTATTGACTTGTATATTTTACATTGCAATCCCTGTGTCATGTCTAACTCTTCATCCCTGGGTTGTTTTTGATGCTGAATGTCCTCCTCAAGCTGAAACATATACTCTGTAATGATCAGGTGTGGCGTCTGAATGTGTTGTTTACTTTAATAATCCAGCCATGATAGCACCCACTGTACAATGCAGGATGAAGGCACCATTGTAGGTTTGTTTACATTGTGCATAAGGCATGCAGGTATTTTGATTTACACAGGAGCAGCAGAGCATGCAGGGAAGGATAAACTCCCCAGATCATGTCAGACCAGTTTCTACACGTGCACCAAGTTTGATTCATGCTTTCAGATTCATATTGATCATAAGATCATAACATGGTCTTAGAGCATGAGTCAGTGTAGTTTAGTCTGAGACAAAGAGTCAGTGAAGCCCGTATTTCCCTAAGTGTACTCTCAATAACTGAGCCAGACTCTTAAAAATCCAGACTACAAGATGACAGTGTTGCTGCCACCCTGAAGTGTGTCAAGTCTAATCCATCTCTGATTAAAACACGAGTCATCTTGGTTACGTAACTCGTTCTCACAGCTGTGGATTGGATGTGCAGAACAGGGAAGGTGCAGCAGTTGTTGGTTTGCATGAAGAAAAGAAGGACGGTTGTTATTGCTGGTGTCATTGGAGCAGTAGGGCAGACTATAATCACAGGGGAACAGATGAGACATCATGGAGACTCTGCAGCAGAGAGCGTGTGGCCTTCCAGGCTGACTCAGTATTTGCTTGTTTCACTACCCGCTTTTATTAGTGATGCAGCCTCTTGAGCTGCTGAGTCAGGGAAAGTCTCAGAGATGATCAGACATTGTCTCTAAATGTTCTTTAGCATTGATAAGACTTTACCTTTGTTCCCCTTTAATGGCTGGAAGAACTTAAACGTTTCCCCCCCAGTGGTTTAAAGGTTTAATAGGTTTCATATGGTCTTAAAGGAGCTCGTTGCATGCACGTTTACGAGGCTGTTTTTTTTTTTGCAGGCTGTGGAAACTTTGGGATAAAAAATGCAAAGTCATCCACAAACTCACAGATACACTTCTACACACTGCAGAGGTTCAGATTTTCATGTTTGGATGTGAAACATGAATCCCCTTACTGTCTCTCTGACTCCTCCTCTACACTGACTAAATGAGATTTATGATTTATTTCTAGAAGCTCATTTTGGCGGACAGTAAATAAGGTCCAGGTCAGTTTATGGTATCATATTAGAGCTACCATCCACATGCTTAAAAATAGCTGTGTCTGATTTGTTAACCTTCTGCGTCCATAAATCTAAAGATTAAAGCTCCAGTGAGGAGTTTTCATCATTATTAGAAACAAACTGATGTTTTCTGTCTTTTTTAATGAAAACCTGAATCCACTGCTTTATGTCAAGTCTCAGGTTAAATGATAAACTTTGATGGGGCAGTTTTTGTTTAATTTCCTCATTAAAGACTTGTGTTGAACTGTCCATTTGATCGTCAGAGGAAGGTAGTATGACATTTTTGTAAAAATACACACACACAGATCTACAAAAGGTTTAGAGGTCCTAATTTGTCCAAAGGGGGCAAAGTGAAAAGCCCTCACAGGAGCTTTAAATCAGTTTTCATGAGACATATTTGTGATGTTTTTTATCAAAAACCTCCAGATACAAGCTCTCAGTGTTTCAGCTTTAACAAACACATGTCTTTACTCCAGGCAGGGAAAATGCGTGCGAGAAAACATCGTACATGTTCCTGCGTAAGGAGCTGCCAGTGCGGCTGGCCAACACCATGAGGGAGGTCAACCTCTTGCCCGACAAGCTGCTCAGCCAGCCCTCCGTCAGACTGGTGCAGAAGTGGTGAGGCACTCTCGGGAGAAACACCCTCTCCATGTCTGTCAGAGTGATAAGTGAGTGTAAAAGTTACCTTCTGACCTTTGTTTCTATTATTAGGTACATGCAGAGCTTTGTGGAGCTGCTGGATTATGAGAACAGGAAGCCGGAGGATCCTCAGGTTCTGAATGAGTGAGTGGATATCACCTTGATTAATGATTCATCAATGTAGTACAATAAGTGTACTGTCAGTACAGTGTCTTTATTGTCCGTCTTCCACAGCAGCTAATCCCCTCAGTACACACAGATCTCTGATGACTGTGGATAGACTGTATAGAATATGGACGTAGTATCCGTGACGTCACCCATTTGTTTCTGAAGCGCTGTTTTAGGAGCAATATTGCTGCTCTCAAGCAGTTGTGACGTAAAGAGGCGGGCTTTGAGCCTCCTTGCCAACAGCTACAGTGTTCCCGCCTGTCAATCAAGTCAGCTGTGCCTCTCATTGGAGAACTCGTAATCTCAATATCTTTGAAATTGCTGCGTTAGATAAAAATTCACCCCCCCATACAGTGTGTGCTGATCAAGAAATGAGCTATCCAGACTACATGGTTTTTGTACCAGGCTGTAAACATGTTTATTTCTCCTGTAAAGATCATCTTTTTGAACTGGTGTGTATGTGGTTTCTGGTACCTCCGGAGCCAGCCTAAAGCGAATCCTCGATGAATTGCAGTTTTTAACACTTCTGCACTCATATTTTTAGACTGGAGGTTGCTGCTTGTGACTGTGCAGGTAACCCTCTGTATTTATACTATAACAGTGACACGTGTGGAGTATAAACACATAGGAGTCTGGATAAGGCCGTGTGTTTACAGAGCACAGCTCCAACAATAGTTCAGTTAACTGACTATGAAAAAGCAGTGATATGAAGCTGTGAGCTCGGTCATGGTTTAGTCTCCTTAGTCTCAAGAGTTAAGAGAAACGTGAGAGATTAACACGGCAGAACCCTTCTTTCATTTCTCCTTTAGTTTCCTGGAGCTCCTGATAGAGATCCGTAACCGTCACAACGATGTGGTCCCCACCATGGCTCAGGGCGTCATCGAGTACAAGGAGAAGTTCGGTTTCGACCCCTTCATCAGCAGCAACATCCAGTATTTCCTCGACCGCTTCTACACCAACCGCATCTCTTTCCGCATGCTCATCAACCAGCACAGTGAGGCTCAGAGACTCGTCCCTGTCACATGTGTACAGTCTTATCCTCCCCTGTCACTAACTCTTCTCTCTGTGTGTCTCTGTGCAGCTCTACTGTTTGGTAACGACACCAACCCCGCTCTCCCAAAACACATAGGCAGTATTGATCCGACCTGCAATGTGGCGGAAGTCGTCAGTGGTGAGGTTTTTCAGAAACAGAGTTTATAAAGCAGCAGCTCTCAGCAGTTTCAACAATCAAACACATCAGAGTTCATTCACACTCATTAGCACGTCCATACAGTGATCATTTTTCAATACGATTCCAGCGTGGGTCCACAGCTGCACTCTCAGTGACCCAGCAATGAACAGAAACAACCTTAATGATCTGTACCAGGAATCCAAGCACAAACAAGCAGCATATTCTGCTCCTTCTGCCCTGACGCACGTTGTTTTTCCTCCACAGACGCCTATGACACTGCCAAGATGTTGTGTGAGAAGTACTACTTGGCCGCTCCGGAGCTGAAGATTGAAGAGTTTAACAGTGAGAGATTTTCTTTCTGCTTATGCTCCATCCATCCATGTATTTCACCCTCTCTCCCTGTAATCCAAGTCTTTTTAGAGCTTGTGGGCGCAGCTCAGAGTCCAAATGTGGACCTCTGATTACAATGTTCACCATCTAATTAACCTCAAAAGAACCCGCTCTTTGTCTCTTCTTCTCAAACCACGTTTCACTCTTCCAGTGAAGGCGCCAAAGAAGCCCATCCAGGTGGTGTACGTGCCCTCTCATCTGTTCCACATGCTGTTTGAGCTCTTCAAGGTAGGTAGAGTCGGTGCATGTAGCTCTGACTGCTTCAGCTCTCTCTGAATGTAATTAAACTATAATGTGAGTATAACTCTGTGAGGACGTGAGCTGAGGTAATTGAATGTGTGGGTGTTTGTAGAACTCAATGAGAGCCACAGTGGAGCTCCATGAAAACAGCGCAGAGGGATTACCACCAGTGAAGGCCAAAGTCACTCTGGGTAAAGAGGATCTCTCAATAAAGGTAAACAAACACCAACACATGTTAATGTACTTTACGAGAAACAGTGCTTAAACACCTTTGTGTGTGTGTGTGTCCTCAGATCAGCGACAGAGGAGGAGGAGTTCCTCTGAGGAAAATAGACCGTCTGTTTAACTACATGTACTCCACTGCCCCAACACCAAGTCTGGAGCCAGGAGCTGTCCCACTGGTACACAAACACACACACACACACACAATCACATCAGTATAGACCTTTGTGAAAATCTCACATTTTGGCCTTCATGTTATTTACAAATAACGTGACATCTGCGAAATTCAACTCTGACACTCTCCTCCTCCTCCCAGGCTGGGTTTGGCTACGGTTTGCCCATTTCTAGGCTCTATGCCCGATACTTTCAGGGGGATCTGAAACTTTACTCCATGGAGGGCGTTGGCACGGATGCAGTCATCTATCTGAAGGTAAAGTGAGCCGGTCCGATCTGGAACAAGTTTTAATGGTTTTATTGGCTCTGAAGGACTTGGTACTCAGGGTCAGAGTTTGAAAGGACAGCTTGACATTTAGGAAAAGACGTCTAATCACTTCTTTGGCCAAGAGTTTGTTGGGACATTTATCATTGCACTCGTTAGTCTGGGAAGAATGATGAGAGGGCAAGAAGAAGGTTTTAGCTGAGGTGAGCATGAAGACAGCATGGAGCCACACCTCCTCTAATAAAGTTAAAGTTATTTATCAGTGGACCACATTTCTTTGAACTAAGACTTTTAGCTAACCTCCCTCCAAAAGTTCTTCATCATGTTTTTAAGATGTCTTGCAAATGAAGGTAATTTCAAGGTTATGTTAACTAGATTGACATTTTTTGGGCTTAAGACTTTGGCTTTGCTCAGTATGGACATCTGTTGAGATAGACAATAATGAAAACAGCAAATCTCATGTGATGAAAATATTCACATACCTCTTTAAAAAAGCTGCCACATTAAAACTTTTAAATGTTGTGCCACTCCATATGTTGTCAAATAAGTTCACTATGATTGCTTTCAACATTGTTAATTACACACTGACACCATAAATGGCCCATATGTGTGTTTTCCTACAAGGTTGTTTAATCTATGTGAATCTAAATTGCTTTAGTTATTAACCGGGGGTGTGTAGCAGAGCACAGACAGAGAATCCTCCTCACAGGAAAACATTAATGAACTGTGTTTACTTCACATGCATGTAGGCTGATTTAATTAATTTCAAGCAAAGCACCTGATGATGTTGCTGCAATTTATTTTTGAACTTATAGGTTTTATGGTGGGGTTGAGTTTGTGTGTTTGCTCCTGCTGGGACTTTGTGTGTTTTTAATTGTGTTTGATTGTGTGACATACTCCATGTGTAGCCGACGTCGATTTGTGCGGCAACAAAGTTGTTTATTTATGATATGGATGTTTATTATTCATTTACTTGAGATCAAAATAGATCCACTCAACCTGTGGACTAAAAAGTCTATCAGCGGCAGCACTCAAGAAGGAGCCCAGACCTGGCAACCCTGATGCTACTAGCATCTCAGTTAGCTAATGGTTGTCCTCCACCAAAACAACCAAACAATGAAAATGTTCACAGCTGTACACATCTGTTTTTATTTAATGTTACTCAGTGAACTGTGAGGGTTTCTGGTATGTAGACTGTATTTATGTTGAAAAGAGCTAAGCTAGCTGTTTCAAACCATTTTTCTATGATAGCTATGCTAACTAGCTTCTCTAGGTATTTAACAGAGAGGCGTAAGAATGTTAGCTAACTCCCTAACAACACTAGAGCAAGGAAGTATTAGCTTAGCCTAGCAGGAAGGCTAAAAACAGTGGAAAACAGCTAAATTGGCTACCCAGGGCTAACTCTAAAGCTAACAACTAAACATGTTCTGTCACTGATGTTACATCTTTACAAAGATAGAAGTAGATTCCATCAGCTCGCCTTTCTCTTTGCCTAAGGGCTTTATGCTACGCTCTGCTAATCACCTGTGAAGCTAGTATTTTATGTAGCTTTCGCTAAATGTTCTCAATGGCTCTTGTGTCGTTTCTATTCAAAGGTCCTGTCCCCAAGAAAATGTCATTTAATTGAAGCATGATGCTAAAACCAGTAAAAGATGAGCTTAGCTTAGCTTTACTTAGAGACTGAAAGCAATGAGAAAAAAGCTAGCATACAGCAGCTACCAGAAACTCTAAACATGTTCTGTTGCACTTGTATAATCTGAACAAATAAGTTTAGCATTGCCACTGTGTGCTTGCTAATCATCTCTGACCCTCGTGTTAAATCAGTTTGAACTGAGCGTTTTATTTGTCTTTTCTTCTTTTTCCAGGCCCTGTCCAGTGAGTCCTTCGAGCGCCTGCCCGTCTTTAACAAGTCAGCATGGCGGCATTACAAGACCAGCCCTGAGGCGGACGACTGGAGCAACCCCAGCAGAGAGCCGCGCGATGCCAGCAAGTCCAAATACAAAGCCAACAGATAACTCTGCCTGACCCGCTAGCCCGGCGCTCGGCCGGGAGCCTGAAAAGCTTGCTCTTTTGCCAGGAGCATGCTGGATGAAATGTTGCCCTTGGGTAAATGCTTGGTTTCGGATCAGACTTTCTTTTACATTCCAGTTTGCAAAAGATGCATGACCTGGGCTCCTACCTGTACCCAATGGCAATAACATTCATCAGCGTAGCTTTGTGTGTTGTGGCATTAGCACTGGCTCTCCCAGGATGGATTCTAAAGTGAACCTCCCTTGAATTATATATTCTCACTGTTTTTTAATCAGATGAGTCTGTTCAAAAGCTGATTTCATTTTCTCCTGTCTGGCCAGTTCACCTCGTCACCATTGTCCCCCTCTCTGCCTCTCTGCCTCTCTGTCTCTCTGTGTCTCTGTCCCATGCACGGTTTGGCCCGGCTTGTCTTTGCTGACTAGGCCGCTGCTCCCCGTGGCTGAATAAGCTGCACAGTGCTGATTGAGAGTCTTTTTCAGCGTCACTGGGAGCTTGTATTGTATTTCTTGCTCTCTCAAACACAAGCTGAGTCAGAAGGGTGAGTTTCAGTGCATACTGGGAGAAGAGGAGGTTTCATTTCCCTCCTTTGGGAGACACTTTTGACTAAACGCACAAGTAGGCCAGTGTGCCATCGGCATAGTAAAGACTTGTTTGGGCAAGCCTGGGAAATGTAAGAGGGGGTGACAGGAAAGTATAACTCTTTTGGAATAAGTATAGGAAGAAATGCATCAAGAGTAAAACTTATTTTTAAATAACGAGAAGTCAGGATTTTATTTTACCTTCATCAGAAAGAGAAAGTGCTTCTTGTGAGAACTTGGAGCATCTTTTATAGTTTGAAAAATCTGCCCTGAAGGCTCTCCTGGAACTTGGAGGAAGAGTATTATGTCTTTATTTTAGTATTTCCGACGTTAGGCGAACTTAAACCCTAAACGACAGAGTCAATCAGACATTTCTCCTTTCCCTCTGTATCCTGATTTCACGCCCGCTTAAGGACCAAAGCAGCATCAGTACGATGCTCACTAAACACCACCATGCCAGTCAAGTAGCTTCAACCTCACCAGCATGATGTGTTCTCCATCGCAGAGAGGAGTGGACTTGAGGAATGGAAAAAGGACTCTCAAAGTTGAATTCATTATCACACACCAACTAACAGCTCGGACTGTCAGTGCTAGCTGTGCTTCCTCCAGTCAGCCTCGTGTCTAATTGTTGTGTTTGGGTAATCCCTGCACTCCTCTGAATGATAGAACAAAGCTTGTGTGCTTTAAAAAAATGTGCTTTTGTTTTTGTAACCATAAAAAAAAAAGAAATTCTTGATAGAAAATAGATTTTTAATTTATGTAATCTGCAAAAAAAAATAGTTCAAGAACTTCTTTTCAGGCTTTTGCACTGCAACCTTTCACTTCTGATCTTTGACACAAGAACAAGATCAGGTTTTAGGATCTCCTTGTGGTTTTATTCTCTGATTGTATTTTTTTAAAAGTGGACTGCGGCAGAGGATAAGGGCCAAATACAGGAAGAATAAAAATGAGATGTGGAGAATAAAGTTGTATGAAAAAACAGCAATATATCGAAGAGAATAAAGTCCTAAATTTAGGAGAAATAAATTATAATTTTATATCAAAGAGGAATATTGTAAGTGCATGTGACACGTCCTCATTATAGGGCATTTAACCACAGAGCAAAAAGCAATGAATTTGTTCTCATAATATTCAGACTTAATTTTCACAAATTTTATATTTTATTCTGATATTCTGACTTTATTGTCATTAATTGGCTTTCTTTTCTGAGAATCTCTCACTTTTCTTTCTTTAATGTGTCCCCCATCCACTTTTCGTGTCCACTTATCGTTTCGTAATTTCATTTAATAGGAACTCAAGTCTGTTTTGAGAAGCTGGTTGAAGGACTCAGAGATCCTTTGGTACTGAAACGGTTTATCGAACCATGATCAGGAACATTCTTAGTGCACTTTACGCACCCTCCATGTGCATTTCTCCTTAACGAACTCTCCTACACTCATTTCAGTTCTCTTTAAAGAACTCTTTTTTTAATAATGATCAGGTGAGATTTAAAGTCACCACCACTGAAAGAAACCACACATGGCTCATACCTGGTAGCGTTCATTAAGATGGGACAGTTCAGTTTTCTAAAGTGACTTCCTTTTCTCCTCCCCTTCAGCTCAAGTCTGATGTGAAAACAAAAGAAAGGAATGTAGCTGAAGAAATCAGAAAGACAAGCTTCCTCATCTTTTCAGCCTCGCTGTAAGATTTCATCACTGCCGATGCCTTCATAAACTGCCAGTGTCTCTGAGTGCTGCTCAGTGACAAACCTGCTGTAAAGGAAGTGCTGTGTTGTCCACAGACCGCCTCATGTAGAAGCCTCAGTCCTGCACTCCGCCCTCCTGTTTAAGTTTCAGCTGTGTGACGTAGAGGCTCAAGGATCTCCAGTAGTCATCGGTCTTTACTGTCAAAGACTGTTTCCGTACAGACAGTGTGGTATCTTAGGAAACATGGTGTACATAGCTAATAATAATCATGTATTTGCTGTACATGCAGCCAGTGTGGAGTTCAAACTGTGTCCCATGCTACTGTTCCTCCAGCTCAAACAAATGTATCTGTGCGCATGAATGAAGGCGTGAATGACGACATGCAGCAAACCAAAAGGAGGTAGAAGAGTGTCGTGTGTGTGTCAGCATGAGATCAACTTACATCTTCAAACCCTGACATTAAAGAAACAGCTGTAGTGTGCGACTCGTCTGTTTTCAGTTTTTATTTATTTACATTTTAAGCCATTTTGAAGGTTAAAACTTAAAAAATGAAAACAAAAACACACATTCCCAACGTTGTTGTTTTTTTACATATAGTGCAGATAAACAGGAGGTTAAGGTCTCTACATTGCATTGGGGTTTTATTGTATTGTTAGGGTGGAAGAGAGGCCTGCTGCAGCCTGAGAACTCAAGTTATTCTTACATACATTTCCAACAACAGCAAATAAAACATGATAGAGATGTTCCAGCTTATGAGGACCTGACAGTACATCTGAAGGGCATCAGCTAGCGTATTATTTAGTATTTCAAGTATCATGAGAGTCCTAGAGGAAGGCTTGATCTCCAAGTTTGTCGGGTTTGATAACAGCTGACATCATAGTCCAGAGAGCGAGAGATTTGACTCCACATGGATCGATAAAACATGAACACGTGTCGAAGATGACATGGCTTTGTGATGGAAACCCACAGTGAGGTGTGATATTTGTGTGGCCTACTGAAAGGTGAAGGATCTGTGTTCTTGTGTGGCATTTAACCAGAAATCAGGGCGGTCCTTAAAGACTCAGTTTACATTCAAGAAGCTAATAATCACAATCAAGTTTTTGGAGCTATCCAACAGGCATGTCACAGATTCAATGAAGCCAAAAACCTAATGGTCCTACTCCCCCTGATGTCTCCCCAGGTATTTTTTAATTTCATAGTTTTCTTGGGGATTAGTTTTAATCCGTTTTAGTGGTTACATGATGAGAACTGTAGCAGGGGAACCAGTGGATCAAAGACTGTGGTTCACTGCTTTTTATATTTCTTGTCAATCATTTTGGCTAAAACTGCGCTAACAACGTGATCCAGTGCCAAGAGGTTGCACAACAATTCATCTCAGTTAAACGAGTGTGAGCAGTGTCTTTTCTGTCATGTCCAGCTCTGGGTTCAACAAGCACAAGATAAGCGAGTCCACTTCCTGCTCATTCACGTGATGAACCGGCTGTCGCATGTTTTTGTGTGACTTTGTGTCTTTGTACACGGAGTGGACACGGTGGATAAAAACAACCTGGCAAATAAGAAGAAGAGGACGAACACAGAAGGATGACACGAGCAGGCTGTAGGACAGTCTCTGTCAGTGCTGGACAGTCCAAGAGAAAATCCTCCTGATAATGCTGCAAAGCATTCTGGGAAGTCTAATGATATGTGACACTGTGTACCCACATGTGTTTTCCTCTTTCTTTGTCGTTCTTCTGTCCAGAAAACAGAGACAGTGATGGCTTCTTAGCTCTGCGGCACAGAACTTCATTTCCCATGATCCTCCTCTCCCTTGCGTTTAGCAGCTGAGTCTTGAGTCTTTCTGAGACTCTGTGGAAAACTGTTTCAGTGTTTACGTAATTTTTAAAGGAGTATTTGTGTGTTTGTGTGTGTGTGAGCAGATCTCAGGCAGTGAGTGAAGTGTGTGTAGATGTGTGTGTGTGTGTGTGTGTGTGTAGATGTGTGTGTAGATGTGTGAGTCCAAGAGTCTGTCTACTTCTCATCTTCGTCACCTTCACTCATGCTGCTCATAGAGGCAGAGGCTCCTTTGGGGGAGGTCGGGGGCGAGGGCCGTGCATTGTGCCAGCGAGCGGGGGGAGACGGGGGTGAAGGGGAGCGCAGGGGGGAGAGTTCGCGGGGAGGACTGTTGCAGGGCGACTCTCGGGGGGAGAGAGCGTAGGAGAGCATCCTTCCACTGCGCTCCTGAAACACCTGTTTCTGTATCAAGAGGAGAAGAAACATCAGCACAAAGGTCCAGGTTCTAAAAAGATACAACTTTTGATGTGCAGAGTTTTATATCAGGACTAAATAAGATCATTTAAAGCGATGTCTAAATTCTTAAGATTATCAAAAATGTAACATCAAATAGGGAACGCTGCTTCAATCCACCACCAACGATAAGAAACACACTGACAGAGGATGTTTCAGGTAATGAGGATCAGGACTGATACTGACCCAGGTGCCGTCAGGTCCAAACAGCTCTAAAAAGTTGCCGATAAACTCTCTGGATTTCTCCTCCCATTTCTGAATGAGGTCAGCGCTCTTTTCCTCCACGCGGTAAACAAAATGTTTACTCTTCTCCTCCACCGTGCGAACCTTCTCCTTCATGCGGTCCACCTGGTTCTGCAGCCGGTACTTCTTCTCCTGATGGGATCGGATGTTGATGGAAAAGAACAAATGAAGAAGCAAAATCGTGAATCATTTGAATTTCCTTTAACACGACAATTTCCTAAACGAGACATTTTAAGAGACTGATTCGTAAACACAATGTCATGATAAATATGTTGAATCAGAGTTCAAGTTTAGCCTAATCATTAAGGTGCGTACCTCGTTAACATGGCTACAATATCAATGAGGGCAAAAATGCCCCAAAAGTTATAATTGTAATAATAATTTAAAAAATCAAGCAACTTTGAAACACTTGAACATGCAGACACTTTGGTGTTATACCAAACACACACAAGTGCAGAAGTGATCTTGTATGAGCATGTGGATGGATATATAATGCAAAAGTTATGCATATGCATGACTTTAAATTTATCTATATATGATGCCTTCAAGGACTCATCTCCATCAGTTTAAAAACAAATACTCTAAATAAAAACTGTGTATGAAAGCTACCACATACACTCACTACAAGTTAATTCATGGTGTACAGACAAGTCATGTTTTTAATAAGATTTATTTTATGAAAAGTAGCTCGTACATCTGACTGACCCAGAGCAACTGAAGAGGAAAGTATTGATCCAGCTCTTACGTTGATGTAGCTGACGTTCAGCTCCTTGGCCGTGTAGCCACGTTGGAGGTTGCGTCGAGCGTAGACGTCATAGTCTCTGACAATTCTAGTAATTAAGTCGGATGTTGAGATTCCTTCCGTCCGCTGTGTGGGCACAAACATCCCTGGAACACACACACAGAAGAAAGGTGAATAAAAGTGTAAACACATCAAAGTGAATCCATCTTTCTGCGTTCAATCACATACTGACCTGCCTCCTTGATGTGTTTATAGACATCCTCACTTCCTGCTGAGGAGTATGGGATATCATCGTGAGCCACAAAATCGATCTGAGAAACAATCAAAGGTCACACAATGAGTGGCTGAAAACACGGCACAGATGTCAAGAATGGGATGTTGTCCACTTTAGGAGACTTTATTTAATAAAGAACTGCATCATGACTGTATCTTTGGTTTGATATTTTTGTTTTAAAATTAGGAGGGCTGGAATAACATCCTATAAACCTGTCTTCCATCAAAATGCATTTATGATTTATGTAAAACACTAACACAACGAGGCACACTAACTTTTGCATCTAAGGAAAAAGACGGCCCCTATTTTGGGGTATTTTTCTCCACTCAGTAAAATCTGTTGGTCTTAAGGTCTTTGGTGATTACAGTTCCTGGATTCTTCATGCACAGTTCAAGCCACAGGTACTGAAAACAACCACACACACTCACTTTGTGTGTCTCCAGGAACTCCGGCGTCAGAGTCCAGGGTGCGTCTCTCAGAATCTCGTCGACATAGCGGCAGTGTCGTAGTGCTTCATAACGTTCAGTCTCCGTCATGACTGTGAAACCTTTGTATTTATGGGTCAGCTCATCACTGCACACTGCCACAAGCACAAGAGGGGGAAACCCACAAAATAGAAACAGAGAACCATGTTAGAGAGTGACTCTGAGTGGTGGAGTACATATCTGTGCATGTTATCTCAGGGCTCTGTCGTACCTCCTACTATGAGGTAGGTGTTGGGGAAGAGGTTCTTGGCCTGCATGAGAGCACGAGCGTGGCCGGAGTGGAACAGGTCAAAGATGCCATCTGCGTAGACTCTGACGGGTCGGTCCACTGGAAACACACAAATACAACAGCACAGGTATCAAAATTAACTTCAGAGGTGTGTAATCACGGTGAAAGGAAACACTTCATATTAGAAATGTCCAGACAAAATAAGAAAGTCTCTTTTGTATTTATGGTGATTAAACGCGTTAAACATTCTTAGTTTTTATCATAGACTGTTTGCATAACAGTGACAAATTCATAATGCTTTTCAAAGTCTTTAATTTGGAATCAAAACTGAAGCAGCAGCCCCAGATTTGCCTGATTTGTTTTTGATTACATAGCTTTTGTCTTCCTCGCTAAAACTTGTTGCTAACACTACCTGCAACCACTTCTCTCTAAACATCACACACACACACCAGATTTTTAGTTTCAAACTTTTCTTCAGTGACATCAGTTGAGACAAAGCCTTTTCTTGAGCCTCAAAAAGGTGCCATACAACTTATTCAATATTGTCTGTCTCTTACAGACCCATAGAACCACTTTCATGCGATCAGAGCAGGTCTCTTTTTATCATCAGCAAGGCTAAGTTAGCCTTATTGATGGCTATGTTGCTGCACAGCACAAGCTGGTTTCAACAAAGGAATGCACAAGAGTTCAGTTTTCAGTGGTCGAACCAAACAGATAAACCATTACTATATTACAGACAAACATCGGTGAAATTTGGTCCTCTGAAACTCCAGCCTGGCATATGTTGTATCAGAAGAACTAAGGGCAAGAAATTTTACTTCACTATTCAGCAACAAATAACAAACATACTGTACATGAATGATGTAACTTACACACACACATTCCCAAAAAGCTCTATTAGTTATATCACTGTTAGAATAAATTCTGAGGGTAAAATGACCAGTGGGACCAACACTAACAATAGCATTGAAAAAGTTGGAGCACTGAATAGTTACAGTAATAAATCTAGCAAAAAGAAACAGGCAAACATTAGCAGTGGAAGCCACTGTGTTAGCATCAGGAGGCAGAGTTATAATGATACTAAAGGCGTGGCAGCTGGACACTGTGTCAGATGTTGATAAAAACAGAATTTGATGGTTTGAAATTCCTTTAAACTCTATGTTTGACGGAACATTGTCCAAAAACACTGTAACAAATGTTGAACTGAAAACAGTTTTATTAAAATATATAATTCTAAATTTGATACCAGCAACATGTTTCAAAGGCTGATAACTGAAACTTGATGGCTGTAATCTTTAGGCCCTCAGGTGGCACTGGGTGAAAAACTAACATAACTCTGAAGTGGAAATCATTGAATGCGCTCAAAGTCACTTCCAAAAACCATGTCTGGGAACACAGTTCATCACTGCATCCACAAATGCAGGCTAAAACTAGCCTGAGCTAGTGCCCGGATGGACTGAGGTGAAGGGGAAACTGTCCTGTGTTCTGATGAAATCTGACATTCTTTTTGGAAATAATGGACGCTGTGTCCTCCTCTCTACAGAGGAGAGGGACCACCTGGCTTGTTATCAGCTGATAGTTCAAAGCCAGTGTCCCTGATGGTATGGGGATCACAAGAGTCCATGGCATGCATAGCTTACACATCTGTGAAGGCTCCATGCTGAACAATATCTACAGGTTTAGGAGCAACATATGCTGCCATCCAGACAATGACTTTTCAGGAAGACCTTACATATTTCAGCAAGACAACACCAAACCACATTCTGCATGCATTAGAACAGCATGGCTCTGTAGTAGAAGAGTCCAGGTGCTGAACAGACCTGCCTACAGTCCTGACTTGTCACCTCAAAAACATTTGGAACAAGAAATGAAAATAAGAGTTAAAAGGAGACCCTGAACAGTTGAGCAGCTCAAATCCTCTATCAGGCAAGAATGGGACAACATTTCACTTTCAAAACTCCAGAAACTGGTCTCCTGGATTCATAAATGTTAACAGAGTGTTGCTAAGAGAAGAGGTGATGCAACACGACGGTAAACATGCCTCTGTCCCAACTGTTTGAAACGAGTTGCTGGCATCAAATTTAAAATGAGCGGATATTTTTCCTAATACAAAAACACTCATCAGATTCAACATTTGATAAGTTGTTATTTATTGTATATGTAATATGTAATATAGCTCCAGAGATGGTGTTAGAAGCAGCTGTAGGATTGGTGCAGAATAATGGACTTAGCAGAGGTGGCAGAAGCATTAGCACTATTTGTAAAAACTAAAGCACTGCAAAAACTCAAAATCTTACCAAGTGAAATTGTCTCATTTTTAGTCAAAATGTCTTCTCCCACTTGATTTAAGATACATTTACTTAACAAGTAACATCTGAGCAAGATAGAGGGACTTGTTTTAAGACAATGCATCTTAAATATCTTGTTAAGTCAAACAATCTTGAAATGAACTTATTTTGAGTTGTAATTTAGAAGAAACAAGGTTTATTTTACATTTCATACATTTTTCAAACTGAGATCTTATTTTTAGATGACGGACAATCTTGATTTAAGACAAAACCTTTACTTGATTTAAGTAAATGCATTTTATTGTAGAATCTATCAGAAAACAGCTCCATTGATAAAAGAAAGAAAGAAAGAAAGAAAGAAAGGAAGGTTGTTTTTTTTTAAGGGTGGGTTACAGTTTTCAGGAACTGTTTCTTCTAAATCAGATAAAAATATACATTCTCAAACTACATGCACACAATGAAACACCTACTTTTGAGCAGAGCTGGCTTATCCTAAAAAACATTATGACTGAATATTAGTATATCCAGCTCACTATGAGAATACATTATATCTCAAAATGCTCAAATTAAACGTTGTCATCTTATTTCAAGATGGTCTTAAACCTAGAGAAGTGCTGCTATAATACAACTCAAATTAAGGTGAATATATCTCAAATGAAGAAGTTGACATGAAATTTATTAGTGCAAAAAACTTTTTTTTATGTAAAGAAATACTAATTGTTAGCATGCCTGGCTTATTCTGAGACACTAAGCTTTAAAATACCGGTTTTAACATTGCTTAAAATAAGTTTTCCCTGCTAATTTTAAGATCACAGTTTTCTAAATATTACGTCTTACTTTAAGAAATCTTACCAAGCAAATTTTCACTTGTTGTATTGGCAGATTTTTTTTCTTATTTTAAGGTTAAAGTACCTTGTTAGTTTTTTTTTTTCTTGTTTTTGGAGGGGCGTTTTTTCCAGTGAGTGTAGTGTTGTATCTGCAGCCTAGCAGTAGGCCTAATGATAGTGAAAATGATACTGTGAGAGTGGTAACAAAGGCTGAAGTAGCAATAGTAGAAGTGTAACAGTAGAAGAAGTAGCACCAGCAGCAGTAGTATGAGTACAAGTTGTTACAGTTAGCAATTATCAGTTAAAATTACAGTGAATGTGAAAGTAGCTAGCTTCAGAGTTAGGAGGACCAGCAGCAGCAGCATAAGCACAAATGTTAGTTGTGCTACATAACAGCAGAGGTAGCAGCTGCCATAGCATTAGCACCAGATGTGAAGTAGTAGCAGGCCTGAGTGTGATATTAGTGATACTTGGATGGTAGCCTCAATAGCAGTAGGAGCAGTACTGTGATAGTAAGGTGAGTAAGCAGACAAGGTATAACAGAGGGAAAAACAGCAGAAGTAGCATTAGCATCAGTAGTAAACTGCTAAAGCTGTGGTGCTAGTAACACTGTATGCTGAGTAATAGAGGTGTGTTTTTTGTGGTGGAAGAGAGAGCTTCAAGGGTAAAGGAGAAATCAGAAAGGTTAGCAGCAATGCACAAGGAGTGTTTGCAGAAATGCATAAAAATAGAAAAAGCTGAGAGCAGAAGAATCAGAGACAAAAGATATCAAAAGATACGATGAAGATAAACATAAAAGGCAGAAGAAGAAAGAGGAAACGAGCAAGTAGAGGTCGGCTGTACCTGGAGTGCCTCTGCGAGCCTGAGCGATGGTGAGTTTCTCGTGAGGGGCGCGACATTCACAGCTGGTCTCTCTGGCAAAGATGGCAGGTTCTGTCAGAGTCTGAGAAAAGAGAGTGAGTTAAAAATAAAAAAAACAGCTTAAATACCTTTCATGGAGACTAATGAGTCTAACATTAGCTTTTTAAATCACTCTAAACACGGTAATGAGAAAGCCTTCTGCTGAAATGAAGCAGACACCCAGTCCTCCTGTCCTCTCTTTCCTGTTTCAGTAACCTCCATTAAGATATTGACCACACAGCTGACGCCTGCTCCATATTGGAGGGAGAGAAAGAGCTGCACTCAGTGTTATCGATCACTCTGTGTGTGTGTGTGTGTGTGTGTGTGTGTGTGTGTGTGTGTGTGTGTGTGTGTGTGTGTGTGTGTGCGCGTGCGTGCGTGTGTGTGTGTGTGTGTGTAAGCAGATGTTGGTGTGTAGCCTGTTTGTGTGCTAACATGTGTCAGAAAACAAGAACAGAGTGATTGATCTGTAGTACAAAACCTCCCAGGAATGAGTCCAAAAAGGTCCAGAGAAAAAAAGCAGTGAAGGGGTTAAAATAACTACTTGTACATGAGGAAGATGTAAAGAGGGGAAAAAGACACTAGGATGGAAACAAAGACAGATGGGGTGTGGATGTAATATGGAAGGCACATCAAGGTTAGAGTGTGGCACTGCCTTAAATTTGTCTTTGTCTGCCATCTGTTGACTGCAGGGAATATTCACCGAATCTCATTCACACTAGTATAAGAGAAACAGAGTCTGCACACAGCCGTAAAGTGTGGGAGTGTGAGAGGAGGATGATAAAATGGAAATAGATTCAGTCTCAGAGGACAAGACTGGAAACTGACGTCAATATGTCCTCTAGTACAGAGGCTGACCTGACAACGCCCTCCACAGGTAGGGACAGACACATCACCTCAGTTTCTTTTATATAGATATTCAGATATTTGATGAATATGCCTCCACCTCAGGACAGCGGAGATGAATACAGTTTTATTTCTGACGCTAAGAATTAATAAAGAGGTTTTAAAGATTTAAAAGCAACACTATTCTCCTCCAGAAATGGTGCTTCCATTAATCTGGGTGTTACACAGAACTCAGTGTGTAAGGACGGGGTTTTCAAAGGGACTGTTTCTTCCTCTGAAGGTCATCCTGTATTACAAACAGAAGTTATTCTAAGAAATTAATGATTTCAAGTCTGTTGACATTGTGTTGTCCTCTATGTCTCAGAGGCAAAAACATGAGCTATGAGTGGAGGACTTCTTTGGAGCAGCGAGGTTTGAAAGGGTTGTCTTTCATTTTGTATTCATGACAAGCTTTAATAAGCGGACACAGACATCTTGAGGTGCTGTGTCCTCACAGCAGCATGTCTAACCCTCATGCCAGCTCTGTTTGACCAGAGATACACTGATTAATTGGTCGCCTGATTAATGGGATTTTGAAATAATCTGCATTGACCGATGCTTGCGCTCACGAGACCGATGTCAGCCTCTTCATTTCTAAATGATAACACGATTTTTATCCTATATGACAGCAGATCAAACAATGACTGGCAAAATTCTGTTATGATGTAAAGAAGAGTGCAGTTTATTATTGCTTCTGACATTAATATCAGTCATGTTGTGAAATCTATAACGCAATGTATTCTTTTTTTCATGAATTAATTAAAAATCCATCTAACCATGTTTATTAGATTGTGATGTGCATGAAATAATGGAATTATACATGACTTAGTTTATTTCTGTTTTTTCCCTGGAATATTAACTTTTTTTTTTATTTTATTTTTTTAACAATTACAGACAGCTGGACAGAAATCCAGTAGTGACAATTACATTATGATGATATTTTAGTGAGACAAATATTTTTCTATTATACACACACACACACACACACACACACACACACACACACACATATATATATATATATATATATATATATATATATATTTTTTTTTATTATTATTATTATTGTTGTTTATTATTATTAGTAGCGGTATTATCATTATTATTATTAACATTACTGTTATGTTGTTAATATTGTTATGATTATTGAATAGTTGTATTTTATTAAATGCAAAGAAAAAAAAACATAGCAACCACGTGATATCAGCATTACTGTATATATCGAATATCAGCCAACCTGCTCCCTCAGTCCGTCAGTCCACTTCTGAAGACCATGAGATGACTTAAGTAGCTCGAAATATTAACATGAAATATTTCTCTCAACTTGATACTTCATGACTCTACTTTATATAATGAGAACTGTTTAGAAAAACATGGAGGTATATTTGTATCTTATGTGAAGTTTTTTGTATCTGTGGCTTTTAACTTTGTGATGTTTAAAGGTCAAATTTGAGTTTATTACAGGTGCTCTAAGCAGACCTGCACCCATACATTTTATTAACTCTGGGCTAACAGGGAACTTCCAGTTGTTTTCTCCAGAGTCCACCATACTTCTTGTTTTCTCTGGACAACAAAGCTGTTGTTCTGTTATAGTGAGTTTTTTGTATTATTATCTCAAGATAACAAAGCTTGTAACCTTGGTTCTGTGAGTGAAGACTCTTTATCTCCATGTCAAGGTTGCTTGGAAACCTGTTCCAATCAGTGTTAACCAGTGAATCGCACCTGGCCATTAAATACTAGTGATGTGTGCATTTAGTCGACTTAACAATTTAATGTTGTCTGCACCTGGATACTAGTTGGTTACACAATTTGTTAATTTATGTCTGCCATATGTTTTGTCGAAGGTGTTGTGCTGCTGCCATAATGCTATAATGCTCTACTACCCAGATGTAAACAATTACATATGACAGATGATATCTTAGCGGGTCGTGGTTTGTCAGTATGTTGATGTAGTAAATGAAGATAAGGTTGCATGTAGACTGTGTCTGGTTAAACTGACCTATAACCACTCCACAGATCAATGTGTAACCAGCACAGGCATGTGGACGTTAACCTGCAAGGAGGACCAAAAGCTGGGGGTGCTAGCTCTGATAATGTTTGCCTCACTATGCTAACCAATTTAACATTTATTACCCACAAACTCAGTGATCCCCAATTTAGCGTTGTTGAAAATGAAGCTCTATTTTGGCTGTTCACTGAATGTTTTTTTACCTTTATAATAGTCAGTACATCAGAATTTGAAATTTTGTTTACATGACCAGGAGATTAGTCACCCTGAAACATCCCTATTAATAACCTGCCCATGGGCCACGTAGGGGCGTGTCCTAAAGAAATAACATCAGCTGTCCTGTGGGGGTCAGTCCCCATACATATGAAACATATAACTAAATGGAGAGATAGTCTCAGTATAAGAGAGAGAGAGATGGTTTCCAGGGGATCTAAAAAACAAAACAATAGATGAGTCACTGTGAAATAATCAGATACTTCCGTAGATAACTATTACACATGCAACAATGAGGAAGTGAAGTTAATGCCACTTCAAAACTACAGAATACTAACTTTAGGATGGAGAAGTCTTTATGACTGTGCAACATTCTGCAACTTAAATGTGTTACAGCTTTAAAAAACCAAGCTTCTTCAATAAGTAGCTCAGTTTGTAACATCTTATTTTCTAAAAGTGCACCTTAGTGCAGCTGTGAGGATGCATTTCTACCTTTCTGTGCTAAAAGCACATGGAGTACAGAGATGCTTATGCTGCAACCTGCCCCACACACAGCTAAAGTTGATGAATTGCTATTTGACTTTCACTTCATTATACAAATGACTGAAAAGCCAGACGTATAGGCAGCAACTGAGCGAGCTGGAAACAGGAGTCTTACTGTGGAAGGAAGGGTGGATTTTACTGCCTGTAAAAAGTGACATGCTTTATGTAAAAGCAGGCAACGTGATAAAGCGAGAGAGCGACGGCTACAAGAGGAAAATCAAGAGGGCATTAATTTTTAACGTCTCTGTATCTATGACCCATTTACTTGCCTTTCCTCTCCCTGTTTTTTTTATTTGCTTGCACATGCTGCCAGGTCACTAAATTCTCACTCGAGTCGATAGGGAGCAGAATTCAATGATAGCCATCCAAGCTACAACCTTGTCTCCCATGTTTCCCTGGGCATGGTGAGAACAGCCGGGTGGCTTCCAAACAGTTAGCACAGAGCAGATGGCTCAGCTTAAACAGACTGACCAAGGGACCACACGGGCCTATCAGGACGAGCGGTCAGTAAAGCCCTCTCTGGCACAAGTAAAGAACATCTGGCATAAGCAGGATTAAAGGCCAACAGGGACGCAGGGCACGGGAAAACATCAGCAGTGAAACCTCAGATGAAGAGATGAAAAGGAAAAGATGGAGCTAGTGGAGGAGCCAGACCTGAATGCCAGGATGAGGGCTACACCAAAAGCAAAGGAGACAGTTTCCTAACCAAGGAGGATCTCTGTCCTCACTGCCGCAGTGTCCCCTTTGCAGGATATTCATGCTACATTATCCACGGTGTGATCCCTCTCCTTCATTCAAACGTGTCCACTCAGCATTCTGAGCAGACACATGCTATAGGGGATCTGTTTCGTAATAGGGGAGGAAGCAGGACCCTTTGTCTTCCTCTCCCTCTCCCTCTCCCTGTCACACACTATCCTCCACACACACACACAAACAACAACAATAACATCACACTCAACCGCCCTACCGTCCGAGGATGGGGGCAGGTGTGTTCAAGCTCCTCCATGATTCCCAAAGACTCATGGGATGTGTCTGTTGTCCCTCTGTTATGTGACTCAGCATCAGTGAGACGATGCCTCTCTCCTCTCCTCACTGCTCTGTCTCCTTCCTCTGTTTCCCCGCCCACTCTCTGCTCATACTGTCTGCCTGCCTCTTCTCTCCTCCTCCTCATCCTCTCGCCTGGTGCAGAGAGGGTTAGGTAACAGAGAGGTGTCACTCTGTAGCCACGTCTAGGTACAAAAAAGGATGGAATGTGCCCAAAAGGTTGAGAAAGTCTTTGATTTTTATTTAAGCTATTTACAAATTTGACCTCTCTCTATTGTGTTCACATATAGAATAAGTGTTGAAACCAAGTGGCAACCTCCGGTCTAAAAGTATCCAGAGTCTAATGCGGAAGTGTTAAAAACTGCAGTTCATCAAGGATCCGCTTGAGGCTGGCTCCGGAAGTACTGGAAACCACATACACACCAATTCAAAAAAGATGATCTTTACAGCAGAAATAAACATGTTTACAGCCCGGTACAAAAGACTAGTGTAGTCTGGATAGCTCATTTCTCGATCGGCACACACTGTAGGGGGCAATTTCGAAGATATAAGGTTAGAAGTCTTCCAATGAGAGGCACAGCTGACTTGACTGACAGGCGGGAACACTGTAGCTGTTGGCCAGGATGCTCAAAGCCTGCCTCTTTATGTCACAATCACTCGACAGCAGCAATATGGCTGCCAACGCCGATTGGCTTCAAAACAGCGTTCAGAAACAGATGGGTGACGTCATGGATACTACGTCTATATTATATACAGTTTATGGAATGTACCCAAAATGTTGTTGAGAAAATCTTTGATTTCTATGTAAACTTTATACACATATGACTTCCCTCTATTGTGTGTCTATAGAATAAGTGTAAAAACTAATAAAATCTTAAGCTGGTTCTGATGTAGACTGTAATTAATACGGATGCTCCTTTATGACAAAGAAAAACAAGCCAGACCATCAGTGAAGAGATCATTTTTAGTTATTGTTTGGTTTTCATAACTACTACTGATCAGTTAAATGCAAATCAAAAATTGAGAAGTAAATTACTTTGTTGTAAATCCGTATTTTTCTCGAATAATGTGAAAAAATTGACGGAATAATCATCTTGATTTAAACTCGAAAATCATTGAGAGCGAAGCCGTCATTTACAATGACATCGAGAATGTAAAAGACATTAAAATGCATGACAAGCAAATAAAAGATAAAACCTTAAAATAATGATGATCAATTAAAAACAGGCAATAAATAAAAAGTAATGTTCAAACCATTGAAAAGTAATGTTAACAAGAGTCAGTTGAAACAGGTTCAATCAGAGGTCAAAACGTTTAAAACTAATTATTTAAAATGACTAAAAGAAACAAATGCATTCATTTTTAAAGTGCTTTGAAGGGAGTTCCATGCAGATGGTGCAAAAAAAGCCAAAAGCAGATTTTCCCAGCTCTGACAAATGACAAATGAAAAAAGAATTCCTCTTATTCGCCCATCTTCGACCTAAATGTAATCCTTAAATAAAAGGATTTCCCTCACAGAGTAAAGTAGGAGCGAGTGAGACCTTACTGCATTAAACGATCTCATGGGCTCTCGCCATGGCGACGGAAGAGAGGAGAGAGAGCTCCAGGGAAGGACCAATCAGAGACGAGCTACAGCAGCTGAGCCAGCGCTGATTGGTTGAGGGGTGAAAACACCATCAGTGATGTGTTGGTGAGAATAACAGCTCTGTTTTGAACATAAGGGGCGTACAAAGTGTGAACAAAAGCATTGCTACTGGTGAAACTACCCATCCACTGTCCATTGTCTATACATTTAATGAAAAGTGATTAAATTAAGGCTAATTTTATTAACGACATATGACACTTCAACAAGACATAGACATAGTTGTAACACATATTGCTAGCACATGTCCTTTGCTTTAGCTGAAGGTGTAAGCTTTTGTTTTCGCTGTCAGTCTGCATGCAATACTCGACACATGCACAACACAGAAGGATTGTAATGCGCTTCAACCAAATAAAACAGCAACCAAATAAAGCTTTCTCGCACCAAAGAATAGTCTGAAAGCTTCCTCCGTTATTTAAAGGTACAGTGACAACACTAAACAACCACAGACCTCTGTAAGACCAAAACTTTAAAGCTTGTATCAGGTTGTTATCTTACCTGCAGTGGTCCTCTGCTGCAACAAAACGGTGCAACAGCTGTGCAACAGGAGTGCGCTCTGATGCGTCGCTGTTTCACCATGGTGTGAAAAAACAACAATAAGCAGTTATTTAAAGTATTATAAGTACTTTTCCTATTTGCTTTTCTGTCTGATTCGCAGTTTAGTGTAAAGCAGCAGACTCTTCATGCTCCAGCTCAGCATGGGAGGAGCAGCGGAGCGACGACAGCCCGTCTGTGCAGAGGACAGGTCAGCTGCTCACTGATGAAGGGCTGAGACAACTGTGCTACACGGGTCATTGAGCAGACCTATACAGTAGCAGACCAGCGGACCACACATTCAGGACCTCTGTTTCTATTGTAGTGTCACTGTGGAGGAGCTCATTTGTGTCTACAACACGACAAAATGACAACCCACTGTTATTGCCAATAATTAGGAATGATAACAACCAATATGTTTCCCATAAGAGTGGTCCCACTGTACACAACTGTAGATATGCTGTGTGTATGAAGGACAAAACACGCATTGTTTTCCCATTGTTTGACGCGCTGTTTGTGTGTCTGTGGCCCCATCTGGGACAGGAACCCATTGTGTTTTAAAAAGGACAGCCATGGTCACTATAGAAACGATCTTAAACGGGACACACAGGCGTAGACATTGACTTTGTAAAAAAGTGGAGAACAATGGTATAATCTACTAAACTGAAATTCATAATTCAAGGGTGAAGAAGCGAATTATGACACAATAAAATAGACAAAGGAGCCAACAAATGTTTGTTTTGTTGTTGTCTTTTATTTTTAATTAGATAGGCTACGCATTATTTTTTTATGATTTATAATTGTATTGCTTTTTCATAGTTTTGCAACATTCAGACATTTACAGAATTTCATATATGCACAAAACAGAAAAATAATGTGTATCTGCTTCAATTAACAATCAGGAAAGAAAGAAAAATGAATAAACAAACAAACAAACAAGTCAAAGGAAAGAAAAGGGTCAAATAAAATGATGAACTAGTCAGTTATCCATTTCATTGCAACAAAATTATGAGGATATCCAGTTCAAATGATTTGTAAACCATCCAATCCTGTTTTTATTAACATGTTACAACTCTTTTTAGAAATTGTGGTTGTAATTTATTTATAATCTTTATGTTGTTTTGTTTTCTCTTTTTTTTAAAACAAAGTTTATTTATGAATTTCTCAATACAACAATAATAATTCACAGCGATGACATATACTGATTAATAGAATCCCCCACCACCCCGACCCATGGTAACACTTGGGGATATAACTATATCAAAACATTACAATATAATTTAATAATAATAACAATAACAACAACAACAACAACAACAACAACAATAATAATAATAATAATAATAATAATACAATAAATACATTGAAATAAATAAATTGAAATAAATACATAAAATAAAATGTTATGGGTTAAAACAGTACACCATTATATAGGGCATAAACAAGCACTGAAACACACAAAAGAGTGGAGCAGCAGCATGAGCCAAAGGGGCTTGTTTTCCCTTTTTTAAATTGATTTCCCTTTAAGAATATGCTTCCATTGTTGTCATTGAAATGCTTAATTTGTCTAAATAAATTGTTTAAAATACCTACTGTGTCTTTTTAAGTATGTAATCCTTGTTTTTAAAGTGTTGTCAGGCTTTTTTATTGAAATCTCAACCATCAATTCAAGATAGCGTTTTAGTTTAAAATGTTGACATGTCTTGTAGGAATGATGTATTTGTGTGTTTTGGTTTTGTGTGGAGAGGATCCAGTGAAGTAAACAACAGTTTCATTGAACATTACTGCCCCCGTGTGGACAGGAGCGGAACCAACAACACATTTTTTTAATTGGCTGGCAGTGCCGTGACGTCACTTCCTGCATATGACTTTCCCCGGGAAGATCATTTGGCGCGGACTGTCTGATCTGTTGTTGTGTTGACCTGCCGTCCGTAGCTTCAAGCGAACACCTGTCATTAGGGACACTTTCTCCAAACACACGGTCATGGCTCCGGTATCGAACCCAGAGAAGGACGTGGACGGTCCGGACGGAGGTGAGTCTGTCTGGCGGCGTTTGTTGAAGGACTCAAAGAAGTTAGCTAACTCAGTAGCTAGCTCGCACTGTCATGGCACAACAAGTGCCGTGCTTAGCCGCCACTGTGTTTATATGAAAGATAGAGAAGTGGTTAGGATATCAGTGCGTCATTCAAGTGTAGCTTTGTAACGTCTTTCGGTTAACATCCGCGTACATGCTAACATTGGCTAACAGCTGTGTCGTTTTCTGGTTTGACCTCGGCTATTTCCAAGATTTAGCCACAAACCATCTTAAAAGACAGAATTCAGCTAAGTATTAATGGATAACCTTGTGTTTAAAGTGCAGAAGTAACAACATTCCCTTCAATGTGACACCAGTGAAGCATCTAATGTTTTTCATCACACCTGCTGATCCACATCCTCATGACCGTGTTCCTCTCCTCAGATGATGGAGGGGATTCAGGAGGTCTGGCCAAGTCTCGCACCAGACGGGAGAAGAGAGAAAAGGTGGGGAGGAAGTCTGCACTGGAGCAGCTGAAGAAAAAGAAGATGGGAGAGAAGATCAAATATGAGGTGAGAGTATGACAGTGAGAAGCCATTCATATGTGTGTACTGTAATATAACTCAGTGAGTGGTGCAGTGAATCTCACAGCACCATTACATTTCCCAGTAAGATCCAGTGGAGATAGTTATTCTTGAACCTTTATTTTTATTGCGCCAAATACCAACAAATTTGATCAGACTTTCCAAACAGAGCAGGTCTAGACCGTACTCTATGTTCTATTATTAACACAGACTCTACATCAAGACAGGATAAGATCAAGTCCCATCTTGCAGACAGGACTCAGTCTGATCTCATCTTAATCCACCTCCCGAAAGGTCTATGGTTAGTGACTTTAACGGGACAGGGAGAGTTAAAGTAAGTGACAGGCAGAGAGAGGGAAAGACAGGATCCCAGTGTGTCAGTTCCTCTGTCAGTTTAAGCCTATAGCAGCTTAATTAAGATCTGGTCCAAGCTTGAGCCAGGCCTAACTATAAGCTTTATCAAAAGGAAAGTTTGAAGCCTACTCTTAAAAGTAGAGAGGGTGTCTGCCTCCTGGACCCTGACTGGTAGATGATTCCAAAGGAGAGAGGGGCCTGATAACTGAAGGCTCTACCTCCCGTTCTACTTTTAGAGACTTTATGACCAGCAGGCCTGCATGTTGGGAATGTAGTGTTCTAGAGGGGTAATAGGGCACTATGAGCTCTTTAAGATATGAAGGTGTCTGATCATTAAGAGCTTTGTAGGTCAGGCAAAGGATTTTAAACTCTAGTCTAGATTTTATGGGGAGCCAGAGTAAAGAAGCTAACACTGGAGAGATGTGCTCTCTCTTCCTCACACTCGTCAGTACTCGAGCTGCAGCTGAAGAGTTTTAGAGACATATTAGGGCAGCCTGATAAAAGGGAATTACAGTAATCCAACCTGGAGGTAACACATGCATGGACTAGTTTTCCTCCTCTTGAGCACACCTTGCTCAAAAGCATGTTGTGGATAAAAAAGAGCAACACTAAAAGTTAAACAACCCAAGTACGAGGTCTTGGTCAGAGGAAAGACTGTTGATATATTTAATGCAAAACAAGCAAATCTGCTGTCACGTAACGGCACATAGTGACTCAGGAGTGCTTGTTCCATCCAGGTGGAGGAGCTCACAAGTGTGTACGAGGAAGTGGACGAGCAGCAGTACTCAAAGATGGTACGAGACAGACAAGAGGATGACTGGATCATCGATGATGGTAAGTCTCACTCTCCTGAATCGTCTCTTTAGGATGTGTGTGTGATCGGGGGTCTGATATGAAAGCTTCTCTTGTCTTCTCTCAGACGGAACCGGATACGTGGAGGACGGGAGAGAGATCTTTGACGACGATTTGGACGATGATGTCGTGGAAAACAACAAAGGTAGACATCCATGTTACCTTACAGAACACAAAAGATAGATGTCGATGTTGAGTGTGGGACAGTGTGGATTTAAGTTTCGATCAAAGGGGAAATATTTAGCGTGAAAATGTTTACGTTTGCAGGAAAACCAGGCGCCAAAGGAGCAGACTCAAAGAAGAATGTGAAGAAGTCTGTGGTAGCCAAGCCCAACACTATTAAGAGCCTCTTCATGAACAGCAATGTCAAGAGGCCCGCTGAGGTTTGTTTACACTGACAACTTCTCCTGCAAACCTCTCCTGCTTTCTTCTTTAAAGACTTAAAGCAACACTTTTTTATTCTTCCATCCATCCGATGTTACATTTTGTCTCCTGCAGAAAGACGTGGACCTGTCCAAAGACGACCTGTTAGGAGACATCTTACAGGACCTGCACTCTGAGGTTGGTACAGTTGTGTGACCACGATGCAGAACTTCAACATCTGAAACCAAATCAGAGGAAGTGTTGTGATTTTTAGTTTTAGTTTACCTTTTAAAACCCTTCTTTACTCTGTTTCCCAGAAACCGTCTCTCCTGGCTCCTCCCCCAGTCGTGACTCTGAAGAAGAAGAAATCTCTTGGATCACCGATGAACCCCTTTTCTGTGAAACCTCAGATGCCAAAGGTATGGCTTCATTCTGTCCTTATTTTCTGTCATAGTCTTGAAAATACCATGTCACCGGCACGTTATTGAAGTATCATACATCATGTCTGGCACACCAGGAATCACCCAAGGGGAAAGTCATCAGACCGCCTCCTTCTGACCCTGCCCCAAGGTCAGCAGCCCGCCCTCCTTCATCCACACCGGCTCTTCCTGTGGAGAAGCAGAGGATAAAGGTGGAGGAGCAGGATGAAGAAGGTAAGAGGAATACAAGCGTGCTCTCTTTGTTTTCTGTAGTTATTCTCTTGCTCCTCACCTTCTGTGATGTTGTGTTTTCAGTGAGCGACTCGATGGCCTTTGACAGCGTGGATTTTGACGAGCCGATGGAGGTGGTGCAGCAGGAGGAGAAGCCTGTGATCAAACATGAGCCTGAACCTAAAGCTGAAGCTGTGGCACTGAAGGTGGAGCCTAAAGTGGAGCTCCGGGACCCTCTTCTATTGTACGTAGTCTGGTTTCTTTCTTCTACTTGATAATGATATTTTTCTGGCTCTGGATATTTAAACTTTGCACAAACAGTGTCAACAGTTTCCTCACAGCAAGCTTCAAAAATACAGCTTTAGTTTCCTCCGTCCTTCTCCAGGTCCAGCAGACTCGGCTCCTGGGGTCAGGATGAGGAGGGTGAAGCCAGCGAGGCTCCAGCAGAGGTTCAGGTGGACTCCAGTCGACTCCCGCTGGTGGAGGGGCCTGACGGGGAGCAGGTGTTCCGCTTCTATTGGTTGGATGCTTTTGAAGAACCCTACAGCCAACCAGGTGAGTCACCGTCACATCTGAAGTGGATATATTGTGATTCAGTGAGCCAGATCTTCCTGATGTCTCACTCTGCTTGATGTTTCACTCTGCCTGATGTTTCTCTGTTCCTCAGGTGTGGTGTACCTGTTTGGAAAAGTGTGGATTGAGTCTGCAAAGTCTCACGTCAGCTGCTGTGTCAGTGTGAGGAACATTGAGCGGACCATGTACTTCCTGCCTCGTGAACACGTAAGTCACATCACTGACTGTATCACTGTACAGATCAGGAGATCTTTGCTCTGATTTCTTTGCCACTTGAAGAAGCTCTAATATTTCTTTCTTCACACAAACAGAAAGTGGATCCAAAGACGGGACAGGTGTCAGACACTCCTGTAGGAATAATGGACGTCTATCAAGAGTTTAATGAGCTATCTGAGAAGTTCAAGATCATGAAGTTTAAGTCAAAGGTTGGTCTCATCTGTGGTGTCCAGGCTGTGTAGCATGGATAGACTTTTGTGGCAAGTAGGTGGAAGATGTGTAACCGATGTTTCTTTTTGTTTCTCTGTTTCAGAAAGTGGAAAGGAGCTACGCTTTTGAGATCCCTGATGTTCCCAGTCTGTGCGAGTACCTGGAAGTCAGATACTCTGTGAGTAGACTGCTCACATGCGTCCTGCCTGGTTGTTTGGTCGAAGCGGTGTGGGCCCATATTGTTTGTATTTGAATCTAAATCTGTTTGTGTTTGTCACCTATCCTTCATTCTGCAGGCTGAGTTCCCTGCGCTGCCTTCAGACCTCAAGGGGGCGACTTTCTCCCACATTTTTGGAACCAACACTTCCAGCCTGGAGCACTTCCTCCTCAGCAGGAAGATCAGAGGACCCTGCTGGCTAGACATCAAGACACCACGTAAGACAGATAAGATCATCGCCCAGTTTTATATTATTTACCTTAGTGATGTGGGACTTTCTGAAGTCTGGGGATTACTTTAAAACCTGCACTCTCCTAAAGACTCACATGTCCTGTCTGTGTCTGTCAGAGCTGATCAGCACGCCGGTCAGCTGGTGTAAGGTGGAGGCTCTGGCTCTGAGGAGCGATCTGGTCACTGTGGTCAAAGACTTGTCACCTCCACCCATCACCGTCATGTCCATCAGCCTCAAGACCATCCAGAACCCCAAGACGCACCACAATGAGGCGAGGACTCTGTCATGTTTATGTGTCAGTGTTGTTTGTGATGCTCTCAGACTGTTTGTGAGGAAGAGTCTGATGGGTTTGTTTGTTTGTCTGCAGATTGTGTCTCTGGCTGCGTTGGTCCATTATCAGTTCCACATGGATAAAGCTCCCCCCCAGCCCCCGTACCAGGCACACTTCTGTGGTAAGTTAAATGTTTCCACCCAACCCTTCACTTCACATGCAGCTCTGTACAAAGACGGAGAATAAAGAGGATTGGTTCTTGACTTCTTTTGTTCTTCACAGTTGTCAGTAAACCAGCCGACTGTATCTTCCCGTATGACTTCAAAGATGCTGTGAGGAAGAAGGTACGTCTGTTTGATTCTTTTGCACAAATGTCGTCTTCATTTTCTGTTTTTATCTGCAGGGTTTTACAAATGGGGCTGGGTTTAAGAAGCCAAAAGGGACTGAATGATACGGGTAGGATGAAATATGGATACAGCAATATATATATACACCCTGACCTGTGATACAATCATTAATATGCAGCGGCTCAATATCGATATCTTGATGGAATAAATGCGTCGCTGTAAGTAGATTTCCTTGCCACTGTGACTCTGCGTGTCAGTGCTTCATGACTCCACGCGGTGGAGCTAATCATGTGAATGAGGGGAACGTGAACAGCAGTTCATTGACCGGAGAAGAAGGCAGCCAGCTGTCAAGATAGCGTGAAAAGGAGCTAGATGCTCTAAAATCAACTCTGAGAGCAACTGAGACGAGAGGAAAGATGAAGGATGCACTCAAGCCTGCAGAGAGTTTCACTCCCCTGCCACAGAGTCAGTTACTACAAGCACTGCAAATGTGTTTCTACATGCTACTAAGGAGCGGTGCTCATGTGGCAGAAGTTTCACAAAGACTACAGAGGAATAGAAAATAAGTTAAAGACGCTGCATAGATATTGAAATCATGGTGAATACGACTGCAGCTGATGCATAAAAACAGATTTATGTCTTAAAGTTTGAGCATAAAATGTGAACAGGTTTACAAACACAAGCTAGTCATGTTTGTTCAAACACTAAAATGTTTATTTGTTTTCTTTTTTCTGATTTGAAATGTATTAGTTTTTACCAGCATTTTGGTAAAGACACACACATACTGACAATAAAGAATCAAAAATGCTTTATTTATCCTGGGGTGGGAAATTCAGTCATTACAGAGCTCCTATAAACGGTATGAACAAAAAAAAGTCAAAATATTAATAGAAGGAGTAAAATAAGATACAAACATGAAGAAGATCAATTAAAATATTATAGAATCAAATAAAATAATAACATGAAAGTATTTACAAAAGCAGAGAATACATAAGAAAGAAAACAGACTGAAAAAAGGAAACAAAAAAATGTAAAAAAGGAGGAAAATAAATTTTAAAAAAATCCCAAAACAACGAGACTAAAACATAAAATTGACACATTTTTTTTACAGCAAGAAACAGTGTGAACAACAACTAGTTAAACTCTAGAAAAATACCATACGCATACCTTTACACATGCATATTTATGCACAAATAAGCACATGTACACCTACACATTTAAGAAAGATAAATATGTTTTTTGTTGTTCATATTTGAAAATTGAACTGTTGTTTTGAAGCTCTGTAAGTCAAATTTACAGACACAAACATGCAGATTGTTTCATCTGAGTGAAACAAACCTCAGTGAAGTGAAAGATCACATTAATCCTGAACTTTACCTTTCAGAGGGCATTTCTTAAAATCCTTCTATTAATCAAATATTGTAATATATCATTACGTAATTCTTTTGCAATATATTGATTATCCCTGTTGTCTGATATTATTGTTTGCATGGACCAAGTATCTCGTATCATGAGTCATCCAGCAACTCCCTCTCCTACTGAATGAAGTAATCCATGTTGAACTGTGACACATGACTTTACAGAGAGGAAGCTTTTTCTAATAATCAGAGGGTTCTTGTGCTCAAATGAAAATGACAATTACTCAACCAATCCCATGTTTTCATTCACACTGATGGATTTATTGTAGTGTCTTCCTGATGTTACTAATCAAACTTTCTTCCTCATCAGAATGGAAAAGTGGAGATCGCTGCGACGGAGAGAACTCTGCTCGGCTTCTTCCTGGCTAAGATGCACAAAATCGACCCTGATGTTCTCGTGGTGAGCAGAAACTCCTGGACCAATCACAGATCACTCATTTGACTGCTTAGTGCTTCATCAGGGTTAAACTGGGGATTCTGTTTCCTGTAGGGTCACGACATCTTCGGCTTTGACCTGGAGGTGATCCTACAGAGGATCAGTTACTGCAAAGTCCCCCACTGGTCTAAGATGGGCCGCCTGAGGAGGGCCAACATGCCGAAACTCGGGGTGAGACACTTTAACCCTCAGCAGAGGAAGCTGATTTAGATTTATTCCTTATTGAACATGGACTCATGTTGCTGTGTCGTTCAGGGTCGAGGTTCCTTTGCAGAGAAGAGCGCAACCTGCGGCCGCCTGGTGTGCGACGTGGAAATCTCAGCCAAGGAGCTGATTCGCTGTAAGAGTTACCACATGACTGAACTGACGGCTCAGGTGCTGAAGACGGAGAGGGTCACAGTCCCTCCGGAGGACATCAAGAACCTCTACAGGTTTGTTTTACTTAAAGGGACAGTTCAAGTTCAATGATGTCTTTCTGTCTTTCAATGTTGATCCTCAAAACGTCTCCGTGTATTTCTGTGCGTCAGTGACTCTCCTCACCTGCTCTACCTGCTGGAGCTGACGTGGATGGATGCCAAGCTGATCCTCCAGATCATGTGTGAGCTCAACGTGCTGCCGCTGGCCCTGCAGATCACCAACATCGCTGGCAACGTCATGGTAACACACAACAACACTTCTTAACTGTGCCTTCATTAATAGATAAGATTCAGTTGTGACTGGGGCTCTCTGATGTCTCCTCTCCTCGTGGACAGCAGATCGTTGATGCAGCAGCTCTTCTTGCTTGTACAGAAAATTCAAGACAGAAACTAAGGTTTTGTTTAGAACTCACTTCAAACGCAAGACTTGCAAAAATATATCTCTTGCGAATCATGTCCATATGTTCCGGTCTTGCTCCGAATAGTCTGGCTGCGATTTTTGGCATTGTTCCTTCTACAGGCGCTCCTAAAAATTCAAAGCAGGCCTTGTCATTCACCACAATGCTGGCCCGTCAGTTGATTCTCTTCAATTGGCTCCCCGGCCCCCCCTTGCATTCTCATTGGATCCGTGAGGGGCTTTATAATTTGAAGCTTGAGAAGCTCAGGTTTACACTAAAAGGCTCGGTGAAATCATTTCATGTTACTTGGGATCCCTTTTTGAATTATATACATTCTCTAGATTTCTCCTCGGAGTTGGAGGATTGATATGTGCAATCTTAACTTACTCTTTGTTATCTATTTTATTTAATACTATTTATTCTATTTTATTGTGATTTTTTCCTATTTATTTATTATCATTATTGTTTTATTTTATTTATTTATTTATTTATTTATTTATATATATATATATATATATATTAATATATTTATATATGTATTATTATCATTATTGTTTTATTCTATTTATTCATTTATTTATACACACATATATATATATATATATATATATATATATCAAACTGTGTGTTTAAAATCGTATATAGATAAAGTGGAAAAAATTTAAAATAAACTAATCCCAGAAACAAAAACAGTCTGCAGACAAAAGAAAGACTTGTTCTCTTCTGAATGAGGAAGAAATCTGAAGCTATAAAAGAAGTCATGGCGGCGTAGAGACAATGTTTTTTATTCTGTGCTGATGCTTTGAGTGAAGATGACCTGAGATAGTTTGGTCTGGCTTCATCCTCTGGTTTCCTTCTCTGTTTGTAATGTGGTCTCTAACTGCTTCATCACCTGACCCCTTCTTCCCTGCAGTCTCGCACTCTGATGGGCGGTCGCTCTGAGAGGAACGAGTTCCTGTTGCTTCACGCCTTCCACGACAAAAACTACATCGTCCCTGACAAACTGTCCTTTAAGAAGGCTCAACTGGAAGTGGTAAAGTCACACAACCACAGACCTTTTCTGTTTTTATAGAGTGTGAGGAATATATTCTGATGTTTCTCTGAACGTCTCTGTGTCCCAGGCTGAGGGAGAGGAAGATGTGGACTCAGGGAAAGGCAAGAGGAAGAAGAAGGCGGCATACGCTGGAGGTCTGGTGTTGGATCCAAAAGTTGGTGAGTCTTTGTTGATGAGTTTGAGGTCTTCTTTTAACATAAGATTATTCATAGAGCACCTTTCACTTCTTATTCTTCATATTAGTGTCTGTGCACCTGTTTCCATAACCCTTCTCTTCTGCTCTGCAGGTTTCTACGATAAGTTTGTGCTGCTGCTGGACTTCAACAGTCTGTATCCCTCCATCATCCAGGAGTTCAATATCTGCTTCACCACTGTGCAGAGGGAGGCTCACAATGCCAAGAAGAAACAGGAGGTGTGTGTTAGGATCTTCGTCCTCCTGCTCCCCGGTGTCCCCCATTTTTTTTATTCTCTCACGGGGAAAAGTTCAAGTTCAGCTGTAATTCTTGTTTCCATGGTTACAGGACGATGAGTCAGAGGAGATTCCTGAAATTCCTGATCCAGACCTGGATATGGGAATCCTGCCCAAAGAAATCAGAAAGCTGGTGGAGAGACGTCGACAAGTCAAACAGCTGATGAAGCAACAAGACATCAACCCTGACCTCTACCTGCAGGTAAACAAACACACACATACACGCACGCACGCACACACACACACGCATGCACGCACGCAAGCAAGCACACACACACACACAGTACGCTTCTATGTTTGAACTAACTGGAGCGCGTCTCTCTTTCAGTACGACATCCGTCAGAAGGCTCTGAAGCTAACCGCTAACAGCATGTACGGCTGCCTGGGGTTCAGCTACAGCCGCTTCTACGCCAAGCCGCTCGCTGCACTGGTCACACACAAGGGGAGAGAGGTGAGTCACATGACAAAACTGTTCCCCAAACAAAGTCTCAAACATCTGGTTGTAGCCTTCGCACCTTTGACGCCCAATACAGATCCATATAAAGGGAAAGAAGTAACTTTATATTAATAACTGAGAAGGAAAGGAGCTGCATAATAACACTACATGTGAACTGTTGTGGGAAATTAACTGAATGAATAGTACATGTTGCATAACCTAGAAAGATATCATCCACACCCAATACCTCTTCCTTCTGCCTTCCTATCTACCAGCCTGCATTTTATTCTACTGAAGTTTAATACTGGAACACTGGAGAGTAAATAAAGCAGATGCTCAAATAGACAAGTTTAAAAAAAAAGGGGGGGGGGGTTGTATAGTTAGAGAAGAGGGAGATAGTTAGGCACTCATAAACAATCCCATTTCCATAAAAACATGTTGATAAAATGTTGATAAGAAACAGAATTTGATGGTTTGCAAATCATTTAAAGTCTATATTTAATTGAAAATGGTGCACAGACAATATACCGAATATTGAAACTGAAAAATGTTATTGGTTAATAAAAAAAAAATGCAGACTTTTAATTTGATTCCAGCAACATGTCTTAAACTGTTAGGACAGAAACGACAAAACACTGACAAAGTTGTGTAATGCTTAAAAACCATCTGGAGGAACTTCTCTTAACTCATTAAATTAACTTTCATCAGGTTAGTAACATGACTGGGTATAAAAAAAGGACACTCCAGAGAGGCTGAGAGTCTCAGAAGTAAAGATTGGAAGAGGTTCACCACTCTGAGAGATACTGGGTGAGCAAACAGTTAAAAAGGTTCAGAATAATGTTCCTCAGAGTGAAATGACAAAGAATTAGTGGATTTCATCGTCTACAGTTCAGAACATCATTAAAAGATTCAGAGAGTCTGGAGACACCTCTGTACAAGAGGGACAAGGACCAAAAACAAGACTGGATGGACCTGATCTTCAGGCCCTCAGGCAGCACTGCATTAAAAACAGTCATCACTCTGTAGCGGATGTGACTGCATGGACTCAAATTCACATCCATAAACCATTGTCTGTGAACACAGTTTGTCCATGCATCCACAAACGCAGGTTAAAACTGAACCATATCGAGGAAACCTTTAATACAGCAAGAAGATGCCAAACCTTACTACAATGTATTACAACAGGGGTGTCCAAACTTTTTTCAAAGAGGGCCACATATGATGTTGTCAGAATACCTCAGGGCCCGTGGCTCCTACTGAGACTTAGGAATCCCAAAAGTTAGATATGAAATATTCATTTAATAACAATCATTTTAAATTTTGTCTCAATAAATCAGTAACTAGGTAGTCCTCAGTTCTCCACAAGCCATGTACACATGAGCAAATGTTATCTTCTTCTGGAGGAAAACGTTTCTCATTAGGGTCGGGCAATGTGGGAAAAGTATTGTATTATTATTTTCCTATGGCAGGATCATGATCTAGATTCCATCACACTTCTTTTTTATGTGGTTTTTAAGACCTTTCTGACAAGCAGGCAACATTTTAAGAACAAAATAATTATTTTTCTGAGTTCTGAACATTTTTGATGCACCAAATTTTGCCTTTTCTGCACAATTTCAGAATTTGATCTTGTCTTGTGTCCTCCTTTGTGTCTTCTGAAGTTTTAGTGTTCATCAAGAACATTTTCACATCATGATAAAAACATTAATTTGAAAACTTGTCAACTTTAAGAGTCCTTATGTTTCTTCTTTATTGCCGCCTTGCAGAATTCCCAGAGCTTTGGCTTTAGACAGGTAGTCCATATGAAGCTTTTTGAGACGTTTCTGGATTGACTTTAGTTTTGTTTGTAGAAAGAAACTGTGATTAATTTCTTTGCTATAAATAACACAATTTAAGATGGAAGCTTGGGGCCATAAATAAATGGACCTGGGGCCGCAATTGGCCCCCGGGCCGTACTTTGGACACCCCTGTATTACAACATCATGGCTCTGTAGTAGAAGAGTCCAGGTGCTAAACTGGCCTGTCTGCAGTCTTGACCTGTCACCCGTTGAAAACATTTGGAGCATCATGACACAAACAATTATGACAAAGAAGACCCTGAACTTTTGAGCAGCTGAAATCCTCTATCTATCAGGCAAGAGTGGGACAACATTTCACTTTAAACTCCAGAAACTGATCTCCTGGGCTCACCAACATTTACAGAGTGTTGACATCAGTAAACATACCTCTGTCCCAACTGTTCTGACACATTTCTTCATTTGATTTGTTGTCTTTCACTTATTCAAATTAGATCTAGACCCTAAATGATTTGCAAACAATCAGATTCTGTTTTTATTAACATTTGACACAGTGTCCAACTCTTCTAGAATCAGTGTTGTACATCTAAAACACTTCCTTTTTCCTCCACAAGAGGGCACTGCAGGATCAGTTTCCAGGTCTCAAATTTTCTTTTTCCTTCTTCCTTATCCTCTTTTTAATTTAGTTTTTTCCATATCACATTTGTCACTCATCCTCTCAACAGAACGATCTATTGTACCACACGCACTCTTGTGCTCTAAATATGATAATTCTTCAGGTCTCAGAGAGCTGTGACTGTGATGTGACTTCTTACTGTGATATCAATAGCTCCGTGTAAGTATTTTCCAGTAACAAAATCCCACAGCAGCACACACATGAAGAAGCTCTCACTCAGCCCATGTTCAGAGTCATGACTTCTTTCAGCACGCTCAAATGGAACAACATGGGCGTGCACAATGAGTGAGCGGTGTGCAGAGGCATGTGTGCAGCATGAGACAAACGGCTAAACCTGGTATTGTAACTGAACGCCTCTCTCACAGTGTCACTGGCAGTCCCCATGTTGGTTTAATGAGCTCTAACAGTACACATCCTCAGCCTGAGCGTCCAGCTTTGCCTCAGGGGACTCCTTCATTAGAATCCCCTTACACAGGCATTGTGCTGCCTAATAGAGGGCAGGGCAGTAACTCAGTGTGTGTGTGTTGTTTTGTCAGCCCCGCTCTGCCTCCAGTCACGCTCGTTGTTGGGCTGACAGAGCTACATTGTAAAAGGTGAACATTTGATTCATCGGGACAGGTGGGAGTCTCTCCCCCTCCAGACTTACTGCTCGAGGTTGGACGGGTTAATTACATTTTACCTTTGTGCAGCTTCAGTTTTCTTCAGGAAGCGCCGCTAATGTCAGCCGAGCATGTTGTGCGTGGGCATGTTAAGCTGAAAATACCTGATTGTTAAGCAAGTGTGTATTCCCACTGGTTAAAGATCCTTAAATAACATTTGAGTTTATTAACTGACTGCTTTAAATACTTCTCTGAGCGATGAGGGCTACTTGAAATGTTGCAGCTTAAAGTGCCTGATTTTAACCTTCCCCCAAAACCGACAAACAAAAAATGTCTTTCACTTTTCACACACCTTTTTATTTGTGTTGTGAAACAGTTTTTGAAGCAGTTTGGACTAAAGTCCTCTGAATATGAAGCTCAGTATGTTTTGCAGTTTTCTCACTTGCTGCACCGAGTTACGACAGCTGAAAAGAGACGTGCACAACCTCAGGAAGTCTTAATGATATGCTTCTATTTACTTATTATCAAATCTTAATAATTTATTGATTGAATGATAAAATGTGCATCAAAGAAATGTTTGTTTTTTTATATTTAACCTTTATTATAGCAGGAAGTCCCGCTGAGATTAAAACCTAACTGAGGTAGCAGCCATACAATCAATCAATCAACCAACCTTTATTTATACTCGAGATTCTTTTTTTTTTTTTTTTTGAAGTTATATTTTTGGCCTTTTTGCCTTTATTTGATATGACAGCTGAAGAGAGACAGGAAGCATGGGGAGTAGAGAGTGGGGGAAGACATGCAGGAAATGGTCAACCAGCCGGGAATCGAACCGGTGAACCCTGTGACGAGGACTGTAGCCTCTGTATGTGGGGTGCTTAGACCACTAGGCCACCAGCGCCCCATACTCAAGAGATTCTTGAGTGGCAACCCTCATTTACAATGATATCGAGTCGGTTACAGTGACATTTAAAGGAACAAACATCAACAAGGCATTAGATTATCAAAGTCATCAGATAGGATAATATTTGATTTGAAGACAAAAGCAATTAAAAGATAAATGAAGTTAATACAAATAAAATGAGGTTTAGGGGATTGACTATTAAATGCAACTACAATAGGAAGGGCCTGTTGATTTAAAATGATACAATAAAAACATACAGTTGAACCTAGCTAGAACAGTTTTAAAGCCGGGATGAAAGGTTGGAAAGTAAGTTTCTAAAGAATTACAGAATTACAAACCAACAAAAAGACATATAATAAGGGATTAACATCAGTGATATATAGAAATATAAACACATATAGCTTTACATGGATGTAAATTAAAATCAAAAGACTATCTGTTGTTGAAATGAGTCAAATAGCACATTAATACCACGGATATTGAAGCTGCTGTCAAAACAAAAGATAGAAAATTCAAGAAAAAGCAGTCCTGAAGAATAAAACTTAAAATTTATTTACAGTTTATGTAAAGTTTGTTCAGTCAGTCTGTGAACATAAAATGTGTGTTCTCTAAAGCGCCCAGGCCCATGAATCAAAGTTCAGTGTCGGGCGATTTAGTAAATTATCTTGACATTATGTGAGAGCAATATTCAAGAGATCGAATCGTGCTGTTTTAAATTAAAGCTGAATCTTGAAGCACACTTAACAGGGTTCCTGCGGATCCTTGAAAAGTCTTAAGTCTTAAATCAGGTTTTCAAAATTAAAGGCCTTAAAATTTCTAAAAAGAAGTCTTATTTTCATCTGTGAGAGGTCTTAGATTTTAGGCCACACTTTGTCTGGATTCTTTATCAGATCTACACCGTCTGGTATGTTGCATATTTTTTATTTTTGTGGATTTCCTTGTCCATGATATCTGTTTATGTTTGGTTACAAAGTTCCATTCTCAGTGAATATGAAGCTTTTATTTTGATAGGGAACACGGTTTGGATTTACAGCTTCATGTCAGGACTCACTATGTTTTTATGCGACTTAAGTTACTTGAGGGGAGGATGATTATCCATAATATACCAGCGCTCGTCACTCCTCAGGTGTAATTTGTTGTATATGTTGAACATTTATTGTGTAAATATATATATTTTCTGACTTTTATCCTGAGGATGGTTGGCGGGGGCAAATAACGATTATGATGTTTCTTGCAAAGTATTTAAAAAAAAAAAGCTTTTGATCTTTGGATTTAGAGTAAAATTTACCACAAACTGCTGTTTGTTTGGCCATGCAAAAACCGGATACACTTTTCTTCTGTGAGGTTTTAAAAAAGTCTTCAATTTGATTTCAAAAAGTGAGTAGGAACTCTGCTTAAACTTGAAGGTATGTGGTGTAAAATACAGGGCAAGAGTTGTAAGGGGTAACAGGATGCTGTCTTTCTTTGGGGTCCCAGAGGAAGAAGGCTCTCCTCCTGTGTGAAGACTTCAGGAAGACTTTCAGCAATGTGCAGCTTCCATGCAGACGTGTAGCTCTGTCTGTTATCCCCGCCCTGTTAGCTGCAGTTGAGCTCAACTTATGGCTCTGTTGATAGTTGTGAGGTATGGATGATTGTCACCACCGTTCTCCCCTCATCTGCTCACCTGTACTACTTTGAAGAGTCTTTGAATCAAAGCATCACTCCTCAACGTTTAGACACTAAAAATCACACCACTGTTTCTTTATGTGAACGATTTATGACGGAGAGAAGTGTTAAAAATTGTTGCTGCTTAATTGAAACAGCTGCTTGCTTCTTGGAGCGCCTTCTCCTGGTGAAATACTGTAACACAAGAGAATATCTATACATTTCATACTGGTATATCAGTCTCAAGGGTGCAGAGGATGCAGATCATTGTATAGACAACAAAAAAGGTGTTAAAGTGCTTCTCACACACTAAATGTAACAATTATTGGCTTTTTCATAATGGCTGTAAAAGGCAGTTTGCCCTGCTTGTTGTCTTATACTGTTGTTATGATTAATATCTTTGTTTTCCTTTGATTTGAATGTCCTGTCAAAGTTTGTTTACATCGAATAGGTTTGAATCATTTCTTCTTAAAACCTGCTCATGACTCACTTCACCTCCAGAGTCCTCTCAGCAGTCTGATGTTACACCAAGTCCCCAACAGGAAGCTTACTGGATTAGGTTTTACTTGGACCTAAAGCATCAGTCCGTTTCAACCAGAGGATGGGACGGGTTTGAGTCGTGCATCTAAAGGTCATCGGTACGATCAGCACATAGCTCGGACCTGAACCTGCTGATGCTGCAGGGGATCCCACCCGGCACAATCTGAGTGTTTTGTTTACTTTGTATCCATGATCCTGGACAAGCGTCTATTTATACTGTGGGCTATGTGTCTGGGCAACCAGGGAGTCCCACTGTAAATAAGATACTGTAAGTCATGTTGTTGAGCGGCTTCTGGATGAGCCGGAGCAGCGAGAGATTGTTAGACTGATTTAGATTCAGAGGGGAAGATTCACTGAGTACTGATATTAAAGTCCAGATAACATCAGAGCTTCTCTGCATGGGTTGTACTCTGATTGTTAACACTGAGACTGTGCTGGATTCGTCAGAAGCTGCGTCTTTAGATGAAACATCGTCATCCAGTGTCCACCGAGTTGTTAAAGCTGGTCTCTTCCTGACAGACTTGCTTACCTCGTACAGACCAGAGCTGTTTTGGGATGGTTTACATCACAGAGGGTCACTTTAAGTTAATCTTAATGTGAACTCTTTCATTGTTTCTATTATTTTAACCTTCTGATCCTGCAGGCCTCGTTCCCCGAGCCATCTCTCTGTCCACATCTAAACATGTCACCGTGCACGGAGAGCGGACACGGTTTAGTTCAGGCAACGTTTGAAACACCGGGTTATTGAATTTGTGTGGAGCCCTGAAGTTAACCAGCCGTAAGCCGAGTAGTTCTTGGTAGTTTCCGACCGCAGCGAGCCAGAAAGGCCAGCTGGCATTGATGGCGAGGTTTCTAGTGTATTTGCGGGCATTGCCGTTTTCACCCCCGCCCCCATTTTAATCGTCACATTTGCACTCTACTTTCATATCGTGATTTAGGAGGCTTTTTATTTTTGTAATTGTAACACGTACACCGCCCCCCGCTCCTCCCTGCGGTGTAAATCCTCTCCCCCTCCCTTCATCTGTGCGGACCGGGGTTGCATGTGTTCTGTGTATTTATTGATTGGCTTAAGTCTCATCTTTCTCTCGCTCTGGTTTTAAATTGGGGCCTAACCCCCCCTGTGGCAAGAAGATGTCGGGCCAGGGGCTTTGGTGGTTTCTTAGCTCGTTGAGGGTTCAGATAAGGGGGCTCAGAGGGGGATGACAGCCCCTCAGCGGTGGCTCTTCTGATCAGACTTGCCAAGTTACGAGAGGAAAGCCCCCCCAGCTCACTTGGCTCCCCTCCTGACTCTTGTTCGGTGTCTTGAGTATGTCTTACATCTCTGTGTCTTCATGTCGGGACGTACATGTGTCTGTGAGCGCAAGTGCTACTGGCCGAACTCTGCCCTTTGTCGGGGAGACCATTTGTTGTGGCCCTACTCTGTCCTGGTATGTGTGGGTATTAAGGGGGGGATGATGGGTATTAAGAGGAAGGTGAAGGTTTAGGATTACACTGAACAGATTGATGTCCCCCTCAACCCCTCAGCGTTATTTTGGGTTCTTTTGTATGTTGGCCAGAGAACAGTTGGGTGCAGAGGACCAGATCTACGAACACCGGCCGCTCACACGCATGTGTTATAATAGATTGATAAAGCGTTTGTCAGGGGAGGATGACTTTTATCGTCCGCTGCCTGCGTGCTGGAGGATCCCCGACTTCAGCCGACACATTAAACAAATTAAAGTGAGAGAAAGCAGCTCCTCCTGACGGGGCTTTGTGGAGCAGAGATCAGGAGGTGGAAAAACTCTGCAGCATTTGGCTGCTTGTTGGTGTTAATTTCCGAGGCTGGTGTTAATGTTGCTAGCCAGAGTCATAACAAATAAAGATTCTGTTAACAGTCAAGGGCACCACAAACACTTCTTCTCCCGGGGTGTAGTTCATGTTTCTCTCTCAGACAGTCTGAAGCATAGACTCAGTGACATCACCTACTGGTTTCTGGAGAGGGTTAAAGAGCCCAAAGACGGTCACTGGATTGAACATGCAGACTGCAGGCTGATCTGGAAACCAGCAAAGAGGTGGCACATCTATGACGCACACTCCTAAGTATGTCTAATAATGCATTCTGTTAAATTCAGTGCACTTATTTTGTATGGCTATATTTTGGACATTCTTGCAGTATTGAACGGACAGCTGAAGAGAGAGTGGAAATGTGGAGAGTAGTGAGAGGAGGAAGACAGGCAACAAATGGTCATGGTCGGGAGTCGAACCAGCGACTCCTGCAATGAGGACTGCAGCATCTGTATTTAGGTTGCACCCTAAACAGCCAGGCCAACAGGCGCACCTCAAAACCTCTCTTGATACCTTCTTTTCTTCTGAAAAACTGAAAGGTGTCCTATCCACTAGTGGAACCAGTATCCTAGTATGAAACTCAGAGATGAGTAATTTATGTGTCCTGGTGTTACACTCAGGAGACGACCCTTTACTCGCTAAACTAACGTCATGTGATGTCATGAACGCCACTGCAGGTCACCGTCACAGACGCAGAGATTAAACAGTCAACGACTTTCATTGTGTGTTGCTTCTTCTTGGTGCAAAGCATTCTGGGATGCAGACCAGATGCATGATATTGGATTTTTGCTGATATCTGATATGCCAATATTTTAAATCCTACCATCTCTGAAGTTGATACTGATACTAATCCCAGTGCATCTTCAGCCTGCAGAAGCCCTCATCTTCCTCCAAGATGAAGGCTGGTTATCATGACCAGTGGGTTCAAAGATGTTGCATGCGTTTGTGTCTGAAAGGTGCTGTATGAATAAGTTTGTTAAACTCTTCTACCTTCTGGTGCTCACGCTTCAGTTCTGCGTTGAGCGTCTGAAGTTGAGGCTGCTGACAGATTTTCTGCAGTGCTGATGTTTTTTGTGCTTCCTTTAATTTTTTTTTTAAGTTAGATTTTTGACCTTTTTGCCTTTATTTTTATAGGACAGCTGAAGAGAGACAGGAAATGTGGGGAGTAGAGAGGGGGGGGGGAAGACATGCAGGAGATGGTCGACCGGCCGGGAATCGAGCCGGCGACCCCTGCGATGAGGACTGTAGCCTCTTTACGTGGAGCGCTTAGACCGCTAGGCCACCAGCGCCCCATGCTTCCTTTAATTTTGACAGAAACTTTCGCTGCTTAAAGATGACGGTTCCTGAGATGCATGATTGCATTGTAAAAGTTAGGCGTGTTGTTTTTCTCCTCCTCCCATCTTTTGTACTCCACACGCTTTGCAGTTAGCTTTATTAGCCGTCTGAAACTTTGATACAGCTGGCATGTTAAAGCTTGTTGTCACTGCATGTGCTGAATTATTGCGTCCCCTCAACAACCTTTCATATCAGCAGTAGTTTTTATATCTGCCCATACCATTACTGAACTCTTTGAGCTTTTATCTGTCAGTATCACAGCAGTATCATTTGGTCTATTCTTACCTGAAAAGGTAAAGTCATGCATTCAAAGAAAACTGGTAAACAGTGAAGTAAAGAAGCCTTCTTCAATTTGAGACAACATGTGACCTGCAGAGCGTGGTGGCTCAAGTCGAGGTGAATAGACGACAGGCATTGTGCCTTAACCTCACAACTAACGTAGCAGTCGATGTTTAAAAACAGCTACACAGAAACTGCACATTGTGGATTTTGCTGAATGCAGTGGAAATTGATTTTGATGGTTTCTTAGAGGCACAGAGGTTTAACGTGTCCTCCTGCAGGACAGACTGCATCTCATACACCGGTGCAACAGTTTTCACAAATGAGAAAAAATGAGCAACAATGACCGTCACGACTTTTTGCACCAGTTAATAAAAGTGTTAATTTCTGCAGTAAGAATAAGCATGTATACAGGCTGTAATGAGGTGTTTGGAGCCAGCATCAGGGGACACTCAGGGGACTGCAGACTTTTGCACTCTCCCTCTAGCTTCATATTTTAACCCCAGAGGTTGCTGCTCAGTTTCTCTCTTTTTCTATTTGTTTGTAATCATGTTGGAAGCATTTTAAACCCTCTTCTGTGGCTGAACACAAACTGTATCTGTGTGTGCGTGTGTGTGTGTCCTTCTAATCGAGTGATGTTAACAACAGAGGCGGGTGGAAGCCGCTGATTGTTGCGGAACGCAGATTGGTTCCACCTCTGACCCCTTTGCCAGCGAGTCTGACAACCATTAGCAGGTGTGTGTGTCTCTGGACGGAGGACGACTCCTGAAAGCCATTCTGCTGTAATTGAGTCTCCGTCCTTGTGTTTAAAAACAGCCTGACAGGAGCTCGTAGTTGACATTATTGGATGGCATGCGGAGTGAAGGATAGAAGCGGGCTTGGGTAACAGAGCCGAGGGTGTGGAGAGGTCAGAGTTTGGCTTAGGTTAAACCTCTGTTTGTGCGAGGCTGCGTGTGCTTGTAATGAAGTCTAAGTAAATATTGTTGCCCCCTGGTGTCCCTCTTTCAGGTTCTCTATCATTCCTCTTGTCTCAGGAATCACAAATCATTTCTCAGAATTAGACACAGGAATACCTAAAGCCCCCTATCACGTCTCTGGGGTGTGTGTGTGTAAGAGTGTGTGTCAGACTGTGACGAGTAAATACTGCTGCCCTCATTTCTCTCATTCAGGCTCTCAATCTCTGCTGCTGTCTGAGAATCACAGGGGTCGTTTTTACATTTCCCCGAATTAGACATAAGAATACATAAGCCTGCCTACGCTGGTCTGTGTGTGTATGTGAGTGTGTGTGTGTGTGTGGGTGTGTGTGTGTGTGTGTGTGTGTCACATGTACGTAAACGTCTGGGGAAATGACGGCTGCATGTTTCCAGCCTCCTGTAGTCCGCTTAAAGAGCCGGCTTAACTCCTGATAGAAGTGGACTTAACAAATAGTCACATGGGAGCAGCGCTGCTATTTTGGCTTCATTAGCTCGTCTGCGAGGGCGGGTGGTGGACGGGACAAGGTTTCAGAATCCAAACAGCGACTTTAGTAACACCCACTAATGAGGCCGTGTGAGACCGGGCTAATGGAAGGGATTATAATTGATTATGGATTGATTTGACACACGCTGACTTCATCAGGGCGGCTGGTGGAGTGTAAATGAGAGGATAATTAGAGGATGGTTTACACTGTGTATGTTCAGCTCTATCAAAGCCGTCAATCCTCATGTATGAACTCATGATGATGAAATCTGGTTTATCTAGAAGCCAAAGATATTTTGTTGCACAGTTAGGACCTGGAGTTCTTCCTCTGGATGTAATAAAACAGACTGTGTGAGCTGTGTGATTCGGATGAAGTGGAAACTGAGGGATGGGACTTTCAAGCCAAAATACTATTCCATAATCACTGGCATCTATACAGCGATTATTTGGAATCGAACCCTCCGTTTGTGTCGTGGTCTGGTTAACAAGCATTGGGACGTGGTTCTTCTAGTAGCGGTCTGTCTGGACCTTTATGTCAGTGTTTCTGTGATGCAGCAGTGTTGCGTGTGTTTACATTTTACAGCCATGCTCGGTCTCTGCAGTTTTCTCAGATTCTGACTCTCACAGCACTACACACGTATTTCCGTATGTTTTCTTTCTTCTTTGACTACGGCTGTTTCCGAAATCGCCTACTATACTAGCAGTACGTACTGATATGTCCAAAATTCAGTATGTAGTAAGTAGTATGTGAACAACAGCAAAATCTGCAGTATGCCAAAACTCCCCGGATGTCTACTGATTCGGGAAAATATCTCAGTATGCATCGGACCAGTCTGCCTCGCGTACTGTTTCCCATAATGCACAGCGCTCGTTCTGCTTTTTCTTTTTCCTCATTTTTTGACGGGAGGAAATCCGTTTTTGGGTGCTGTGAAAGTTATCAAATTACATATAAACCACTTCCTAACTTTTTAAATCATCAGTGAATGCTAAATAAGCATTTTATTTTTCGGCTTCGCCGTTGTTTACTTCCGCTTTCCGAAACCGGAAATCCAGCGAAGTCTGGCTTAGCATGCTGCATGACAGATCGGACAGAACAGTCATACTACATACTAAATTCAAACGCAGTATGTAGTAGGCAATACCTACTGCCTACTACATTAGTAAGTAGTATGTAGCAGGCCGTTTCGGAAACAGCCTACTTAATGCAGTTAGCATTCTTCTTCTTCTATTACCAACAAACAGCTTTAAGACACTCTGTAGCCACCGTCTGGCTGGAATACAGTATTACAACCAGGCACTGGTGAAAACCATGACAATTCATACTTTTAAAATGAGATGATTCACATTAACGCTTGATGAGCATAAACTGAAATGGCTGTTTAAGTTGGATGTGTTTAAGCTTGTTAATTTAGTCTTTAAAGCATCAAACAGAAGACAAGACAAAGGCCACGGTTACATGTTTTTTTTTTAATTCCGAATTAATAATTCTGAATTAAATAATTCTGAATTAAAGTATTCTCCTTTGTGTTTACATGGAAATAGTAATTCTGAATTGAGGTTTACATGGAGAAAAAAAGTTCAATCGTCTTTATTCAATTCTGCTTAAGGTCTGGGGGTTGGGAAGGGTTCTGATTGGACAGGGGCGGGCGTGACATATTTAAATTTACCGGAAGAAAACAGACTCCAGTTCCTGCTTCTTTCATTTTGGGTTACAACATAGAAGACCACACAATAAGTACAACTTTCGCTTTGATTTTGATTATAGTTTTGAATAAGCAGCTGGACACAAACATACTGCTTCACTTTCGGCAGCTGAGGAGGAGAAGAGAGATAGAGGACTGGAGAAGGGAGGCAGAAGACCGGACTTTGGCGAATCAAAGCCGGTTAGTGTAACAGCTGCTCTACCTCATCCTGGAATATGAGCCCGCCAGCGCAGAATATGTGCGTCATCGCGACAGGACAAGGGAACGAGCATGCTCAGAACGACCGGAATTAATTTAAAGTGGAATGAACGTATACATGATAGAGGAATTATTTAATTCAGAGTTAAAGTCAGAATAAACCAGCCACTTGATTTGAGTTTGATTCAGAATTATCATTTTCATTTGGAATTAGGTGTTTACATGGTCATTTTAAATCTTTTTAAAAAGGATTTAATTTTAATTCTGAATTAAAGAGGAATTAAAAGTCACATGTAAACGTAGCCAATATTAAAATATAAACTTCAAAGTTTATCGTCTGAACACTGAGGGCATCAGAAAGATGACATCTGTAGCTCAAGGTCAATAACAGTTTGAAACTTGATTGTTTCTTTTCCCATGATTCTTTAAATACTCTCAGAAACATCAGTGTCTCTGTTTGGGCTCTATCTTTGGTTTCTACTCACTCCTTAGGGAAAAACTTACACCCAGTCATCGACCAATGGATAAAACTCTTCACGTTATCTCTAGATCGAAACCTAAGTCTGTGCAACCTGGCTGGTCGTCTCAATGAACTCTAACAACACCATAACAAGCTTTTTGAAGCATCATAAAGCACGAAAATGGATCACTAGAGGCATAACGTGTGACTACACAGTAGGTGCTTCACACACACACACACACACACACACAGATCCTCTGTTACTACCTCTGATGACTTGGGCCCACCATCACGCTCTGTGACATTTTGAAGACGTTACAGGAACAAACATATCACACCTTGAACTGTCTGTAAAGAAAGGGCAACAGTCCCTCCCGTCTTGAGCTTGCATTGTGAAAGGGCCTTCTTATAGTCGGGGTGCAATGATACATGAACGTGGTCGACTAAAACCGATGACCGTATTAGTTGCTGATGCCTTTGATAGTCAGTGATTCGTTACATCTTTTCATGCTGTCTGCATTGAATTGTTGAGGAGTGAGACGTCTTGCATCTATACTTTCTTTGCTGAGAATGGGGTGAGGGAAACAGGTGAATACAACATTAAGGCGATGGCTGACACCATTAGATCTGTAAACGGGAGGTTGCTGATCATGAGAGTGTGTCAGTGTGAGCCTTTTAAAGAGACGGTCAAAAGTTAGAGCCATGCTGTTCTACATTTTCAGTCCCTCACTTTAAAACCTTTACCTTTTATTACAATTCACCTTTGAGGGGCACGTGGGTGATTCTAGTTGTCTGTCAGAGTTGAAGTGAGTCCTCAGGATGAGTCGGTCCCTCAGATTAAAGTCTGTATATTTAATTGACGGAGCAGCAGGAGGTGGGTCGTCTTTGTGGAGTTATTCTCAGTGGATGGAAATGTTAGTGATCTCAGCCGGTTGTATTAAATCAGACGCAGCTTTACAGCAGATCTCAGCAGCAGACATGAGAACACAACTATGGCATCTGCCTGGACAGGTGTGTGTGTGCAGTGTGTGTGCAGTGTGTGTGTGTGTTTTACACTCATGCATTCTTGCATGCAAGTGAAATCATTTTGGTGAAAGAAGGATTTTCACTCTCTGCGGGTGTGTGTGGAGATGTGTGCACATGAGCGCTCACACGGCACAGAAGTGACTATAAATCTTTAATGCATCTTTGTGTGAGGATGTGTTGGTGAAAGAGGAGGCCTGTGTGTGTGAGTGTGTGTGTGTGCATGTGTTTCTCCTGCCCCCCCCCCCTCAGCTCTGACAGTGGTGTGTTCCTCCACAGGTGCTATTTCAGTCGGCCGACTGTCATCCCAAAATGCTTTTCAGCTGAGTGCTTTTCAAAACAATCGTCACTGGTGCCCCGGCTCTCTTTTTACAAGGGCCCTGTGCCGCTCTGAGCTTTAACATGCTACCTCTGATCCTCTGGTCATTAGAGGGGCGTTTGCTTCATGTGTGTGTGTGTGTTTGTGTGTGTGACATTTAGATGTGCAGCTAAACATCTTGTATTTGTCACTTTTAATTACTGATTTGTTCGGAGTGACAGAGAGCTTCAGTATCTGCTCGTGCACAGATGAACTCTCACCGTGCAAACCTCCTGATGTGAAAACAGAAGGAACAGACTTGTACAAACATTAAACAGTTCATGTTAAGGGTCTTTGTTCTCCTTATGAGCTAACAGGGTCTCTGGGTATAATTCTTTCCTCTATTTAACTTAAAGACTCATAATACAGATTTTTTAGAGCCAGTTCTGATGACCTTTAATAACTTGCTCCTGATATCAGCTCTGATAAGATCACTTGTTACATGTTTATATCCTCTACTGTGTTGGAGCTATTTCCATCTTTTCATATACTTGATTATTTTACCATAATTAAATAATTACTTCATTGTTATTTCATTTAAGGTAAATATAGGATGTAGTTTGATGCTTTAGGTCAGGGGTGTCCAAAGTACGGCCCGGGGGCCAATTGCGGCCCCAGGTCCATTTATTTATGGCCCCAAGCTTCCATCTTAAATTGTGTTATTTATAGCAAAGAAATTAATCACAGTTTCTTTCTACAAACAAAACTAAAGTCAATCCAAAAACATCTCAAAAAGCTTCATATGGACTACCTGTCTAAAGCCAAAGCTCTGGGAATTCTGCAAGGTGGCAATAAAGAAGAAACATAAGGACTCTTAAAGTTGACAAGTTTTCAAATTAATGTTTTTATCATGATGTGAAAATGTTCTTGATGAACACTAAAACTTCAGAAAACACAAAAGAGGACACAAGACAAGATCAAATTATGAAATTGTGCAGAAAAGGCAAAATTTGGTGCATCAAAAATGTTCAGAACTCAGGAAAATAATTATTTTGTTCCTGAAAATGTTGCCTGCTTGTCAGAAAGGTCTTAAAAACCACATAAAAAAGAAGTGTGATGGAATCTAGATCATGCTCCTGCCATAGGAAAATAATGATACAATACTATTCCCACATTGCCCGACCCTAATGAGAAACGTTTTCCTCCAGAAGAAGATAACGTTTGCTCATGTGTACATGGCTTGTGGAGAACTGAGGACTACCTAGTTACTGATTTATTGAGACAAAATTTAAAATGATTGTTATTAAATGAATATTTCATATATAACTTTTAGGATTCCTAAGTCTCAGTAGGAGCCACGGGCCCTGAGGTATTCTGACATCATATGTGGCCCTCTTTGAAAAAAGTTTGGACACCCCTGCTTTAGGTGTTATAAATGTATTTCAGTACCCACTTTGATGTATGAAGATAAGATATTCCTTTATTCATCGAACAACGGGGAAATTTAAAGTGTTACAGAGTACACAGTGCAAAACAGTATAAAGTAAACAGGAGCCTATAAAATAGCAATTATTAAAAAGTTATTAGCAATTAGAATTAAATAAAGTAAAATAAGCATATCTTAAGAACGTATATACACAACTAAATAAGTACATTTATATATATGTACAAGACCAGTGATGTAGTGAAAAATGTGCACAGAAGTAACACAGGATAAAAACAATGTACAGAACTAAGAAGATGGGTAGAAAAATGTATTGCACATGTTAGGAGAGAGATGAAGTAATAACTGCATGATAGATTTTGATAGCTATTGATGGATTTGTACCGGTTGAGGTGTGAAGGTAACACAGGAGGGGCAGATCCTGGGGAAGGTGAATGTTTTTCAGCATAAGTGAGAGCATAAAAACACTGCTGATTGTTTATAAGAAGCCTTTTTTGTTGAGACGTTGCATTCAAGTCTGAACATCAACAATTTCTGCATCCTGTGTGCGATCCAGTCTCTCTGTGCCCCTCAGCCGGTTTGATTTTGAGTCAAATAGCCATCAAACTGTAGTTGATGCACACCTGAGTGAGAACGTTATATTTTTGGGCATTTTTTCCTTTAATGGATAGGACAGCAGAAGGGAGACAGGACATGTGAGGGAGTAGAGAGCGGGGAAGGACATGCTGTAAATGGTTGAGGCTGGAATCAAATCTGCGACCTCTGCACGAGGACTCTAGCCTCTGCATGTGAGGCATGCACTTAGACCACTAGGCCAACGGTGCCCCAACATGCATTTAATTCTAACTGAAGTAGTTAGTTATCACTCTAAAAAAAAAAGAGCAGTTCTTCAGCTGTCGTTTATTTAGTTACTGTAAACCGGAGCTCTCCTGAGCTGCAGTAATGTCTCATGCTGAAGTCTTCATCCAGACACTGGGACGTCAAAACGTCAGACGTCCATCTGTCCGTTATCAATCTTCTATCCTTGACGTTGTTGTGGATCAGACGTAGAATGTGTATAGGGATCACATCATTACAGGGCAGGTAGGGAGACGCCTGCAGAGTAGACTGAGGGTTGCTGTTCCAAAAAGTAGTAGCAGAAATCCTTGGTTTTCTACCTGGAAAGTGCTGTTAACTATTTTGTTTATACTTATATTTGTGGCAAATGTTTTGCAAATTGCTGCTACACTCTTCTTCTCTGTATATAATGGCTGATGACCACCTTCAGTAAAGGGGTGTGCAGTCTTGTTAAGAAGTTTCTATCTGTCAAAACTGTATTATCTGAATGATGGTTCAGATACGTGACTGAGAAAATGTGAACACTTTGTTTCTCTAGTCTAATAATCATTCAGTGTTACCGTCTTTATTGCTTCTTTTCAATCATTGTCACTCTTCCTATTTAAAGTGACAGTGTCTGCAAAAAGACAAAGGATCCTTAGAGGATGAAGAGGAGGATTAGATTAAGGATAAATGACAGTGTTGTCACATTAAAATACATGACTCCATCATGGATACGATCAACAAGCAGCTGGAAAAAGACTGATACCACAACAAGGACGAGCCGCTCATCAGATACTGAGACGTGCTGCTATGACATGCAGCTAATGTGTGCACATGCAAAGACATGAGAGATAGTTTAAAGTTAGCACAAGCAGATTTTCTTAGAATCCAGATCTACTACACCGTCCTGGTCTACTGTACCAGTCTTGTTATTTCTGGTGCTGCTGTAGTCGTCTCCTTCGGTCACTTCAGAGTGTCACAGACGACTGTTGCACCACTTAACCCAACCGTGTCCTTTAGCAGCATCGGCGGGGTCAGCTGCCCCGCCGTCTGCTCCCTCAAGTCTCCGGGCAGATTGTGGGGTACATTATGTCTTTAAAAACAGGGAGCACAAAGGGAGAAACGTCACATGGAAGATGTGAGAGTCTGTGCTCAGACTCTGCAGCAACACAGAAAAATCTCCTCAGCACTCAGGTGCCGCAAAGAGTCAGATATAAAAGAGTCCTCAAGGTGTTTTTATTACAAGTTTACAGTTTAGTAAAATACAGTTAAATGCCTTGACCTCACCTATGTTTTAGTATAAAGATGATTCCTCTTTTACGTCTATACAAACTTTTATGTCTGTCTTTCATTCTTAAGAGCTGAAACTCTGCAGACGAGGCTCCGATGAAGTTCTTTTTGTTAGCATGCTGACTAATCCCATGATTTTATGATCAGATGTTTAACTTAAGCATCAATTCAAAGTGAAGAAGTGTCTCCATGTTAAAGTATATGTTGGGCATCATGCAGGCAGCTCTCTGTCTTCTAAAGCAGAACAATACATTGTCTGACCATCTCAGCAATGTCTTTGTTGCTGAGATGGTCAGACAATGTATTGTTCTGCTTTTGTTGATGCCAAACCAAAGCTGTCCAGTAGGGATGCCATGTTTAAGTATTCTCCATCATTGATCTTTGGAAATGCTAACGATCTATAATACATTAATCATGAAAAAAAGAAGTTAACAAGTGACAAAAATAATACCAAATCAAACCAATAAACATGTCCAAAGCACATAATGTACAAAACTGACATTATTTATAGGCTACAGATCATATAAATGTGTACAAAATATCAACATGTAGAGCAGGATCAAAAATAATCTCTGTGGACATACAGTCATATAAAGTGAAGGCTCAGACTACAACATGTGGATTTACTGCAACAAGAGAACTGAACAGAAACATGTTTCAGACTCATAGAGTCCAGTTTTCTGTCTACTTGTTCCTGTCAAAGACAATAAGCATGTTTGTATGTTCAGGTGTCAGCCGGGAGCGCTCAGATGGCTCTGATGTTGCTGTTCTGCAGACATACAACATCAGAGCTATCCCTCAGGTCTGTTGGCTTGCACCCAAAGAGGGGGGGGGGATGTCCTGCGTTAAGTACTCAACCTTCGTGTCTGTGTCGTTGTTGCAGCCGCACTGTCTCCGCTGTGTGCAGCACCTTCAGTCAGCTGATTCATATTGAAATATGCTTTAAACTTAAAACTTCCCTGATAGTTGAATGTAAAATGAGACCACATGTTTCTTCCAGAAGATAGAAAATGAAAAACAAAAAAGCATGTTTGAATAAGTTCTTAACAATCAATTAACGAAACTTGATTAATTGTTAGTAGTGATGCTGCTGCTGTGACTGAAACCCAGGCATTGTGATCAAAGCACACGTTTAGTTATCAGCCTCATCCCGGTGCTGGATGATACTGGGAGTACAAATACAGACCGATAACTGAGAGGATGTGGCATGGAGGGTTTTAGTGTCTATACATCTACGGGGTGTCCAAGCATGAATGGAGATTAATACGTAAACTAAAAAGCTCTCTTACATTTGTCTGATTTACATTCTTGTGTTTCTTTAAGCGCCGTCAGAGCACAAAGATTTCAGTGCATACACGAACTGAACCAGAACTAAAAGGGATAACTTTAGATTTTTTTGATCCCATGAACAGAACTTCAGGTTATCAAATATCAAATTAAACCAAAATCAAACTTTTTCCATGAATCCCATCAAAGAGTGTTGCATGTTATCTTTATTGACTTGTAAACCTCTTTTCAGCTCTCACTGGCTGAAAATGTGAAATTTTACCTTAACCCTCACCTTCATGTAAACCTTAAGAGGAACAATAAGGAGGGACAAGAGATACAACAGTTAAATATTTCCTCTAAACTCATATTTATGTCTTTCTTTTTTGGCACAAACCTCCAAAGATGTTCAGTTTAGTGTCTCAGATGCTGAAAACAATAAGTATGCTTCTGTTTCTGCTTTGATAAAATGAATAACGTCGTGTCAAACTGATCAAAGGCTCACTTTCTGTCACTGAAGTTATCCCTCATTAGACGTAAACCTGCGGCTCTGAATGGATCTAAAATGTGCTGGGCCTTGTTGTAATCTGAGTCCCCTGTCCAGCTTTCTCAGTTGTTTGGTCCAGCATGAGCGGCATCCTCGGTGCTGACTAGTGGACTCATCAGAGAGAAGACATACACACACTTTCTACCCCCCGCCGCCTTCTGTTTGCATTGGCCCCTATAGTATGTGTGTGTGAGTACGCACTCACTCACGCACACACCCGCCAGATGCACACATTGCATCATGGTCAAACGACTTGTCTTTCACACGGTTCATTCCTTCAAGCAGCTTGTCCTGCTGGAAGTGACAGCATATGGAAAACCCGTCTAAATGAGTCCACACATCAATTATATCAACACATTCTCACCTCGCCAGCATCCCCCTCTCCCCCTCCCCATCTCCCCCCCTCCCCCCTCAAATCACTTTGCTCTCTCTCTCTCTCTGTCAGTCTTTCCCACATCTCTCTATTCATCACTCCTCTGCCCTTTCCTGTTGTCTGTCTGCTCTCTGCTCCTGTGTTACTCTCTTCTCTCCTGCTGTTTCAACAAAGTGAGAAGAGTGAGGCGATCAGAGCTCAGAGTAAAGGTTTGATCATCAATTTATAGATAATCAAGATGACAAATCCAAAGTTTGTCAACATCAGAGGATCTAATGTAGACACAATCAGGCATTCAAATACTGGCTATGTAAGTCAGGACAGTTGTGATCTATAAATATGGACGTGTGTCTTCATCTCTGATTGTATAAAAAATAAAGAAACGGTGCTGGTGATGTTTTTTTGGAATGAAGTAATTTGCGGTCTGACTGGGGGACACCAAATTGACGTCATGGCCCTTTAGCAAACAGAAACACAGATTTATCTTAACGATGTAACCGTAAAGATCCTTCAGGTCGGTACTGTCCACAGCAGAACAGATTCTAGTGTGGATTTGAAGCAGACAAGTTAAATGACTCTTGAGATAGTGTTTGTTTCGTCCTCTCTCTCTGATCTTCTCTTTTCTGCCTCTACTCTGCTTAACAGGGAAAAAAACTAAACTGAACTAAACTTCTCTAAAACATGATTACTCATAAATAGCATGACAATTTAATTTGACATGTAGTTTAATTTTGTCGTTTCACCCATGTTCAGTCTCTCAACGTGGAAAAAGAGATGCGATTCTTCCAGATTTACCTAAAGATCTGGATTTTCTGATTTAACGACATTGAGGAAGTAAGTCGCTTAAATCCAGAGACCTGTAGAATAAACATCAACACACTTTTAAAGTAAGAGCTAAATCTCAGAACAGACGGGATACTCAATCTTCATAATTCTCATTTCGAAGCACTCCTGCTGATGTTTGTGTTTTTAAATGAACAGCAGGCCATGCTAGCTGTTTGCGTTAAATATTGGCTCTGTGCATCCACTCAACATTAGAATACTGTGTAGCCTCCAGCTAACTGCACGGTTAACAACATAATGCTACTAAAGTATGATTGCTTTGCCTCTGTGTCTTAAAGCTGTAATCAGCACTGTTGTCATGGAGCTCCAGACTCAGTAGTTAGATCAGAAATTGAGCTAATGAGTTAACCAATGTCCAGATTTACAGATCATGTGCACAAAACGAGACATGATAAACACTTAACTATAGATAGGCTACGTTAGCATGCAGCGTGCAGCTCCAGATGTTCTGCATTGTTGGAACACTGCCGTACAGAGGGTTTGTAAATGATGTGAGCGGCCATATGCACATTTTAAATGATTCAATGATTAGTCAGCTAAATGTCATTGAAATTTAGAATTAATATATTTCAATGTGATGTATATATATTGTGTGTGCTGCCAATCACACCCCTGCTGGAAAAGTTGGCCGTTAAAATTTCTACTGCAGCCGGTCACAAGGGGGATCTCTAAAAGTTTTGGCTTCACTTGTGGTAGCTGTTGTGCCGCCCATGATTTACACAGTCGATGGCAAAGACTCAGAAATAGTTTCTATTCAGGGTCTGTGCCCAAACTTTCCTGCCATTTAATGTTCTTTATCTGAATCCCTGGTGTTAACATCTTTCTCTAGTGTGACAGTCTTACTGTCCCTCGTGTAAAATGTCTCACTCACCTTAAGGAAACCTTAAAAACATGGACTTTTGAGGTTTGAAGTGTTTGTATTTTTAATTTGTAAAATAAAAGCAGCACACTTGTTTTTGACCTGAGGATGCACAAACCTTTATGCTTCAATCTGATACTTCTCCTTTCCCTTCATACCTTTAAACTCATGAGAGACAGGCCTCTCATTTCGTCTGCTGTACCCCTAGCAACTCATTTTAGTGTCGATGTGCTTCGTCCAAGATGTGTGTGTGTGTGTGTGTGTGTGTGTGTGTGTGTGTGTGTGTGTGTGTGTGTGTGTGTGTGTGTGTGTGTGTGTGTGTGTGTGTGTGTGTGTGTGTGTGTGTGTGTGTGTGTGTTTGTGTTTGTGGTGAGACCTTGACCTTGACTACAGTCCCTAATGGAGGAGGCTGTTCTATGAAAGACTTAAACTCCCCCCGCTGTCCAGTGGTATGTAGCAGCCCATAAAGCATGCTTAAGTCCCACTCTGGTTTCAGGGAGTGGAACAGCCCCCCCGCCCTCGTTTCGGCCGAGGCCTGACCCCGCCCCTTCTTCACACTCTGAAATAGCCACGTCCTTGTCCCCACACAGAGCGCAGTGTGAGTCGGGGTGTGTATATATGCGTCCGCGGTTGATTGAGGAGCAGATTGCTGGTGACAGGTCACACTGCGTTCCGTCCCTCCGACCCCCCAGATTAGCCGCCCTGAGCCCCCACCCTGCCCTCCCCTGCTCTGGGCCCCCACCTGTTGGGATCCCTCTGCTGCTCAGATCTCTCCCTCACACACACACATACACACTCACACACACACACAGTGGACAACCTGCATAAACAGAATTCTCTTATTTGTCCGTCACTCACTCTGTGGGTGATGAAGGCCATTACAAGTCATTAAGGTGTGTGTGTCGTGCGTGTGTGTTGCCTGGCTGGGATGTGTGTGGGTTGAAAAGACGCCTGTCACAGCACGCTCTCATAATTGCCCTCTTAGCCAATTATCCCCCATTTAAAAGCAAGTCACCTGCTCTGCTCCCATGTCCACACAAGTGTACGCACACACACGCCACACACACACTCACACACACTCACACACACTCACACACACTCACACACACTTGCACAGAATAAATAACAGAGAAACTTAATTTTTAATCATTGTTTGTTTCCTGACTGATATGTTTGTTTACTCCGCTGAAATGCTGCTTGTGCTGTAGTGATTTCTGTCGTTTGTATTCGTCCTATTCATGTTTTCTATCTTTTCTCTCCTCAGATTCTGATGCACACCAAAGACATGGTGCAGAAGGTGGGTGTGGACAAGCCTCAGCTCTAATCCTCCTCTGGTTAACAGTTAAAGGATTATATCATATATCATCATATCATGTATTTCACAGAGAATTCATTGTTTGGAAATTCAATTATAACCAAGAATAATTTAACATCACCGGTTAATTGATGATTTGACTCTCTAATTGATGGTACAAAGTTGTATTATCCAGAGTTACTTTAAAAATACGTGAACTGAGGGAACACACAGTAAGAGCTAGAAGAAAACAAAGACAATATCAATACCTTTGTACGGATGCAATAATTATTTAGCCCTTTATAATAAAGTTTTCATTTACATCCATAAAATCAAATTTAAAATAATAAATTACGTATTTTTAAACCTTAAAACTATGAATTGAGCTTTAGCTTTAAGCATAACTGAAGTAACGGTTGTAGCATCTTTACTAAAAATGATTTATTCATTACCTTTAGCTAAATATCAAAACCAGTTTCCCACTACCATTGGCTAAATCTCAATAATTTGTCCATTAAAGCTAAACTCTAAAAAACATTTATCTATAACCTTAAGCTAACTATATCCACTATACTGTCACACTACCTTTAGATAAATATCTCAATTTTTTATCCATTAATTTAAGCCAACTTCTAAAAATGATTCATCTATAGCCTTGTGCTAATTATATCAACCAGTTTCCCAGTACCTTTAGCTAAACCTCGCAATAGTTATTTATCTATTAACTTAAGCTAACTTTTAAAAACAATTAATATAACCTTTAGCTAACTATATCTACTAGTTTCCCCATTATCATTACCTAAATATCAATAATTGTATATTAACTTCAGCTAACTTCTAAGAAAAAAGGTCATACATTCACTTCATATTAATTAACATAAGAAATTAAACCTGTACAAACCTTGTGCCTCTGTTTACCAGGTGCTATATCAACAGAAAGGAACATGAACGGTTATTTATTTACATATGCCGTTTCCACAGCTTTGATACTACTTACTTCCTGTATATATAACTGTTAAAAATAAGAGCATCAATCTTTAAACTTATACTTAACAAGAACCAAAAAACGTTAGCTTAAGAAAGAAACGGTCAAAGTAAAATGAACATATACAGCAAGGGATTCAAGTCATTTAAAAATAGTTCATATTTCAGGGTTCTACCACTAGAAGTTTCTGTGTAACTTACTTTTTACAGTGAAACTGAGACTCCCGAGAAACAGATGGCTCTTTGCAGCGGCACTTTGCACACTTCTATATGTTTCACTGCTTCTCATATGTTGATGTATGGAGGAACTTTAGAGATTAACTAAGATAAAAGAACAAATCTCAATTTGAATATGAATTGCGTATTGGCTCGAATAGAGTAACACCCTGATTACACGACTTTAAGAAAAAAATGTTTTGGTATTAATAATGATTAAACAAACATGTTGAATGCTTCTGAAATTAAATTGTCATGTAATTACAAATAAATTAACATAACCCGCTGTATGTAATCGCCCTACACGCAGTATTTACAGGCTCTCCATCTTCAGACATTACGCTCGAAGTCCATATTCCTCAACAGTTTCATATTTGTTTAATATCTCTGCTGCATTGATAACTTTTCTTAAACAAAGCATCATTACTCCGACTATTGTCGGTTAACTAGTCTGGCTTTTGAGCCGCTTTGTTCCCCATGTCACTCCGTCTTTTATCACCCTGGCATTGTAGCGCTGAGTCAGATCTGGCCTCAGCCATGAGGGGTACAGTCGCTTTACAGATGTGATATAACTATTAATCACTAAACCCTTAATATATGACGATCACACTCTTTTTAGATGCATTTTGAGGAAAGAGACTGCGTCTTTTATTCAAATCAAAATGGTAGTCAGCATACATGATCTCATTTCAAACAGAGATGACATACACATTTGCCTATTTCAGCAGAGTTTAAAAAAGGTGTTTGATGTGTTGTTCCTTCTTGATTATTCTCCTCCCGTGTTTCCTATAAACACACTGACTATGTACAGTGTTTTCAGTTTCAACTGTGGGCTTATTTAGCTGCTTAGTTTTGTTTATGGTTGCAGAAATGTTCTGTTTGAACAGTTTCCGTCTCAGAAAATGAGATAAAAGTTAGATTTGATATTGAAGGGAAAAGTCATTACTCTAATGAAGTAAATCTAAAAAAAATTAAAAGCCCATGAGTGATCTATTTTTAATTCTCTTACATTTGTTCTTGGTGTTATTTTCCTCAGATGAACCTGGAGGTCATCTATGGCGACACAGACTCCATCATGATCAACACCAACAGCAAGTCTCTGGAGGAAGTCTACAAACTGGGCAATAAGGTTTGGACTAACAGAGTCATGTGATCCTTTTTAACAGGAGTTTCATTATTAGACATTTTGCACTCAATGCACCTGTGTGTTTGTTACTCTCAGGTGAAGGCGGAAGTAAACAAGCTCTACAAGCTGCTGGAGATCGACATCGATGGTGTGTTTAAGGCTCTTTTGCTGCTGAAGAAGAAGAAGTATGCCGCCCTGGTGGTGGAGAACCACGGAGACGGACGACACAGCGTCAAACAGGAGCTCAAAGGTCTGGACATCGTGAGGAGAGACTGGTGTGACCTCGCGAAGGAATGTGGCAAGTACGTCTGATGACACAGGAAGAGATGAATACATGGGAACCAATCTCTTTTGCTAGTGTTAGCATCTTAGAGCTACTTTACTTTTTGTATTCTATTAGATCTATTTATCTGAAATACGCTACTGCCTGGTTAAAGTGTGTCTCTCTCCTTGAATGCTGCAGCTATGTGATCGGTCAGATCTTGTCGGATCAGAATCGTGACGTCATTGTGGAGAACATCCAGAAACACCTGGTGGAGATGGGCGAGAAAGTCGCAGGTGGAGACATACCACTCAACCTGTACGAGATAAACAAGGTGTGTGTGTGTGTGTGTGTGTGTGTGTGTGTGTGTGTGTGTGTGTGTGTGTGTGTGTGTGTGTTTGAGCGGTAGAATGAAGCATTGTCCTCCCTGACATAATCTGAAGTAATCTAACCTTTTGGATTGTGTGACTTGTCTTTACCACCAGCTGCTGTCACTTACAGCTTCACTTCACAGTTCACAATATTTGTTATTTATTTTACTCTTGTTTTGTCTGCAGGCTCTGACCAAAGATCCTCAGGACTACCCCGATAAGAAGAGTCTTCCTCACGTTCATGTGGCTCTATGGATCAACTCCCAGGGCGGTCGTCGGGTCAAAGCTGGAGATACAGTCTCTTACATCATCTGCAAGGTGTTTGTTTATAAGAGAAACATTCAAGTCTTCTGTCCAAGTGGTATGGGGAGGATTAGGACCAGTTAAAGATATTTCTTAAGGTTAGACTGGTTAAAACCAATTCTGAGACTTCTATCTCAGAATTCTGAGATTAAAAAAATCTGTAATCTGCGATTAAATACAGAAAACTGAGATTAAAGTCGGAATTCTGAGATTAAAGTCAGAATCTGAGATTAAATTAAGAATTCTCAGATTAAAGTTGTAATTTTGAGGTTAAAAAAAAAAGTCATAATTCTGAGATTATAGTTGAAATTCTGAGATTAAAGACAGAATCCCGAGATTAAAGACAGTATTCTCAGATTTAAAAAACCAGATATCTCGGATTAAATATAGAAAACTGAGATTAAAGTTTAAATTCTGAGATTAAAGTCAGAATCTGTGAGATTAAATTAAGAATTCTCAGATTAAAGTTGGAATTTTGAGGTTAAAAAAAAGTCATAATTCTGAGATCAAAGTTGAAATTCTGAGATTAAAGACTTAATCCTGAGATTAAAGACAGTATTCTCAGATTTAAAAAATCAGATATCTCGGATTAAATATAGAAAACTGAGATTAAAGACAGACTTTAGGGAAAGATAGTCTGAATACTGAATTTGTTCCTAGAATTCTGAGAGAAAAACCTCTTGTAAAAATAGCTGTCTATCTCTAATAACTTGAACCTCTTTCTTGTCACACCTGTAGGACGGCTCCACGCTGGCAGCCAGTCAGAGGGCGTACGCTCTGGAACAGCTCCAGAAGCAGGAGAACCTCAGTCTGGACACTCAGTACTACCTCGCCCAGCAGATCCACCCTGTGGTGTCCAGAATCTGTGACCCCATCGAGGGCATCGACGGCGTGCTCATAGCCACGTGGTTAGGTACGTCATTGACTGAAGAAAACTTTGTTTGACTTATATTGATATGCGGGTTGAATTATGACCTGAGGAGTGTTAGGTTACTATGAGCCTCAGAAATTAGACAAACTACAGATGTGCATTGTAAAAAAAAAAGAAAAAAAGAAGAAGATAAAAGAATGTTTGTTGAATTTGATGTAATGAGTTTTGATATGTGTTGATCTGAAGTGATGGATTTTTATAATACTCCGGGTTAAGTGATTCATTAGTGGTGATTTTCAGTTTAAGGGCATCCTGTTTTATAAATACATGCAGGCCTTGAGGTATTTGTGGTGCACAGCTTACTCTGAGTGATAGCACTAATCCTTCTTTATGTATGTGTTAGCATTAGTCATGTTAGTCCTGTTTTATAGTCTGCTGACAGCTGAGGCTGCCAAACATAGAAAAGCTGTCACACTAAATATCACAACAGACTAATAAAAGCACCGAAAAGTTTCTGCATTGTTGTCTAATCGAAGGCGTCTGGATGGAAAGTATTTCATTGTTCTTCCTCTTTTGTGTGAACATTTGTTTTTTTAATGTGGAATCAATCTGCCGTGTCATCTGTCGGTGTCAGGTCTGGACCCCGGTCAGTTCAGGGCTCACCAGCAGCACCAGAGGGAGGAAGAGGCCGATGGCACGTTGGGAGCTCCGGTCCAGCTGACCGACGAGGAGCGCTACAAAGACTGTGAGAGGTTCACCTTCACCTGCACCCAGTGTGGCACAGACAACATCTACGACAGCGTCTTTGAGGGAGCTGTGAGTAGACAAACACGCTGATGAATAACACAGAAGTCACCTTTCACATTTGTTTGATTTAAGTCCTCCGCTTCTGACGTCCATTTCTTCATGCTTCACATTTCCATGGCTGCGTTTGTTGTTCTTCCTTCTTCAGTTAGCTCGCTCCCTGATTGGCTCATTTCTTCCCATGTGATAATCTGCAGAGTGCGTGCTCGGCTGTTCTCAGGGTTCTCAATAGGATATCTGATCTCAAACATTAAACATGTTTGATACTTAGGATTTCAAATTGGTGCAGCCTTCTTTCCAGCAGTAACATCCCTCTAAACGTACCTCACACCACAGGAGAATATTCAGGATCATCTTTAAAACCAACCAGGACTCAGGACTTTGCTGACCTTTGTTGGAGGGGGGCCATTAGGCCCAACATCAGCTCTATTATCTTGTAGTGTGTACCTATTTGAAAACCCAGGGTCGTTCACGGGTCTACATGCAGTTGAAAAAGGGTTGCAAAATTAGGTGCATGCCAAAACCTTTTGTCAAAGAGGGATGAAAAGTTTTACATGAACCCCCGAGCTCACACCATCGAGACGAAAGTGGTCTTGTTCTCTAGAATCTGAGATCGATTTTGTAAGGTGTTTCAGATAAATCGGCAAACGGGTTCAAATGAAACCTGATTGAATAATGCTGCACTCATGTAGTAGTCTAAAAAGGTTCATTTGGTCTGACACTGTATATTATAGTAAGACAGTTTTTGTTACTAGACCAGTGTGTGACTAAGACTGTTGGACAACACAGGGCATGAAGCAAACCTCTATAAATCAGCTGACATCACGTGACTCTTCAAAGGAAGACTGCAGGAAGTTTGTAGCTGAAACATGTCTTGGTAAAAAGAAAGCATGCTGGTCTAGTAACAAGAACTGTCTTACTGTCTTACGATGCATTCATGTCCTGTCGGACACATCGGAAAAACAAGTCTCTGACTTGGAAAATGCACATGGACGTCTGTACAAGTTTGAAAAACAACTCAGGATGCCGGCAAGAATTTGCTGACTGACTTGCCAACTAGGCTGCAAACAATGTTTTGTTTATGTTTAGAAACTTTTAATGAATTTACATATTGCACATCAACTTTTTGCTCAAATAGAATCTGTAATAGTCAGACTCAGAATCAGAATCAAAAATACTTTATTTATACCTGGGAGGGAAATTAGAGCATTACACAGCTCTTATAAACAGTATGTAAGAATGTTAGATATTAATAGAAGAAGGAATAAAATAAGATATGAATATGAATAAAAGAAATGAAAAGAAAAAAAGTGATACAATGAAATAAAGATCAGATAAAAGAGAATAAAATAAAATAATAAAGTATAAACAGAAGCACAGAATAGTTAGAATTAGCTATGTACAGAAGCACTGGGAATGAAGTAGTTATATACAAGGATGTTAAAGTGGCAGAGATATTACACAGTATTGTATGGTTATTGCACAGGGTACAGGATATTGTTCAGTGATCAGAGGGAGGAGTTGTGCAGTCTTGTCACAACCAAAAGTTGTGTCACTTTTGGTTGTTATCCACAAAGATCGACCTAGAGTCATTAAGAAAAGTTATTTATCAACATTAGTCTGGAATTTAACCCTTAATAACAAGTCAGATAAGTTAGCTAAAGCAATGTTTAGTATTTATCAGCACCCCACTTTGATTAAACAGTCAAATAAAGTTAAATCTGACTTAGTGAATTGAAAGCATTTGAACCACCAAAGTCAGAAGAACCACTTCGTCTCTCTGAGACATGGATCATCTGAGGAGCACGTGAACGCAGCACGAGACTGCTGCAGAAGAAGAAGTACACAAGTTAACTCCTCACAGATATGCAGAGAAACACTGAAGCTCTTCAGTGGATTAATGAGCACACACACAGATTCAGAGAGGGGAAGAATTCAGTCGAACTTCCTGTGAAGGATTCATGCCTCAGTCATCCTCCATATTGTGTCTCTGTCTGTATTTTTAGACAGCTGCCTGGCTCCACCACGGACTCTGTTTTCATTGGCATAGTTTGGACTCCACAACTTGAAAAGCCTTCCCTTAACCCCTGCTGCTCTGTGGACACACTCACACGGGCTCACACACTGATCTCCTACCATTTGTCAGGCCAAGGTCGAGTGTGTGTGTGTGTGTGTGTGTGTGTGTGTGTGTGTGTGTGTGTGTGTGTGTGTGTGTGTGTGTGTGTGTGTGTGTGTGTGTGTGTGTGTGTGTGTGTGTGTGTGTGTGTGTGTGTGTGTGTGTGAGCGAGTGAGCGAGTGAGCATGTGTTATCAGCTTCTAATGAGGAGTAGGACACAGCTTTTTCATGTCTGAAAGACACCAATAAAACTGACAAACATCTGCTCTGCTGGCAGAGAGCACTTGCGTTAAATTAAAAGAGGACTCCCACTAAAAGCTGATAACGTTACACACTCGAGCAGAAAGACGAGCAGGGACACACATAGTTAAGACTCAATGTTCTTTGTTGATTTGAGTGTTAAAATGTCAGAATTATTACAAACTCAGCCTGAAATGAACCATCCGATTACAGGTGTTACATTCCTACCATGCATTTGAGGCTGGTATGCACGCGCGCACACACACACACACACACACACACACACACACACACACACACACACACAAACAGATAAGACAGGAAGTTAATTAGGGTGGTGAACATGGTCTAACAGCTCAGTGAGAGGGGAGGACAGATGGGCCTTGACTCCAGCACTGACACCGAGCCAGAGATGGTAGGAGGAGGCGGTGATGGATGATGGAGGACAGACAGAGGAGGAAAGTTGTTTGATGGGGGTGAGAGGAAAGGGGAATGAAAAGATTGAACATGAAGGGATAAAAAGCTGGAGCGAACTGCGGGGACTTTCCTGTTTGAATCGAGCACTGGGTGTCCCACGTCAAATCAACACAACGTGAGAGCTGGACGTTATCAGAGCCAGACGTGGAAGGAGAGAGTCACTGATGTTTAAATATTCAGAGAGTTGTTTCACAGTCTGTTTAAAGCGCTAACATGTGGTGGTAAACGCTGACAGGACCCTGAAGGAGTGAGGGATGATAAAGTTATGAACACAGACGGTTTCATCGTGGTTTCATTGAAACCCAGCTATAACAGAATATGTTGGTGTTTTTACACACAGCCTGTTTGGGAGGAAGAATTATTTTTATCAAAATGAAGTTTGGAATGAAACAAGAGAGATTAAAAAGTCTGAGAGGAGGAGGAACCACGGAGGGCAAAAAAGGGAGGATGCTTTCATCCAGAGCAGACGAGAAAGAAGAGATGTTTCCAGTTTTCTCTTCGTGTCAGAATCCTTCTCACCCTGACCGGACTCTAATTAGCATAACAACCCATGCACTATACATCACCCTACCCGTTATTATTATTAATAATAATAATAATAATAATAATAATAATAATAATTTTATTTGTAGGGTACTTTTCAAAAAACAAATTACAAAGTGCTTCACATGGGCAGCAAAATAAAACAAGCAGTTCATAAAAAGTCAAGATAAAGAAATAAAACATATTTTAAAAGATATAAATTTCCCCTAAAATAACTCTAAAGTAATACAATTATTTGAAAATTTGTTTCTTAAGATGGTTAAAATAAAATAAAATTCAGATAAAATCAGGAAAGGCTCTGCGATAAAAGTATGTCTTAAGAAGGGATTTAAAAGAGCTCACTGACTCATTCCACAACTGATCACATGACCAGGCTGACACTAAATGTTGATTTAAAGATGATGAGTGACTTAAAGATGAAAGAACAGTCCCTTTGATTCCATGGTCGGTAATGCTTCCTCAGCAGCATCATTTAAGTTAAAGATTTCAATTCACGGTCACACTGAACATTAGCCTGCTTATTTGTTATAGTTCACATTAAAGGTGAGCATGACTCCTGCAGGAATTTGAGTTAACTTTTTATTTTACTTTTTTTTGTTGTACATATTAACAAGACAAAGACAATCAAACAAGGACTCAGACATACTTAAATACAATGTAAATAAAACAAATGAAATGATACTCCTGTAGGATTTTTAATCAATCAATCTTTTTTGTATCACGCCAAATCACAACAAACGTTATCTCAAGACGCTTTTACAAACAGAGCAGGTCCATAGAGTGTAACATAGAGTGGTCCTAGACCACTCTATGTTATATTATTAACACAGACCCAACACCAAGACAGGATAAGACAAAATCTTACCCCACCTTAATCCACCATGAGCAGAGCACTTTGCAGCATTTAGCAAGTTACAGTGGCAAGGACAAACTTCCTTTAACAGGCAGAAACCTCCAGCAGGACCAGACTCATGTTAGACACACATCTGCTGAGACCGTGTTGGAGAGAGGGATAGACGGATAGAGGAGAATAAGAGAGTTGTGTAAACACTTCTGCCAGTTCCATCATTTCCAGTGACTCATATCGTACTGTAGTTATTTCTTCCAGTAGCTGCTCTCACATCTGTGCCGGCTAACTGTCATTACTTCCCCAATCTAAAGACCAGCAGGAGACCACACAATACATTATAAAACTAAATATGCTCCATGTCTTTGAACAATTTAGATTACTAATAGACTCTATTAACCACAGTGTCAGCTGGTATAATTTTCAACGGCTGGTTCCGATAATTAGAGAGCAGCTTGGCCAATTGCCGGTATATAATGCTGATATCATGTTGTTGTTGATGTTTTGCATTTTCTGAAATACAACAATTTGATAACAATAACAATAAATGATAAAAACGAACTTGAACATATCATTAATAAATGGTGTTTGTTCAGTAAAGTATTGCTGCAAGGGACGTCTGGATTTCTGAAGGGATTGAGTCTGAGTGGTTGAATTGATGCAGAAGAACAAATTGGTTTTAAAAGTGATCAAGAGGAATATTCTGTTTTTTGGTTCTAAACACACACTCAACTGAAAGCAGTATATAAAGCAGCAGTATAAATGTGAACATTTATTAATCCACCAAGCCCACGAGGCCAAGGAAGACTAATGTTCACATTTAACGGTGGCAGAAAACATTAAGTGTAGTGTTACCTTACTGCTGCCTTAGAAGAGCTAACAACCATTAAAACTGAGGGACTGTTCTTTAGCAGTATCAATAAATGATATCTAAATCATCATCATCAATTCATATATGTAGGTGACAGCAGAGTAATAATGGTGTGGAGTTAGTGTATCAACTAGGAATGTACATTTTAAGTATTTTCCATCATCAATTCTTGGAAAAGTTAACGATCAATTATCATTAAAAGAAACATAAACGTTTTCCATGTCAAAAACAATCCGAAATGTCTTTTTTCTCCCCTAAATCAAATTTTCCTTCACGACACAATGTATATACCTGACAGTATTGAATCGCTACGGATCGTATTGAGCTGTACAAAATGGTAACATGCTGAATATCAACGTGTGGAGCAGGCTCATAATCTCTGTGGAAATATGTCTATTCATTCATATTGAGAAAAATAAGCATGTGTACGTGATCAGGTGTCAGCCAGGAGTGCATCCAGATCATAATCACTCTGGCGATGGAGAAAAAAGCGCTCGTGGAGACCTGTCACTCAGCCGCAGCCCCCAGCTCAGCGTCTCCGCTGTGCGCAACACTTTTAGTCAGCTGATTCCCATCCAAACATGCTTTAAACTTAAAACACCTCCCTGATAGCTGAGCCAAATATAAGATCACATGATGTTTGTTCCATGTGATAGAAAATCAAAACAAAAAAATTTGAATCAGAATCAGAATCAGAATCAGCTTTATTCGCCAAGTATGCTTGAACACACAAGGAATTTGACTTTAGTAAACTGTGCTCTCTTTGTACAAGGCATAAGAATAAGAATAAGACCTACAATAAAAAAAAAAACAGACACATGAACATCGGCTTACTATACATCACCCCTTACTGATTGATTGGTGGACTCTTGTAGTCAGTTCTGCATTCAGGTTGTTTTAAAGGCATCTCTAATATACCAGAACAGCTCAAAGAGAAAGAGGAGAACAGCCTGGGCCTTGGAGGGTTAATATGTTTAGCTGCATATTAGAGAGCTCTAAATGTCTTGAACTCACAAAAGTCTTTTTTTTCCCTTTAAAAAGAAACAATGTAGGCAAACAAAAAAAAAAGCGCCAGTGTGGCAGGGTGTATGGGGGGGTGTCACAAGCATGCTTGTGTGTCGTTGACTTCTCTGCAGAAACCCTTTTTTGCGCCTGTCAATGTGACAGTTAAATGGAGTTCAGGTTTAAAGGAGTGAGTGTTTAAAGCTGTTATATTTAGTGTAATTGTTATGTACTGCGGCTACTTTTTTATTGCATTAACTGTAAGCCTGGCTGTCAACGGGACAATTCAGGGTTGTTGAGGTCACGTTGACCTGTTTTCTTCAGCTACAATATTGTTCAAATTTACTGGACCCAGGGGTGCTTTCAGCCCTTACACCTTTTACGCGGGTGACATGTTCTCTGTGGAGGTTTAAAGGTAAGGGGCGAGGTGCTAATTTATGGAACTGCTTTTCTGATTACAGGGTTAAAAATGCACCTGTGATGAACTCCTCCTGCACATGTGTATTTACACACAAGGCATTACATTGGATTGTAGTAATTGCTGTAAGTGGAAAAAACACTTTCCCTAAGAGCCATTAAACCCACAGACTCCAACACAGGAGACCCTTAAATGTAATTAAATTAAGTTTGATACAGGAACAACCTATTTATAGAAAAAACTCAAGTCAGCTACGACTTCCTGAGATACACGTCAGGAACAATGTCTCTTTACACAACATGTTATGTTGCTTCTGATGGCTGAGTGAGACTAGAAGAGGAATGGTTGATGTAATGTGTAAACACACGCTGACGTTCATACAGAGAGAATCAGTGTTCATTTGAAAATGTCCTCAGTGTGTAGACGGTCTTTCTCTGTCTTCTAGCTTTAGCTCCTCACCTCCTCTCAGCTGACCAGTCGCAATATGAAGTGGTGAACAACAGTTGATCATCACTTTCATTCCATTTTAGATTTTTTTTAAGTCTGGATTAAGTTTGCAATTTTTGCAGCAAACTCCCATGTGCCATGTGATCAGCTGCTTTTTTACCACAAGTACCAGGAACTATCAAGGAACAAAATAGTTTCTGTGGCCTGTTGTTGTCTGCAGCTACTCTGCAGCCTGAAGCCCCTTAAAGATTACGTACATGGGCCATACAACAAGGATGACACCATAAAAGGCGACAGACGGGCGACCTGATGCGAGACCATAGACTGTATAAAATATGGACGTAGTATCCGTGACGTCACCCATCTGTTCCTAAGAGCTGTTTTGAAGCAAATCGACGGCAGCAGCCATATTGGTAATGCGGAACTCAACTAGGCAGAGTGTGACGTAGTGTGAGTCTCTTAGCCAATGGCTGTGTGTTCCCGACCGGGAGTCACGTCAGTCATGTCCTTATTTGGGCAAAACTCATAATCTTAATATCTTCTTAACCGTCATGTTAGAAAAAAATTCATCCCCCGTACAGTGTGTGCCATTAGAGAGATTAGCGTTGTAGGGCCAAGCCGTTTTTTGAACCAGGCTGTAAACATGTTTATTAATGCTGCAAAGATCGTCTTTTTCTCATTCATGTCTATGTGGTTTCCGGTGTTTCTGCAGCCAGCCTCAAGCGGATTTTCGATGTATTGCAGTTTATATCACTACTGCATGGGCTTCATCGTTTGAGACCGGAGTTTGCCGCTTGTGCGTGACTCAAGAAGCAATATGATACAATACGACATCACACGACACAATACGTCAGCTTAGGATACGACACGATACAATAAGATAGGATACGACGTCATACAACAGGAAATGATACAACACGACACAGTGCGATGCGTCATCATACAATACGACACCATACTACACGATATGATACGACACAATTCGACATGATACGACACGACAAGATACAATACTATATGCTACAATACGATACCACACAGTACGATACAACATGATACAATACTATGCGATACCACACGATACGTAATCATAAAATACAACACCATACTACACAATATGATACGACACCATATGACATGAAAAGATACAATACTATACGCTACAATAGGATACTATACGATACAATACTTTACTGGTTGCTTATATATCAGGCAGGACCCTGTAGACCATGTAGTCAGTCCGTCCTCTCATCTTAGCAGAAAGAGCGCGATTAGCTTTTTCTTTCCTTCTGGTTTCAGTATGTCTTTTAACTTTTTTTCACTGCTGTCGTCCTTTCTATTGTGCTGCTCATAACTTCGTCTTAGGCCAGTGAGATTCTGCCTTTATTCAAGGCAACCACGCTGTTGTGAGTAGACTCAAAGTGTCATAAAAATCTGTCTAAATCTGCCTTCTTTTTGTCAATGAAAATATCAATAATCTGTGCTGCTGTATCGATAACTGTATCACATAAATCAGGACGATGACATGTTCTTGTGTTGATATTTTGTCCCCCTCCAATTGTTGAATTTGCACACACAAGATTTTAAGAAAAGGTTATTTTATAGTTTCTGATCATTTGTTTAAATTGTGCTGACTGCAGAAATGTGTCATCAAACTTCACTTTGAAATGTCTTCAGTGTTTGTATGAGTGAACTGCAGAGTGTTGTATGAAGGTGATAGCTGATGGTATGAGTGTAGATATGAATGAATCTCTGATCATCATGTTTTCCTCTTCAGGGAACGAAGCTGGAGCCCAGCCTGATGCGATGCTGTAACATCTCCTGCGGGAGCCGCCCCATCGACTGCGCCGTCAACATCAGCAACAAATTGCTACTTGACATCCGTCGCCATATCAAAAAATACTACTCTGTAAGTATTTCTGTATTGCCAGTTTACAATAGGAGAGTGGTTTGGATAAATACCCCCGAGTCTTTCAGCAAAACTGCCTTACACACTAAAAAACACAAGCACAGAAACATCCATGTATTTACTTCTTCCCACCTGCAGGGACACAAATGGACTTCACTTAGTTTTCATTCAGTGTCTAATCTGCACCTTGTAAGAGCACAGCTGGACAGCTTCCCACTTTTACTTCTCCTCCTTTCCTTTTTTTTCTTCCACACTTGATTTTATTTTTTTCTGAAAGCTTCAGTTTAGATCCGCTTTCAGACAGCTCACAAATAAAAACCTATTCAAAACATTTAATTCACTGAAATGATCAAGAAAAATGTAATCTGCACTAAAACGTAGATCCTTAATGATTTAAAATGAGAAAAACATTTGAATATGAGCTCAAATGTTCAGAGAAACTGAGCTGTGTGGAGTGAAATCATCAAACCTGAGAAAACTGACCTCCTTTCGAGGGTCTGTGATCTGGCTGGATTGGATTTAAGGCAACACGGGATGCAACAGATGCAGCTCTGGTTAGATAAGCCAGAGTTAAAGGAAACCTCAGCACGGCACTTTGCTGACATTTTTAACTTAACAGCACATTCATTTTTTTTAGATAGAATACAAAACACTGCAGAGGTTTGACAGAGCATGATCCATGAAAACACTATGACAGACTTTTTTACTTTGAGTGCTTAATGAAACTTGCACTCTTCCTCAGGCCTCTTTTATTAGATGAGACTTAAATTCATCAAATCAAATGTGTTCGACTCAAAGAGGGAACAGATTTCCACACTTAGTGTACTGAGAAACTTCAAACACTGGATGATTTACTTTACAGGGCAATCATTTCTATGGGAGGCGTAAAAATATGTGTCATAAGATGTGTTATAGGCTCTCTTTAATAGTAGCTTTTGACATTTTCAAACCTTTAACTCTGGAATAAACAAGATGAAATGTATGTCAGAAAACGCACATATGCACATTTATATGAGAACATGTTCAACCAAGGACTATTTGCATCCAATGCTGAAGTACTAAAGTTAATCAGAAACCTAAAAATGAGCATCAACCTTGAGGGGAGATCTTTTATTCTTCTGTCTTTACTCTCGGCGTCCTGCCTTCATCTCTCCATCGTTGCTCGTCTGATCTGTGATAGAAGTGTGTTCCAGAGCTTCAAAAATCTGCCTCGATTAACTTCCTGTGACACGTAACAAGCCATCGTTCAGTGAAACAAACTCCAACGAGCACTCAGACA